>NC_071355.1:165996325-166634450 GCF_943734655.1 Sabethes cyaneus
CTAATCTCTCTCTCTCTCTCTCTCTCTCTCTCTCTCTCTCTCTCTCTCTCTCTCTCTCTCTCTCTCTCTCTCTCTCTCTCTCTCTATCTCTCTCTCTCTCTATCTATCTATCTCTCTCTCTCTCTCTCTCTCGCTCTCTCCCTCTAAAATTACTACTTCTTTGTTACACTGCTTAGAACTGGGATGGCTTATGCTGTATTAAGGTTCAAACACGAATCGCCGATTTCTGGAATTTCAAATGCGATTTTTATGCTCAGAACAGCACATATGTTCACGAAAATTTATCATTGTGTTCTGACAGACGCAAAGAACACAATAAAAAAATTTCGTGAAGATATCTTTTGTTTTGAGCATAAAAACTGCTTTTGAAATACCATAAATCAGCGATTCGTGTTTGAACCTTAAAAACTACTCCAACCACTCTTTACTCCACTCGGCCCTGGGCTGCTCGCAAGTCGACTTCGATCTAGGCGAGCCCTCATACGTAGCCGGCCGACCGTAGGCCCACTAACTTTCGCCAGGTGCGTATGATCTGAATCTCTTCGCTCGTGGCTTATATACCTGCGCCACTCACCGCTCTCTTTTCTATGATGTGTTCCATAAGCATAGTTACAGTCTCAAGCCCGAAGAGGATCATCGCTTTTAGTTTGGCGTGGACTGCTTTCATCGTCACTAAGATTCTACTGATAACGACAAAATCGCGCACGATGTGATTGCATGCAGTTGGTGGCAACCCTCGGCCCGATTCGACGATACTCGAGAGTGTCGCCGAAACCCGCACTGGTTCTAGAGTAGTTTTGATCAGTTGCGATCCATTCGTTCGACTGTATCGTAAGCAGCCTTGAAATTTACGAAAATATGATACACGGGCACGTTAGAATTTTTCGGAATGAATATTCGATCCGTAGTGGCACGGATGCCCATGAGTCCTGCCGGGTATTGTCTTACAAATTTTCTTGCTATAGGGAATGCCGTATTTATAGAATTCCGCTGGTACCGTGACCGCTCCTAATTCTGCGCATTTTTCTTTATATAAGTATTTTTTAACATTGTGCATAACTATGATCATTGCGTTATTTTTTATAAATGTCTGTTGAAAATTACGCCATTATTCACAAATGGGCCATAATATTTGAGAGCGAAATAATTTAACGTGAAACTGAAAGTATTTTATATGACAGAAAACATCGTCGTTAGCACCAACGCTAAGATTGTCCTTCTAGAAAAAAAAACAAATTTATGATCTAAATTCTTTGCAATGATCAAATTAGCCAGCATAATTAGAAAGAACAATTAGTTTTAATCATGTTTTAGACAAAAAGAGTGATTGCATGCATTGCTTTCCTTAGAAAAATGCGATGCAATAATGCGCAGATTTAGGCACAGATTTTTTATTCATGTTCCAAATTCTGCGCAGTAATGTTTCCAACGAAGAAATCGCGAAAGAATACGCAACCTCACCCAAATGTCTGAGGTATATAGGCATGAAAATTCAAGTAGAATCTTTAACTTGCATTGATTGGAATCCTGTGCTGTGTCCGGGGTCCGGATCTACGAGCCCCCATTCATGAAACCATGTGCTCTATGTTTTTTAATGTCCAACCTCATGGAGCTGTCAGAGAGTGGGGAAGTGGTTTCTAAATGAAAACACAATTTTTAGTATTAGTTTACAGTGTAATGTTCAGTATGCAGAAACCCCAAATCAATTCACCCTTCACGTTATCGAGAATAAAATATTTAAAATGAGGCAATCAAAATGATAACAATATTCCTTTACCACCTAGACAGCACAAGGAGGCCGGATCATGGATTTAATTATGGTAATGGTTAATGTCGGATTTTTTGGTGTGCTTTCAGCGTATAAAGACATAAACAGCATGGCAGGAGTATTTATTTTCACTTTTTGGGTGCGCAAAATTAGGAGCAAACACGCGCAGAATTAGGAACATGGGTAAGAAAGTGCGCAGAATTAGGCACCGTGGATAAGTTTACAAAACGAAAAATATACTCAATTGTTGGTCGACTTATAGTTCCCATATTTTCATATTTTTTACCAGATATGATGGACCGTAGCACTACACGTTGCTGCTATCCACGTTGTTAATTTAAATCTAGAATACTTAGAATAGCGGAAGAATCATAAAAATGTCTTAACTGCGCAGAATATGGTACGTTCACGGTACTCGGTCCTTTTCGGCAGTTTAGCTGCCTGATTGCTCGCCGGATTTTCTCCTTGTAGAATTTGCGCAGGTCATTAGCCCGGAATAGTTGTCACAATCTATGTCCTTCTGGCGCATTTCCTCCTCAGAATTATGGTCAACTCGTTCTACGGTCGTTGATGCTTGGACAAATTCTACCCGCTGGCAATGCTCAGATAGTTTTTCCAAACACTTTTCTTTCACTTATTGGCATTCTCCGTTAATTCAGTTTTGATAGAGTTAATTACAAGACTAAACTATCTTACGGTTCTGTAATTTCTTTAAAACTTACTCGATACAAATCTTATCAGTCGTCCCATTGTATTATCTTATAAGAAAATCGTTCAAACCTTAGTCAATCGAGTTTTATACTTTCTAAACCCGAAGCTGACCCGAGGCAGATTTTTTCACTAAACTCGAACCTTGCCCGTAATTGAAAATACTTTTTGTCGAATTCGATATCTTTAGCAATTCCATACTCTCAAACCCAAAGGGCTAGGGTTTTGTTCCACTATATCTGAACCATATCTAAAATGTCACTATCTCGATGTGCTTCGTCGTTTCAAACAGTAACTTGACTCTGGCATAGTGGTAACATGTCGCGACAAGTAATCTCAGAGTCGTTGATACGTAGCAAAAAGTGCGGCAAGGATCAACGCTTCAACCGCCTTCGTTTCAGTTTCGACTTTAACGTTAACCACTTATTAGAGCCATGAAGCCTGATAATTTGTGTACAAATAAGCGAATGTACCTAGTGTAATATAGGTAGACACAAGGATTTATAGAATAGTTAACAACACATGCACGTAAACATACACGTGGAAAACCAGTTTTTAGAATTTAGAATTGATAGCGTTTGTTTTCAGGCATCACGCACCGTGACCTTAAACCGGACAATATTCTTCTGGCGAACGAAGATGAGATGACTTTGGTGAAAGTAACGGATTTCGGTGTCAGCAAATTTGTTCATAAGGATACCATAATGCGAACCTTATGCGGAACTTTTATATATCTAGCACCGGAGATGTTTGTTTCTGCGGAAAAAAATCCGTATACACAGAAAGTGGACATATGGAGTTTGGGTGTTGTGCTGTTCACGATGCTCAGCGGTACAGTTCCGTTTTCTGACGACTATGGGTCTCCGGCGCTAGATCAAATCAAAAAGGCCAAGTTCGCTTTTCGGCACTCTTCATGGAAGTCAGTTTCGCCTGATGCTAAAAGTCTAATTCGAAAAATCTTAACCGTTAATCCAAAAGACCGACCTACAATAAACGAAATTTTGAGTAGTACTTGGTTGCGTGATCCCACAGTAGTTCAACAAGCGAAGCGTCTTATGAACATAAACTCGACAGGTGTTAAGAATCCTATACCAAGTTCAAGTACGTCAGATATCGAAAACAATAACGACCATGTTTTTACTGAACCACCGAGAAAACGGCCGCGAAATAAATGACTAGGAGAGGAACTGGTCGTAGTTAGAAGTAATGTAAAAATACGTAAGAAAATTAACATGACATGGAATGTACATCAAATCATTCTTTAATTGCTAGTAAATAAGGCTTTGTATCCTATCTGTCGATATTATTCTAAATCTTGCGAACAAAACATTCCATTTTTGCATTTGGTTTTTATGGTACACTACCTAATATGTTGAGACTGCAATAAGTGCCCCTTACCATTACCACACATTATTGCTGACATGGAAATCTCTATTGGATTAAATTAATCAAACGAGACATAGGACAGGAATGCAGTTATAAAAATGGATTTGTTATTTTTGATAATATTCAAAAAGGTGGACAACCAACTATGAAGAGTGCTTTATTAAAATTAAATACAAGGAAGAATGTGTCGAATGTTTTCTATTTCATAGTGCTGGTATGTTTTGTTATTCTAGATGTAAGACTCGTTATACATGCGTTATTTTTTAAGAATAAACTAAACATTTGTTGATGATACATATTACGAGATTCACGGTCACAGTGAAATATAATTTACTCTCACGCAAGATCAAGTATGATTGACAGTGAGATGGCTTGTCTAACAATTTATTGGGAAATAACTTTCAAAACAAAACACCCACTGCACATAGAACAATGGTCATAAGCTACAGTGTCTAATGGCATTGTTCTATAACGATAGATATAGTATATCCGTAAAATAAAATTAAACTTTGTCACATGTGATCGACTGCAGAAAAATGTTGCTGTACAGTGCGAGGCTGTCTCTTTCAGCTGGAGTGAATTATCACAGCCATTATTATAACGTAGCGCTTGACTTAAGAAAAGTTATTATTTTATTCAATAGGCTTTCCGTTCTAAGATATAGCCTGATGAACACAATTTCTGCCATTAACTACAGTGGTGGAAACCTTATGGAAAAGTCGGAAAAACCTTTCTAAATCATGGAAAATTTAAAAAAAATCGGTCATAATTCAAGAAGAAAAAATAATGCTATCGTGAAATTTCCCTTAACCACTAATAAATAATTTTCACTTGTGGATACCTACTTGCTTACTTATGCGATACGATATCCTTTAGGATTTCACCTGCATGACATTGATGTTTCCAATTTCTCAAATGACCACACTTTCCATGTCTTGCTTCATTTGGTCTAATCATCTAACACGCTGCGCACCTCTGCATCTGGTACCAACCGGATTTGAGGCGACCATTTTTGCGGGGTGGTTGTCCGGCGTTCCCATATCATGTCCCGCCTATTGTATCCCTCCAACTTTAGCATTTTTTTGGATATTGGAGTTGCCGAAAAGTTGCGCCAGCTCGTGGTTCGTCCTTCTGCTTCATATGCCATGCTCACAAACCCCGCCAAAGATGGTCATAAGCACAAGCTGTTCAAAAACGGCTAGAGATTTATTGAAGATCGTGCCACGCATATTAAAGCCCGCACGTTTCATAATACCTTCTAACGCAATGTTGAGCAGGAGACACGAAATACCATCGCCTTGTCAAAGTCTCCAAGGTGTTTCAAATGGGCGCGCCAGAGATTCTTATACAGCACAGTACAACATTCATCGTGGCCATAATCAGTCTTGTCTGCTTCCCGGGAAAGCCGTTTTCGTCCATAATTTTCCTTCACGGTCGATAGTACAGTATTGTGCTCTCACCTAAAAAATTTAGGTAAGGTCATTATAAGAATAGGGCCTTAGATAAAGCACTTTATAGGCGGCGTTGAGAATGGTGATCGCTCGATAGTTATCATATTCCAATTTCTCGCCCTTCTTGTATATTGGGCATGTTACCTTCTCCTTACATTTTTCCAGTAGCTTCTTTGTTTCCCAGATCCTGACTATCAGCCGGTACAGACAGGTAGCCAAGTCAACCTATCCGGGCCCATCTTGATAAGCTCCGCTGCGATGCCATCTTTGCCAGCTGCCTTGTTCTTCTTAAGCTGCTTGATGGCTTCGACCACTTCGGCACATCAGCATCATCCGCCGTACTGATGTGGTCATTACTCCTGCTGTGTTGCTATTTCGTCTCCGCGCCGCGCCATTCAGGTGCTCATTTTAGTGCTGCTTCCATCTTTCGATCACCTCACGTTCATCCGACAAGATACCTCCGTCTTTATTCCGAAAAATTTCGGCTCGCGGCACAAAGCCTTTGCGGGATACGCTCAATTTTTTTTTTGTAGAATTTACGTGTTTCATGACCATCAAAGTGTATTTTCTTAGCCAAAGTGCTAAGCAGATAAACCAAATTTATTTAGATCATTCATTATATTTTCTAACTTCTTAATTTTATGAATACTGCTATACTGAATATATGCTATACTATATAAACAAGGGTTAGACAGATCGGGAAAGGCAAAAGGGAATGACGAAATACAAACGGCCATAACTTCTACAAAATAAGACATTTTAAGGCGAAACCAGCTGCATTCGACAGAATTTTTTTTCTAAATAATTTCAAGACTCGCAGTAGCAAATGGACATCGGATATATTCCGAATTGTCCGGCGGTATGTCAAAAACTGATTTTTTCATCGCTTGTATCTTTTTCTGTCATGAAAATTTAATAACCGCTCCGCTTCTACATTTCGATCGAGTCCGTTCGGGTCAGAAACATCTTGATTGACGTGTGTTATAACATATGCTGTATTCTGATTGAAGCGAATATTCATATTTTATCCCAAAACTAGACTTCATTTCTAGTAGATTAGTGAAAAGAAGACGAAAATCCGTCGAGAAACAACCAAGTTACGGCCATTTCCGTGAAATCAGTGCCAGTAACATCCAGGGATGCCACATATAATTCTGTGTTTTTTGTTGGAAAAATCTGACAATCTGTACAGCGAGGAAAAATATCTGTGCAAAAATCTGCCCAATGCAAAACAATGAGAGTGAAAGAGATAGATAGTCATTTTGCTAACTATTTCTGTCTCTTTCACTCTCATGTATAGGCTCAAAAATCTGGTTAACCCTCTAACGGGCAACACCGTAAAAACGATGCGATCAAGCTAATGACTATTTTATCATGAGAGTACACACAAAAAAACCTTAAGTTCTGATTTTCATGCAAAAAATTATCTGGAGGAGCGCCAGGTAAGAAAAAGTTCAATTTCTCTTTTTCTTTTTTCATGTCGCCCAGATGTTTTTTCAATTCAGATATATTACAAAATTAAAATAATGCATGAACTTTACTCATAGAAATTTTTTTAGGCCAATCATTTTGTTCTAGATGTCCTTTTCCTTCAAAAGTAAAAAAGGGAATATTCGCGCATTAATTATTTTCCGAATTTTTCGGAATTTTTGTTTTTGAAAGATGATAACTTTTGAATGCATGGTCAGAATGTTATGATATTAGTATCAAAATGTCAAGAAATCTGTTCTGAACACATTTTGCGTATTGTCAATTAAAAACAAATTTTGTATGCGCGTCTGGAGCTCCAAAAGCGAAGGCCGTCTACAGACGGTCTTACCCGATAGAGGGTTAATCTGTGTAATTTGGCGAAAATCTGTATTCTATGCATACAGATTCTGTACAGGCGATTTCTTTCAGATATCTGTTAAATACAGAATAATCTGCGCATGTGGCAACCCTGGAACATCTATTGCTCTGACCATTTTAGGACATGACGCAAACCATATCAATATGGGCATCAAACTTTAACCCTTACGCTATGTTGTTTCAAAACAACATAGTGGAAAACATCCCTAAAGTAAATTATGTTTACCGCCTTTAGATAAGTAAGTTTTATTTTTAAATGATTTTTTTCAGCGTGCGCATTTAAGGGTTAAGGTTTTATGACCCACTGACATTGGGAAGCATTTCCAGGTTCGCAACTTGCCATGGCAACCTTGTAGCAGGTTCTAAGTACCCCGGCGGAAGTGGTAGTTTTAGGGAACATCCGAAACCATGTCAATATGATGGGTCAAATTCAAACTTCAGGATTTTCCACCATCGTAAATTTTTGAAATTTGACATACATATTGGTAGGATTTCGGTCATGTTTTAACTTGTGTTTTAAAATGGCCATAAAGGTAAGACGTTACTGGCAACATTTCCAGAACTGATTTCACTGAAATGGTCATATCTCGGTTGTTTCTCGACGGATCTCCTTTCTCTTAACACCAATCGACTGGCAATGAAATTAAGTTTTGGGATAAAATATGAATATTATTAAATTTTCCTTTTAAAAATTTCTTATGTCTTATAGGTTTCATCTAAAAAAGTTTGTAGAAGTTAAGACCGTTTGAATTTCGTCAAAATTTTGCCTGTCCCGATCATTTTATCTAATCCCTGTACCTATATATTATATACTAACTACATTTATTCCTTCTAAATTTTATGATAATAAATAAATGCAAGTGTGTTTTAACCACCCCATTGACTTCTCTATAACGAGCTGCAGTGAACGTCAGCGACAGCATGTCCTGGGCTGAAAATTTGACAGCGGGCCCAAATCAGACTACTGGCAGTTGAGTGAAACGCAGTGCTGACATGCTATGTCATTTTCGCACACACGAGATGTTGGCAGCGAAAACATGGTTGCCTGCCGATGGGGTGGTTTTAACATTTCATATCAACACCTGCTGCATATTTACTCGCATGCGGTATTTATTCTAACGAACTGACGGAATTAAAAACACCAAACTTGTTCCATATTTCTAATACCGATCAATGCGTCCAAACTAAGTGATCGCAACGATGGATGCGGGAGTAAAACGCCACTCGACCTGACATAATAGGGCCCATAGTTGTATGCTTTGACAGCTCATCATCACAGGTACACCTGTGATCGCCATTAGGATCACCCCTTAAGGGGACATGAACAACTAAAAACTTTGAAAAAAGCATATTTTTTTTTATTTCAGATTTTGGTTCTGCAGTCTTTTTCGCTTGATTTGATACTAAATTTGTAATGATCGGACTCCGGGAAGTGGCCGAAAAACGATCATACACATAAGCATTCCAGTGCGGCGTGGAACAACTTCGGCGGAATAAAACGCCGCTCCTTGAAAACCATGGTTTTCAAACTTTATGTACCTTTTTCTCAGAAACTACACAACGTATTAAAACAAACTTTTTTTGTTTTGTTGGAAGTAGTTTGGCAAAGACTTATATAACTTTTGAGGTTTGTAAACGAAGCACAACCCGAGAAAAACGTAAAAGAAGAATAAAAGATAGCTGAAAAAATAAAATTTTGTCTTCTTTTTCTTTTTTCTCTGGCAGCGTTTCATTTATAAACCTCAAAAGTTAAATAAGGGATCATTTATCATTTATTTATCATTTATCATTTATTTATTTGATTCATCTGACCATCTGGTCTCCATGAATTTATGGTAGGATGGGGAAAAGCCCCCTTGAGGTGAAGCCTCTTCAAGAGGGCGTAAAAACCCCATCATCTTTTGACTTTGGATTACAATCATAACATACAATAATTACATATAATAATAAATATCACTGCTTACACACTAATATTATTTACATACATTGTCGGTCTTATAATCTAAGTAATACAACTAAACAAGAAACATTTAACTAATAAATCTTCTTATGCGATTTTTAAAAACATCTATTGAAATAGTAAAGTCAAAAAGCACATAAAATCTATTAAAAGCGTTACACATCGCCCGGACGGGTTCGTTTTGGCCGTATTCAGTGCGCTGAAAGTCAAGCCTCATAAAGTCCCATGATCTCAAGCTTCTAGTAGGGGCATTAATATTGATTTGTGCAAGAAGATGAGGAGCATCAATTTTACTAGTTAGAAGCTTTCCAATAAAAACGGCTCTGGAAATATCACGCCTTTGCGCAAGTGTATCCATGTTAAGTAGTCGACAACGCTGCTCGTATGGGGGTAATTGCATTGGGTCACGCCAAGGTAGAGATCTAAGAGCACTACGTAAAAATCTGGACTGTACAGCCTCAATTCTGCTAATCCAAACATCTGCATAGGGGCTCCAAACTACTGCTGAAGTTTCCAAAACAGGGCGAACAAGGGAGTAATACAGTGCCCTCAAACAATATGGGTCAGTGAACTCTTTGCTAATTCTGGTGATAAAACCAAGGTTTCTATTTGCCTGTGCAATGATTGATGAGTAATGATCTCTGAAGGACATGCAAGAGTCCAACAGAACCCCAAGATCTTTAAAAGTTGACACTCTTACTAGCGGGTGACCAGAAATAGTGTAGTCCCATAGAATGGATGTTTTTTTGCGTGTGAAGGAGATTACGTGGCATTTACTTATACTGAGGATCAGCTGATTATAAGAGCACCATCCAAATAAATCGTCGAGATATCCTTGCAGTTCAATACAGTCTCCTATGGATCGTATCGCAAGAAACAACTTGAGGTCGTCCGCATATAGTAGCCTGCATCCTTGCGGGATGACAAAACAGACATCGTTGAAAAATATAGAAAATAGCAGTGGCCCGAGATTGCTTCCTTTAGGTACCCCTGATGTGCTGGCGAAGCTATACGATTCATTGTTTCCGATCTTTACAGTAAGTGAACGGCTAGTCAGGTATGATTTAAGCCATTCTACGGAGCTAAACGAAGCGCCCAGCCGAGCAATCTTCGCCACCAGAATGGAATGATCGACTCGGTCAAATGCAGCTTTAATATCTGTATAGATGGTATCTACTTGCGCGCCGTCTTCCATATGTTTAATACAGTGTGAGGTAAACTGAGCCAAATTAGTAGTTGTTGATCTACCAGGGAAGAAGCCATGTTGATCGATGGATATGTAGGATTTAGCTTCATGTAACATAATTTTTCCTACTAATATTCCGAAAAGCTTGGAGATAGCACACAGGGAAGTTATACCTCGGTAGTTTGCAATGTTCTGCTTATCGCCCTTTTTGATGACTGGAAACATTACAGTTTATTTCCAACATGTCGGGAATACAGCTTGCGATAACGATTTATTGAAAATCATTCTCAACGGAGTGCAGAGGGCAGTCGCGCATTTTTTAATACTACTGCGGGAATTCCGTCAGGTCCATATGAGGCTGATGACTTCAGCTTACCGATCGCGGCAATAATATCATCATCGGAAAAAGTAATGTTACCAATGTTCAGTACATCGCATGGAACATTACGGAGAGCGATCTCGACGTCTGACGAGCTAGCAGAAGTAACTTTGAACACACTGGAGAAGTGTTTCGCGAATAGGTTGCAGATATCGCTTCTTGTACTTGATTGTTCGTTATCAAGAAACATGTTAACTGGGAGTCCGTTCTCTTTTCGTTTTCCTTTTACGAATGACCAGAAACCTTTAGGATTTTGTTTAAGCTTTGATTGGGTATGCAGCAAAAATCTTGAATAAAGAAACCTATTATACGTCCTATAGGAATTGCTGGCATAATTAAACTCAAGCTTTGCCAGGGGGTCCCGCCGAGACGCGTCATTCGATAATGACGTCCGTTGCTTATGGGTGGGGGGGAGGTGGGTGTCAATTTTGTGACAGGTTGTGACAAAGGTGGGAGGGAGTCTAGGCAAATGTGACATCTGTGAAAAAAATGCATTTTCATCAAAAGGCAGCAAAAATATGTTTCTCAGTCATTCATCACTCATTGATTTATTTCGATTTTCGAACTTATTGTTCGAGCTGACGGCGCTTGAAAGTCAGGCACAACTTGTCAATGTTAAACCACTTTTTACTTTCAACACGCATTTCATTTTTATTTTGCGTTTGTGTGACGTCCAAAGGTGAGGGGGGGGGGAGTTGAGTTTTGTGACACAATCGGACAGAGGGGAGTGGCGGAGGTCTAAAAAAGCAGAGATTTGGCTGACGTCATATTTGAATCTTCCCTAAGTCTTTGCCAAGCTACTACCAACAAAACAAACAAAAGTTTGTTCCAATGTGTTGTGTAGTTTCTGAGAAAAAAGTACATAAAGCTTGAAAACCATGGTTTTCCACGAGCGGCGTTTTATTTCGCCGAAGTTGTTCCACGCCGCACTGGAATGCTTATGTGTATGATCGTCTTTCAGCCACTTCCCGGTGTCGGATCATTACAAATTTAGTATCAAAATAAGCGAAAAAGACTGCAGAATCCAAATATGAAATAAAAAAATTATAACTTTTTCAAAGTTTTTAGTCGTTTATGTCCCCTTAATCACCCTTAATTAATATTGATGACCAGAGGTAGGTGCACTGACACATCCTTCGATTAATTTTTTGTTACTTTCGATAAATAATTGATGCATTTTGATATTTTTCCTTGAAACATCATTTAAAATACTCAATAAAGACAAGACACATACCTTGTGAATAAATGTCAAAGGTTTATTTTTCAGTGAGATTTCAAAGGTGAATTAAATCGTTTGTTTGAGAAACCCCACTTGTGCTTTTGAAATAATTGTAGGAAAACAACAAAAAACTGATTTATTTGTGGACTTTAAGGCGGCGTACGATTCAGTCGAACGAAATGAACTGTGGCAGATAATGCTAGACCATGTATATTCGGGGAAACATATTTCTGCAAAGTAGTTCGAGAAAACGATTTTCACTTGAAAAAATATCTTTGCGTGAAATTTATTTTTAGAAAATTGTAATATAATCGTTTTAAAGTGTTTTTCAGTTGCACCTAAATATTAAGCTCGTTTCTTAGTGTGATATAAACATTTGTTTTCAGGCATTACGCACCGTGATCTTAAACCAGACAATATACTTCTGGCAAACGAAGATGGGATGACTTTGCTGAAAGTATCCGATTTCGGTGTGAGTAAATTTGTCCATAAAGATACCATAATGAAAACTTTATGCGGAACGCTCACATATTGGGCACCGGAAATGTTTATTTCTACGGGTAACATGCCGTACACACAAAATGTGGATATCTGGAGTTTGGGCGTTGTGCTCTTCGTGATGCTTAGCGGTACTGTTCCATTTTCTGACGACTATGGCTCTCGTGCGATAGATCAAATCAAAAAGGGGCAATTCAAGTTTCGAGACCCTTCGTGGAAGTCTGTATCACCTGACGCTAAATGCTTAATTCGTCAAATCTTAACGGTTGACCCAAGTGACCGACCGTCCATAAAACGAATTTTAAATAGTACTTGGATGCGTGATCCCGCAGTAATTAAACGAGCAAAACGCCTTATGAATATAGAGGCGACAAATAATAAAAATCCTACAACATCTTTGTCTGATACCAATAACAACCATATTTTTACTGAACCACCGGAAAAACGGCCACGGAACAAATGACTAGTTAACAGTAGTTTAAAAATGCACTAAACATTACATTAACTAAACATTAACATGGCATGGTATGTACACCAAAGTAAGGATTTTATATTGAATATGTCGAATAATTCTAGCTCTTGCCGACGAAAGCATTCCACTGTCATGACTCACTATACATAATATGTTGAAACTACAATGCGCGCCTATACCATAATTACACATTGTTACCGTCAAGAAAATCTCCATTCACAATAACTAGATAGAAATAAATCGTATAAGCCATCGACAGGAACTGAGCCAAAATAAAAGATTATTTGATTATACGGAATGGTGGATAAACTAATGTGAAAGAGTGCTTGATTAAAGTTAAACATAAAAATGCATGTATCAAATATGTTTAGAAAGCACAAGAAGAGAGAACGCTTTTTGAATTTTTTTGTACGAACAAAAATGAATGCAGGTATGTTTTGTTATATTAGATTAAAGTTTCGTTATGCCTACGTTATTTTTTAAGAATAAACTAAACATTTGTTAATATGCAAATAAGTTACATAAGGTTTCCTTCTTATATACTCATCTAATATAATTCGCAAGTCAGGGAGTAACCAAACCCTCGGGGGTACAAAAATCTCTCGGTATGTATGTGTTTGTGTTTTGTCCAAATTCCTCATCCACGCCTTCCTATTCCTCCTGTTTTCCTTCCCGTCCTCATCAGGTAAATGATGACATGGGCAAGGCACAAATCTTCCACATGATTGTGAGGAACGTGCTGCTCGAGCCAAAGATGCTGATACCTGATACCTGAACCAAACCATTGCAACGTGACAGGTTAACTGTCACTTTATTTATTTCAGCAATACTGTAGACTAGCTGATTACCCGATCTTACTCGGGGCCCCTTTGTCTCTCAGTCACTTGTACATCTGTTTATAGTAAAAAAAATTGTCATGATGCAGAAACAAAGCCCTTTTTGTTTTATTTGAAACTGTCTACTCCCTTTGTCAATTCCCCTCATGTTGTTCCCCAGCCACTTGTAAATCTGCCTTTTTCTCGGTAATCCCTATTAATCGACACAGAGACTTTGTTACCTTTTTGAACCCCTTGCTAATGGTAATCTTATTCCCCATTTCGGAAATCCAGCAACTTGTACTATTGTTATCTTTCCAAATGCAAGAGAAACGCACCTCTTTACCCATTTGAGCCTTTCTCTCCCCTTGTAAGAGACCGTCTCCCTCTTTTGTCAACCCCCTTGGACTACTTCTTTTTTGCCAAAAAACATGTGTTTGACAAACGACGTTTGATGAAGAACAGTGCAGCAGTTCCGGAGCTATGCCGGCACATACATTCATACTCACCTTCCTCGTCCCCCCAAGTGTCAGTTCCTTCCCAGTCAGCTCCCCCTTCTGCCACGTTATTAATTATGCATCAGTTTACTCTATGAAAATTTCTATAATGGAAACGAAACAAAGGTTTCTTTCATATTCCCTCGGTCGATGGAACCCCCCCCCCCTCTTTTCGTAGTCATTTGCACAGCTGCAATCGGTAAATGCACGCGAAACCCAACCTCCTATTTGGACTTCCCCTCTTGCCGGGGACCCTCACCCCCCGTTCACCCCTTTTGTCAACTCCCAAGTGCTGATTCCCGTATGTCAAGGAACATGCGTACCAAGTTTGGTGAAGAACGGTCAAGGTGTTCTGGCGGAACATAAAATCACACTCACGCCACTTTTATATACATAGATTGTAATACTTGAATTTTGTATTAAACAGTCAATAGTGATAATAAAAATTTAAAAATCGTTCGTTTTTTGTACGGTTCCATTTTGGCAACAAACATTTTTCTAGCGTGTTGCCAAACACGAATCGATGCTGTACTTCGGTTTAGAAAGATTCAGAGAAATATGATTGTCATTAAAACATTCCAAAGGAGTCGCTAGATCCGATTCCATGTCTGTTGCAATTCATTGAGTACTGGAACTAGTATAGAATAAGGCTGTGTTATAGCATAACATAGCATAGCATAGCATAGCATAGCATAGCATAGCATAGCATAGACAACCGTACACACCATGGGTGGTTGATATGGTGTACCCGTAAGTACACCATACACCTGGTCATGTCCTTACGATTGTAGAAATGGGTACGTTAGTCGAACATCTATTGCAAGAGGACGCGCAAAAACTTACGCAATCTTCATAGATGTTCATGTACCCAATAATATACGATATGAATATAATATAAATATATAAGCGTAAAAATAAAATGAAATGGAGCACAAATGAGCAAAAATAGAACAATCTCACCAGCAATCCGTAGAATGAAATATAATTGCGTCATTTGAGTTTCCATCAGTGCATCTAATATCCAATCATTTAATTTTTCATTGTGATATCCATGTGCATTATTCAAACTTCCAAAGTCACGACCAAAGTTTTCACTGTACAGTAGGAGGTGCTTGATGGGCTAAAACGAAACAAATCATTAGAATACTATATTTGGCTTACCTGGCCGTGTGGCTCAGCCGTCTGTCAAAAATCGCAGTTTTGAAATCAGGTAGCCTAGCTACTCAATAGAGCATTTCCGGGTATGGCCGCGTGGAGGCGCTAGGTAGGGGCTTGAGATGGCAAGAGCTATGTTGGTCGCTTTCTTGTTTGTTTTCCCCATTTCATACCCACTAGTATAGAATAAGGCTGTGTTATCTGCAAAAAATCTCGATATTCCACGTAGCTTTAAATTTCCAAAGTCATTTAAACAAATCAGACATGGTGAAGGACTTATGTTACTTCCTTGAGGAACTCCTATATCGACCGGACGTAAGCTACTACATACCACGATTACCACTACCGGTGTTGTAACGCAGCAGATATAAGAAATGCTTTTGTAAATCGAGCTTTTTATTGCGTCGATCAAAACTAAAAATATAATTTGACCGTTAGAATTAATTTTGTCTTCACGTTATTCCTGCTTCCTACTTACATTATTATTTTCTATCTGCCTTTTTTATGCGAACTTATTTCCTGTCTGTCGTACCATTTACATTGAACCACCCTAATAAAGGTTTTTCCGGCTTTAGTTTTCAATGTTATCGTTATTCATTATAATCTACTTACTGTTCCAATATTTTTCAGTATATGTATTTCTACCTTTCCGTTTCTAGCTATCCGTATCTTCCCTCGTACTTGTGCTCGTACCTATAGCTTTAAATCAATCGTTTAAAACACTTCAAAGCATAACATTGTTTTACATTTGACTTACTCGTAACTATTTTTCTTCCTGCAAACACTTTTCTTGTCACTACGAACAGCTATTTTCCTTCGCGCTATCTTCTAACTCACTCGAGAAATCTTTCCAAACTTTATTCTTCCAAAAACTCTTTAACTTCTACTATCAACACTTTTTTATCCAACTATTTAGCATGACTTTCAATTTTCTATGCTCTATATTTGCTTCTATCACTATGACACAACTTTGTTTATCTTCTTCTGTCAACCTCACCAGTGTGGCCAGAACATTCCCCGGCCCGTAACCCTGCGCCGGAAGTCCAATCCGGATCAGAGTTACCCTCCGAAATCTCCATCACGGCTAGTCTTGCTGTCGCCCGTTTGAAACGTCCGTTTTTCGTACGTACCCATGCTTGTCGGATCCTTCCATCACCCGACACAATGGGTTCCTCCACGACACCACGAATCCAACATTTCCGGTTATTCCCGTCCACCACATACACCAAATCTCCTGCTCGCAACGGATGAGTTTCCCCAAACCATTTTGTCCTCTGATTCAACGATGGAACATACTCCTTTATCCAGCGTCTCCACATCATATCCGTCAGCTGCTGGGAACGTTGAAAAGCGTCCCGAAGGGCTTCTGCTGGATTTGTCGGGGGAAATGTAGCACACGGCAGGTTTGGCGAAGCACCCCTCAAAAAATGGTTTGGAGTAAGCGCCTCTGCTTCACTGGATTCCTGAGAGACGTACGTGAGAGGGCGTGAGTTTATTATGTCCTCCACATTGACAATTGTTGTGCCTAGAACTTCATCCGTTAACCGCCTTCCGTCGTTGAGCGTCGTAAGCGTTTCTTTCACTGAGCGCACAAGGCGCTCCCAAACCCCTCCCATGTGAGGCGCAGCGGGAGGATTGAAACTCCACTTCGTCTTCGCATTGGTGATTTGATCAGCGCACTCGTCTCCGATACTTCTCACGGTTTCCACTATCTCTTTGCTGGCTCCCCGTAGATTAGTTCCGTTGTCCGAAAAGAACTCAGCCGGCCAGCCTCGCCGACCGATGAATCGATGAATAGCCATCAAGCACGACTGAGTCGTAAGTCCGTGTGACACTTCCAAATGCACCGAACGTGTCACTAAACAGGTAAACAGCGCTATCCACCGTTTTTCCTTCCTACGTAACACGGTCACCTCGATTGGTCCCAGGTAATCGACACCGACGTAGCTGAACGGACGAAGATTCGGTGTTAATCTCTGCACCGGCAGCGGAGCCATACGGGGAACCTGGGGACGATTACGATTAACCCTGCACCATATACATAACGACGACACCTTCCGAACTACCGCATCCACGTGCGGAATGTAATACAGCTGCTTCAGCTCATTCTTCACCGCTTGGCGGTAACCGTGTCCGCTCTTCTCATGGTAGTGTTGAACTATAAGTCTGGTTATTCGGTGGTCGCTGGGCAAAATCACCGGAAACCGCAAATTGAACGGCAAAAAATCCGCACGTTCGACTCGGCCTTCCATCCGAATCAACCCTCTTTCATCGATTAACGGTGTAAGCTTGTACAGCGGACTAGTCTTTTCTATTGCCATCCACTGACTTGCTGGTCGATCCTTATTTCTTGACAATACCTTCAATTCGTCGACGAAACTATCCGCCTGCGCCATCTTCATAAGGAACACCTCCGCATTCGCATACTCGTTCTGCTGCAGCGGCACCCGAACCGACAAACTCGCTTTCAGCACCTTTATCTGCCTAGCTGTTGCTCGCAGCGTTTCGACCGGAAGCCCTTGAACCTTACGTTTACAGTTCGACACGAAACGGAATACGCACGCGACCGTTCGAACTAGTACGGTCCACTTGGAGAAACGATTTGTGTCCACGATATCGTCCACTACTCTTACATCGTGTAACAACAGATGAACCCGTAGCTCTTCCGTCGTGTTTGCTGGTGGAAGGACCCTTTTTGGCCACTCTTCACTCGTCTTATATAGAAATGCAGGTCCTCGAACCCACGCGCTATCTGGATGCATTTCCGGATCTTTGCCCCACTTAGTGAGCTGGTCCGCTACGTTCAGTCTTGTGGGCACCCAACGCCAATCGGATATCTTCGTCAGACTAAGTAGTTCGCCGATTCGGAATCCGACGAACTGTTTGTATCTGCGCTGGTCCGACCGAATCCACGATAGCACTACACTTGCATCGATCCAATACACCACCTTCTCAATCTTGAGGTTGTGGTTTTCAACCACTGTCCGCGACAGTCTTGCTCCCAAAACCGCGGCCAACAGTTCTAGACGCGGAATTGAGATCTGCTTCAGCGGAGCCACCTTTGAGCGGCTCATTACCAGTGTACACATTACTTCACCTCTAACTACCGCCCGAAAATACGCCACACAGCCGTACGCTGTCTCGCTCGCGTCGGCAAATATATGTAACTGTAGATCCGTTACCTCATCTGACTTGGCACTACCGAAATAACTTCGTGGTAACTTAAACGACCCAATACTACGCATCATCTGCATCAAGCGCAACCACTTCTGGAACGACACTGTATCAATCTTGGTATCCCAGTCACAGCCTGTTCTCCAAAGATCTTGTATCAGCATCTTACCGCAAACCGTGATTGGTGCGAGGAAACCCATTGGATCGAACTGAGCCATCACGAAACTGAGAACCGTGCGCTTTGTCGGATATTCCCGACCATCGACCATTTCCAGAAACTCCTTTTTGGACACTGTAGCGAAACAAAAAATATCTTCCACCGGCTCCCAAACTATGCCCAGTACACGTTCATACTCCGTACCCTTGTCTCGAGAGAAATGCACTGTTGCGCTAACGTTACGTTCACCGAGTTCCTCCAAAAATTTCTTCGAATTCGACACCCAGTTTCGTATGTGGAATCCGCCTCGTGCGTGAATGTGTTTCACTTCATTGGCTCTACGGATCGCTTCGTCGATAGTGTCTGCACTGTCATAATAGTCGTCCACATAATGCTTATTCAAAATCGCTGCTGCTGCTTCCGGAAACTCCGTCGCAAACTGCTGCGCGTTCAGATTCTTAACAAACTGCGCCGAACATGGTGAACATGTAGCGCCAAATGTTGCCACGTCCATCACGTACGTTTGCGGTGCACCCGTTGGGTCGGTTCCAAATAGGAATCGAAGCGCTTGCTTATCCTTAGCTACTATCTTGATCTGGTGATACATCTCCTGGATGTCTCCCCCAAATGCGACTGGACCTTCCCGAAACCCACAGACAACTTTCGGAAGAGGCACTAGCATGTCTGGCCCCTTTAACAATTCCGAATTCAACGATATTCCACCCACCGAAGCAGCAGCGTCCCACACTAGGCGTACTTTACTGGGTTTCCTTGGGTTCACCACCACGTTCATTGGCAAGTACCATACAGTCGAACTCGCTGTCTCCACCAGTTCTGCAGCAGTAATCTTATGCGCGTAGCCCTTGGCTTGATATTCCTCGATTTGGTTTTTCACATTCTGATCCAATGCTGGATCTTTTTCCAATTTCCGCTGAAGTGCTCTCATCCTCCGAACGGCCATCGGAAAGCTATCGGGAAACCGGCGCGTATCTTCTTTCCACAGTAAGCCCGTTTCGAACCGATCTCCCACTCTTTTCGTCGTTGCCTCGAGGATTTCACGAGCACGCTTCTCATGAGCTGGTTCCGGTGGAGTGAATAATGTAACCGCTGTCTCTTCCATCATGTACTGATCCCGAATCATGTCATGCAGCCTCTGATTGCTGACAGTTTTTACCGAATGCAGATTCAGGTAGGTGTGAATACACGGTTTACGCTTGACCGACCCATAGATTGTCCATCCCAGTCTGGATCGAACTGCGATCGGCTCACTAGGCTTGCCGACTCGAGACTCTAGTGGTGCAAACAAGTACAAATTGTCCAAACCGACAAGAATTGTGGGCAACGATTGAGGATCGTCTTCTACGGGAATTCCCGCCAAATGCTTGTAGCGCTTTACAACATCAGCGAAGCGTACGTGTTGTTTTGGTAACTGCAACTCCGACACTGTCCTGGTGTTAAACAAAGGAAACTTTTCCTTCGACCCTCTCGCGGAAATCATCAATTCCACTTTTCTAGAATGATTTTCGATGCGGTTGATGTTACTGGTCCACGTGACGATTAGAGGCTCTAGCATACCTTCTGCTTTCAGCAGGCTAGCAACTGAATCGTCCACCAATGTAGCCGAGGACCCTTCGTCGAGAAACGCTACAGTATCCAACTGTCGATTTCCCACATAAAGCGTCACCTGCATCATACGAAAAATTATCGAACATCCCTCACCGTTGAGCATACCATTCTCTGCCTTCTGCAACTGTATCGACTCCTCCACCCGGTGTAACAGAGGATGATGGTTTCCCTGACAGTTCCGCACCGTGCATCGCATCCTTGACACGCAACGTCCGTTACCATGTTTCTGAAGACAGCGTTCGCACAAATTCTGCTTCTCAACCTCGCTCAACCGCTCCGCAATATTCATTCTCCTGAACTGGTCACAGAACTTCATGAGATGGCCCGACCGCTTACATATCCAGCACGCCTTGCTGCTCGACTCGCTTCGAAATCCATCGTTCCGCTTCTGCTCTGATTCGTGAACCAACACAAACTCCCTCTTTTTAGGGTTTCCTCTCCCAGAACGACTATATTCGCTGATCGACAACCCGGTAAACTCCTCCACCTCCGACACATCGGACACAATTTCGTTTATGAAGTTTGTAAACATTCGCAACGGACTCTCTACCTTGTTGCGCTTATACCGTACCCAATCGAGCTTGTAAGTTGAAGGTAGCTTGTCAACTAACTCCTGCACTAGCATCGGATTATTCAAATGGTCTTGTAGACCGGCGGCTTCGAGATGGTCGCACAATTGCTTGACCGTAATCCCGAACTGGAAGAACGTTTCCAAACGGTCTGCTCTTGGTGATGGTGCATTCTTTACCTTTCCCAACAAAGTCTTGAGCAACTTCTCCGGCTTTCCGAACAGATTTCGAAGATCTTGAATCACGTCCGGAACAGAGTCTGGCATCACCAGCCGACTCCTAACTGCTTCGAGCGCATCGCCCATCAAGCAGTCCTGTAACCGCTTCAGATTCTCTAGATTAGAAAATCCGCAAGCCTCTGTCGTATACACATAACTACTAATAAACAGGGGCCAAACTTCTGGTTCCCCCCTGAACTTAGGAAGACTATGCGATACCGCCTTCCGAGCGGCCAACTGATCTCTTGAGATTCGACCTACATTTCGCCCCGGCCCATCTATCGTGGTACGAATACTGCCATGTACACTATTTTTCACATTCTTTTCGGATACAGCACTGCATGCACTCCCATCACTATCTACCTCGCTGCCTTCTGTACCCTGCTTTTCTGACTGTGGAACCTCCGTTAGGTTACGCCGCAGTCCTGCTTTTGGAGTAGCACCCCGACTTTTACCTACCATTGACTCGGTAGTCACTTTCTCCTGCAGCCATGTTGTCACCTTCTGCTTCGATTTCTCGTCCGGAACACCACCGACTGCGCCCGCAACATCAGCTGCGTCATCCTTTAGCGCGTGTACCCTCTGAATGCTATCGTCTATCTCTCTTCGAATAGCATTCCTCTTACGCAGGAACTCTTTTTCTGCGGCAAGTTGCTGGTCCAGCACTTTCCGTTCCTGTTCCAGTTGTAACTCCTCCATCTCACGCTGGAACTGGAGCTCCTGCTCACGCATCTCCCACTCTTGCTGCATTTGCAGTTCCAATAGGGCCTTCTTCCTGGCGAGCTGCGCTTTCCGCGCCTCCATTTGCTTTGCAAAGGTCTCTCTCATCAGCTGTTCCTCTTCCGACTGCTGCTCAGACGGATCCTTGGCGGAACCAGCTCCTTGGTCAGACCCTGCATCACTTTTTGCGCCGGATTTCTTGGCCCGCCTTTTTGAAGAAGGCTGCGGAACTCTTAACTGCTGTACATCAGGCCGCACACACTGCGGGCAATGCCAATCCGTTTTGGCTATTTCCTGGTCAACACCAGCACAAGAAAAATGAGCCCAAAACATACACGCAGAGCATTGCACCCAATCGATGTCCGTGGATTGAGCCTCCGTTTTCCCGCAGAACAGGCATTGGTGTTCATTAGAACTCGACGAACGCATCTCCGTTGACATAAAATAATTTTTGATTTTGTTGTAACGCAGCAGATATAAGAAATGCTTTTGTAAATCGAGCTTTTTATTGCGTCGATCAAAACTAAAAATATAATTTGACCGTTAGAATTAATTTTGTCTTCACGTTATTCCTGCTTCCTACTTACATTATTATTTTCTATCTGCCTTTTTTATGCGAACTTATTTCCTGTCTGTCGTACCATTTACATTGAACCACCCTAATAAAGGTTTTTCCGGCTTTAGTTTTCAATGTTATCGTTATTCATTATAATCTACTTACTGTTCCAATATTTTTCAGTATATGTATTTCTACCTTTCCGTTTCTAGCTATCCGTATCTTCCCTCGTACTTGTGCTCGTACCTATAGCTTTAAATCAATCGTTTAAAACACTTCAAAGCATAACATTGTTTTACATTTGACTTACTCGTAACTATTTTTCTTCCTGCAAACACTTTTCTTGTCACTACGAACAGCTATTTTCCTTCGCGCTATCTTCTAACTCACTCGAGAAATCTTTCCAAACTTTATTCTTCCAAAAACTCTTTAACTTCTACTATCAACACTTTTTTATCCAACTATTTAGCATGACTTTCAATTTTCTATGCTCTATATTTGCTTCTATCACTATGACACAACTTTGTTTATCTTCTTCTGTCAACCTCACCAGTGTGGCCAGAACAACCGGAATGATTAAGTTTTTTCAATTGCACTAGTTAACTCATCAATTATAAATTCAACATGTTTTTACGTCTAAATTGTGAATTACCGCTCTCTTTTTACGTCCAAAATTCGAAATAACATCATCTTTTTTACGATCGATATTTTTACGCCCCTGGAGTTTATTTGTAAACGCTGGTATATGCAATAAGGATTGCTGATGCGCGAATGTGTTGGTGGTTTGTTGGCATCAGGAAACAAATTCGGTGTGAAAAAAATCCTGATGAAAACAAATCGCGTATACTTAAACGCGGCGAAGTGTGCGTGAGATATATGTTAGCAATCTTTATTGGCTACCAATTCGAAAACAGTCAAAGCAGCCTTGTACGCCATTTATTCAATGATATTATCTGAACCCACCGTAAAGTGTTATACAAGTAGGGGAACTGTGGGTAAGACGACCAGATAAAGAAGAACATCTAATATAATACAGAGAACTTATGATTTATAAAACCTAAATACAGTTTACTTCAGTTCAACATATTGTTTTCAAAAGCGGCTAGTGAAATATTTAACAAAAAATGTTTTCCAAGGTGTATTTTGACTTTTGAGTATTAAAAATGGTCCGCAAAAGTGATTTTTTTTAGTGCTTCGGGCGGAACGAACAATGTGTGGGGGTAAGATGGACAGGTATTGTAAATCGCCCCAACTGAGAGCATATTCAGAGACCATTAACAAACTGAATAAGTGAAATATGGTGGTGTAGCGTGCAAAAAGTGAAGGAGGCAGTAGGGTAACCAACCTATTTTGGACCCCTTAAGCAGCTGTACATAATTTGGACACTTGCATTTGATTTTGCTGTAAGTGTCCAAATTATGTACAGCTGCTGAGGGGGTCCAAAATACGTTGGTTACCCTACACCCCCTTCCACCCGTGGCAGCCAATCAAAAATTGTTTGGCAGCGGCAATATAAACAGGCATTCCAAAATCTATTTCATGCCTGGCTGCCGCTAATTTGTTTGAAGTCCACATTTGTCAGTTAAATTTTCATTTATATGCATGAGATATTACCAAGAAGCAAAATCAACAACTGACTATCTTACCCACACCACTCATAAAGCTTAATTTCGATGGCAAAAAAGTTACATCCAAACGCATAATCTCTTCCAATTTTCAGTTTTTCTGTACTTTATCAAAATTTGAAAGTTCTAAATGATGCTGGGAACGTTTAGACATCATGAGATTGCAAGATGGTTGGATGCCCATCAACACATTTATGCATTTTAATGCCTAACTTATAGAATCAACCACCTGTCCGTCTTACCCACAGTTCCCCTAATATTTCTTGCACGAGACAAAGCGCGATACTTCTTCTATTCTTGAATGCGACAAATTGCGCTTGAATAAAACTACTTGTGTGAAATACAAACTAATCAAGTTTTTGCAGGATGGCAATAAACTTTATCCTTATAGTAATTATAAACAAAGATATGTTTGGTTGGAATTCATACTTGTGACACTGTGCATCACTATTCTGAACATCTTCGTTTAATTGAAAAAAACATCTTCGTAGTTTCGTGGCGTCGTTGACTGTTGTAACAGATGTAAGATTTTTTGAACTATTGGACAGATTTTTGTTTAATTTTGTTTAAAAATCCACTTTTTTCAGTTTTCTCCTTTTGAGAGATTAGCTGTTTATGCTAGAATGTTTTTTCTTATGAGTATGTTTTCTTTTGGAAAAATATATAGTTTTAAGAGAGCGTTAATAAGGTGAATTTATTGCTAATACAGTTTTATTGGTGTTTCTTGTCTTCTTCAATTCTGCTTCAAAACTGTATGTTATTCTTGTTGATTTTTTCGAAGAATTTTAATGTTTTCAATAGATGTTTCGACTTACTATACTTCAGTCATTTACATGCGTTGAACATCTATTCTCGCTGTCTCGTCCTTTATAACAAGTTATAAAGTTACGGCAAATAGAATTTCACGCTGACGAACTCCAACAATAGAATACTTCAGAACTGTTAAACAAATAAGCAAAATTAACTTGAGGAAAATTATTCTAAAACCTGATAAATTTTACAATGTTCTGATAAAACTAATTTAGGAAATGAATAAAACCAATTTGTTATTGGATTGTTACTTGAGCCAAAATTTTCATTCTCAGCTCGTGTTGGCTTTTTTCATTACTCAAAGGAAGAGATGAAAAACCTGATTTAATCCACCTGCTAGTGAAAGGACTTTGTTATACAGTGTAATGTGCTATTTGAGATAGAAATCGACACGTCTTCGGAATATAATACAGCACGTTAACACTGTGCGTTGGTCATATCACTTCTGCTGACAGATAATAAATATGTTCTTTAATCTATACAGGTATATCTCCCAAACTACCAATATTATTATTTCTAGTTAAGTGATTCTTGTGTAGAATTTTCTGGCGAACATTTTGAGCATATTTGTTCGAAAATAAAATTGGGGGTGTTTTGAGATATTCGCATTTTTCGTTTTAAATCGCAAAAAATGTACGATTTTGACAAATTAGATAAAACTGATAACATCATTCGATTCCGCGGCCAAAAATCCATCGAAAAAGAATATTGGCATGTCTTCATACCAAACAGTTTCAGAGATATTTGAACCCGAAAAATGACTTTTTTTGAAAATCTGTAAAAAAGGAAGTAGCGCCACTGCTAGGGGGATTGATCAATCGGCACAATATTTTGGGAAATTGGTTGTGGGGTCGGAATGAACAATTATGCCAACTTTAGTTGAAATCGCTGATGGTCGGATCCAATTTTTCCGACTCTTGTGTACGTTTGAGATGGAATGACCCATATATTGCTGAAAAGCTGATGCATCATCTGGGCTGACAAAGATAGGTCAGCTTTGAGCATTTCGGCTGAAATACAGTCTATCCCTGGCGCTCTATTGGATTTCGTACTCTTGATGGCTGTTACAATTTCATCCAAAGATGGCGCCTCCGAGTTGACGCGCTTAATTCGACGAACTGTAGGCACCATACGCTGCTGGTTTTGTTGGTCTCTGACATTTGGAACTCGGAAGAGTTGTTCAAAATGTTCGGTCCATCGCTTAAGCTGTTCTGTACGGTCAGTAAGTAGTTGACCAGCTCTGTCCTTTAGCGGCATCTTTGTGTTCATCCTGGCACCACTAAGGCGGCGAGAAATATCGTACAACAAACGGATATCACCATTGGCGGCGGCGGTTTCTCCTGGTTCGGCTAGGGAGTTAATCCAGGCTCTCTTGTCCCGCCTACAAGCACATTTAACAGCCCTCTCCAGTTCGGCGTATCGTTGACGGGCAGCTATCTTAGCCGATCTGGTTCGCTCGCTCAATGACGGCTTTTGCCTCTCTCCGCTCGTCGATATTCCTCCAAGTTTCATCCGAAATCCACTCCCTCCGCCCGCTATGCGCTTGCCGAGGGTTTCATCACTGGTCCTGATGAAGGCGTTCTTTATGCCGGTCCATTGCTCTTCGACGGTTCCACCAGGTGGCAACTAAGAGGGTCGGGATTCAAGTTGTTCGACCAAGGCCCTTTTCACCTCAGGATTTTTCAATCGGCGGACACGTGCCAACTTTCTCCTCCCATCGTTGGACACGTGCGACGCGCAAACGTATTTCAGCGATAACAAGATGATGGTCGGATGCAATATCAGCGCTGCGTTTGTTGCGTACATCAAGAAGGCTCCTTCGCCATTTTCGGCTGATGCAGATGTGGTCGATTTGGTTTTCTGTTCGGCCGTCGCGGGAAACCCACGTGACTTTATGTACTAGTCTATGGGGGAAGAGCGATCCACCAATAACCATGTTGTTATTACCACAGAATTCTGTAAACAGCTCCTCGCTTTCGCTCATCTCTCCTAGGCCATGGCATCCCATGACGCGTTCAAGGTCCGCATTGTTTGAGCCAATCTTCGCATTGAAGTCACCCATGTGGTTTTGGATATCCCCCTTCGGGATTTTCTCAATCACGCTGTTCAGATGGCCGTAAAAACTCTATCTCCTGCAGGTCGGAAGCATCTGTTGGCGCATAGCACTGGATTGCTGTAAGGTTCCTACCCAAGTAACACTTGCAACATGTTTCTTAGAAACATATTCAGAAAACAGTTGCATTTAAATCATAAATAAGCAATAATACTTCCTTCTCTTTTTGTGTCACACAAAAATCAAACAAATATCAGCAACTTCGTAGTTGCGAATTGTCGGCATTGAACAGTAGGCGAAGTGATGACGATGAATACAGCGCAGATCAATAACTTTGACACATTTTCGCAAGATTGCAATATTTTATTGAGCTTAAATGCTCCAATTTATGAGTTTTCCGAGTAGTTTTTGAACGCAATTCGAGTTCTTTCACAAATAAAAATTAACTGTGAATCAGTTGTAAGTTAACGCAAAACAAAATTCATACAGTACAGCTTTTCATTGGTATCGAATTTTTCGGCTATCGGTGTGCTCATTTGTACCTAATCTTGTATAAACATGGCCGATGACTGTGCCAAAATATAATGAAATAGATCAATATTTTTGTGTCGTAGAATGATTTTACGTATAAAAGGGACATATAACATAATTAATATGAAATATCCCACAAGTTTTCAAAGAGATTAGCATGTTTTGTGAGATTGTCATAAAATGATATTTATTTCGATTCCACTTAACTTTTGTTTATAAAAGTAAATCTTGAGCGCATCAATTTTTCGGTAGTAGAATGGCAAAGTTCACGATAAATTTGAAATCGCACTTTAGTTTAGATTATGTGAAGGCTACAATGTTGCTTTGAGTGATTAATGAATTACCGAAATATAAATACTTTAGCCATTTTATCTTGCGAAAAATGTCTGACATTATTTTGTTTGTGAATACATACTTCAGGGAAATATCAGAAAAAAATCCCTTCAACAGTTATTTGCGCTTTTCTGTTGGTAGTACAAAAGCCATGCAACGCATAGGCGTCACTTTGAAATATTTCACAAACATGTTACATTTTAGCTCATTTCTTGCGCTTTTTCAGTCGGAAATTGGTTTTAAATGAGTATGCGAAAACGAAAGGTCAGCAATTAGACTTGTTTTAAATCTGTTATCAATTCTTATTTAAAACCAATTGTGTTACTTGGGTAACCCGTGTTCTGAATCTGGCAATGATTATTCGCTCATTCCCAAAAAATCCAAAATTTGGTATGGATCGAACATTCCCTCGATTAATGAGAGCACCTCCATTTTTAAGGAAAATACCCGATTTTGTCAAAACCTCTTTTTTTCTTTTGCTTATATCTCCGGAAATATTAAGTTAAGAAAGACACTATTTTCACATTTTCAAAGGAAATCATCCAGGGAATTCGAAAAAAAATATTATTTTTGAGAACCAGTGCTGCCAAACATTTTTAAACTCAATTTGAAAACTAAATTTACATTTTTCTCTCAATGAAGACAGTTTTATCTCAAAAATTTCAACTTTATCGTGTTTCGCAGATGTTTTTACATAAGAATCACTCATCGCCCCGAGGTATTCTTCGCCGATCCCGAGATACAGCGTTTTAAATTAAGTAATCCCTCATTTTTAATGTAAAACTAAGAGCAAAATAACCTTTTTTGGAAAAAGTAATTCTCTACGCAATGTAAAAATACTTTGGCATATCGGAAAAGCATTTACACAGTATATAAAAAGGTTTTTCTTAACAGTGTTGCCAACATGATTGCCTGCATGATTAGTTACATTAATTAAGGGAATACTAGTCTCTTAGCAACAATAAATGCAATAAACTCGGAAGGTAAGAGCTCATGTCTATTAGCGAGATGAAAAACAGTTTACAAGGCTATGATCAAACAACTAACGAATATTTTACGCCTTTTTGAAGTAACATTTCCTCATCTAGTGCTCTAAATCAAACGAAAAATTGAAAAGCTGGCAATACTGTTAAGAAAAACTTTGCTATATCTTGTATAAATGCTTTCCCGATATGTCAAAGTAGTTTTACATTGCGTAGAGAATCACTGCTTAAATTTGCTTATTTTGCTTATGGTTTTACATAAAAAATAAGGTATTGCTTGATTTAAAAGGCTGTATCTCGGGATCAGCAAGAAATACCTCGGGGTGATGAGTTATTCTTATGTAAAAAATCCGCGAAACACGATGAAGTTGAAATTCTTGATTTAAAATTGTCTTCATTGAGAGCAAAATGTAAATTTAGTTTTCAAATTGAGTTTAAAAATATTAGGCAGCACTGGTGCTCCAAAATAATATCTTTTTCGAATTCCTTGGGTGATTTCCTTTGAAAATGTGAAAATAGTGTCTTTCTAAACTTAATATTGCCGGAGATATAAGCAAAAGAAAAAAGATTTTACATAAAAATGGGGTATCGCTTGCTTTAAAACGCTGTATCTCGGGATTGGCGAACAATTCCTCAGGGCGATAAGTGATTCTGATGTAAAAAACCCGAATTAATCCACCTAGCGGCGTGACCTAGTCTTTCTACTGCCTCAATAATCATTATTTAATTTCTCAGAAACATCTATAATTAACTTGACTATTTTCTTCAATATCCGTTCCGTATTCCTCAAATTCCTCAAAAATTTGCCAATAAAATTCACAACGTATTGCGTAGAATAATTATATTTTCTTTCCTTCGGTGCGTAAATACTTGTAAGCGTCATTTATGTTACTTGATGAACACCTTATTTAGTTTTATAATATTTACGTGATTGATAGAAAAATAATGTTAACTCAAAAGATAATTTATGCAGACTTGAATGAATATATATAGAAAATTAGAAATTAACCCTCTAACGGGTCTACAGACGGCCTTAACTTTCGGGCTCCAGAGCCACATACGAAACTTTTTTTGAATTGATATAAAAGAAGTAAAACAAAAAGTTATTTATATCCTTTAATTCTACTACTGTGCTCTATTGATAAATACGTATTTCGGTCTCGACGTGTGACCTTCATCAGTATCTAACTAACTTAGACTGTTTTGTTTTGAATTGACAATATGAAATATGTGTTCATAGCAGATGTTTTGATATTTTGATAATAATACCATGCGTTCAAAAGTTAGCATCTTTGTAAAACAAGAGTTCAGAATTTTTTTTATTATACTTCGCTTTTGAAGAAAAAGGATATCTACAACAAAATGATTAATCTGAAAATTTTACTATAAGTTTGCTTGGCTTCAATTTTGCAACATATCTGGATTAGAAAAAATAACTGAATAGAGCATTAGATATGGAAAAGAGAAATTTCTTAGCTAGTGCTCCTTCAGATAATTATTTTTGCATAAAAATTTAAACTTGAGCTTCTTTTGACTGTACCTTCATGAAAAGATAGTCATTAGCTTGATCGCATCGTTTTTACAATGTTAGAGGGTTAGGAAAAAAAGATAAGGTCGAAAAATAGTGCAAAAGTTGCGCCATAAACATGCTTGAGAATGAAAAATATGATCGACATGATTTCCTGCGTTTGTCATTTTGGATTTATTAAAACATGATACATGACATAAGACATCTGTCCTTTAAAATGTCACTAACGAAAAAAAACCTTACAAAATTACTACCGCGCAACGATTACTTCCTATTTTTCATATAACATTTCTAAGCTCTAATATCTAATGATTGAAAAGAGCATCTATTGATGCGCAAAATTTGTTTGAAATTTGTATACATTTATTTGGTAAAATCAACACACTTTAATCCTATACACCACTTTACCTACATGCTTAAATCAACTGCTTTTTTTCGCTTTTTGCTTTTCTTGTACAATTGTGAGTAACAGCAAGAGAAGAAAATGACAATTGAAATTTGAAATCAAAGAAAAGAAAAAACTTTTCGATTGAATCCCACTATTTAATATTTATTTGCGACAGATACGTAGTTCGCCTACGACGTGCAGGCTTCATCAGTGTCTTATTTCAAAGCGTATACGTATCTGTCGCGAACGAATATTAAATAGTGGAATTTAGTCGGCAAAAGTTTTGACGTAGGACTACGTCTTACGGCAAGTTTTGATATAGGGTGTCATTCCAAAAAATCGAAAAATGCGAGCGTCACGAAAAATGAAAGGTTTTGAGCGCTAATAGCTCAGCGGTTTTCCGATCGATTTTCAACATTCTTACACCAATCGATCGGAAAATCTTCTAAGAATTGACCCAAATGAAGAAAAGTATGGATTCTTGATGTTGAGCTATTGAAAAATTGAAAATAATGAACCTATATTTTACCAGAATTTTCGCTTCGTGATTGGTTGGAAGATTCTTCACGATGATCTAAACCTATATCAATTTGATATCTGTGCTTGGGAAGTAAGCCAAAACAAGTGACGCTGACGAAGTTTCCTTATTTCAACAAGATTTCTTAACACCTCGGTTAAACCTATAACCTAGACCATTTTGATGTCCTTGCTTGGGAAGTACGCCAGAAAGAGTGACAAAGCCCCCTCGTGCCAACAGATTTCTTACGAACGCGATTAAACCTAGTCCAATTTGATGTCTGTGTTAGGGAAGTGTGCCAGAAAAAATGACACAAGTTTGTTATCCCAACAGATCGCAAATTCTTTACTGCGAGACGATTAAACCTCGGCGAATTTGATATCTGTGCTGGAAAAATGTGCTACAGCTGTAGTGTTCGGTTATAATACGACTCTGTATGAATACGCATGCTTGCCGTTTCATTAGAAGCGTAGTGAAAAGATGTGCTGTTGATAAAATAGAAATGAATTGGTAAAATCCCTTCAACGTGGGGAACCATGGGTAATAAAAATCAGAGGGGTTGTGTACAAGACACGACCGCATATATAGGTGACGCAGGACTATGTAAGTCTCTTTGTAGTGATAGTGGCATGCATTCATGCTTGTAATCATTCGATTCTTCATGTATACATGCTATATGCAACGTATATACATGCTACATGCGTTGTATGTAACATTTATCAAAGTAGTAACATTGCATACGTTCGATTCTCAAAAGATTGTGCATTTGAAAACAATTTAACAAAATCAAGAACACAAACTATTGCTTTCCTGCTATCTTACTGAAATTAAGGATTGTTTTTATTACCCATGGTTACCACGTTGAAGGGATTTTACGAATTCAATCCTATTTTATCAACAACACATCTTTTCACTGCATTTCTAATGAAACGGCAAGCAGGCGTATTCATAGAGTCTATTATAACCGAACACTACAGCTGTAGCACATTTTTCCAACACAGATATCAAATTCGCCTAGGTTTAATCGTCTCGCAGTAAAGAATTTGCGATCTGTTGGGACAACGAACTTGTGTCATTTTTTCTGGCACACTTCCCTAACACAGACATCAAATTGGACTAGATTTAATCGCGTTCGTAAGAAATCTGTTGGCACGAGGGGGCTTTGTCACTCTTTCTGGCGTACTTCCCAAGCAAGGACATCAAAATGGTCTAGGTTTGATCGCAGTGTTAAGAAATCTTGTTGAAATGAGGGAACTTGGTCACTTGTTTTGGCTTACTTCCCAAGCACAGATATCAAATTGGTATAGGTTTAGAACATCACAAAGAATCTTCCAACCAATCATGAAGCGAGAATTCTGGTAAAGCATAGGTTCATTATTTTCAATTTTTCAATAGTTCAACATCAAGAACCCATACTTTTCTTCATTTGGGTCAATTCTTAGAAGATTTTCCGATCGATTGGTGTAAGAATATTGAAAATCGATCGGAAAACCACTGAGCTATTAGCGCTCAAAACCTTTCATTTTTCGTGACGCTCGCATTTTTCGATTTTTTGGAATGACACCCTATCTCGAAACTTGCCGTAAGACGTAGTCCTACGTCAAAAACAATCTTTAATTTCAGTAAGGTAGCAGGATATCAATAGTTTGTGCTCTTTATTTTGTTAAATTGTATTCAAATGCATCTTTTGAGAATTGAACGTATGCAATGTTACTACTATGATAAATGTTACAACGCATGTAGCATGTATATATGTTGCACATAGCATGTATACATCTAGAATCGAATGATAGGGCTTTGCTCCACACACATGCAAGACGTCTGTTAGGCATACATTGCATCTTTTCCTATTCGATGCAGCAAAAACGCGTTGGATAAAATGATCATTTTTTCTAAAATTATTTATACATTCGAAACAATTAATGTTTAAATCAACCAAGAAATGTATCCCGATATATAAGTTCACATTTAGCAACTAATATTTCAGTGAATTAGCATTAAATCGGTGAACCAAAAATACGATTTTCGGATGTAGCATGCCGCATAGTTGATGAAGGGACGGTAGGGAAAGAAATGAAAATTTTTTTGGTGAAGTTGGGGAAGAGCGGAAAGGAAGGGGGGGGGGTATTGGTAGCTATGCTTGACAAGTAGTCATTTTGACTCCTACCTTTTGTCCAATACTGGAAGGTGCATGAGTCGAACCAAGCTGTAATCTGAGATTACAACCGGATTCGAACCCACAACACCCGCCAGGGCATGTGGTTTGCTGGTACTTGTACCTTTGAACCATAGAGGCGCTGGACAAAAGGAGACCGCAAAATCACGTGCAGTACCTTGCAAGTCGTAAGGGCCGGCATAGTGTCGTCGTCCTGAAAGAAAACAGTAGTTAGATTAAAACTTCTCGCTCGGTGGTAATCTGCAATTGATGTAGGAAGCGGCACAATATGTGTCGATAACCCAACCTAACGCGTCGCTATCCTTGAGAAGTGGATTTTGCGGTCTCCTTTTGTCCAGCGCCTCTATGGTTCAAAGGTACAAGTACCAGCAAACCACATGCCCTGGCGGGTGTTGTGGGTTCGAATCCGGTTGTAATCTCAGATTACAGCTTGGTTCGACTCATGCACCTTCCAGTATTGGACAAAAGGTAGGAGTCAAAATGACTACTTGTCAAGCATAGCTACCAATACCCCCCCCCCTTCCTTTCCGCTCTTTCCCACCTTCACCAAAAAAATTTTCATTTCTTTCCCTACCGTCCCTTCATCAATTGTAGAACCATCGTTTCAAAAAATATTAATATATATGTATGACCGCATTTCAAGGTCAAGACTAAAAAACTTGAGATTAGTCTATGCCGCATAGGCCAAGTTCGAAACAACTGAATGTAGCATTGATTTTAGTATAATTTATTGTTTTCTTGGTCGAAAGCAATCGCTGGTTATAGATATTTGGTCAGGTTTATCTCACTAACATAGTTAATAGTTACATTTTTGATCAATTCTACCGCGTTTTAGCTTGTTTGTTGAAAATAGATTTGTTAATTAGTAAACAGATATATTACCTTGCTATACATATAACGCAAATAGTAATTTCTGTTTTCAATGAAGGAATTAAATTATTTAAAAAATCTCGCCCTTTCCAACCCTTACAGTTTATATGGAGCTGTCACTTTTGCCTGCCCAACAGCTCTTCAATACATATGCACTCTGCAAACACCCTATTACAAGCATGAATACATGCTACTATCACTACAAAGAGACTTACGTAGTCCTGCGTCACCTATATATGCGGTCGTGTCCTGTACACAACCCCTCTGATTTTTTCTTTTCTTTAATTTCAGAGTTCGTATTCCACTAAGAGGCTTCAAAAACTTCAGACAATTGACATGTTTCTAACTTTTCTTGAATTTCAATGCAAATTTAAAAATTGCAAATTGTCATCACATACACACTTACATACATACATACATACATACATACATACATACATACATACATACATACATACATACATACATACATACATACATACATACATACATACATACATCCATACATACATACATACATACATACATACATACATACATACATACATACATACATACATACATACATACATCACACACATTGAATACAATCAACATTTGATTGATATGTTTTGATTTCACACGTTTTAACGGTTTTATATACGGTGCTCAAGTGTTAAAGTTTGAATAACTTTTGAATGAACCGTCCGATTTTCAATAACTCGGTTTCGTTTGATAGATCTCAGCAGTAATTTTCAAATAATAATAAAATGTGTGATGTTTTTCATTGAATTAATGTTTATATGTTTCAAAAATATGTATTAAATACTATTTTTTCCCATTTCTTTATGTAACTTTCAAACTACAAGTCCAATCGACATGAAATTTGGAACTTAAGGGTTTGCAAGACTCCTCTTTCATATGCAATCAATTTTGTTCAAATCGGTTAAGGGATCTATGAGATAATGAAGTCCCATATTTTTCGTATTTTTAAACATAACTTTTGAACTAAAAGTCCGATCAGTATGAAATTCAATAGCGACCAATGGGACACCTAGACCTTTCATTTGACACTAAGAACATTAAAATCGGTCCAGCCATCTCCGAGAAAAGTGAGTGAGATTGAAAGCGTTACATACACACACACACACACATACATACACACACACAGAAAATGCTCAGTTTTCGAAACTGAGTCGAGTGGTATATGACATTCGGCCCGCAGAACCTTCTTTCCATTTCCGGTTTTCCAAGTGATTTCTATACCTTTATACTATATATTTATATAGTAGAAAGGCAAAAATCTGCAAAACACGATGAAGTTGGAATTTTTGAGATCAAATTGTCTTCATTGAGAGAAAAATGTAAATTTAGCTTTCAAATTAAGTTTAAAAATATTCGGCAGTACTGGTGCTTAAAAATAATATTTTTTTCGAATGCCTTGGGTAATTTTCTTTAAATACGTGAAAATAGTGTCTTTCTAAACCCCAATACTTCCGGAGATATAAGCAAAAGAAAAGATTTTCCTTAAAAATGGAGGTGCTCCCATTAATCGAGGGAATGTTCGATCGGCACCAAATTTTCGATTTTTGCTTTCTGACCGAAAACGAACAATCTGGCGAAATTTGGTTCAAATTCGTAAAGGTCGATTACACGGGGCTCGGACACTTTGGAACATACACATACATACATAACCGCAAGAATCTAATAAGTTCTTGCTTCTAACTATTACATTATTATTTTGCATAGTTATTGAAACGTTCACATCTCCATCGACGAAAAAAGGTTTAGCTGGAGTAGTAGTTCATAACCAGTTCTCTAAAGTTATTTGAAATTCGCTGTAATAAAAAGAAGGCGGACGAATGAATAGGTACTTGACAATCTATTAATTTGTTTTCTAAAGATATTTTTACAAGAACAGCCAAACCGCCTGAAAAGTTATCACAGCAAGAGCTGCACGATAGGGTAGAATATTGTAAATACATGTACAACTATTTTCCATTTTCAACCAAATTTCGCCGACAACATCAATAACAGTTTTGTATTCATTTATAAAGTTAATAATTTTATCACACTTTTCAATATTATTTATTCTAAATAATATTAGGAGTATTTGTGCCTAGCATTTCACACTTTGTTATAAAATCATGCAAATTATCGTAATATTTATTTAGTTTCAAAATTGAAGAGGAATCCATTTTCACTCAATGACACAAAAACCCCGACTACATAGTATTATTGAGCATTTTCTTCTGATTAGGCGTAGTTAGAGGTAGTTGAAGTATCACATACAAGAGTTATCTTCATAAAATGATTCTTGACACGGTTTTTTACCTAGTTAAATCACACCACCCCTACCTGGCCAAATGTACTTGATATTTAACACTTTTTGGAATTCCCTTACCGACTTGAGCCAGTTGTAAAGATAAAGGTATTAGCTCATCACGCAACGTCACGGTAATTTTATTGATCGTGAAAAATGTATTTCGGCAAAGAACTCTCAACTTCCTCCCAATTCTCCATTTGTCAGTCTTACTCAAAATGCTAGCTTGCATAGATCTTAACACAGTACCTATCTGCAAATATCAGCCAAACTTCTGCCAAAAAGCCGGTACAAATATTCGATTCCTATGCTTATGCTTATGCTTAAAGCCGGTACAAACATTCGATAATCATTCGTTCATGCAATGTACCATCACAGAATGAGCACGTGCGTAGAATCTTTATTGAACGACCATCTAAGAAGCGGTGCACCATAACACACGCCGCATATAAAAAAACGGTTCAGCAAGTTCGACACGAGCGCATACGTAATAGATTCTCATTTTGGAGGTCAACTCTATGTTGATTATCTTATCATTCTTCACCCATACAAATCTACTCTTGCTAAAATAAGAACACAAAACATTCGTCTCAAATATGTAGTATGATAGTATGTACATATTATTAAACCGCCTCGTCTGACCATTGAGCCAACCGGTCGTCTACCTCATCACACAAATATTATTGAAACAAGTCGTTTAAAAACCACATCATCAGATTTCTGCGTAAATATTTTGTACGTGTTGTATCAGTGGACGCCTACATTAGCGACGATGTGCGATGGTTTGGGTTCAAGTTATGGCTTTCACTTTCGCAGGCAAAACTAGACGGTGTTTTTGATAAGCTTTATACTAAAAAAAATATTTGTGAAATACTAAAAGGTTTTCTAATGATTGAAAGAGGATGACCCTATTGCAATCTCATAATTTATTTTTTTAGTTTAAAATAATTTCTCAATGCCTGTTATTGGCATACAACTAAGTTGAAAAAGATCTTTATAATTTTTCACCGAAAAGACGTTATCGGTTACAGACATGGTGAAAAAACTTATTTTTGCTTGGTTTTAATCTTTCCAATTGGCAACCGAAAATCAGTGCCTCGGCTGTACTACCTATACTTCTAAAAACTCCGGTTTCTACACTATGCTTAGAAATCCTGCGAGCTGCCTGCTGCCTTATTTCCAGCTTGCCAAGTCAGTTGATTTACGAGTCTGGTAGTGATCAGTTCGTTATTTGTTCTTACATTGTATCCGCACGCGGCCCACTTGAATAATAAGCATGCAGAGTTTGCTAAAAAGTACTGTCCGGGCGGCTGCTGTCTGTCGAAAAAATTTCATCCAATCAGCGGCGAAGTACTCGTCAAGCTCATTTGGCACTGCACAGGGACCAACATCTCCTTTGACTTTCCTCACGGAGGATGAGTTGATGATGAAGGAAACGGTAGCCAAGTTGGCTCAAGAGCAAATTGCCCCTCTGGTCAGGAAAATGGACGAAGAGCACCAATTTGATCCTAGCGTGATTAAAGCTGTTTTCGATAATGGTCTGATGGGCGTGGAAGTTGGAGAAGAGTACGGTGGAAGCGGGTGCAACTTTTTAACTATGATGCTGGTCGTTGAAGAGCTCGCCAAGGTTGATCCCGCTGTTTCCGCGTTAGTCGACATTCACAACACCCTGGTCAATTCATTAATGATTAAACTGGGAACTGAGGAACAGAAGAAAAAATATCTGCCCAAGCTATGTCAGGAATATAGTGGAAGCTTTGGCCTCTCTGAACCTTCTGCTGGCTCAGATGCTTTCTCACTGAAGACCACCGCCAAAAAAGATGGCAATCACTACATCCTTAATGGAACCAAGATGTGGATTTCTAATTCTGATATGTCTGGAGTGTTCCTTATTATGGCTAATGCTAATCCCTCCGCTGGCTATCGTGGCATTACCACCTTCATCGTTGAACGTGATACGGAGGGCTTTACTGTTGGAAAGAGAGAGAGTAAGCTCGGAATTTGCGCTTCCGGCACATGTCAGCTACATTTTGACAACGTTCGTGTGCCCGAGGAGAATATTCTTGGTGAGCTTGGTAAGGGCTATCAATACGCTGCAGGATTCCTTAACGAAGGTCGTATTGGCATTGGTGCGCAGATGCTTGGATGTGCTCAGGGTTGTTTCGATGCTACTATTCCTTATTTGCTGGAACGTAAGCAGTTCGGTTCAGACATCTATTCTTTCCAGAGTATGCAACATCAAGTTGCAACTATTGCTATGGAACTCGAAGCTGCTCGCCTGTTGGTATATAATGCTGCCCGTTTACAAGAAGCTAAAGTACCTTTCTTGAAGCAAGCAGCTATGGCTAAGACGTACGCTTCTGAAGTGGCTCAGCGAACTACCGTTAAGTGCATTGATTGGATGGGCGGCGTCGGTTTTACAAAGGACTTCCCACAAGAGAAATTCTACCGCGATTGTAAGATTGGCGCAATCTACGAGGGTACAACAAACATGCAGTTGAGCACGATCGCCAAAGTGCTTAAGAAGGAATATGAATCGTAAGAAACGGCCAATTCCCAGCAACAAGTATTCAAGTCTTCCAAAATATTATGTAATATGCCACACGACAGTAAAGAGTACAGCTTCTTTCAACCTGAAGCAAACTCACACTCTCGCGACTTTCGTATACGAAAAAAAAACTGATAAGCTAACATGTGTTAGAGAGTGAGCCGGTAGAATTGTTGCGTTTCTATGTTGTACATGTATCCTAAACCGAATAAGCGATAACAGTGTGCAATATTACATATGCAATTTTAATTTCATAAAACCAGGAGCTCAGAATTTAGCTATAAATAAAAAACAAACGATGACAATCAGTAGACTTTAATCGTGGTTATAATCAAAATGAAACAAGCACATTTTTCGTGCAATGTGTATTAATTATAAATTTAACCTGATAATGCTAATAAATAATTACACCCATAGAACACACACAATGTTTTTAATTTACAACTTATTTGAAAATTATCATTCATTGTTAGATTCGCTTATCATTCATTTGAATTAGTGCATTCGCTGGGCGAAGTTAGACAAGTGTGATCGTGATGTTTGATTAGAAAATTATAAAGCAGCAAAAGTTGCCTCAAAATTTATAAACAAATTTTTTGAATTTTTTATTCACCTGAAGGTTAGTCTTGTGAATAAACATTTTGCTGAGCCATATCAATTTTTTGCACATTTCACCTATTTTTACATCAAGGGATCACAATTGTAAGGTAAATAAAAAAATTGATTGAAATTTTACCTGAAATTAAATAAAAAAGAAAACTTTTTAATTAAATTCTACTCAGCCCGGACTCGATTATTCGGGTGCTCATTTTTATTTTCATTTTTGGTACAAATTTTTTTTTTGTATGTCAAGTATTTTGACTTTTAGGTATCAGAAATGTTTTATTTATTATTGATCTATCTTCCCAAAAGTCAGAAAAATCCTTTCTTACGATTTTTTCCACTGATAATTTTTTTTGGTACAATATTATTCTTTGTATGTTATGTTTTTCAATATATAGGTATTATAAATGTGTTTTATGATTGATCAATCTGCCCTAAAGTCGCAAAATTCCTTTTTTGCAATATTTTACTGATGATTACGATGATGATGATGATGATGATGATGATGATGGTGATGATCATTCTTAAGTAAAAAAAATTGATTTCATCATCGCAGGATTTATTTTTGTTTTTTTCGCCGATAAAAGGGATATAAGAAAGGAATTTTATAGCTTTAGGGAGGATCAATGCTTGTCTAGTTGGAATCATCATGTAGCATGAAAATTATAACATTTGGGTTTAAAATAAATCAGTGAAAAAAAATATTTTTTTTTCACCCGGATAATCGAGTTTAAAAACCCGGATAATCGTATCCCCGGATAATCGAGTCCGGCCTGTATTTAGAACTTCTAAAACAGACACTGATGAAGCCTGCAAGTCGTAGGCAAAATACGTATCTGACACGAATAAATATAAATAGTAGAATTTCATTGGAAAGTTTTGTTTATTATATAATTTCAGATTTCGTATTCTACTAAGATGCTCCAAAAACTTCAGTTAACCATGAAATTTTACGTTAATTTGTTTTTGTTTTCTACTGCAATTTAAATTCCATCAAATTTTCCTTCTGGTTAAGGTACTCCAAGTGGGAATACAGTAGGATTTCGAATTTGGCCTAATCCTAATTTATTGACAAAATTGATACTCTTAGGTAGACCTAATAATTTGATCAATATAGGTGATATTTAAACGGAAATTAGCAGATGAAAATAAAATGACCCACAATTTTGTGTGATCCATGATTGTGGATTGACTGTAATTGGCATTCCAAACTTTAAATTTAACGTCAGTTTAGATGAGTTAAAGGTACGTTTCTGTAAATTCTGTGCCTATCTGTTCGAAGGCGTTCGTAAAAGTACATATTTTTAACATAACAAACATAATTAGTGTATTATCAAGTTATATACGAAAATTAGTTGTACAAGCTTGTATCAAATATGTGGGTTGAAATAGAGGCTATATTAGGGAGCGGAGGCAAATGGGGTCCCCTCCTAAGAGGGGGCCCCATACAAATGAAACAAATTTCTGCATAACTAGAGAACTAATCAAGCAAATGGAACAAAATTTGGCATGTGGTTGTTTTTGGAGGCGAGATTTTTTTCTATGGTGCATTGAGACCCCTCCCCTTTTTAGGAGGGGAATGACCTTTTCCCTCTTTAAAGGGACAAATGAAATTCAAATTTTCTCATATCTCGAGAACTAATCAAGCAAACGGAACCAAATTTGGCATGTGAGGGTTTTTGGAGGCAAGAATTTTTCTATGGTGTTCTGAGACCCCTCCTCCTTCTAAGAAGGGAGCGGGGCTCCCATACACATTTCAAATAAAATACAAATTTCCTCATAACTCGAGAACTAATCAAGCTAATAGAACCAAATTTGGCATGTGGGGGTTTTTGGAGGGAAGAATTTTTTTATGGTGTACTGAGACCCCTCCTTCTAAGAAGGAAAGGGGCTCCCATACAACTGAAATACAAATTTCCTCATACCTCGAGAAGTAATCAAGCAAATGGAACCAAATTTGCATGTGGGGGTTTTAGGAGGCAGGAATTTTTTCTATGGACGGATTTCACGCCAACTCGACCAGAGGTTGGCATGACCATCTCAGAATTTCATGAAACTTTTTGTGTGTAAAAAGTTCATGTAAATAAACAACTTTGCATACTTAGTTCTTCGAAAATTGATCTAGACTAACTTTTGGAAAGGGCTTATTTTTTTCTCTTTTACTATAAAAAATATAACTCGAAAATTATAGGCCCTACAAAAAAATGATCTATGAGAGACTTTTAGAAAATCTTTTGAATTTTCATAAAAAAATACTGAAAAAAATAAATTAATTTCTACAATGAGAAAAAAGCCTTTTAAAAACTAAAAATCTATTTTCCAAAAAAGGCCATCTCAGAATTGATGGATTTTTTTCTTTTGAAGATAGTTGAAGAAGATAGAGAAAACAGTTTTTCTCACAAAAACTTTGTTAACCCATTTCCTCTCAGCGTTGCGAAAACGCAACGCACTTTCATTCGATTCTAGAGGAGGCCCGGTTTAAGATATCAACTTGTTGGACCCTGAGAAACAAAGAAAGATTGGAAAAAAATCTAATCGACCTGTTTTTGCTCAAAGGTCAGATGTTACATGTAACATAATTACAGCTGTGACAAAACTACAGGTTTTGCTATTTTTCAGATGGTTAAGGAAAAATGCTCATAAAACTCGATTTTACCTCTATTAACGCCTGACTTATTAATCAGTGTTAGTAAGAATCGGTTGCTTACCAAAAAATACTTTGTTTTACAATTTTGATTATTTTTGTAATTTTAGGATAGGTTTTAAGCTAGGAAGAAACGATATTCAAAATTTGCAACAGGAACTTTTGTTTTCGTTCGTTCGCTGCGGTGTTTCATTCGATGTCGTTGCTTTTTAGTAAACAAATGAATGTAAATCTTATCTTTCGCTTGTTCAAAATAGTCCGGAAACATTATAAAAGTATACATAACATAGAATTCACAGCTTCAAACACTGATGGCAGATGGAGCAGCCGTTGTGATAAGAGCGTAATAAAATCGTTAAAGTAACTTTGCCTCCGGAATGTCTGGAGGAATTGAGTGACAGCAACGACAGTTTCATGGACCCAAATTTAATGTTACAACCTTTCCGGAACGTGTTGGCATTTAATCATCTGCGATGACATGTATTTAGCATTCAAACTGGATACTATGCGTCTTTTGCAAAGATGGTCTCCATCTCAAATGTTTCGATATCTATCATAAAACATAACGTGTAATACTTTTACTCGTTCATTTAATCTTTATTAATACTCAAAATCCCAAAAACAAATCCCAAGTTTGATTTAACGGTAAAAAGTATGAAGTATTTATATGCATAATAATGAAGGTATACAAAAACGGTATACCCTTAACGCCCAGCGTTGCGTTTTCGCAACGTAGCGTTGCGGGACACAGGGTCAAAATTAAAAATAGATATCACATGCCGACTTTTTCTTAGTGGACCTAAAAGAGAATTTTCCTGAAAGTTTCAACTTTCTATCCCAGCTGGGAAAAGAGTGGGGCTTAATGGGTTAAGTCCTTTCCGGGAAAAGAGGTATAAATGGTATAGGTTTTTGTTAGAAAAACTTTTTCCCCTTAAATATGCCCATTTTGCGGTGTATGGTTATATAATTATCTACCTTCAGAAAAAATTCATCAATTTCTGAGATGGGCTTTTTTAAAAAATCGAATTTTCGTTTTTAAAATGCTCCCAGAGATGAATCAATCTCGTAAAGGATGAAGCCTGATATGTGTAGGGATGAGGAAGGAAACCTATAGTCACAAACAAGCGAGTGGTCGAAAGGTTAACCTATGAGTTGTAACCTTCTCGGTTACAATTTCACCGCTGAGTGGAAATGATCTGTTTCTGTTTTTTTTGTGGGTACAGACCGAATAAAATGCGTTTGAGCCATTTGAGCACTAGAGAGAGCTACTGGAAGTCAATTCTGACGTCGTCGTGGTGTGCTGTCTCTAAAACAGAAAATGACTGTGTAGAGTGCAGCTGGAGGGTGGAAATTTAGTTTTGGCTTTTGCCACGGGCGGCCGAACAAATGATTGATAAAAATGTAGTTGGAATTAGTTACGCGGCGAGATCGAAAAATGTGCCGGTGCTGGAAAATCTTTGCACAGGACACTCGGTCCTGTCCTGCCTTGTTCTGTGGTCCGCTAGCAAAAATGTTCAGTGGTTGCAAATCGGCTCGCGCATATGTATTCTTCCCTTCTACGGTGCAAGCTGTGAAGATTGCCATGTGTCCTCCCGGGCCCAAGTTAATAATCCGCCAAAAGTACCCGGTGTTCTGCCGTACAGAAATGGCCTGCAAGACCAGCAGCCATCGGAAGATACCACCAACACCACTACCACGACCATCGCACCGCACTGTAGCAAGCTGCCGATACTGCCATCGCCGTTGGGGTGGTCATAACCGCGTACAGGTGAATTTTGTTCTTCTTGTTTGTTGCATTGCTTGTATCTTTGTGCACCTAGCACGAATCTGAAATAAGGTAGAGTGCGCCCGAGCCGCCCTGTAACAAGAGTAGGCCGGAGGGTCTTACAGAGTCCCTACAAACGATAACAGTATTCCGGCTGTCGTTCTCGAAGAGATCTTGCGAGAAAGCGGTCAGCAGAAAAATAATAGAATTGACAACTAGCAACTGACAACTAGCAACGACAGTTCACTGAGTAACTGCAAGGATTTGGGGGGAGGAGACACTACGGAAGGACTGGATGGAAGGTGTGGTATATCCTATTCACAAAAAGGGTGATCGGCTGGACTGCTGTAATTACCGCGACATTATACTGATCAACGCTGTCTACAACAAGGTGATCTCTCAGGATTTGTTAGGTTTATCACGGCTTTATAGGTGCCCGTGCTATGGATCAACTCTCCACTCCGATAAATCCTTCAGGAATATCGGGAGCATAGCGTACCCACGCATCATATTTTCGTGGATTTCAGGGCAGCATACGATACAGTCGAGTGCGAAGAGCTATGGCAGATAATGCACAAGACCGGATTGCCGGACAAACTGAGGCAGCTGATCAACGCGGCTACCCTGGACCGAGAGATGTATTACGTGCGTGTTTCGGGAGCACTCTCGAGTCCTTTCAAATTGCACAGAGGGTTGCGGCAGAGGGATAGACTGTCCTGTATGTTATTTAACACCGCTGTTAAAGGAAAGAGGAACAAACTTCGGTAAAAGTGGCCTACTCCTAGCGTTCGCAGACGCCCATTATTATTACTAGAATCATTAGAACCACCTCATGTTAGTCTTGACCTTGAAATGCGGTCAGGCATTTAAATAATTAAATAACCATAAACGAAAGGGGAATGGGTTACAAATCAATGCGTCAAAATCCAAATTCCAAATATATGGTAGAAAGAGGCTCCAGATAAAACAACGTTCGCCTCCCACGGACAGTGACTATTGATAGTAATGAAGTGGAAGTCTAGGGCCCAATTCTCACTGTTTGTTTGATTATAGTCACTTTAACACTGCTTAGGTCATTCGTGACTTCTGCGGGGTTGGGATTTGAACCCGGGTCCTCGGTGTGTGAGGCGTGAATGCTAATCACTACACCGGGATTGACCCCTTGGTTGATAAGTTCATTTATTTGTGATCTCTGGTCACCACCAAACGAAAAGCGGAGAGTGGGGAGGCGTACAAACGAGCTGCAGGCACAACTTGGAGAGATTCCCATCGTTCACCTGGCAAGAGTCGGGAGGGTACAGTGGGCCGGCCACGTCGCAAAAACGGGACGACTGTGCAGTGAAATCTTTTCTCTTCTTGCGTGTGTCGAGACACTACGAATTGGCGATGAGTAGCCCAGTACTGAGTAGAGTGGAGAGAAATTCTTGACACAGCAAGTGCAACCCAGCTATATGCTGCTAGAAGTAACAAATAAGTAAGGGAGAGCTGCAGCAGGTAGATACCAATTTTGTTTTCGGTCCATAAAACTTAGTCAGAATGTTTTAAATATGAATTTTATAAATTTGCAAAATATTTGATTTTAGAAAAATAAAGAAATTATGGTCATTTCCGTGACGTCCTGAAAATTTGCGGAAAAAATTGTTGCTGCAGGTTGAGAAATTTCTCGTTTTTACAATAAAGAAAACAAAATCCATTTTATTTGCACATAGGTATGGTATTTTTCAAATATCTCGCATTAAATTTAGACCAATTTCCTTTGAAAATAATGGACAAGACAATAGCAACCGGTAGGGACGCCAATAATAGTTAAAGCCCAGTTCGACGAAAACTGCTAATCTTTCCTTATCATCTATGCGAAATGTCAATTTTCTGCAATATTTATTAATGTTAGCTACCAAAGGACACCAATGTGATATATAAATGAAAAATATCAAAGACAAAGCCAAACACAACATTAACACGCTCAGATATTCACCGCTAAATTATTCATAACGGAAATAAGATGTGCTCTGTTTGTTACTATGTATTCCTTAATATTCCACTCGTTGGAAGAATGATTCCCAACCAGCTAACCAGCACGCTCCAGATCCTGACCTTGATGTGTAGTTTTTGTCCCACAGTACATCTCTCAGGTAACTTTTTGACGGTATGCACTCGTGCATCAGCTGTAGCTTCTCGTCGTAAAATTTAACTTGATTGGTGTTACCAAGTACGGCCATATTTTTACTAAAATGTATATACCTATGTAATAAAATATAACAGAAAAATATAAAAAAAACTTACGCATTGAAAGAAATTTTATGGATCTTACGATCAAAAACTTTCACTGAGTCTAGGAATATCCCTGGTTGACGTATATCTACAAAGTGTAAATTGCCTGCTTCATCACCAAGGCAAATGATTTCATTTGCCTCTTTTGCTGAGGTCCAGTAAACTGTAGAAAACCCAAACTTGTGTTCGTCAAAAATTGCCGATGCCGGTCTTGGTTTTCGCAGATCCCAAAGCAAGCATGAACGATCCAATGAAGATGTGGCGAAGAGAGACCCATTTTCTGCGTTACTAGATATACCCGTAATTTCATCTATGTGGGCCATGGCCATTGTACTAATGGATTGAAGGTCTGCCCCATAAATCCAAACTTTTAAGCAGCCATCGTTTGATCCGGTTACTAGTTTATATTCTTCGGATTCAAGCAGATCCATCGACGATACGCCTTCTATATGTTCAGATTGCGAATCAACTAAATACAGTGAAAAGCCTTTACCGCGAGCCGGGTTTTGTGTTGACCATAACTCGACTGCTCCTTTATCGTTTCCCAGTACAAACTAAACAAAAAAAAACTACGTAGGTATAAAGCGAATCATCTTATTAGCTAAAATATTACCAAGTTTGAATCCCTTGTAAACTTAAGCGTCGTGACGATATGACGGTTCTGTCTTTTAAAACTGGCCTTTGAATCGTCCATCACATTATTTATATTATCCCAACCATACAGACTGGAACCCCAGCGGCGACCCATAAAATCGTTACCGGCGACTAATATTAAACCTTGATCGTTCATAACAACACATTCCAGGCATGGATGTAACACGTTTGCCGGAAGTTTCCTCGTCATCCGGTACTGCTGTGAGTTCATATTTGGATAGTTTAGAGTAGCGGCGAGCTGTTCTACCGTTCCAGGAGGCTTATACTCAGGCGGTTCCTGGAACATCTCGATCATGTTCAATCGCTTACTGTAATCCATGTTGCACCACTAGACTATTTTTTAATTTCGTTCACGGAAAACAAAATCATTTCACTACTCAACCGACACCAAACTTGTTTGGTTTGAATCAGAGGTTATGATTTTTCATAATAAAAGTAAACAAAACAATTACAGGGCAGCATCCAGGTTCACGCACCGCGCGGCACATCAATGATCAATCAAAATGATCAAAGTACATTGAGAATAAAGGTCTACTGTTAACACCATGGTGCATATATAGGTGGGATTAGAAAAGCATTTTTCTGGGCATTTCGGTACAGTCATCATTTGGACGTTGCATGATAGGCCAAGCTTTTAATTTGGCATGCCTTATGTGAGACTGTGTGGTGCAGCGAGTACTAAGCACTTACTTATAAGCGGCGAGTTAATCAATTGGAAGAACGTGCTGCTCGAGCCAAAGATGCTGATAATCAATGTTAAAAATGGATAGCGATAATTACGGATATACAGTGGACCCCCGTTCATTTGACCGTTTTTAATCTGAACACTTTATTTTAAATCCCGCTGATTTACACAACGTGCAAATGTCATTCTCAACATGAAATGCACATAAAAACGATTTGCTTGTACTGATCTAGCGTTTTTAATCTGTTTCGCATTCCGTTTTCCCAACGATTATGACAGATATCTGTTGGAGACGACTGTATTCTGTCGGAGGGCCCCCACGTGTATGTGCGCTCCGTACGGCGCTGGGCTCTCCAGTGACAGTTCCCTGTCACTATAGGATGATGCTGGTAGGCGCTTATACGTGTGTGTGATAATAGTTATCATAGTAAAATGACTTCCGGTTTTAACCAATAGAGCGTTACACGCGACATGCTTTAGTCAGTAAAATAATATACGTTTTATATGTTAAAATACCGTGTCTTTCGTTCCCAATGGGGGATAATTTATTTCTATACCCGAACACCTCGTCAAATACAAAAGTGGCGACGAGGATGGGATGTCCGAAATTTTAGTATCGGACAATGGAACACAGTTCACCAGTGCTCACTTCGCCGATTTCTGTATGACGACTGGAATCGAACAAGTACGAACAGCCTCGTTCCATCCACAGTCAAACGGACAAGCCGAACGTTTCGTGGAAACGTTCAAACGCACCGTCAAGAAAATTCAAGAGGCGAGAGGAGACTTCGAAGAAGCTTTCGACATATTCTTGCTGACCTAGCGGAGCACGCCAAACCGCTCTTTACCGGAAAGCAAATCGCCATCTAAAGTCATGTTTGGGCGCCAAATCCGTACGTGACTCGAATTGCTTCGTCCATCATCAGTTCGCAAGCAGGAACCAAAAGCCATTCCGGATAAACAGCCAAGTCGATGTGTTTTAGTCAGTAAAATAATATACGTTTATATGTTAAAATATCGTGTCTTTTGTTCCCAATGAGGGATAGAGACCCGAACACCTCGTCAAACACAAAAATATCGGTTAGGAGAATAATATAGAGATTGCTGACATCTACCAGACGCACACTTCGCCGCGTATACGTATACGTATATGCGGTTTGTCTGCATCTCCAAATTTTTTTTCACTGCAAAAAATGCACACCAACCACTAATACAGTCGCACAATAGCAATCCTTATAAGGTTTTGCACGGGCGAGCATAACCTCACTTCTTTGACGTCTATCAGTGGTTTGTTTACATGGACTTGGAACATGGGTTAACAAGTTGAAACTGAATATTGCTTAAGGCCTTAACGGCAAGTCAGAAAAGCACAAAAACTGCCATTCCGAGTAGTTTGAAGGGCGACACTGCTGGATAATACACTTTTAAAACGTTTATTCCAATTTTATGCATATCGCGTTCACCTAACAAATAGTAAACAAACCACGAGTGGATGTCAAATGGGTGAATTGCGTTCATTCCGGTTCATTCGTGACGTCACCTTGCAAAACCTTATTATGCCAACTAAATTTTGGTGGTTTAATTCATACAATAACAAAGAGAAGGGTGGCCAGTTCATACAAGTTTCAGCATATTTGGAGTTGCCAGCTGTTTAAATTAAAAGCTAACCCCGTTAGTCGTTGCATGAAGAATCGTTCAAACGAAATGGTAGTCAACGGTACCACAATGCCGAACAATCAGGGTTCTAGCTACTTTAGCTCGAGCAGCCTTTCGCCACCCACGAAATTTAGCGATCGACAATTCCAGGTATTAAGTTTCCATTTTTAATAAAATGTCCTTATTTTGCACCTTATAGGTCTATGCCGAATGTTTGGTGTCCAATTTTCGTGATTGTTCGGAGCAGTTTAGTTTAGATAGGTTGCGTTACTGGGACCATACTACCGCATCAGCTACCGAACACATTACTGAAACCGCTCAGGGTCAGAAACGGTCGTAAGCCGCTCCTAACATGGAGTGCAGTCACTCACAGTAGGTTGAGAAAGTGGAATCATCGTCAATTGCCGTACCTGACATGGGATGAAACGCTGATGTGAACAAGGTTAAGGCTAATCCTAGTGTCAACACTCAGAATTCGCACGAGTGCCCCGTTTCCTGTTAGTATACGATTGTGGTATGGTAATGCTGGTTTCTATCGGGGTTGGTTACGAGATCTACACTAAGATTGCTCGCATCCCCGCTAGTACCACGAGAAGGGGTTGCTTAAGAACAGGTTGAGAACCACTGTAGGGTGAAAACACCAAAGTCAGAGAAATGATTTTCTAATACACAACAAACAAACACTCTGATGTTTTCTAATAAAATGTAATTTAAACTAATTTCTTCCAACAAATATAGTATAATTCGTTTTGCCTCTTTAAACGGAAATAAATTTGGCTTAGAACATATTAACAGACGTAAGCTAAACGACTTCGGTTTTCCAGAGGCGCCAGTAGCCACATACCCTTCGGTACGAAATCGTTACATTAGTGTAGTAGACAAGAGGAGATCTGTCCCCTCATGGTTCGATCACAGTATTTGAGTTTAAGGTTTGTTCGCGCTCATCGTAGATACATTTTGCAAAGTTTATCTGAAATGAAAAGGTTGATGTAATAATCGAAAATCTTTATAATAATAGAGGTAACTTACGTGATGACAAATTTTCTTAGCAATCTCTTCGTTCTGGCAGCGTACTCGTGGTCGTTTCACCATTTCTGGTGCACTTGGTGTAAGAGACTTGGATGGTAGCATAAGACAAAATTCAATATAGGTCGTTGATTTTTTCGTTCGCGTAGCATTGGCATTTGGTTCGTTGGAAGTTCCCGGTGGAGGGACAGTAACCGCTTGGCAGGAAATGATTTCGCTTAAGCGGTAATGAAAAACTATCGTAGTAGTATCCTCGTTTTTCGAAAAACCCCACACGTGCTCGGCGGAGACAAGCAGGCGCATTTTTGATTCTTTGGTATCCAACAGGCACGGTTCATATGCCATGAATTGTTCATTAAAATTTCTTTTGTTAATTAAAAACAGATATTGCTGACCTTTGCTTTGAAGACTAGAATATGGCGGAAGTAAGCCACCAGGTGCTCCAGTTACGACCCTCGGATGGCGTTTCCGTTCGGGAAGAATTCTACTAGAACTTTTACTCTGCTCTCGAACGGCATTCGCCGTTTCCGATGCTAGATCAAGCACTCCAATGACAGGTTTTGTTACCGTTCCTACCAGCCCTTTTCCAAGGCCGGTTATAAATCCTGAAAACCCATCATTTACAGTGCCATTGTAGGTATGTTTAACTACACTGGTTACTCCACCGAGCAATCCAAATGTAAATCCTTTAAACCCAGCTACTAAATGATCACCAGTTGTGCTTCCACTACCTCCAGATACATCCAAAATTTTCTGTCGGGCCTCGACGTGTTCATCATCAAAAACAACTTTACCTAACCCGTCCGATATCGTCTCTGTGAGCTTAGCTGTTGAATTCGATATTCCATGGGTTACATTTTTGACTAGCGATGATATAGATCCTTCCAGTAATAGCCCAGAAACTCCTTCGGTTAGGTCGTTTGCAAAACCAAGTGGATTACCGAGAAAATCTACTGATCCTAGAATAGACGCAGCTTGCCATTTCAATTCCTGTTTGTAATGGGCTTTAATAGCGTTCAAATACGCGTCCATTGTTTCGAAGTGGCATTTGTGCGTAAACTTATCAAAATTGATAATTGCATCCTCAAATTTGATAAAAGTAAACCCTAAATTACGTTTCACTTCAGCAAACTCAGGTGTTAGTTTGGAAGCTGTAATAAAACTCAGTCTTATTTGGCTTGGAACGATCTGAAGATCTCCAAAGTAGTATCGTTTTACATTGGCGTCGAGGACCTTGTAGACGATCTTTTGCGCTTCGTAATCTGACTCATCCGGGAGAGCGGTCGGGTCAATGGGACTTTTAGCTAACCCAGTAAATTTAACCAAACGTAATATCAGTCGCTCCTCTAAATACACGGCAACCGGACGAATGCTTAATATAAAATGTTCGAATATTACGGCATTTGTGTTGGGACTAGGTAAAAGTTTAACATTCAGTTGCAGACATGATAAGCTGGACCGATTAGCTGACTCGTTTATCACCGGTGGTATTGTGTATAGGGCTATAGGGCATGACGTTTCAAACAATTGATTATCGATTTGCATATCTCCCACGCTGAAGTCAAGTGAAAAAACAGTCATGGTAGAGATGAGCTCCATGTTGATATCCTCTAGCGTAACGTATGCCAATTCCTCACAGGGTTGATTGGAAATAAGAGAAACCCCAATACCTTTACGTAGTTTGACAACAATATAGTATTCTTGCCTTTCATAGGCTAATTGTTTCTGCTCGTTTCTCGAATTGTTTCCAGACGTTTCATTAACAATATGTGACACATGCTTCCAGGAATTGTCGAAAGCAAGGGGACCTCCTGACAAATTTTTCACGTCTTTTATTTGGATGCATTTTATCGGTCCATCCATGCGATATGTTACGGAAAGGCAACCTGAACCAGGCCTCAGTTTTTGCCTCTCGATTGCCTGCTCGTAAGGTACACCAAAGCGATTCAGAGCTTTCGTTTCCGAAACACACATTCCAAGTACCGCTTCCGAGCCACTCTGCAAACCGAAGATACCTCCTTTCGCCTGAACGCACATATTTGAATGCTCACACATCAACCGGCCTTCTTCCGTAAAGCGCCACGTTTGCGTTGATCTTCGCTGTCTATTGGATGGCCTGACTACCAAATTGATGAATTGCATCGGTTGAGGTGGCTTTTCTAAATCTAATACAAATCTTGTCTGCTTTTTTCCCGGTTCACTTGGTGGGGAGGAACCTTCATGCTCCAATTGCTTCTCATGATTCATTCTCCACAGTTGAGAACGATCACCAGCTTGCTTGCGGGTAAGAACTACCCGGTTGTCGATAACCGCTAGAACGAGTTGCTGTGATTTCACATCCAAGTCACTGGCCGTCCTATATTCAAAGGAAGGCGTTGATTCGAAGGTTTGGCTGAAGGCGATGTATATAAAATTCTCGTAAGTTAGTCGAAAATTGTCGAACCCGTTTAGAGAGCAGTTTTCGAAATCGCCACCAGGTGCTTCTATTTGTAGATACTTGTTGCCTAGTGGTTCGTCCAATACATAAGCTATTGAACTTCTTGGTCGCACTGTTGTTTTGAATTGTAGTTTTACAGCTGCCTGGTGAAACCTTATTGGTACTTCTGAATAATTATCAAGTCGAATTGGTGGCGGTAACGACTGAGCGTCACTGAATATCATGAAGTAAGTCGCGCCTTGAAGAATTGTTTCTAACCGAAGAAATTGCATCGCACCGTTTACCGTTCGAATGTTGATATATAGACTTTGTGTTTCGAAAATAGGAATTCCAGCAGACCACAGACATTCATGAACATCGGGTAAGCGAACGCACAGCTCCTGCTCCTTGTCTAAACGTGGCCAATGAAAAGCTATATGGCATCCAGGAACAGCCTCTATATAAGCTGATTTTGCTGCTGGGTCATACACAGTATCTGTAAAGCATTTCTGTAAAACTTGAAGTTTAAAGGAACTTCGATTGTACAACTGATATCTGGGGGAGAAGGTAACGATAGCAGTTTGATTATAACGACCGCGCGCTCGCCGTACTTCGATTCCAATGATGAAAGATTCTTTGCCGCAGATAAGCTGTCTGTGTTTGATACCTTGCTCGAGTTTAAATGGTTGGCACCATTGCAAGCCTTGACCGAAGCGCCTTCCGAGTCGCATAGTAAGACATCCCGAACTGGAAGGATCAGAAAACGCAAACATGAACGGGGAAATCATGCGAGCTTGCTCGTTTTCTGAAAATTGACCGGAGCATTCGCTGTCTAAATCATCCTGGCGAAATACCAAGGGAATACCTGTCCTATTTACTAGCCAGAACGGGGCGCTGACTGATATTTGTATTCCACGACCTCTAACGATGTGAATGCAAGCTCGTAATTTCAACATTCTAGACTTTGTATCAAAAAGTCGCACATCCAGTTCAGTTGATCCGTAAAAACCTGCCGGTATACTAATTTGTCCTGCTTCCGGATAGCTGTCTAAAGTTAAAGTCAATCCCACCGGCTGTTCCATATCAATTTCAGTGATTTTTGCTGTTTTGGAAGCAGGTATTCTGCCCTGAGTGCCAGACGGTAGTTTGTACAGTAAATCGCACGGTAGCAGATTATGAATTCTGACTGGTGGCCACAGGGTTATAGAATGACCAGGAAGTAGTATGACATCTTTGGAAGGGTAAGGTTCTTTTCGAATAGAAACTAACATTTTGTATGACCTTTCCCGTAGTCCACGACAAGCTCGCAACTCCTGGTAGAGCTCGTTCGTCTCAATCGCTTCGTTCCATCGGATTCCTTTATCAGTAAACTGAAATCCATTGTTGTTGTTGAATGATTTATGAATGTCAAATTTTTGTAATAATGTCCAGCCATCACTGGAATTGCTTAATTCCTCCGAGCGTGATTGATTAGCACTAACGTCTTCGAGTAAAGGAACATTTGCCGGTAGAGGACGAAAGTACAGAATTGCATGCACGTGAGTTAAAGGAATATTTAAAATTTCATTCGAATGAAGTATCTGCGTGTTCGTGTCAGGCCAGTTACGAATATTCAAATGACCATACAAGTGTTCCATTTTTACCAGCACCGCATTATCCAGCTTATTGGTCAACTTAAGCGCAGATTGCACAGTAATCAATTTCTGAGCCGAGCCCTCGAGTGAAACAGCAAATACAATTCGTGCTCGCGGCGCTTGTGAGTCTTCAATGAGGTCCGGTCGTGCATGTCGGAAAAACGTTCCAACTCGATCGACGGATATTGGCCCAACCTCTTGCCAACCTTCGACACGCACAGCTATTTGATGTAGGTTCAATTTGTGCGTATCACGGTGACGTTGTTTACCTTTTGAAGCATAGGAGAAACTTGCTGTTCCTCCCGGGTCAACCTGACTCCATTGCGTGTCCCGATCTGACAGTACAGTTGATCTCGTTGATTCTGACGATAAGACTGTTGTGTACCACAATCTTACTCCTGTATCATTCTTTATGGCAAATGGGACGAATGGAGTCCTTCTTCGATAATTTACCGGACTTTTACAAGCGGAATTCGCAGAGTTGTAATAATCCTGAATCCAGTTTTCTTTGACCAACTGATAAAGGTCTATTAATGTGCTAGTGATGTTCAGTCTTAATGTATCGTTGCTTTCAATTTTTAGGTTAAGCCGGTTTCGGTTTGCTCCAATTTGTCCCAAACTGTAGCCCCAATGAGCTTCTACCTTCCAGGTTTCTATTAACGGTTCCCAGCCACTCAAAGCTCGGTTATAATAATCACTTGCAAATACACCGGTCATACGGCCTGATTTATAACCAGAAAAAGTCGTTGAGAATGCCTCTATAGCGGGAGTAGCATCGCCGTCGTTTCCATCGGTAGCAGCCACAGGTGAACATTGACCCATTTCTTGCCTAAGATCCAACTTGTTCAAGGAAAGTTCAACAAAGGGCACATCTGCATCCCGACAATCATCGATAATGCATATTGATATGCACGGTGCCTTCAACTCTATCGCTTCCACCATTTTTTGGGTTTCTGCTGTATATTTTAACGGTTCCGAATTTTGCGTCAACCAAAGAGCCGCATCATCTATGTGATAGTTACACTTCTCCAAAGCACTCAGGCAGTCAACACGGTTAAATCCTAAGAGAACGAGCTTTTCGACAGCAGTGCTTGCCTCGGAGCTTTCTTCGATGCTAGCTTGCTTGCTATCTCGGGCATACTTGGTTTGACCTGGAAGAGATTCTAGCATTCGCTGAAACATTTTGACGTCGTGATAGGACAGGCGGATGCACAGTTGTTTCTGCATTTGCATATCCAGCACGCCTTGCCGAAGATCCATATTCACAGTGATCGGGTCAATGATCGATAGTGCAGTGCCTTCCTCTGATCCAAGTACGCAGGAAAAAACCTCTAAATTGTTCAGATTGATGGACAATATCCTAGAGTTTTCAAATGGTCGGTATGATAATACGGTTGTACTCTAAAAATTGTTGAAATGGATTATGATTTTTGGATTATATTTTCACTCTAAATCAAATGACACAAAGCACTGACCTTTAAAATAACAGCATTCGAGTCGTGTTGATCCGTTTTCTCTACCAGTACTAATTCGGAGTCAGTTATATTTAACTTTAGCTCTATTCGATTGATCTCTGCAGTCACTGGTGTTCGTTTGCTTGCATCTACTGAAATTAAACGTTCGTTGTTTTGCAGCTGTAATCCAGCTTGGGGTTGATCTTCTTGCTGCAATATAAAATCTTTGGCACTCTCCAACCAGTCCAAAATAGCCATCATACGCATATTATTCAAAAGGATGGTGAATTTTGTTAAGTCTTTTCGTCGTCTGCTATGTATCTCCGCTTGCACTTGGCCATCCGTGAAATCACTTACTATTGGCTGCAGTATATTGGAAAAAACATTTCGCATTTCATCACGGGAAGAGGGTTCATCGGATCTGGTGTCTTTGATTAGTATTTCCTGAGAAACCAGATCAATATCTTGCGCTCCGTCACTGAGTGAATCTACCAGTAGTTTGGATTTTATAAAATTAATACATGCTAGCGGTGTAGGTTTTCCATCGGTATTCAATGCTTCCAGTCGTACAGAAACGTCTTGCAGTTCAAGGTGTATGGAAAGATTTTTCCATGGTTCTTCAATCAGATCACTATCAGTGTTCAAACTTAAGCTACTGTTTGCAATGTACATCGGCCGAAGATAGAGCTCATCCAATGATTCACCTAGATTGTACGATAAGAATCCCCGTACCAGTCGGTACTGCTGCAAATCTAGTACAGCTTCTAATTTCGATAGTGTTCCGTGCACGCTGATGTCTGGAACTAAAATAATGTATGCATTTGGTTAGTTTTCGATCATTGCATTTGGGATTGAAATTCGTATTTTTGCTTGAATAATGAATTATTATGCACTAGGTTTGCTTTTCTCACTTGTTTCAAACTTGTCTTACCGCTGTTATTCCGAAATATATTAGTTTCTCGCTAGCGTCATAAAATGAGGGTTTAAAGAGCAATAAATCGGCAACCATTAGTCTTTGAGGTTGTCGGAAAACCTACTCATAAGGGCTACCCACTGAAATTTGACATGTGTGGCATGTGTGGGAACGAGGGAAGGAATATAAACACAAACGAGTGCGAGAAATCTAACAAGACATCGGGTGGCTAAAGATCAAGCCGCTGGTGCTGGTAAGGAGCCTTTACTGGCAGAGCAGAGCTTTATAAACATGGCAGAGAAACGCTGGCCTTACACTAGTTCATTTTCAAGATTTGGGAGGAAATATCAATCACGAACTACAGGCATTGCTAGGAGAGATTTCCTTTTTTTTTAACCGCCCAGTTAGCTTCGAGGTATGATGCTGGTTTAACAAGCCAGTCGTTGTTTGTTCGAATCTCGGCTAGGCGGTGCTGCTAAATAGAGTTAGTAGGATTGTTGCACTCTGTCGATAAAGAAGGGTCAAGTCTTAGAAAGACGTGTAAGCCCCAGCGGGGTGGTGTGGCTGTCAAACTGCATATACATTGTACATGTCCCACTCATTGGTTTTGGTACTTTTGGTTGTGGTGCCTACTTAGAGGTTGATTCATTTTAAAACAAATGAAACTAGTTAGAAATCTGTTAAACACAGCCTCTTAGCTATAATTTAACTAATATTAGCTGTTATTTTCGGTAAGCTGGCTGGTTCCAAATTGGCGCCATCCATGGATGTTTAGTCCGCAAAATTTTGACACCCCTGGTAAGCCCAAGGCTTTGCTTTTTGGACAGATTTCCATAATACATATGGTGAAAATCGGTGTAGGCTTCGGTGGGGCGGACACATCGTAAGGATGCCGGACGACAATGCGTCGAAAATAGTTCTCTTCAACAACCCACCGGCACCAGCAACAGGAAAGCTTGATGTGAAAGATGGTTCGATCTCGATCAGGTCGAAAGTGATTTGCGACTTTCTTAAGACGACTGAGAAATGGGCGACGAGTGGCACCAGATAGAGTTATTTGAATGGAGACGACTGCTTTGAAACAGCTCGGGCCACCCGGCTTTATGCTACTGCTGACGAAAATTTTTTTTGGAAGGCACCTCCTACGTCAATGAATGGTAGAAGTGCGCTGTGTGATGAGTTATTTATAAAGAACGAACAAAGTGGGAGAACGAAAAGAAAAAAAACTTGGTATAATTGGAAACACACACGATCGGTTGTTCTGCTTCGTTCATATTTTTATTTTTCGTTCTTGACGAAAACATTTACTCCGCTCATCAGAAATTAAAAGTAAAAAGTGTAAACCTACGTACCATTTAATTTTAAACTTTGATTTTAGGCGCTCTGCCCACGGAGCGACAAACGACACGCTGGAAATAGGCAATTCGTAGGCGTGTGGTTTGTGTCTTTGCTTCAAACCCTGTCGCCTCGAAAATATACACTGCCTATGTAATGTATTTTTAACTATATTTCTCTAATTATGCGCATGAGGCGGACACAAATTGCCTATACGGCCATGTCGCTTATCACTCCGTCTGCAAAGCACTTTAAAGTTTGAATGTTTAACACTTTTAAACGCCATGCAGATGAAACAACTTTGAGTTTAAAAAAATAATGATCAACGATAAAACTCACCGAAATGACTATTCCATGAATCCATATTTCGTTCGACTTGTAGCTTTAGGTGACATTTTTCCTTCAACAAGCTTGGTCCTTGCTTCACTAACCAATAGCACTTCATATCAATCGTAATGTCGCTATCAAATTGCGTCGTTTGGGGGTCTTCATCTGGCTTTAACACACGACGAGCAGCGAAGATGTTCGTATGGAATAAATTAATGTGCATTACATCCAAAACCTCCTTGATCGTGCTGCTGGAGGAAACACTGATAACTTCCGGATCATCACTCATTCGGAATTCATTCTTTAGCGTGAATTCACCCAAATCGGCAACGATGACGTGCTCACTATTAAACGCCATTGGAAATATTAAAATTGGTGCTCCAGCATTGATCTCCAATCCTAGCTGCGTTGGTCGTTGATTGAGGTTAGCCTTAGAGTCCGTCGTTTTAATTTTTCGCATTACCGGCTGTATAAAACATTACCATAATTATTACGTGTAATGATAAACAAAACTTAAAAAAAACGATGTACGTAACTATAATTCGGTAACATTTAACAGCTTAGTTTAGGAATGTATAAAACTTCATGTACTTTGGTACATCAATCAAGCAAAATAATATAAATATACATATTGTGGTGCAAAATAAATGTGAACTTTTGTAAATCAAACAAAATAGAAACAGTTAAGTTGATTGATGGAAAGAAATAAAATTGGAAAATAGAAATAGACAGCGTTCTTGACGGCTTCGATCAAAATTTAAATTTGCAATTTGTTCGAAAACGTGTCGAACGTATCTCTTGTTAAAATTGAACTTTTTCGGACGGCGTAGTACCTAGGTTCAACAATAAAAAATGTAGATCGAGGATGAATTTTACGTCACTCTATCACTCTCTACGTCACTCTAACGTATCTTAGATTACAAAAGTCACTCGAATCGAAACGCTAAATGTCACCAGGTATTATAATTAAATGTTACGTTACTTACAGTTTGCAGTTGAGAAAACTCCTTGAAAAACAATTGTATCTCCGCAATAAACCGTTTGGTGTGTACAAACCGTACCGAAGACATTTCTATTTTCAAAACAGCATCCTTCTGAAGCGTCCTTGCATGGGTTTTAGCCGCATCTCGGATGTACAGAAAACTCAGGGCTTCATTACCAGTGGTCATAAATTTTTCACGATACATAAAACCATACGGCGTTAGATCGCTCAAAGTAATCGATCCGAGTCTGCCTTCGACCTGCTTCGTTTGACATCGCTGGGATACGGTGAAATTGGCATTGGACACGTTGGCTTTCGCTATTTCGTATTCTGGCTTAGCCAATACTAGCGACAGCGATCGCACTGAAATGTCTAGTTTCGTATGACTACGGTTGAAATTCTTTTCGCGATTCGTTTGCTCAGATGAAGACTTCTGCGTACCACTTGAAGATTCGTCATCGTTAAGTAAGCCAAAGAAATTTAACAGCACGAACCAACTCTCCACTGATACGATAAGATCGAGACTGTTAAAGTCAATAGAACTGGATTGTTGCAGAGAGTTGAATTGAGTGGCGAACGTCGGACATCCTGGATCAACCATTAGCGATGTATAAATGACAAGATTAGCTTCCTCACCGATATCGGTTCTGTTTTGCTGTCTTTGTACTGAGGGAGATGGTGGAGGGGTATCAGGACAAAGTGTTTTATTTGCTGTTAGGAAATAAAAGCATGTTTTGTCGTTTAGATTGTTTGGCAAGGAGCTTGGTAATTCCTCGATGTTGGTTAAAAGTCCGGCCAAATTTGGACAAGAGTGTGAAGCAAATGATGACGCTGGTCGACCATATTGATTGTTTTGTGAGGACGAAATTACCATATAACGATTTTTCGCTGTGTCGGGTTGAAGTAGATCTTCCATCATGATTGATCGCAAAGATATTTTAAGATGCGTTTCGTAAATGTTACGTTTCTCGAAGATTACGGAAAAATCTTTGAAGGAGATTTGTATTTGAGGTACATTGTTTCCGTCGTTCAGCTGTATAATAAATGTTGGAAGTTCAAAATTCAACTTTATGTTTAGGGAAGAAGGTTTCTCTTCAAAGCTGCTTTGATACATCAGACCACGACGCACTTTATCCGTAATGGGAAAAGCATTGAATGTTGACTCTTCAAGAATTTCTGGATGTCTATCGGCCAATGTTGAAGGTTCCGTTGGTGGACGAGTCAAATCTTTGGGAATTTTGAAAAGATTGTCGAAGGTTTCCAGCAGTTGTTCGTACTGTTGTCGTTTTAGAGATAATCGTAGAGGTTTTACAACGCAACCGAAGACTCGAAAACCATCGTTATCGTTCTCGGCACTATCTCTAGATATCTCGAGCGAGAAGATTGTGTCATGTATAATTGGAATGGCATTTTCCTTGCACGAATAGAACTCTTCCGCTCGTGGCAGTGCGGAATATCGAAAACCTTTTCTGTTCATCGTATCTAACGAATAAAGATTAATATTCTTTATATCGATTTTGTACAACTCAAAGTTCTGTGGTGCATCATCTATAAATTCCATTGATTCGTCCTTGCCAAAACGAATTCCTTTGAAACCATTTTCTTCAGCGGATGGCTCAAAAATTTCATCAAGATCGCTGAGATTGTACATAGCTTTATCTACATCGGCGATTATTGTTGTAATGTTATTTTGACTAGTATTTGCATGACCATTTTGTTGTTCATGGGTATTACTCACCGTGATCTTCCCGAGATGAGCCACCAGTACTTGTGTACTGCTACTTGATCTCGGTAATATCAGCACAGGGGTCTCAAGTGTGATGTCGACTTTCAGTGTATATTCAGAGTTTAGCAAAACTTCATGGGTCTTTGATAGTGACACTGTTCTCTGACGTTTAGTTTTACGTGGTGAATTATAGATACTCTCAGGTCGACTGCTTGAAAGGTCGCTTCTAGACTGCACCAAGCCAAGTGCCATATCCGTTGCCTTGTCTCGGATCGAGCGAGCCAAATTTTTCAGATAATGTTTGAATTCTGAAGCGCACCAGCTCAGCTCCTGCATAAACCGAGCGCAATGAATAAACCACACCGAAGCCATTTTGACACGTACATCGATTATGGCATTAGCGTCTTTAGAAACCGAAAAGGAAAGCGCTTGCCTTTCTTCGACTAATCCGTCCATAGAATCCTTTGATTGATTGCCGTAGACTTCTTGTGTTAGTGAGGTCATCAGATCAGGTCCAGTGCGTCGAATCGTGGGTGGATCGGTAAGTGGATCTTTTCCCACTGAAAGTATCCTTTGGTGATTGATGCCTTCTGGCGTTAGATCCAGTACTTGAAGACCTCCCAGTGATCCTTCTACGGCCATAAGAGTTCCAAGGGAAGCATGAATTTTTGCTTCGGACATGGTGAAAGTTCCCACTTTGCGTCCTACTAGGTAGTTATCACGCATCAATGCTCGCAAAATTAGCACGTTGAGTCGGTGAAAATCAAAAGTAATTTCGGTTCGACCTGGAATGCTGGTATCTGTTTCATTTTTGATGGCTACCATCGGTGCCAGAGATGCAGTAGATGCTTGAATATCTTCAGACTTTTGTGTTGGTCCCGTTTGGTCCGGTGGTTTCGGTGGTGCCTTCGGAATAACCCGTTTAATGAATCCAACCAGTTCCACGATAGTTTCTTGGTTAGCTGCAAAAGAACATCAAGGTTTGTTTAGAAAACTTTACACTAGTAAATTTTAATTATACGGTAACTAAACGTTTATGAAGTAAGTTATTTTTCTGCTTTATATAATTTTGAAACTACTATAAATAATCAAGGAAAGGGCCGACTCCCAGCAGAATTCGATGGACATGGCAAGGAACCACTGATAACGGCATTTTATTGGATGATTTCTGAAATTTGGTTCGAGGAGAAACTACTGGAGGAACGAATGGAAGGAGCGGTATAATTGCTGTAATTCTTGCGTTATTACGCTGAACAACGTCACCTACAAGGCACTCCCGGATCTTGCTACGTTGTCTATCCTGAATAGCAAGAGAATTCGTAGGATAATACCAGGCAAACGCAAGTGATTAAAGGAATTCTAGAATGAGTGGTTTTGAAGCACTCTCGAGTCCCTTAGAATCGCGCCGAGGGTTGCGGCAAGCAGATGAACTATCCTGTTTGTTGTTCAACATCGTCATTGAGGGTGTGATTCAGCGATTGGCCGTAGAAGCGAGAAGTAATTCCTGGGTTCCGCGGACAACTTAGATGCCAGACTAATAGCGGGGGCTAGGAGGATATGGAATGCGCCAATAGATGGCTAATGAATTAATGTATTTGAGATCTCGTCACCACCGACAACACGAGTAAGATTAAGCTGACAATGATACAAAACGCTTGCCAGACCGGTAGTGCTACGGACTAAAGACTAAGATTCGAACGAAAGGTATATATTTGGCAGAATAGAAACGAGAGCTGCGCAGATGTATAAAACACGAGCTGCAGGCATTCTTTAAATGGATTCTCATCGTACACCTGACAAAAGTTGGGAAGCTACGGTGGCCGGCCTCGTTGCGAATATGTGATGAAAACTGTTCAAGCAAGGACCCCACCTGCACCAGGAATAGCGGGGCTCAATGTGCTAGATTTAATTTAATTTATTTCACCATGACAGAGGCTAAACAGAGTAAAATCGAACACATTACAAACATCGTTGAAGGAACGCAAGCAGACATTAAAACAATTATTCACACCATAATTTGTTCTGTGGAATTGGATGGCCAATAACGGTGGATTGCGAAGCCGACGTGGAGGTACATTCCACGGTATCTGGTACAGGAGTTCCGGGCAATCCACATTGCCTGTTATTAGGTCGAATATAAATAGACGCTGCTGTTTGACGCGCCGGACTGCGAGTGTATCCAGGCTAATCAGTTGACAACGGTCTATGTAACTGGGAAGATTGACTGGATCATTCCACGGTAGCTGACGCAAGGCGAATCCCACAAATTTCTTCTGAATCCGCTCAATCGCAAGGATCTGTGTTACGTGTGCAGGAGCCCAAACCGGGGAAGCATACTCCAAAATGTTGCGTACGAGAGAGCAATATAGCGTCTTGAGGCAATAAACGTCAGTGAATCCAGACGCATGGCGTCGCATAAAACCAAGCACGGTGTATGCTTTAGCAGTGACTCTACTTATATGCTCGTCGAACCTCAATTTAGAGTCAATAGTAACGCCTAGGTCGAGAATAGAGTTAACACGTTCCAGACAATCCGGTCCCATGCTGTATTGATGAAGAAAAACGGTGTTACGGCGACTGTATGATATTACTTTACACTTATTGCTGTTAACACGCATGCCGTTGTCACTGCACCAGACTAGCAGACGATTAATATCCTCCTGTAATGCGACACAATCGGCAGGGGCACCAATCACCCGAAAGATTTTTAGATCGTCGGCAAACGATAATTTCGATGATGACAGCAGCTCGACCAGGTCATTAATATAAATTATAAAGATGAGCGGGCCAAGCACACTGCCTTGATAGTTCGACCAAATCGAAGCTGACTTGCCACTCGAGGCATAAGCTTGAGCAAATCAATTCATCGGACGTTTTCCGCTTTATACTGTATGCTGTTTGTTTAAAAAAAGAGAATAAATTCTACAAACAACGGTTACTCACCTATAATATCCAAATTATTAAACTGGATGTTGGCCACCTGCAGCTTGTCCTCTAAGTTATTGCTATTGATGAATATGATTTCGACCGTTATGAGTGCATCTAGATCACCAAATTGAGCAGCGTTCCAAGTAGGAGAAGTTACTTCTATTTTCGTTGTTAAAGTCATTTTATATCAACGTATAAATAGCGTTGTGAAGCAGATAAATGAAAAATAAAAACGAAAAATATATAAAAATAAACGAAACGAATTTTAAAATATTGATACAGTTTAGTTATTCGAACCCAGATAAAATTTTTCAAAATTAAAACAAAAATAATCAAGAAAGGTAAAAAACTTAATAGTAAATTGAAACAGAAATGCACAATGTACCTCTTTGTAGATTACTTAGCGCTTTCGAAATCGTGAGCGGACTAGTTGGTCGGCGATTTTCCGTATTAGGATCTGGCGAACCAGGGGAACATGGAGAGCATGGTTCACTTTGTCGAAGGCTGCCGGACAGGCTATCCATTCTAAAAAGGAATAAGCAAATTGCATTAACAAATTTTGTTGCTAGTTTAATGATATGTCTGGAATAATTACCCCACATGTCTATGGCTGGCGATAAGTAGTTCAAAATCTGGTCCAAATGATTGCATGGCGTCGGCCAGCAGAAGTCCATGAACGGACAGTGTTAATGTCACATCCTCCGGCCTTTTACTGTAACCAGCTTTGACGCCAGTTACTTGCAATTCCACGATACTTCTACCTCGTGACTGTACTTCCAGCGATAGTTGATCAATGGTGAATTGGAATACGATAATGTTAGAGGACCCTTGCCGTTGGATTGAACTTGAATCAGTACCGTCATAAACTTCCGATTTAGGATCGATTTCACTATCACTAACAATGTTTTCCGCAGCATCCGGTACATCGCCACCAACTCGCAACGTACCCGCTTTTGTGAGAGTATCGATTAAAGTAAATAGTGTAGACAGCTTATACTCGTTGATGTGGGCGTTCAACTTTGGTAGTGTACCGGATAACGTTAAACTCGGATACTGGGGATCATTTGTATAGACCACACGCCTTTCAACTTGTAAAGATATGCTGAAACGATCTAATACGTGTAGTGTTGATGTGCCTTTAGTACTGGCGAAATTCCAACGTTCTTTTCCGCGGCATACCAATACTTGAAGATCTGTTAGATGAAGCTGATATCGGTCGTACAACTTCTGATATAGGGCATGTTCGTCCAAAGAGTCAGCGCCGGCTGGATTTATCTCTGGTAGTTCAGAAAAGGCAGACTCCAATGTTGGTGAGTTGGTTGTACTCGCTTCCGACCCAGGAGGTGTTGAACAAGGTGTCATAAATGCATCATCTTCGTCGTTTTCAGTTTTCGCTTCAGGGGAAGTAGTGGCATTATTTATCTTATCAGATGTGGCCCCCGTAAATGGTCTATTTCCGTTAGTAAGTTGCAAACGACCGAAATCTACCACCACGATTGTACTGTTTTGACGATCAGCAAAGTTGTCCACAAAAATAATCTGTGGGGCGAATATGTCAAATTCTAGAGTCCATGTTTTTCTTGCATTTAGGTGTCCTTCAAGAATATTCTTCCAGTTACGCACGAATTCCATTTTTGTTTTATTTTTCATATCTTCTATTTTACGTCGAGTATCATATTGCTGGTGTGGTTTTATCAAGAAATCGATCAACCATTTGACTGCTTCAGTATTATATACGATATCTAACGATTGCGACTTAACCATCAACCTATAATCAGTATCGTACGAAAGAGGTTTTCGTTCGTATTGCACTTCAAAAATTGGCTCTGCAATAGTACCCTGCTGCATAGATTGGCTTCTCGTCCTGATCGGCCCTATCTTTGGATTAAGGGGTAGCTGTTCTTCTTTTGCTTGAGGCTTTACCAAGTCAGCAAACTGCGAATTCTGTGTCAGGCAATCCTTTATCAAAACAGATCCTAACGATAAACTAAGGTAATGTGATCCACTACGTGGTCTTGTTTCTACGTCAAGCTTGAGATTTTGAAATTGGAACTGCAGCATTGGAGTAATCCCAAGCCCGCTGCAAAAGTCCATTGTTCCCCGCTTCAAGACAAAATTGAATTTTCCAAAAACTGCATCTCTCTTCAACAGTGAATTTGTATCTACCGAATCGGCCAGGGCATTCAAAATTTCGTCTTCGAAACTACTGCTGGGATTGAATTCCTGATCTTTACTCCAATTTGCTTCGGAGCTTTCATCGCCTTGATCATTCGATATCAAATCAGTTGGACTTCCATTATTATTGTTGTACCATCCCCACCATTGTGGGAAAAAATGTACCAACATACTTTTACCTTGATTGATCTGTGCAGGAGAGTTTTCTGTCATCGTAGGAACTCGCATCATGCAGACATCTCTCAGCAATCGTAATTCATCAAAATCGCGTTCCCGCTCTATTTGATCTTTGAAAGACTTGTTTTCAATCGACAACACTTCATTCGGATTACTAACCACCCGGCTATATACGTTGATGTAACGCATGTTTTCTTTGATTCTGACAAATGGATCAACTTCGGAGTATCGCATGAGTCCATGGCAGCGAATCGCATAACGCCACCATGCTCTGGGATCGTCGGCAACATTGCAATTCGGCCGATACAGCTTGAATCGACGGTACCTTGCAATATCGTCTAATCCTCGAACGCATTGCATCATTTGATTATACTGGACCTGCGAAAAATACTCTGGTGGGTATAATGATGTTAAGCTAACTAATTGGTGAACATTTGGGCCTGACATCAACTACGTTAGCTATTTTGGAAAGTTTCTAACTAAGATGATAATTGAACTTGACCAGAGGTATAAATACAATGTGCTAGATTGATACTTACATCACTGAGCGTTATCTTTATTTCATCCCATATCAAATCGCATACCAGCCGCGGTCGGCTGCGCGTCCGTAATGGAGTGTCACTGCGGTCACGTTTCAGCTGGGCTTTTGCACTTATCGGACTGATTACGTAAACTTGTTCTTCCCGAGCGAGCGGATCCCAGTAGATGGCAAAGTTAGTTAATTCTACAAGTTTGAACGTTACTTGCTGTTGGCTCCAGTTAGAGGTCTGCCCCGGTTGCCAGTTGGCGTCACAGCTCTGCGCCGAGAGTGCTTCAATGTTAATCCCACAGGCGAACGTTTGGTTGGGAATAGTTAATCCGTCTACGTAACGTATATGAATACCGTTTACTTTAAGTTGCAAATTTTCAATTATGTTTGTTATTAAGGATGTTCCGTAGCTGAGCCATCCAGAATAAGAAGATGCATAATAGCTTCCCTCAGTTACAGGGGTTTCTCGCAGTGCTCGCCATTTCGCTTCGATGCGATCGAGAGCAGCAATTTTGAAGTCAAGCTCTGTTTGCTGCTCAATTTCCGAATTCCATTCATTTAGATCAATTGGTCCGCAGATTACGTTAACGTTGTCGATATTCAAGCACCAAGAAGCGGTACGAAATTGGCGCACTGGTACAGTAAGTTTTATTTTGCCGATTGTGCCATTGATGATTTGCAGTGGAAGTCCCAAATAGCGAAGAGCATCCTTACGCAACGGTAGATTTTCGAGTTCAACTTGCCCTGCAAAAACATGAAACAGAATAAATATTTCACGTAAGAATATAACTAATCTAACATAATAATAAAACTACTTTATCTCGCAATCGTTTAATCAATCATCCTGTAGTTGCAGGTGGACAAGGTGGAGCGAGATTTGGCGAATACTGCTGGGTGTCTGCGGAACCGGGGACCAGCTACCATGGACCGAATTAGATTGAGGAATTACGTTACGCAAGTCTTACCATTAAACGTAACATTTCAAGGCCAAAGACTAAAAACACGAGTTTGGTCTGATGGCTTTACAAGCAAAAGTTTTTTGCTGTTTTAACCAGAAATTTACAAGATTAACTTATCCAGCAACATTCCACAAGCAACCGAGTAATTGTAACGCTTGATCGTCACCTCAATTAATTCACTGAGCACGAAGCAAAGCAACTAGCCTATACGTCTCAAGTACGTTTGCGAGGCGAAGACATGGATTTGGTCCGAATGAGTAACTTTCAATGTTCAGCGATGCGTCGTGCGAAGGTTATGACCAAACCTTACTGTATTTTAACAACTGCAAGGAGACTCGTATAACTTTCGTGTTATAAAATTTATTTTTTGCGGACAATGAGTTCCAGACTATTCAAATCTATTCAATAAATTCAAATATAAACAATTTTATAGAAATATTATTGGTTATTCACCGGTTGTCATTGTTTGAATTATATCCGGTTTAATTTCTTTTATTATGAAATGTTGAGTCATGCAATATTGCAAATCATGTACATATAATATTGTAATTTATGGTCCAATCACTCAGTGTGTAACGGTAAGAAACGCAAAATCTCTGTGAAAATTAATGTTAAATGCTTACCAGACAACAACGCAATTGTCAGTTGCGCCGTATTAAGGTTTTCTACATATTTTCCTAGGTAATTATTCAGCACCCAAGCAGTTAACTCGCGTAACATTTTTTCAGAATCCGGAACTTGTATTGTTATTTTAGTTTATTGTCGCTGTAGTTTCATGCCCAAACGAACAAATTTAGCTTCTATGCAACCGCATTACTAATTTTTTTTACAAAATTCGACACCTATGAATCACGAATTCCACAGTCTATGACGACTCTTATCATCGAGCAATTACGTAACAGTAACACATCCTAGTTCCGACTCAATATAATAGATTGTTGAAAATTTATAATTTTCATATGTTATTGCAATAACGATATTACACTTCCAATATTTTCTAATGTTTTCTTTATAATAACTCGAAAGACAGCTTCTGCTTCCGATGAAATAGTATGAAAAATGCTGTTTCGCGACCGACCGAGCGTACGGAAAAACAAAAGAAGTGCGAAAGAAGACTGTGTGGTAGTGTTGGTGCATGTTTGTGTTTGCTACTTGTGACTGTCAGTTGACAGAGCAACAGCAAACAGCTGTTTACGTAGACACTTTAATATAGACGTGCCGATGTAAAATTAAGGGGTGGGCGAACGGTTTGCGGTTTTGAGAGCCGTCAAAAGAAACCGATTCACCGCTTGGCACGAGCCAACAGCTCACATTGTTTTGCACCTGTGGTAGTTGAAGAAACTTAGGATATTCTGCTTCGCAGGAGAATACTTAATACAGTTAACTTTCGCTAATTGCACTAAGCTCATAGCACAGCCCACTTAGTGAAAGGCTTTCGTTAGTTGGGCTGCGCTCTCGAAACCGAGGGATACATGGATTGTTTTGACGTAGGACTACGTCTTATGGCAAGTTTTGAGATAGGGTGTCATTCCAAAAAATCGAAAAATGCGAGCGTCACGAAAAATGAAAGGTTTTGAGCGCTAATAGCTCAGCGGTTTTCCGATCGATTTTCAATATTCTTACACCAATCGATCGGAAAATCTTCTAAGAATTGACCCAAATGAAAAAAAGTATGGATTCTTGATGTTGAACTATTGAAAATAATGAACCTATCTTTTACCAGAATTCTCGCTTCGTGATTGGTTGGAAGATTCTTTACGATGATCTAAACCTATACCAATTTGATATCTGTGCTTGGGAAGTATACCAAAACAAGTGACAAAGTTCCCTAATTTCAACAAGATTTCTTAACACCACGGTTCAACCTAGACCATTTTGATGTCCTTGCTTGAGAAGTACGCCAGAGAGAGTATCAAAGCCCCTCCCGTGCCAACAGATTTCTTACGAACGCTATTAAACCTAGTCCAATTTGATGTCTGTGTTAGGGACAGGGCTTGAAAAGGGATCGCAAGTTGAATGTGACTGCCGTGAATGCGAACTTTCCGCATTCAAACTCCGCTTTTTGAACGATCATTTGACTGTTTTTTTGGATTCAGTCAATTTGCCGCTTGCGCTGCTGCCGTCTTACAATTCATGCGGCATCTCTGCAGAAGCAAACAGTCAATCTCCCGTTTTGCTTTGCGCTTTGAGAATATAAACTGCAAACTGACTGGAAGCATACGGTGACGTATTTTTTCGTTTCTCTTTTTGTCTCCAAATCGGCTGCTCACAGTAATAGTTTGTCACCCGGACGTCGGTCCGACGCAAGCAAAATATTCGTTTGTATTGGGCGGAGTCCGACCGACTTCTTCCATGCACATGTAGTGGTTGTTTTTTTGTAGTATTGAATCATACGATTGTGCGGTTGCTTTTCGTAAGCGTGGTGACTGCCAGTCATTTGACTGTTTTGCAGTCATTCGCTGCTCCAAACGGTAAAGGCAACTTGATTGAAACGAAAATGTTAAAAAGCGTTAGAATGCGTTCATACTACTGCGTGCCATCGGCGTTTGACTGAGCAAACTGCCAGTTGTGTTATGCATAGCGTTCGTATTCCATCACCAAACGGACGGTGTGAACTTGAATGCGCGTTGGTGGGACTGCGGTAGAAAAAAAGGATCGGTCGAAGCCCTGGTTAGGGAATTGTGCTAGAAAAAATGACAGAAGTTCGTTGTTCCAACAGATCGCAAATTCTTTACTGCGAGACGATTAAACCTCGGCGAACTTGATATCTGTGTTGGAAAAATGTGCTACAGCTGTACTGTTCGGTTATAATAGGACTCTGTATGAACACGCATGCTTGCCGTTTCATTAGAAGTGTAGTGAAAAGATGTGCTGTTGATAAAATAGGTTCGAATTGGTAAAATCCCTTCAACGTGGGAAACCATGGAATCTTTAATTTCAGTAAGGTAGCAGGAAAGCAATAGTTTGTGTTCTTGATTTTGTTAAATTGTTTTCAAATGCACAATCTTTTGAGAATTGAACGTATGCAATGCTACTACTTTGATAAATGTTACATACAACGCATGTAGCATGTATATATGTTGCATATAGCATGTATACATGATGAATCGAATGATTACAAGCATGAATACATGCCACTATCACTACAAAGAGACTTACGTAGTCCTGCGTCACCTATATATATGCGGTCGTGTCTTGTACACAACCCCTCTGATTTTTTGTCGAACTCGTCGCAGAAAGGTTTATAAAAATATATATCCTTATTAAACACGGAATAAAAGCGAAATTTAATCTTTTCATTGTTGAAATTTATTTCTAGATTGTTTAACAAGTAAAAAGTAGAATTTCATACGACAATGTTAACATATATTGACATTTTTAACTGTTTCGCCGTGATGCTAAAAATGGAAGAGTCAAGCTTAAAAATGGTCATATGAAATAGTTCATTCAAGAGCCCCACGGAAGAAAAAATACACTGTCAGAAATGACTTTGACTTCGTTTTAGATGGGCCCACTTAAATATAGCCCAACGAACGAAAGTTGACTGTAGCTTTAAATCGTCACAGAAAGAATCTGCTTAGCTGTATGTAAGTAATAAGTATATATTATGCTTGTCTAGCACGTAAGCTATTGATTCACTTGACAAAATAAACGATTCTTGCCCTCGCGACGATTCTGGCGACGGTTTCGCCCGTCTGTACCCGTCGTCTGCGGTCTGTTTGTAAACAAGGGTGCCAGTATCTGCCAGATGACGTCACCTTGATTTGGTCTATATATAGAAACTATACGAAAAGTTTTCTCAGTGTAGCTAACAAATAAATAGAACATTACACGGGAGCTCCTTACCACACTATTTGACAGCACTTGGTGGTTTGTTTACATGGTGTTAAAGTTTGAATTTAGTTTTTTTTATCTTTGTCCGGCAGATAATGATAAAAAAATTAGTTTATATTTAGGGACTATTTAAATATGACGTCCAGCAAATTTCTACTTTTTTAGAATGTCCCCTCCCCCCTCTGTCCGATTGTGTCACAAAACTCAACCTCCCCCTCCTTTGGACGTCACACAAACTCAAAATAAAAATGAAAAGCATGTTGAAAGTAAAAAGTGGTTTAAAAATATCGTAACCTTCTAAGAGTTAGTGTATAATTAAAAAAATATAGAAAATAACCATTTATAACAAATAATAACTGCGAACAAGGGCTCAAGGGAACAACAACCAATTGCAAATTGTTACAAATCAATGAAGAAATGAAGCTTTAGTTTCAATTGGGTCCTAAAGCCCTATGTCGTTTTTAGCTTGAATCGATGAGGTTAGGGTTAGGAACACATATTTTGATATTCAATTTTTTATTTTTAGGCTATTGCCGTTAAAAACCTTTTTTTTAATTTTGTGAAATTTTGAACAAAAAATAAACATTTGGGCAACCTTATATAGACAAACTATAGTTGTGCATGGTTGTGTCAAGCGGTGTCTAGACAACACGAATTCTAAAAAGAAACCATAGTATGTCTTGAAATGTCACGGAAAGCTTTTTGTTTACCTGCACGTTCATGTGATAGTGTGTCAACAAAAAGTCAAAAGTTGCAAAGTCAGGAAATGGCTTGGCAATCGCGGCCTAACATTTTCTGCATTTACAGCTCATTTTCCGGTTCGTGTTTGGTTAGAAACGCACAGAAATTTTTGGTCTGCCGTTCGTACTACTGCTGATTCACATCGGAGTAGCAGAACATATCAATCTGATTGATAATACGGTGCCAGTTTCGGTTGGCGTTTTTTTTTCATACTGTTCTGCGGGGTCGATTGTACCGAGATTATACTGTTGGTCATCAGTTTGACATCGTTTAGTCATTCTTAGCGCAAACTAGATTTGGACAAAGTCTAGCACCGTGAATCGATGGATTGGAATACATTGCCCGAATCAAAACTTTTATCCGATAACTAGTACAAATTTGATGTTCCACTTCCTCACGACCAGCAAAACGCAGACAAGCACAAGAGACAACTGCGAAGCTGTAACTGTCAAAACGATCAGCTGCTCTAATGTCAAACCAGAGTTGCCAGTGAGAAAAAGTTATCATTGTTGCCAGAAACGTGTTATTTTCGTTATGTCAAGGAAGATCTCTAATGTCAACGGAGAATAAATTACAATATTTTTGTTTTTTAATTTTTTAGTGCTCTGCATCTTTTTAAAAAAGAAAAAACTATACTCTGGTAATCATAATGGGAAGCTTTATCGTTCCTTCTAGAAAAATAATCTTTTTATCACAAATTTTAGGACCCAATTGAAGGTGCACGGCTCCGGTTTTACTACATCGTGATGATAGCTTTTAGAGTTCATTGTACTTTTCTATCCAATATTTAGTAAAAAGCTAGAAACTTTGATTGCAAATGAACTGAAATTGATTTACATATATCCTTCAATGTAACGCGTGATCTATCTAGTTAACAATCACAAATTGTGCCTGACTTTCAAGCGCCGTCAGCTGGAACAATAAGTTCGAAGATCGAAATAAATCTATGAGTGATGAATGACTGAGAAACATATTTTTGCTGCCTTTTGATGAAAATGCAATTTTTTTCGACGAATGTCACATTTGCCTAGACCCCCTCCCCCACTTTGTCACAACTTGTCACAAAATTGACACACCCCTCCCCCAATGGACATCATTATTGAATGATCCCTAATATTTTAGTTAATTTCAAACGTCGCGGTTTGTCAAAGTAACCAAATATATATTTACGCAAATTTCAATTTGAAAATCTGGTTGAAACAACCTAAAATATAATAAAATTGGTGGACAAGACACAAACACGTATCACTCTTACAACATTTAAGGATAAAAACAATATTAAAAGAAATTATTTTTACCTACGCGTCGACCGGTTTCAGGCATTCTAAGCCTATCATCAGGACGATGCCGATGTCCAACTGATTACGTATTGTTTATCTGGTTGTATCCACGTCGAAGAGCGGGAGAAATTGTTAACTTGATCTCACTTTTTTTTTGCCAATCCAAAGAGAGGGGAAATTATTGGTGGATCATCTCCATTCATAAGAGGTTTCTCTGCATTGGCGATACACATTGATTCCCATGCATTTAGCAGTGAAACCTTCTTAATGGTTTTGATTAATTTCGCACTCTCCCAATTTATTTTATGTTGTAATTCTTCACTGTGCGCTGCTACACTAGAGTCACATGATCGACTGTGCTCCACAGCCTTCCTATGTTCCCTCAGTCTAATTTTGAATTTGCGACGTGTTTGTCCAATGTATATAACCTAAAATATGGTTGTTTTTAGCATACATTTTTCTCCGTGAACTAACGGGGTTACTTTTTAATTTGAACAACTGGTAACCCGAAATATGCTGAAACCTGTGTGAACTGGCCGCCCTGCTCTCTGTTATTGTTTTGGTGGTTTGTTTTAGTTGGCAGTTGCAAGTGCGAATACAGTGGACCCCCGTTCGTTTGAACGATTCCTCATGCAAACTAACGGGGTTACCTTTTAATTTGAACAACTGGCCACCCTAAATATGCTGAAACTAGTATGAACTGGCCGCCCTGCTCATTATTGTTGTTTTGATGGTTTGATTTAGTTGGCAGTTGATAGCAGCAAATATTTCATTCTCCGATCGAATTTCTATCATAATCGTTGGGAAAACGGGATGTGAAACAGATTAAACACGCTAGGTCAGTACAAAAAATCGTGATAATATGCATTGTGTGCATAAGCAAATGATGTCATGTTGAGAATGACATTTGAACACTTTTTAATTTGCACGTCGTGCAAACCAACGGGGTTCAAATTAAAAAGTGTTCAGATTAAAAACGGTCAAACGAACGGGGGTCCACGGTATTGCATTTTCCGATCGGATTTCTATCTTAATCGTTAGGAAAACGAAATGTGAAACCGATTAAACACGCTAGGTCAGTACAAACAAATCGTGTTTATGTGCATTGTCTGCATAAACAAATGATGTCATGTTGAGTATGACATTTAAACCATTTTTAATTTGCACGTCGTGCAAACCAACGGGGTTCATATTAAAAAGTGTTCAGATTAAAAATGGTCAAACGAACGGGGGTCCACGGTAATCCTTTACGAAATTTCAAATCGCTGGATGTGACAAAAAACATGTAAACAAACCACCAAGTGGTGTCATTTGACGGCAAAATGATGTCATCGCAAAATGATCTTTAATTTGTCTGATTGTTTTGAAAGCTTTGTGCGTTTCAATTTTGTAGATTAATTTTTTGTTCCGCTTTTAAAAATATATAGTTTATAAATACTATTCATGGCTGATTCAAGGAATCCACCAACGTATGACGAAGTCATGTTAGGAAATAGTCAGCCAGCGGTACAAGGTTTGTACATAGTGTACATACTTCGTTTTGTATGACTCATTTTTTCGTGAAATTCGGTTCATTGTTTTCATTCCAGAAATACCAGCTGTCGTTTCGATAATGCCGTCGGCTCCGTATCCTCAACAGCAGTATTATCCACATTCCAACATTTCTTCGCAATCCGCGCCAAATTATGGCTCAATGGACTACAGCGGACCGAAAATACCACCAAACGCTCCATCGCCAGTCGTTATTGCACCAGGCATTGGATCTGGCATTAGCGGAATGTCGGCCAATACAACTACCGTGGTGATTCCTCAAGAAATCTTAATCGTTGGTGGTTGTCCAGCTTGCCGAATTGGAATGTTAGAAGATGATTACACTTGCTGCGGTATATGTTGTGCTATATTTTTCTTCCCGATTGGCATACTTTGCTGTCTGGCCATGAAAAACCGCCGGTGCACAAATTGTGGTGCACAGTTTTAATCAACCATAAACTAAACGGGTGTCCAGTTCCTTGTCTCTAAATATTGGAATGTGATCGGAATCTTCTCTCAAAGCAAATTGACTACTATCTCATCTATGGGTACGTCTCTTCTGTAATCTAGAGTTCTAGTTAGTAATGTACGTTTAATTCATTTTCATGTCAGGTTCTTGGATATATCCCTATTATATGCAAAATGTATATAAAATGTTAAAGATTTATCCGATTTTCATGTGTGTTTTTCTTATCAAACACAAAGCCATGGGTAGAAAACGTTCTATAAAACCATGGGTATAAGACGTTCTGGGTATATTTTGGTTAGCACATCCAGGATCCGTTTCTACAGTACTTCTTATTAAGCGGTTATAAACGGTATTAACGGTTACAAAACGTACAAATTTAACCGCTTCGTGAAAGATAAATCTTTAGATTTCTATTGCTTACTTTCAGACTGTAAACCTAACGTATCCTGTTTTAAAATAAATGAAACTTAGGGTTGAAAAAGTAGGTAGGTACTAGCGTCATTTCCATATGCTGAATAAAGCTAATTGACGAATTATCACTTCGTGTAGCTTGTTTCACACAGCCTTCTATAACGACCGGAGCAGATGTTCGAATCAAGTTTTCATCTGCGGTAGGAGTTGGCCTTCGGCAAAACGCGTTGTGATTCAATAGAAATGGACACATTCCAGCGTTACGGGACACCCATTGGTATCGAGTGAATCGCCTCCTGTTTCACCATTTTTTTGGCAAATAGCTTGTAAAAAAGTTGTTTGAAGAGTACTTCATTTTTCAGTAGAATGCCAGGGATTTAAATAAACAGGAATCGATCTGCATAGTTGGGATAGTGTTCCGTAACGCTGGAATGTGTCAATGGCTCATGTAACCGTCATCATGGCCGCAGAGTCTGCTTTTGATTTAAGGTTAATTGGAATTTGATCCATTTTGTTACAAAAGTGTTCAAAAGAATAATTCAACACATCATTTAATGCTGGTACCTAGTCGTAGTATAATACTTCACACAATTTAATTATTACTAACCAGATTACTAACCAGCCTGAAAACCTAACGGCATTTTCGCTTTCCAGAATAACCATATTACGGTGCTGCGGAAGTCTTACAGTATTGCGTGCGATGCAAGCTAATGTTTTTTTTTTCAATATTTTCCAGTGACGCATAAGTTAAAAAAGGATATAATTTGACCCATGTCTGATGGGACAGCCAGGTGATAACAGGAAGTGTGGCGTACTCTCCGTTTCCTTTGAAACAGTGTTCCCACCATTACTTTTAAATCATGACAAAAGTCGACCCTGGTTAACCTGGTTTACTCGATCCGCAATTTCCCCACCGTTAGGCATACATTATTTGAGGCCAGCATAGATATTTTTTGTTTCATGTTCGTAGTATGTATACATATTTAAGTATACACAGAGAAAATTTCATGCATATCCGTCAAATATTTATCTACAAAGTACTCACTCATTTATAACGACGTGTTGAAGCGATTGAATGCGAAACTTTGAACCTGTTTTTCTTAAAACTGTATTCAAATTAAGTGAGTAAGATTTCGGAAAACGACTGAGTCGATCCGTTTCAAATTTTCACAAGCTTTTAATGTATATTTTCTAGTAATTAAACGAAGATTTTTTTCTCACCAAAAGTGATCATCATATGGGTGTAGGGTGTTGATCATATGGACAGTTTAGGAGCAAAATGCATTCCAAAAATCGAGTTTTTCTACATATTTGAGAATTCTCCATTAGACCATAAATTCAATTATAAAAATATTTTAAAAATTCGAAGTTCCCAGAAAACTCTAATAGGAATTTTCAGATTTTTACGGACATCGCTTATTTCAAACATTTATAACTCTTGAATCAAATAATAGTAGAAAAAGTTTATATCCATATATATGTCATCCAAACATTTTTGTTCTACGATGCTATGTAATTTCAAATTAAATCCCTGAGACCCACAATTCATTGAGACTTTGGATTTCTCATTCCATATAGAAATTAATGCCTCGATTTGAATGTACGTACGACCGTTTTGATTTGGAGCGTTCTTTGAGAATTTTTAATCATTTTGTTATGGGTGTATTTATGTGCAAACAGCCCTTTAATTTTTATCAAATATATTTACTTACATTTTTTACAGGTGTGTAGATCAAACTATGCATACTTTTATACGTACGCGAACAAATAATTAACAGCTGGTTTTTATATTTTCACATTGGCCTATCCCGATTCTACAGAATAATGATCTATGATGCAAATTTTGATCATGTCTACATATTCATTAAAGTGATGTATACAAATACTAGCAATTAAAATCAGTTTTATCGAAAGTAATCGTATTTATTTGATGCAGTTAATATAATATACTTTGTTATGGGAAACAATCCTTACTTCATGACCATTTGTAAATATCCCTTGTTTTTGTCCAATAAAATAGGACAATATAGATATATATTTTATGTTGTAGTAGCTCTATAGAATAGTTCTTTCAATAAATATGGATAAAAAATATAATAATGTATAAATTAAATCCAAAGTTAATAGAAGTTGTTACTGGTCATATTTACAAATCGCTAGCGAGTTGTTCTATTTTATCTACAATGTAGTTCATGTCCGATTTATCTAACGATGAATTCTGCAGCACAAGCCGGAAGAAATTGGGCTTATCGTGAATCGGTTGATAGGTAATCATCATTGAGCCTTCGCGCATCATGCGTTCCTTCACCTTAGGCGCTATCTTATGTAGGCGTTCCGAGAACTCAGGACTATCTCGCGGCAGGTTTCGTAAGCTGGGCGGCACATACCAGAAGCATACATTAGTACATTCTGGGTTTTCCACGACCATTTCAAAACCCGTTCGAGACTTAATACTGTTGGTAAAATATTCGGCATTTTCGAATACTTTGTCAATGTGCTGTTCCAAACCGGAAGTACCCTTGGCTCGCCACATGAACCAGAATTTCAGTACATCAGCTCGGCGACCACACTGTATGTGCTTATCTCCTATGTCGTACCGAGTATCATAGAATTTATCTTTTTGGAATAGATAGGTAGCGTTCGTCGAATGGCAATCTGACAGGATACCCTCGTGGCGGGTCAAGAATGTCGAGCACTGCTGCGGAGCGGCCAGTAATTTGTGTGGATTCCATGTGACTGAGTCTGATCTGAAATTAAATATTAGGGAAAAAAATTTCATTCTAGTGTAACAATATATGTACAACAAATAAATTATGGAAAATGAAATTATTAATATGAGATCAGGTCGATTTCGCTAACAAGTCAACTACCAGCTTCCATGACATATGGAGCTCAATAATTAAATAATAAAATTATATTCCTAGATTGAAAAACATGCCACTCCATTCATTAACGTCTAATGGAGGCGCTTTGTAAATATATACATAGATCATTCCATCGGTCTCTTATTTTTTTCAATAGAGTATAGCGTATTAAATTAAAATGTTCAAGATGAGCGTCTTTAAAATATATGTTAATCCAATCACACAAGTTTAAGCACAGAGAACAACTCAAGCTAAGAAATTCTCTTTGCGTGTTTTTTTAGTGGCTCTGAGGACTACTGGAATTCTAATAGTATTCACTAGCCTGCAAGTTTATTCTCTGTGGCGCATCATATACTTTATTTTGATTATAAACTCATTATAACGTTATATTGACCTGTCATATTAATCTTCAGCAATTTGCTAGTTTAACTTTAGGAATTTATTTAAGGAGAAATTAGTCGTCATTGATTCTATGAATTTCGAAAGCAGTTTTTTTTTGGAAGATATAAATTTTCTTTTCTACATTTTTAAAAACATAACTTTTGCTTTATCTTATCTTATTTTATCTATACAATTAATACCATCACAGCATAGGTCGCATTATCAACCCTTTTACATGCATTATGCGACCTTTTGAAAACTAAAACCAGAATTAAGGATTCTTGGAAATAATTTTAATTATTTCTAATCATAGAAATACTTCAAATTATTTTTTGTCAGTATTAACATTTGCAAAATATCAAAGATATATCGCATATGTTTAATCGGCCAGGCCAACTGTGAAGTATTGCCGTAAAGACGATTATATGAATTGAATCTTGTGTGAATAAGTTATTCATACATAGGGTCAGGTGGGGCAAGACGGGTCACCTAAGGAAAGTACCCGATGCGTTTTTCTACGAATTCAATTTTATGCAGCTTAGCATTTATTTAGATGGAGTCACTAATAATCTCTTCCGCAAAAACAACAAGTCCGATTTTTCGAGGATTATATATTTTTTGTGAATACATTTAAAAAACATGTTATTTTAAGCTTTCAAAAAGTACGGGGCAAGAAGGTTCAAAATGCGGGGCAAAATAGGTCACATAACAAAAAGCGATTTTTTTTTATCGAAACCCTTTATGAATTCTTTAAAGAAACAAAAATTATTCATTGTTACTGCAGAAAAACGGCTTATATATTTTAAAATTGGCGACAAAAATAAAGAAAACGAAACAAAATAAAAATTATATCAGACAAAGAGTGAAATGTCGGAAAATTAACCTTTTGCCGCATTAACTGTTTTGTGGATAAAATATATGCCGGGCCAGCTAAAAACTAGTCACTTATTTGCAGAGGTGGGCACCGCTAATCAGCTAACCGCTAACATTTTAGCTAGCGAGTAGCACGTTCGCTAGGTTTTAAATATGCTAGCGCTTCTATTACCTTCCGATAAACATAAGTACTACTAAATAAACTACCAGCCACTAATTTTTGAAAATAATTTTTGGAAATAGTTCAACTAGCCATGAATGAACTAAATTTGCTCGTGTCGCGAACAGCAGCGAGCAATTTTATCAATTTGTAAGAAACCGCACACTTATTTTTGTTATTATTTTCAAAAATTAGCGGCTAGTAGTTTATTTAGTGACACTTTAACTTATCAGAAGCTAATGAAAGCGCTAACAGATTTGAAACCTAGCGAACGCACTACTCGCTGGCTAAAAGGTTAGCGGTTAGCTGATTAGCGGTGCCCACCTCTGCTTATTTGATAACAACAATAAATAAACTTAAAAATATAGATATATGGACAAACATAGGGTGCCACGGGGACGTCTCGTATCAACCGTCCCTGAGTAATTTTAACTTTGTTTTCGTTGGGAGTATCTTTACTAATAATGGTTAAGTGATACTCCGAACTCTCGTGGCTTGCGGATGAACTTATGGCATTTACTCCAAAAGCCCGGCTGCTATTAGCCGAGGTTATAGCGCCTTATTTCGCTCTCTAAAATAGATCAAATACACCAACCACAACGCACATGATAGAATTTACTAATTAATTTGTTAAACAACAAAATGAAGCAATAATAAAGTAAATAAATTTACTTATTGCCTCCATATAGCTGCATAAAATAACATAAAAATAATGTAGTTTTAAAGCGATCTCACCAGTACTTTCATTTTTCTTTCTGGTCCATTAGAACGGCAGATTCAAGTCGAATGATTAAACTGGACCTAAAGTCCGGCATACTATTTGGTTTGGTGGTTCCGTCTATCGGCGTAGCAGGTGGTGTTGCTAGCTTGGTTGATGTTCAAAAACGGTGGTAATGTGTAAATTTTGAAGTAGTTGGTTGAAACGGGTTGCTCTGGTGGGATATTTTTTTCGGAAGAATTTCAGCTAGGCTATCCAACCATTACCGTGATGAGACTGTGGGTTGCCAAATACCAGGAAAACTCTGCCATTCTAGGGGCTCCAAACCACCGGGATTTCAAGAAACAGGTCTTGGCTATGGCATTTTTCAATAGCAGCATTCGTAATATTTCAAATTCGTCTCCACTTGTGAGTATTTAATTAAAACACTTGATCTTTCAATGACTATCCGAAACAAACCCCTTCTGAAAATATTAGTTTCCAATTTTAATCCATTTGAATTTTATCAAAAAACATAAAAAATGTCAGCGCGAAAAATTTTTACGTCTGTTACTTTTTCTAAAAACATACCTTTTGCTTTATGCCCAAAAACTGCTTCTAAAATTTGTTTTAGTATTTTAAACATTGCCGGAAACTAGAGAGGGCAGGGTAAGCTCTAGGAGAGATATAGCCCTCCCCCCTAGAAAAATTGACCCGGTTTCTTCAATTAAAAAAAACTATAGTTAGATAACTCCAGATAATAAAGGCTTGAGAGTAATTTTTAAATGTATCACTTTTATATGATACTAGCTGACCCGACAAACTTCTTGTTGCCACAAATTAAACTGTGTTGTACATAAATCGTGAGTCTCGGATGACCTTTGTCCCAATCTCGAGTTTTGCAAGTTTCTGAGGAGTTCATGGGTGGTTTAATATAGAAATTTTCCTCACAGTAAAGTAGAAAACAACTCCCCCCATTGCTTAGCCTGATAAAATAAAGCGGATAGCATTTAAATATTCGCCATGATTATATAACATTTCGCCGGATACCATTTTGCGGAATACAACCTCTCGGTTGACCATAACACGGAATACCCATTTCGCGAAAACCCTTACGCGGGATGTACCATTTTACGGAAAATCTTTTCGTGTAAAGTACCATTTCGCAAGGGTGATCCTCTCCTTACTCGCTGTCGCTCGTTCGGACCCAACTGTAAGAAAATAATAGAGGCCAGTAGACCTAGGAAAACCCCTCGAATTCGATTAGTTTTTGAGTTACGCGAAAATTTCCGTTTTATTTGTATGAGTCCTTATCCTCCTACCACAGGGGTTGCCTTTTTGCCTCCAAAAACACCTCCAAAAAAAATTGCCTCCAAAAACACCCCCACGCCAAATTAGGTTCCATTTGCTTGATTTTTTCTAGAGGTATAAGTAAATTTGTATTTCATTTGTATGGAGCCCTCCTTCTAAAAAGGGAAGGGGTCCTAATTCATCATAGAAAAAATTCCTGCCTCCAAAAACCTCCACGTGCCAAATTTGGTTCCATTTGATTGATTAGTTCTCGAGTTATGAGGAAATTTGTATTTCATTTGTATAGGAGCCTCCCTCCTAAAGTGGAAAGGGGTCCTAATTCACCATAGAAAATAATTCTTGCCTCCAAAGAACTTCACGTGTCAAATTTGATTCAATTTGCTTGCTAGGAGTGGAAAGGGGTCCTAATTCACCATAGAAAAAAATTCTTGCCCCCAAAGACCTTCACGTGTTAAATTTGATTCAGTTTGCTGTATAGGAGCCCCCTCTTCCTGAAGTCTCAATTCACCAGAGAAAAAATTCTTGTCTCCAACAACATCTACATGCCAAATTCGATTCCACTTGCTTGATTAGATCTGGAGTTATGACAAAATTTGTATTTCATTTGTATGGAAGCCCCCCTTCTAAAAAGGGAAGGGGTCCTAATTCATCATAGAAAAAAATCTGGCCTCCAAAAACCCCCTCATGCCAAATTTGGTTCCATTTGATTGATTAGTTCTCGAGTTATAGTAGCGCCCCCCCCTTTCTAAAGTAGGGAGGGGTCTTAATTTACCATACAAAAAATTCTTGCCTCCGAAAACCTTCACATGCCAAATTTAGTTCCATTTGCTTGATTAGTTGTCGAGTTATGAGGAAATTTGTATTTTATTTGTATGGAAACCCTCCCTCTTGAAGGGGTCATAATTCCCCTTCTAAAGAAGGGAGGTGTCTCAATTCACCATAGAAAAAATTCTTGTCTCCAAAAACACCCACATGCCAAATATTGTTCCATTTGCTTGATTAGTTCTCGAATTATACAGAAATTTGTTTTTCATTTCTATGGGAGCCCCCCCCTCTTAAAAAGGGGAGGAGTCCTAATTCATTTTAGAAAAAATTCTTGCCTCCAAAAACCCCCACATGCCAAATTTGGTTCTATTTGAAAGATTAGTTCGCGAGTTATGAGGAAATTTGTATTTTATTTGTGTGGGAACCCCCCTCTTAAAGGGGGAAGAGTCATAATTCCCCTCCTAAAGACAGAAGGGGTTTCAATTCACTATAGAAAAAATTCTTGTCTCCATAAACACCCACGTGCCAAATTTTGTTCCATTTGCTTGATTAGTTCTCGAGTAATGCTGAAATTTGTGTTTCATTTGTATGGAAGCCCCCCCTCCTAGTGGGGGAGGGGTCTCTAACCACCATAAGAACCTTCCTCGGCCCCAAAATCCCTTACATGCAAATTTTCACGCCGATCGGTTCAGTAGTTGTCAATTCTATAAGGAACATACCGACAGACAGACAGAATTCCATTTTTATATATAAGTTACATATTTGCCCATAGGTACATCCGGTCGGAATTTAAATAACTTTGCAGAAGTCATCTCAGGATATAAGTTGCCAAAGTAAAAAGGAAAAATCCTGAAAGTAAAGGTCATTAACGGTACATTTGGGAATTATATTCGATCAACATTCCTACAGAGTATATAAACAACAGAGACACCAATGCATAATTATTATGTTCTGAATCAAAACGATGCGTTCGCATTATCTTTTATAACATAGATAGCTACCCCATCCTTTTTTAAATGATACGAGTAAAGCCTTACGTTTGTTAGCCCCGGTCAAAGTTTGTGTATCATCACATATTATTTTGGATTTTTAGTATAATTTTTAATTTTGCGATTTGAATGACAATGACAAGGTAATTGCGACATTTTAAATCAATAATATCATCCAAATTTCCTGATGCAACAGCTGGAAGTTACTAGTTTAGCAACTCATTTATTTTCCCCCTTCACGTTTTCCGTAATTGACATTGACTTTGGAGCACACTTTGGTGCCGCCATTAGTTGTATACAGTACGTGAATGGTTGTATGAAGTAATGCACTTCTGTGCCAATGTCGGGGCTAAGCCACACAACATTGCCGGTTTGCGTGGTAAAGTTATAGCATGGCTTTAATGGTTGGCAATTAAATGCACACAGCAACCTCCCATATAAATTTAGGAATCGACTGAGCAGCAAATCTTTCTTAGCAGATCAGCTTCGTGTTTTTCTCCTTCCTTATCAATCATTGAGTCACTGCCATTGAGTGATGAGTGGATAAATGAATGACAACTGACAAGTAATATACAAGGTTAATTAAAAAATACCTGGGATGCAGATATCCAACGTAAGCTCGGCTTTAATAGTATAGTTATTATTTTCTAAAATGCATCACCAACTAAATTAACAAATTAACAAAGCCGCCTCCGCTATAGATAATCTTTTAACGACAACTCATTTAACTTTTTTTTTATAACCTGACATTACTTTGAGTTATTCTAGTTTTTAATTTTATAAGTTCCCGATGTGTGCGAAAAAAGTTATTCAGTAAAATCGTTACAAAGTTTTCGATTTTTTTTTGATCAATTAACTTCTGTAATAAAAGATCTCCGGCGGACATACCCAGTCGTGAAAGAAGTAGATTATTTAATTGAGAAGTAATCAATCTCTAGTTTCTCATATGTAATGGCCTGGGGTCAATTTGCCAATGGTGTACATCCTAACACTTTTGACATCTTTACTTTTGTGGTTATATGATTTTTTAGGTCAAAATTTTTACCTGTGCAGATTGATAATTTTTAATAAAACGCTCGCCAATTTGGCGAGGCCCTAGGGATATTTATTATTTATGTATGGTAGAAGAGCATTTAGTTTAATCATTAAGATTATATTTTGTACCAGTAAAGAATTAGAATAGAAATTAACTATTATCGGCACTCCGATAATTTCGCCAGTTTTTTAAGGGCTATATTGCAGTATATTTTATTATTTTTTACGTGTAGTGATGTTCACAATATGAGATCTTTAGTATTGACAATTCGTGTTAAATTTGAAGCTTGTAGCTGTAGAATTCGTGTTCAATTTGAAGCTTGAAGCTGTAAAAAAAAATTTCAATTTTATTAAAGCCCCAACCAACCATTAAACTTGTTGAACCGCAGTTTACAATAAATTGCTCGGCACAATTCTACATGGGCCTGGCCAGGAATTGATTTTTGAATGGTCTGTTGAGGGTCGCTTGTTTAGATCACTCCTAATGTGTATAGGATAGCGAGTTTCTTACCGACAAGATAAAAACGGATAAAAATTGAAAGTTGTAGCATAACTAATGTATCGACGAAAAAACTTGCTTTATGTCGGTGCTGGTTATAGATTTAGTCAACCTAGGACGAGGAAGTTCTGTCTGCTTGTACATTTTATTTTTGTATTTCATAGCCATCGGAAGCATCATTTACTTATTTACTTCAAGTTTACCGACAACCAGTTTATACAATCAGGAATCATGTTAACATGTGGGCATAAAGCATGCTGAACATGGACGTTGCTGAATAATGCACTGAATGTAAGTATGTACCTAAGTATTGTTTTACTGTCGTAAATCATGAGTTGACGTAATGTAAATAATCAACGAGAGACCGACTGTAGTTTACAAGTATTCAAGAACAAGGAGTTATTTATCTGAGTAATTATCTTGTAATATCAATACAGAGTAATTTTACCAGTATTCCTACACTTTCCAGGAATTGTTTCTGCTGATTTTTATGAGTCTAGAATACAAAAATATGTATTGATTACGATAATATACTCAGTATTGTTTAGACAAATGGATAAACATTTGGCATTTATGAACCACTATAATTGTTTTTTCATTTTGCAGGTTATAATTAAAATTGAATTAATGTATTCTCATTTTTGCTCATATTTTGTTGCATCAGTTGTAAATTAAAGATTCTTAAAAACCAGTAGGTTAAGTTGTCAGTAGCCATATAAGGGCACGGGGTGTATTTTCGACCCATTAAGGGTTTGCTTCTAATTTTTCGGCCTGTAGCCTAGTTCTGGTGGAAGCACGGGTGACTCTGACATTCTTTTAATAACCACTGGTTAAAAGCCCCAATAAAAAAAGTTTATAAATAAATAAATTCTTTTAATAAACAGTAGATTACTAAATGTTTTGAGCAAACAGTTGTATAATATTAAAATTGTATGTCGGCAAAGTATTTTTATCAGCGAAAGAAAAGGAAAATAGGCTGAATTTAGAAACCTGCTGAAAATACACACTCTATATGCAAGTTTTCAAAACACGCCCAGCAAACATTTTCGTACGTATATCAAAGTAACAAATATGATATATGTACCGATATATATCTAGAAAAATCGCATTCGATGCATGAAACCAGCATATGCGTACTGTTTTGGAGGCGATATACGTACTTCAAATTATATGAAAACAATTCACATTCATAAGTATTTGTATACGATGAAATCCGACTCAACATGATTAGTTCCACAATGCTATACAATTCTGTGACGAAAATCGTATGTGAATCAGTTACTATCATTTTGTACGAATAAATGTATACTAGGGTGCGCTCTATTAAGCTTTATGTACGATTTCGAGTTTGTTTAGCGGTATTTAAGATGATTTTCACACATTATTATACGATTTGTGGTTTACTGGGCGGACAGTGTTCAATACTAATTGCTATCAATTGTTACTCACCGTTCGATGCCTTTCAGTAGTTTTCGGTATTTCTTAGACATAAGTGCACCACCACCCCAGGCTGCGTCCACGTGCAGCCAGAGTTTGTGCTTCTGGCACAGATCAGCAATCTCTTCCAGTGGATCGAAAGCTCCGATCACTGTAGTTCCTGCGGTTGCCGAGACCATGAACGGCAGCGCTCCGTCTGATTTGGCGCGCATAATTTCAGACTCTGCAAATTAAATGTGTTATAACTGCAATTGAGTATTGCTGTGAGTCTGGGACTTTACCTAAGTGGTCTACACGGATCTTGCCGATAGAATCAGTGCGTATGGGATACACATTGTCCGAGCCAATACCCATGAAAGAGGCCAATTTTTTCACGGAATAGTGAGCATCTTCTGACGTGAAAATTGCTAACCGCGGAAGTGCGTGCAGTCCTTTTGCCTATGGAAAGATGAAAAGTAGAAATCAGGAAGTTGAAATACTTCAATATCCATTTGATGGTGCGCATTAGTCGATTAGTCATTACAGCTATGTAAAACCGCAAAAACCCAATTAACGAGGTTTCCATCAGAAAGCACTTGATAATTATTGTGACGTTACATTGTCGTAATCAGATAATTTTTTGATTTACTCGTTGCAATTCATAGATTGAAGCGTGATTGAATTGTTGTTCCACCCGGCCTAATGGTTGTATTTAAACGAGTAGAACTAGTTTCATTGGGGTTGCTTGAACACTTCCGATTAATTCAGTAGCTCGTGATCATAAGCGATCATTCACTTGGAAGCTGATCACACCGCTATGACGAAAGCAGAGGTAATAACCGCGTTGGAAATTCTAATATTTAGAGCTTATTAAATAATCATGTGTTTTGATGTATATGCAGAATTTTCAGCATTAGCTGTAATTAGGGTTCCCGGTTGATAGGCTTGTGGCAAGTGCGGTTTCTAGGTAATTTGCTGCACTAATGGGTCTAATAAGCCGACTGCTGTAAATTTCAGCTATGCGGTACTATTCGATTTAGTTAGATTGTTTAACTGATGCTGCTATTGTCATGTACCTAGAAAAGATGGCGTAATTCTTTCTCACCACTAGGACCAAACATTGTTTAGCAGGGATTTTTAGAATCGATTCTTCGATCTTTTTTATTTTTAATATTTTGGTATCAAAAGAGAGATATTTTTATAACAATTTCGATGGTATGGTTTTTCTCCACGACGTACATCTGTTTTTAGCAGTATTAGTCAAATAAATTTTAGCCTGCTTTTCTCGAGGTTTTGAGATATATGCATAGATTAAAATATCTGGAACTCGCAGGGATTTCTCGGTTATTGACGCAAAAATTACGGTGACAGTTTACTTTGCTTTTCCCGGGTAAATCTTCTGAAGGAAGTAAAGTAAACTATTTTATTCACACGGCCTATTATCCTTTACATATCGTAAATGAGAGTAAAACTCCTTTTTTATGTGCACTTTACTAATACTTCAGATTTTACTATTAATTTTGAACCATTTTGAGCTTGTGCAATTTCAGGAAACTTTCAACTTTCAAATAGGCCTTATTCAACTGTTTATTGCGGATCGCCTTGTGCAATAAGATAAACAAAATATTCATAAGCCATTCTATTGATATTCCCCATTTCGTAAATACTCAAGAAAAACTACATGCAATCACGACTTACACAAACCTGATTTATTCAGTTTCGTACATCCTGCTGTCTACATCTAATGGACATTTTTAAAGCATCGTACAAGATAGGACGAAAGATCTTAGATTTTCTTGCAATGGTGAATTTCATGGACCCATGAACGATAATAGTATTTGAAAAAACGGGATCAGTTGTTTCCCAGAAAGCTTCAGGAGAAATCTTCCGATTTTCTCGAACATCGCTTATTTCCATGTAGAAAAGTTGGGTTCGAATCCTATTATAATTGGTTCCCATTATAACCTAGTTCAACCGTCGGTTCTCTTAGCTTTCTTAGCGCACTGCTTCAGTGATCCTTTCTAATGTAATTTTTACTCTTTTTCATTCATATCTTGTCCTGCCGTGGAAATACTATAAATTTCCTTTGTTTCGTTATTTTTCTCTACCAATCCCCTTCATCTATTGGAAAGACTACCGCCAACTGCTATAAAAATTAATATTGTTTTTTCATTTGAGTTGTGTACTTTAAGAGATAACACAAATTGAAGAATTTCTATTGGAGTCTGTTAGTAAAACTCACAACCCTTTCCAAGATTTAAAAGCCTCTGTTTATTAATAGCTGCATGAATTAAAAAACATCGTACATACTATGAAACCCTCCGGCACATTCTGCCAAAATGTCTCAAAAATATATCAAATAATCTAACCTATCCGAGCTCCTTTATTCTATTAATTTTGCTTCAATATTGTATAGGTAAACAACATTTGCTGCTCTGACAAATTAATTGCATCTGAGCGAATTGGTTGCATTTCCTATGGTACCATTATACTTTCAAGGACTTTCCTGCAAACTGATTTGCAGGAAATGGAAGAAAAAAATTGTTTCGTTAACCTCTGCTAGTGAACAGAGGCCCCCGAGTTTTAGTGTCCGTTATGCCTGATTGATTTGTTCCGTTTTTTATTGCCGTGGACGGACACGCTTGCAGAATTAATTTACTATTTGAACTGAAAAAAAGGAACCGGTTTACCATTCAAAAATTCGTTCCGGTACGATCATATCGAGAGTTGTATCGTAGATGCAATGACGACGCATGACATTGAACTGTCAAACAACAGCAGGTAGTTCGCCCGCCACAGTGAATCAAACTGCCGAGAAGATGATTGCGTGGTGTTCATATAACGGTAGCATGCGTTCTATGTTAGTTTACTGTAGTCAATAGAAATGGTTCACTTTTTTTTTTAATATAGCAAGCTTGTTTAATAAATATCTAGTGCAACGTGGGAAATCTTTAATACCTAAAATTTTACAGTAATATTTATTCGTCCGTATATAGAATAACTACAAAGTATATATAGATTACGTTAGAACTATACGATAAGATCGTACTGATAATAATTAATCATGCTAGTAGCTTTGAATTATAAAGAGAAACTGCTGTAAATACCTAAGTTTGTCATATCGAATGCCACAAGTGACTGAGTCAATTATACCAGCTGTTCGCAGCCGAGTTGCAAGCTGCATAATGACTAGCACCATGATTCAGCCTAAATCGAAACAGTAAGAACAGTCAGTTCTAACCTTATTCAACTACCTGCTCGAGCCATTAAGCTTGCTCTCGGGGTAATTAAAAATTAAATGGTTGTGGAGTTTTTTCTTCCCCATTGGGAAAAGGCTATGATTTCATACCAAAATTGAACGCTTTTAAATCATTGTTCATAGAGTATACATAACAATTCAATAACAAACACCCAGCCAATGTCTGTTCGCGAATAAGCTGGTTGGAACCCGTCTAGTTTTTACTGCAAAGCTGACTCCATAACATTTTTGATTGCATATATAGCACAAATTTATATAGAAACAAGTTTACGTTTACGTTAGGGTCTTAGGAAAAAATGCTTACAATATCCCACTGTGTGGAAGTAAAACATATTTAAACTAATCCCGCGCGAAGCCACTGTATAGACGGAAAATATTGCATCCGTCTCGTTAGATCAGGTTGACGATTTATCGCAAATGTTTTGATTTGATGTAATATTTGTCCGTAAATTCAACATAACGATATCGAGGAGGTTATCAAAATTATGCATTGTAATTCGTTTACGAACCGTTCCATTACAAACTTTACTGCCCCGCGAATGTACCATAATAAAAATATAGCAAATAACGTATCTGGACGCCGGGCTATCACGACCGGGGACTCCTACATTCGGCACTTCACCCGAATCAAATATTGTAAATTTTAATACAACCTACTATTCAAAACTGATGGCTCGAATTTCAAATTACGTAATAGTCACGGCTTTGGAAAGTTTTTGCAACGAACGAGGCACGAAAGCAAGCGACGCTGATCCTTTGAAATAAAATACTCACAACCTGAACACCTCAGCACCATTAACCTTTACGTACCCGACATCAAAATGAAGGTATTTTCAATTACATCACGTTACACTTCCACGTTTGGCTCCATCTCCACTGATTTTCATTTGATTTTTTGCGATTAGTCTTAAAAGCACCACATTAGATTGGCCTTTAATGGAAAAACAAGTTGGTAAACTATGGTTCCATTTCCCCGGAGATATTCCAGATCGCAGAGTATTTTGACGTTTTAGGTAGCAGATGAAATAAAGCTAGAAATCTGCTTAACCCTCTGATGCTCACAGTCGCCGTTTGGCGGTCTCCGCGAGATATTACATATCTTTTCATGACACTACCTGCTTTCCATTTTATAAACAAAGTTTTCTATGCATAAATAAAGGTAGCTCTCCGCTTTGATTTAAAATTTAGCGGCTTTTCGGTGCCTTGTCGCCTCTGTAATCTATAGTCTCGGTTTATCGGAACTCAAAATGGGACATTTTGAATTTTCCGCAGTAATAAGGCAAATGGGGTATCAAGTCACAGGATTTTTCAACGCGAGTTTTTGTGTAGACAATTGGTTGTAATTTGAACCGGTCTGAACACTACGGAATGTTCGTTGTCGGTTCTACCGGAACTCAAAATAGGCCATTTTGAATTTTCTTTGGAAATATAGAAAATGGGGTATCAGTGCACCGATTTTGCTTATTTAACGCCTCAGCCAAGCAAAATTATTATTGCTGTTATAAATCCATTTGGTTATGGATTCTACATTTTTCAGAAGTTGTTCAAAAAACATTTTAAGTGTAATGTTAAGCGTATATAGTTTTATTGCACCCTATTTAACCCTTTAACTTTTTTTTTCAATGAATTAATCTACTTCCTTCGCGACTAGGTGTGTCTACCGGAGATCTTTTATTATAGAAGTTATTTGATCAAAAAATTTCGAAAACTTACGTTTTGCGTTACGTTGTCTGTAAGTTTTTGAAAGATGATAACTTTTGAATGCATAGTCAGAATGTTGTGATATTGATTATTATGAAAATATCATGAAACATTGGGGTTAATTTGACCCCAAAATTCAAACTGCAACATCTTTGCGAAGACTTGACGGATTTCCGAATTTTTAGATGTTTTAGAAAGATAATTTAATGGACTAAATGATAAAATTATGCATGGCGACTTGGCGGGGGGACCTTTTACAAGGAGGGGTTTTAGTAAAGAAAACTTGGAAAAATCGGATTTTTTTAGATTTGTGACGTTCATATCACGAAATCCTTACCACCTAGAGCGATGGTTCCTTCTGCAAAAATATTCGCGAACACGAGATCTTCAAAGTTACTTGTGGCATTTTACAGGATTGCACATTGCAATGTACGGATAGCGGCTAAGTATTTTTTTTTGTACAGACAGAAGGTTAATGCAGCGATGCTAACTGGATTTTTCATTGCTTTACAGCAGCTATCATAAATTGATGCGGCTTTCCGCAGCGTTTTGTGAAGCTCTGAAGCATAAAGCTGTGCTAAATAGTTAAATCAGCCAGCATGCATTAATTATTTTCGAAATTTTTCTGAATTTTTGTTTTTGAAAGATGATAACTTTTGAATGCATAGTCAGAATGTTGTGATATTGATTATTATGAAAATATCATGAAATCTGTTCTGAACATATTTTTCATATTGTCAATGGATCAATGAATGGAGCTAGTTTAGGAGTGACGAATGCTTGTTTCTGGCGCTAGTGTACATTGAACCGTCTTAATAAATTAGCGCCAAAAGAAAGTCGTTGCCACTTCAAAACCAGCTATCTTCAATGATCCATTCAAAGCAAATTTCGCATGAAACTCTGGAGCTCCAAAAGCGAAGGCCGTCTACAGACGGCCTTACCCGTTAGAGGGTTAATTCTAAGATTGTTCAGAATTAAATATTCAAACTCAAACTAGACAGACGAACATATGCGTATGTGTGTAACCGTTTTTTAAATAAGAATATTTAACAATATTATTATTCACTTGTATCAGTTTTACTTGCAAAAGTCAGAAGAGTCATTAATTTTAAATTTTTACTTGGAATAAGTTGAACATAGTTTTATGTTCGGCATCAGATGTACATAGTAAATTTACAAATTGAATGCCCCGAGAGACACTACGCGCAACAACAGGGTGAGCGGCATTAGAAAAGCATATCGCCAACAAGGTTCCTATAATTGTTTTGCTTTCACTTGCTAAGGTTTAACACAATAGAACGTTCAAATTATTCTAGTTTACAATTGCGACAATTAGAACGTGAAGATAATCATTTCAAGTTTCATATAACTCACCTTTACATCTGGCATGAAGCTATAACGGGCGCAACTAATTGCGTATCCGTTCGCCATAGATCCTCCGGGGCAAAATATTCCATCGCCAGTTCCGTTGGGATAGCCAACGATATTTCGCATCTCACTGAGCACAACCTCTTCCATTAGCACGAAAACCGGAGAAACCTCAAAGGTGTAGACACTAGGATTCAGTGCATCGGTCAGAATTTGACCCGCAAATCCATACGGGTCTAAGGACGAGAACAGCTGGTTCATGAAGTAAGGATGGCCCGTTTTGACCGAGTGTTGGATGATAGTCTTGGCCAATTGTAGTAGCTTCTCGTCCGAATCTGGATCGTTTTTCAACTCTAAATCGAGAATTTGTTTCAGTTCTTCGGGATCTACCCAATTTAGAACTTTGTTCGCACGATCTGTTGCATTGAAAATCGCTCCATTTAACACTTCTGATAGAAAGTCTGTCAAAAATTTTTGATGTTGCTCACGATTCGGCAGACTTGCATAACGTTTCGCGTTTGATTTACTGGTTTTAATGAGTTCGCCTTTCTTATTCTGCAGCGAGGATTTTGTTAGCGGTGTCGACGATATTATGTTATCGATTGTTGTGAACAAGTGCACATCCTCGTCTTCAGAAACACCAGCACTATCCGATCCGCTGGATACATTAGAGTCATCGGTGACCTGAAGAGCGACGTCTAACATTCCGTTGGAAGGCATTTTTTACGATTTTGTTCTCTCTCTAGCACTGCCGATTCAACTGCACTCAACGACACTTTCACAACACAGTGTACTAGTCAAGGACAATATCACTAGCTTCCTCTACTCTTGATATCGTAGATTATAGAGAATAAGAAGCTTCTTGCCGTCCGTAGGCTGCTCGACTGGTCTTGCTTGAAGTAAACGAACTAAAGTGATTTAAAGCATCGAGGGTGCTTTTATATATCTGTCCAAGCGTTAACCCGCGTGCAACCCCCGAGAGATCAGCGGCGCTTGTTCTAGTCTACTAATTGAATCACACCCCATCAGACGCGAATACGGTTGGTTGACCATTGTATACTAGCTATCACGGGCGTCCTCAGAAGGCTTTATTTTTTGTTTACACTATTTTTTGCTCTGCTTCTGCCTTAAATTAAGCGTTGCAATAAGATTGTTGAAAATTATTTGATTAACCGTTTTGAAAAAGGATTATTGTGCAACTATGCATTTTTTTAGCTGAAAAAATATAATTGCACTTGGTTATATTTTGAATTAATGTTTCAATCTTTTACTTAAATCAAATGTATAATGAGCCAGTTTTTGGCGCAGTTGTAAAAAATGCGCAAAAAGTAACTCAAAAACTTATTCTTATTTTTAACTTTTACGAAATGAAAGCCAATTCCATTTAACCAGTATGTATATGTTTATTTATATAGTGATTAAACATGACAGCAATTTAATTCATCATATTTTTATTCCACCCTTGTTACCAATCTGAACACGCTAATGCTAATATCAACCGCGGCAGGAACTGAAACTGTACAGAGAGGCAGAGAGTGATCGTGTCTCGATTGAGAGCCCACAAAGCGCTTTTTTGCACCCCATTACAAAGGCTTCAATTTCAGTTCACCTCGTGAGAACGTTCTCTCCAAAAAATAGGGGTATGTTGTATGTATGTGACGTTGTACTATAATGATAATCATCCTCTAACAAGACTGTCTCAGTAAATAGAGCCTAGTGGTCATTTAACGATCAGATACGACGTATTTTTTTATCTATAATCATTGATCTACAAGTGATAGGTACAATTCTATTTCAAGTCGTGCCCACCAGAGCTGGTTTTCATTCATGAAATAAGCTGTATAACGAGACTGTGTGGTGTCAGCTTTTATGTTTTCATTGATTTGCGCCTGGTAAAATGGAAACTTTATACGTTTAGTACATTCATTATTGCGTTTTGGAATTTATTGTGTTTTTTGACGTAGGACTACGTCTTTGTTTACTATACTGTGGGACCGGGTAGCACATTGTGAAAACGAAAATAGAAGTGTAAAGTTTGAATGAAAGATTTCCAATGCCAATAACTGCTAAACTACTACACGAAACTGAACTATTTATATGTCGTTGGATAGATAAAATAACCAGCAAATTTTATGGAGGGGTAAGAGAGCAGTTTTAAGGAGGGCATAAGAGGGGGGGCTCCTACACAAATGAAACACAAATTACCTCAAAATTCGAGAACTAATCAAGCAAATGGAACCAAATTTGGCATGTGGAGGTTTTAGAAGGCAGCAATTTTTTCTTTGGTGTGCTGAGACCCATCCGTCTTTTAACAGGGGGGAGGCTCCTGTACAAATGAAACACAAATTTCCTCATGACTCGAAAACTAATCAAGCAAATGGAATCAAAATTTGGCATGTGGAGGTTTTTGGAGGAAGGATTTTTTCCATGGTGATTTAGGAGCTTTGCCTTCTTTAAGAAGGAGGGATCCCATACAAATTAAATACAAATTCCTTCATAACTCGAGATGTGGGGTTTTTTGGAGGCATGAATTTATTTTATGATGGTTTGAGTCCCCTCACCCCTGTGGCAGGAGGTTAAGGACTCTCATACAAATAAAACAGAAAGTTTTGCATATGTGCCATGTTTTCGGCTATGTAACAAGCGGTAAACTGTGAAAGGAAACTAGTAAAACCGTCTCTGAGCAAAAGACAGTGAATCGACGTCGCTAACTTACGTGCCTGTTGTCATTCATGTCAAAAGAGAAGGATATTCGAATGGCACGTCATATTTACAAGGAACATGCTTTGGCTTTAATGTTATTTGTAACCAATAACCATTTTAAAGGCCACAAGTGAGTTAAAGTAAAATTATTGATACATCACATATCAAACTACGCATAATCATATTTAATACAATAATCCGTGGGCTGGTCATTCATTACTATTTCAACCTTTTTGATGCACACAATAAGTGATTTTTAAAAGGAATCTCTATGTCTCAATGGTTGCAGGCGTTGTACTTATGAACCCCCGTCCACGTATTTTCAAAGCCACCATTGGATTCAATGAAGAATTGAATCTGAAAATTTCGTTCTTTCTTTCACACATTCACTTAAACAATGGCACTGACTGATTCTTATAAACATATATATATACCAGAAATGCAGTGTACATTAGTCTATGATCTGATATAGTACTACGTCACCCTTTCGTACAACCCTTAGGGCTGTATACCTGTGTTATTTTTGTTCGTTGTTAGTTCTTTGTTGTTAAAGTTGCACATTTATTAAATTAGTTCTTCAAGAACAGCAATACAAATCGTGGTGATAACGTATGCATTAGAAAAATGAACAAAATGCGGTTGGTTGGTTGGTTTATTTATTAGAGGCACTTAAAATCGGACGTTTCGATGCATTCGTGTCTTTTGGCATAGTAGGGTTACGGACCCTGTTCGTCATACGTAAACACGATCCATACTTTATTGCGAGTTTTTATAAGAATTAATCAGCAAGTACTCAAGTTTTTTACACCAGATAAATCGGACACATCTCTCCTGTACACGTATACCCATTCAGCCCGAAAAAATATTTCAGAACTTACATTTCTCAGTGGAACAATTTATCATGCTCGATGCTCCAGCGGGAGTTCGTCATACGAAAATTCACTTCGTCATAAGCAAGATTTCTTTCGTTTATCATGGACAGACAGCAATTATTTACAAAAATCTATGCATGTATTATTTGAGCCGTGTGGAAGAGCTACCCACTTACTATAAAAAAGTGGAAATAGTTTGAATCACAGCTTAAAATTTCAAGTAGTTACTCCGAGCGATCAGCAGATTCTCTTCGTCATAGTCAAAACTAGTATAAAAACCAAGAAGACTTCTATTTTTCGAACAGAGTGAAAAATAGCAATTTTATAACATATTCTTTTCCTCAATAGCGAAGAGAAAATCCATAAATATCAATATCAGGTTTAGTTTGAATGTTATTTGCATCAAAATTGATTATAATGTTGGATTCTTGTCTGGAAAGTAGACGAATCCATCCAGCACCCTATTTACATTATTTGTTTACAATTGCTTATATAATTCTGTTTCTTTCATGTAATTTAATGTCTTTTTGCAAAATACGGACGGCGATGAAATAAACTACAAAAAATGATTCAGTGGAATAAATTTTCCTCTTTCCTGAAATGCTACTTCTATTAGGCTTTCTACAACAAATGCTTCGACGCCCTGCCGGTCGGCCTTACTGCAGTTATCCGGAACCTTAGTCATGGCCGGTAAAACGATGAAAATGTTCTATTGTTTGCAGCTGGAGGACGTCGGGGGGTAAACGGTATTCAGTACCACGAGTATCTTTTTGCTAGTCAATTTCTTCCAGTGATCTTTTTAGCATAATCGGGCGAGGCCAGGCTGACCAAAAGACTACGTCCTCCAGGCGGTAACTTCTAGCAGGCCCTTCATACTGCATATCTCTCCGTTCACCGCGAGCCCCGAAGGAAAGAATACCACCTTGGAAATTTTCTTCCCGCTGATCGTCAGTTATAGAAGGACCTTCTTTGGAAACTTTGAATGGGAGGTATATTCAACGCCATCGCCTACTTCCTTGGTGGGGTGTATGGTACTCAGTGCTTTGCCAGTCGTTACCATCTAATATCAAGTAGGTCTCGTCATCCTTCACCGGAAAAATGTTAATGTTAACGGAAAATTGGGCATTAATTTACTACGTAATCTACGGAAATGCTGGGTAGATGCTCCAAAAATTGAAGAGGAAAAGCATCACAAGCCCGAGTATAATTGATTGTAGGTATCAGTCCTAATTCGATATTCATTATTTTTTTACAGTTTAAGCATCACAGGCGCTTCAATTATTTCATTTATAGTAAGCATCCTTTTGACTTGAATGGGGATGGGGTCATATGAATTAACATTGAATTAGCAGATGTATTTAGCTATCACATTCGTGATTGCGAGAAACAAGTGAATTATCTCAGCGCACGTGATTACAATCGTGCTAAGGGAATAATTTTTAGAAGCGAAGCAAAGCCTAGGTGCTACATTCTGTTTACTAATATTAAAAATTACTGGATTTCCATGTTGGATTTATAGATTTAGCTGTCTGTTAATCAAGTTGCGAATAGAGCATTTTGTCAGACGTTTTAGTTTCCAAATAAATAATTAATAAAATAAATAACAGTTTCCGAATAAAATTTTGCTGTGGATTATCACGAGAAAACAATATCAATATCAGTAAAATGGTCTTCCCACGTCAATAATATCTATTCTATTTTGAGTTTGGTCGCACAAAATTTTCAATTTCTTCATGAGTAAATAATATACAAAATTTATAACAATATATTTTTGTAAGTTTTTTATTAATATTATTAAGCTTTATAAGGAAAACTCCTCGCCCCTAACAAACCACTCATCGGCGTATGTTTGAATCCCGTCCGGGTGGTGTAGGTAGAGTCAGTAGGATCGTTGCACTAGCCCTGCAATTGTCCTGTATTCTAATAACGATGAAAATCATAGTGCATAAATCGATTGGGCCATCTCTGAGAAACAAGCGATCACCTTTACCTGGTTAAAAGATGGTTTTAAGCATAACTTTTAAACTTTTGTTTGTTTTCAATAAAGCTTTATGATAGCTACTTTATGATAGCAACAGATTTCATTTGGTACTAAGATCGTTGAAATCGGTTGTGTGGTTCCGGAGAAAATCGTGTTACACATTTTTGCTAATAACTTATACACAAATTTGTGAACGCGAAACAATACCAAGACTGGCAAGACTACACTCAAAAAAATCAGCACGTCAAGTTTACGTGAAAACATAGGTAATTCTCATCCATCACACTTTTCATGTAACATTCACGTGAATTGTTGGTAACTCGCACTTATACTAACCAGTTTACGTTCAATCTCGGTAAATTTTATTAATTTTCCCATTAATTAGTACATGAAGTTCACGTAAGTTGCTGTACAGAATTTTACATGATTTTTCACGTGGATGCGACGTGTCGATGTTTTTGTATACGATATGAGTGAAGCCAATATTCGCTATGTGCGCGAAACGGTGCTGCCACTTTCCCAAGTTTGTTCTATTTGTGAAGTCTGTGCACAGGTTTGTTAAAGAGTGAAAAGGATAAACAAAACTTTGCACCAAATCTTCACAAACTTTCCGTATGGCAGTTCCATGAGAGCACAAGAGATCGATTAGTGCCTACATAACGAATATATCCAGTGGTCTAAGTTGTTGACAGTTTACCACAGAACAGAAATGGAAGTAGAAATCCAAACACGTACATGATACTTTCTACAGCTACTAGCGAATCTGGCGGTAGCGACTTAGCGAGTCTCTTTTTTCCACGAAAACACACGAACGCATACGAACCCAAGTAACATGTTTGTTGTATAATAGTTTATTAGACTATTGTTCAGCTAATTCTCGTGAAACAAGTGCCTAGTAAGCTATTATACAACAAAAATGTTACTTGGGAATGCACACGAAAGCATGTGAAAGCAGTTATGTAGCGAAAGCAGTCGCTGGTTGGGCCTCTAATACTTGGGCTTCGTTATAGTTGGGCCTTCGCTGGAACGAAACTGGATGTCAAAAATGGTTGTCAAATTAAAACTGACAATCAGTCGTCAATTCTTTCAAGGGATAAGCAAAAGTATATCAACTTGTAATTCGCGTTAATTTTCAACATTTTTTGAAATTTTCAGTTTATTTAAAAAAGAAAAATTTCCGAATATTACCCGTTTCGCTTCACGAAACTTCGATTAGCTCAAAAAATTGAAGTCGCGTAGCTTCCGATTCTCATTATTGTTCTCAACGTATTGGACGATTAAATTTAGCTAAGACTAAGGCTAAGTCTAGCAAATGCACTTTAATACATCAGCTTACTTAGGTCTTTTCAAAAAAGTAGCTTTTTTATACGGTAGACATCGCAGCGAGAGTACAGGACTATAGGCGTTTTTGACAAGCTATCGCCCGCTTAGAGGCGCTGCATAAAAAATTGATGAAAAGTAAAATCGCTGTCAAACTCCATACATTTTTGAAAAAAGCTGAAATAAAATGCAGTTTTTGATTAACCCTTTCAATTGTCAGGATTTTAGATAGCGAAATATTGGAAGAAATTTGTTTCTCTACGTTAAGGTAAGTGAAAATATTCGAATTAATCAACTTTATGGCAAAAAAAGTTAATATTTGATTTTGTACCGCATGAAACAAAGGTACATAGAGTCAGCTGTAAAGTTTACATATCCTGGATAGAGAATCACCAATTATTTTCAGTCTTTAGTGTATTCTAATGTGTTTTCAAATGCTAACGGATATATTTTCGTGATTAGCATCACCTGCGCCAACAACCAAACATATATAACCTATCAGTTCGTAAACATAAATACACTTGCGAAGCTCTAATAATTTCCCGAAACAGAAACAATATATATCAAATGAAAGGAAATGCTTTTTCTTATCTTTATTATCCATTTTCATCTGTTGGCAATTCAATAAAATATTACATTTAAAGTCGAATTCCATATAGGTGCCAGCAAGCATTTTGGGAATTGCACTTTTTTGTAGTTCCAATAATCACAACCAGGTAGCGAACGGTTGCTCTTAGTTTTGCTCGAATTCGCCTATTGCGGTGCTTCTTAGTGCATTCCACTTCAGCTGATCTACAAAATTAAACAATGTTTACATTTTTACACTCGAACAACAAACAATCATGAATGTATCCATAGTAACTCCGTCAGGGCGAACTCGACGCTCGTCCAATAAATGTCAAAAGATTGTGCCAACTTGGGAACTAGGGAAACAACTAGTGAAAAGAAAAAGTAATATATTTTCAACAGTGTCTTGCCCCTCGCTTCAAACCTAGCTCAAAAACATCCCATCAAGTGGAATGTTTTTGCCAAACTTAAAACGTTTGCATGCTTCAAGAAATATTTATTAGAAAGGTACTATCGACTCGACCGTGCATTAGTATTGGCACGTATTGGTGTCCATTGTGACGTATGAAAGTTCAACTTTCCTGATGCTTATATGGAGATTTGCACATTTTTTTAAATTTTGCATAAAATCAAAGAATTTTTATTTTCGATTCCTTATATTTTGAATCTTTATGTTACAGCGAATGTATCGACATGAAAAACAAATAGTTTTTATACAAAAAATCACACATATCCCTATTGCTTAAATTGTTTGTACGCTTATCAACTTGGCGAGGATGGTTCTTGGCAGGGCGGTAGCTACAATTTTGACGATTTATTCCCCAATATTGAAAGATTCTGCATTAAAATTTAGATTTCACGAACGTTTGCTATAGTTTTTCAATTGGTATCGCTTGAACCGCTTATCACGTGCAATTGCAAAAAGAAAACAAAATGTAGTGTTCATAAAACGAATAGCAAGAATTATTATTTACCGTTGTAAACTAATTTACGCCGCAGAAATACCTTCTGAATATGTGTTAAACTCGACGGCGCAAAATGTCTGAAACAAATGGACATGTTTTTCAAGTATAATCAATATATATAGAATGCCAGTGTCGCTGCAGTGCGCGTGGTAAACATCACACATGTATAGATAATGTATTTACATTATATATGGATATGTGTGTGTGCCTGAGATACATCAAAAGAGGAATCTCATTGTCAAACTTTGACAACCAGTTTACAAATAAGGCTGCCAAGTAATGCGATTGGAAACTTCGCTTGCTTCAAATTTCTGAAAAATCGGTGCAAAAGGACGCAGTTGTGGGATTCAATTCATCCGGACGAAAAAAAAAAGAACGTTTGAAAACATTTTACTAGCATGAAAACACAGGGATGAACGCACTGATGACAGCACCAACCAGCGCACAGATAAAGAACAGATAAAAAACAATGAGCAACTTTGACAATGAAGTTCCCGATTCACAGACTTAATACAGATTGTTAGCATCATGTTTACCACAATGAGTCCTGTAGAAAAACAGCGACACTGGCATTCTATATATATTGATTCTACTGTTTTTCATGTCCGTATTTGACGGTCTATTCATAAACCTTTCCAGATAAATTTTCGGACAAAAGCATTTCGTGGGAAGCTGCGGAATAATGTAGTATTAGCTTTGTAATTACTGCCTTTTCTTGTCATCAATTTGCACAAATCTTCAATCGCGCAACGTACGATTCTGCAGATAAGACATGAAACCACAGAGAACAGACATCCAAGCTAGAACAAATATTTCGTAATTTTCTGTGTAAAAATTCAAACGAAAAACCGTTAAAATTACAACAGTTATCAAACGCCGCCTAGCCTACGAAGCGCCAAACCAAATTGACTATCAATCACCGTCAAGTATTTCCGTCAATTAACGATGAGAGATAACACTTGAAATAACTATCGATATTACGGGGCTGTTTATCGAAGATTTGATGGATACTATTTCGAACAAAACTAGTCAAACATCAACAGTAATAATAATGCTAATTAGCATAACAACACGATAACATCAAAAGAAGACCGAATTTTGCCACGTGTGTGTAACAATGAAGTTTGACGATACTATCGATACCACACTACTGTGTTACCTGACTCACTGCGAAATGCGTTGTATTCGCGGGATCGTGTTGGTTCGAAAGGTTTCGAAAAATATCGCCCTTGTATCGAAAATATCGTTAATTTTGATCACTAAAAATAACGTACTTAAACGTTATATTTCATGTGCCAGTAGTACGCAATAATTGTATTGTGAAAGTGAATTGTTATTTATGCAACTTTTTACAAATTAAATGCAATAACAAAAGCACAACTTACAAAAAATCGTTTGTTATCGATATTAACTGCATATGCGTTATAAACGAATAAAGCGTATGGTTACGTTTTATTTCAATAATACGCATATTCGCAGTGAGTCAGGTAAAACAGTAGTTTCGATAGTATCAACAAACCGTTGTACCATTCCCATCGTTCGGTTTGTTTACTGATGAGCTTTTGATGTTTTTTTTGGTTTTTGTCAAGGGGTCGGTCACTCGGCACAGCCGTTTTTATGTTAGGCGACTTGAAACGAACCGAGCTGTGCCGATGCTGTACCGAAAGTGCCGAACTGCAAGATTTGTTGAATTCGTTAAAATCTGATAGATCTGGCAACCGTGCGAGATGATTTTGACAACTGGCAGTGCTCCCATTTCATATGTAAAATTGAACCGGAGGTGTGTAAAGCCCTATAAATGTTATTTTTATAAGGCTTTAGAGGTGTGCCGTTTGATATCTCTGCAGTGCCGGGGCACTATGTGCTGAGTGTCCGACCCCTTGGTTTTTGTATAAGTAAAAAAGGGAAAGAAATATATTGGATTTCAGTTTTGACAGATGCTTGCGGGTGGCGCCGCCATCAAACGAATCGCCAAACTAACAAATACGAGGGGTAACTTCGGGTAACTTTAACGTGAACGAGGGGTTATTTCGAAATTACAAAAATTTACACAGGTTGGGTATGCCAGCCTGGATATCTGTTCTCTGTGATGAAACCGAAGATCAAAATCGTTTTTAAATATACAATAGTTACCCTTATTAAGCTGTATGCAAGTGAGATGTTGCTAAAAATTGAACAGAGAATCACGTAATAATATATCGGAAACACAAATATCCGTAAACAATGAAAAAATAACACGAATAACAAACTCACAGTGCAATCACAGAGAGTGCAATCGTACACACTTAAACGATTCGGTAAAATTTACCGAAATCTAAACAGCTGAACGTTCGGTAAAATTTTTTATTGCACCAAACATTACTAATGATCTGTAAACGTCGTTTGGCACCATCGAAATTTTTACCGAACGTTCAGCTGCAGAGATGCCAGGTGATTTTTTGAAAAGTCTTCACGAATCAAGGAAAAATGTCTTCATTTGTCTGCTTTCGGCTCTCCGCCCATTTAAATTGCATGGTGAAGACATGTCTTCACATGTCTTCAAGTGAAGACATTTCACTTTTTTGTAACAAAAATGTCTTCAAAATGAAGACATGTCTTCACTTCTGGCATCTCTGTTCAGCTGTTTAGATTTCGGTAAAATTTTACCGAATTCGGTGCTTTTTGTTAAGTGTGTACGGCTTTTTGAACTTTCATACGTCACGCACAAAATTCAATATGGCTGTTTATAGTACCTGTGTATAAATATTTCTTGCGCATGCTATTGATTACTATTGATTACCTAATTAATTCGTAAATGATACCCCAGTGTCACAAATGTCATTCCCATACATTTTTCGTGTAGCCAACATCTCATCTAGCCCACAACAAACTTTGCCTCGGATGAAATGTGTTTGTGAGTAGCCCGCTCTAACTTGTGTATTGGTAAGCGCCCGAACAAAGTTGGTGTTTTGCTTTTTTTCTTTTTGTATCGGACGTGTAGGAAGCGTAAAAAGATGTTAGCCGCTTCTTTACCCTTCAGTTCCACGCGCCTGTGTTCTCCGTTTGCCGCACTTCAGAACATATATTGCAGGTTGCAGTGAAACAACTAAATGCACAGCAACTGCAAGGAAACAGCCAAAGATCTGCAATCAGTGCTGCGATCTAAATTGCCATTGCAGTGCTTCATAATAGAGAATAGTATCAGCCGTTTTTCTTCTTCAAACAATATCAATCAAATTGTTTCCATTCTATTTTCTATTTTCAGAATATTTTTAACAAAAATTGTGTGATAGAATCTAAAAACATCACATGTTATGCTGCGAGCATGTTTGTTACATTAATGCAATATTTTACTCCAAAGTTTTTCGAAACTTTAGCATCACTGGATACGAGCACAACAGCTCTGACAGCTTTTGGTAAACAAACATAGTGGCACCGAATTTTCGTAACATGAATTTATGTCTTGTTAAATTTAGGTCACTTTGCACTACATGTTGAATTATTTGCAGTTGTATATTTCGAAATAACCATCAAACGATCCCAAAACGTCTCTATTATCTCACTCTTCTTCTGCGTCTACTGTTTAGCAATCACCAATTTGACGGCTCGCAAAAATTTGACATGAATCAATGACAGCTCGCTGCTGGGATTTTACTTGCATTTTGTCTGCAAGTTCCATGTATTTCGCGTTTTTGATGCAATCTGCAATATTTACATTCCTTTAGGCTGTGAACCATTTCGCGAAATTTTTAACTTTTTGGTTAAAATTTGACAGTTCGATGGTTATTTCTCCTTGAGTGGTTGAAATCAGTTCAGAATGTGAACCATTTCATATTTGACGGATTGATAGTTTTTTTTGCTCAATGAGAGCATATAAGGTGAGGATGAAAATATTGTTTTTTTTTGTCCGAGTTGAAATCGGAGGGATTTTTGGTGTTCATTTGCTTTTATTTGATAGATAAAATTCATCTCTTTTCAAACCGGGTTGTTTGAACAAATTTATAATGCGATAAGCATCCATACCAATGTAAAAAAAATCTAACGAAAAATCAGTGAAACTTGTCGAAGCTCTCTTCCTCACCTGTGCATATCTCATTGGCTCTCAGAACTTGGTTAAAACTAACCATGCTCCCGAGCTGGGTTATTTTCGGAAAACCATCGAAATGTCAAATTTTAACCAAAAAGTTAAAAATTTCGCGAAATGATTCACAGCCTTCATTTATGGATCAAAAGGTCTGTGCCATAAAGGAGAAAAGAAAGGTTCACAGCCTTAGTTTTACCATGAACGCGCGGAAAGAAAACGTGCGATGTATTCGCGTTGACGAACGTAAGCTGCTGCTACCTCCAAAAGTTTACTGTAGGGGTGAAGCGGAATAGCGATTTCTTAAAGAGCGCAAGAGATCGAAACATTTTGGCAGATTTTCACCCACACGTACATACGGGCATTTCTATGAGTGTTAAAAAGATCGTTTAATGCCGTCAACGCGAATTAGGGAAATGTCAAAAATGCTGTTTAAATATTACGAACACGTCCGCCTTTATGGCTCGTAAAAAGCTGGATACGCCTTACTGGAAACCCCTCGTCCGCATGTAATCATAGGTAATCATTTCTGTTGGTAAACCCTTGGATTCGAGTTTCGAATTCGAGTATAACTGCTGACTCTTTTAAAAAATCTGGCATTTCTGTTTCAATCGTCAATCGAGTCGTCACAGAAAAGTGTGCTGGTGCATAAAGTTCACGTTTAATAAAAAAAAACTGCAGATTTTTCTGACAAACCAATATTGAAAATTAGCTAGCCAAATAGATCAAAAGGTCATACAGGTAACTACCCTTAAAGTGTCTGTATAAAGACGCAATCGACGTATTTTATTTGTTGAAAAGATTTCAATAAAAATCCGCCATCTTGAATTTACCCTTTTGTATTTGCAGTGAAAATTAGGTCGTGAGCAGCAGCATATAAGCTGAAATTAATAATTTGATTCATGGTATTATGAGTAGTGCTAGTGAAACTATAGTAAGTACTGTGTTACCTAGTATTCGTATGAACACGCCAGATAACTCCGGTCCGTCAAAGAACGGTTTTTCCGATAACAACGGTTTTGGAATGGCCTACCAATATGCGCAGTATTGCAATGCGTACTATCAGCAGTTACAGTTCAACACTGGTGGAGGAGTCCCCACTAATGTTCCGCCACCTCCACTCCCGGCCGTTGGACCAACAAACTTATCCGTTGATGATAACCTCGGAACTTCATCATCTACGTCGCCATCTTCAGGTAGTTTATTGAACAAGACAACATTTTTTAGCTCTCCCCAGCAGCAAACGGACGGAAGTATGCCAGCTTTTAAACAAGCTCCCAGTCAGTTTGGTCCAATTCGATTTAACATCAGTAAACAGCCGCAACGGGTTAGCCCTTTGGTTCAATCGAATCCGTTAAATATTGGACCTCAACAACAACAACAATCTCAACAGCAGCCACAGCAACAGCAGTTTAATCAAAATGGCAAGCGCAAGAAGAAAAAGAACAAAAACATGAACGGAAATATAACAAATCAACAGGCTACGAACAAACCAATATTTAACTCAGTAAATATACCACCTTTGATGCCACCATCAGGAGATGGAAACAGTCATTACCCGTTAACTATGCAAGTTCCAGATCTTAGTCGCCCTCCGCCTCCAATCCCGAATCGCTCATCTATTGGGGGTACAATCAGCACTGCAGTACCTCCGCCGCCTGTGGCAAAAAAACCGGACCCGTTTAATAATCCCACAGATGCTTGGCCAGAAAGTTTGAATAATTTTGTTGCGCGGTGTTACGCCAAATGCAAAACAGATTTTGATAAAGACCAGATCGATATTTGTTTGAAAGGTCGTATCACAGCAGCCGCGAACAAAGGTGAATTGTGGACAAAAGATTGGGATAATGAACCAGTACCGAGTGTACATAGCGAAAGGGAAACGATTGTTCCTAATAGCAAACCATCAAATTCTGGAATTGTAGGGAGTATCAGTCAGTATCAAAATTCCCGAAGGAGTAACAGTCCCAATAGCGGGAGCAACAACTACAATCAAAGACATTCTCAGAACTACACGAGGAAAAGTGTAGCGAATGTTGCAAATCAACATTCGCTTGGTTCTCGTTTGGGCACAAAATCTGGATCGAAAAAATCGCGCAATTCTCGCTCAGGGTCGCGGTCTCCAAGCAGATATCGCAGTCGGCATAGTCGTTCTTCTAGCACCGAATCTCGGTCACCTCGTAGAAAACGTCATTCTTCGGATAGTAGCGAGGACAGTCGCACGTTCTCTAAAAACTACAAATCCAAGAATCAAAAGTCGAACCTGAAGTCAAAATCTGGTCTTTCAAAAAATCAGAAACGTTCTGGTTTCTATTCGGAACATGGTCAGATCGGCGGTGATATTGATGGAGACCAGGAAGCACTCAAGAAACGAGCAGCTCGGTTTAATAACTCTAACGCCAAAAAAGTCTCGCCTCCCACTCTAGCATCTCCGTTGAAAAAACGATTACAGATGCCATCGCAGTCCCGCTTGTTCGTCGAAGACACGACAGGTGACAACGACACTGGTTTAGATTTATTTGATCTACACATCGTGGGTACCTGTCGCGATCTGGAGAAAAACTTCCTGCGGCTTACGAAAGCGCCGGCTGCGTCCGAGGTACGGCCAGTCGAGGTGCTTCGATACTCGCTGCAGAACGTTAAGAACAAGTGGATTGAAAAACAGGACTACTACTATGCATGCGATCAACTTAAGTCTATCCGACAGGATTTGACGGTGAGTACAAATGATATGTGGCATTTTAAGACGATCACAAAATTAAATTTGAAAATATGTATTGCTATATTTTTATTTAGTGATCAGTTTGTCTTATAATCGTATAGTTACTTATTGGACAGTGGTTTAAACATTCTGTAGTAGGTACCGTTATTAGTCATGGTTGGCCAAATGATGTTCCAGTTTAACTCAAGCTCAGTTCGGCTCAAAATAAATTATTTGAATTTGGATTTCAGTGGAATGTTTGTAGTCGTATGTTAGGGGAACTTATTATTTCGTGCGGTTTTAAGTGATCCTAGATTGGCAGGAGATTTTATGTACAGTAAAGTGACTATTTTGATTAGTTTGATGTACCAAATATTGTAATTCGCATAGTCATAATTGTCATCTAAAGCGTTTTTGTGCTCTCAATCTTGTACTAATATTACTTATTTTGCAGGTTCAAGGCATTCGAGATGAGTTCACGGTTCAGGTATATGAAACGCATGCCCGCATAGCAATGGAAAAGGGTGACCACGAAGAATTTAATCAGTGCCAGACTCAGCTGAAAATGCTATATTCAGAGGTGGGAGGCGAGAACATATTGGAGTTTACTGCATACCGAGTCCTCTACTATGTTTTCACCAAAAACACGCTTGGTAACATTTTGTTGGGTGGTATATATGTGTTCGGTAGTATATGTTTGTTTTCATTTTGCAGATCTGACCACTATTCTAAAAGCGCTTACTCCCGCCGAACGTGAAAATGAAGTGATACAATTTGTTCTTAAACTACGTTCGTCGTGGGCTCTTGGTAATTACAGTAAATTCTTCCGACTGTATCGCAAGGCCCCGCTGATGGCTGGTTATCTGATCGACTGGTTCGTTGAGCGAGAGCGCAAAAACGCACTGAAAAACATTTTAAAAGCGTACGTATTTCTCCGAGTTAGGTATTTGGCAACACAATGTGTGGTCGTTGCTCATTGCGTGGCACGAACGGCTACATTACATTTCTTAGGTCTTAGGTTTTCAATTAGGTTCACCGAAATATTTCGTTCGTGCCGCAGTTATTTGTTATTCAGTTTTGATGCATTCCGGTTTTTTACAAGAGGAATGCTTTCTACTTTATTCCAAATAATTCTCCTTCTAGGTGGACGGAAATATGATGGCGATATCTCCTTTTATCTAACCCTTATAAAACATAATTATTTATTTTGGTCAACAATAATTTATATACTATTTATCATACATTTAGTTACCGTCCCAGTTGCCCGGTGGATTATATCAGTGAAACGTTGGCGTTTGAAAGCGAGGAGAGGTGTTTCGATTGGCTCTCGACGTTCAATTTCACCTTCATTTCAAAGCAAGAAACCCCTGGTACTACTGCTGGTGATGCTGATTCGTGTGGCGTGACTACGACTAGTGTGAAGAAACTAATTGACTGCAAGATCAGCGCGAACGTGAATTTTTAAGTTCCAATTGCTATTCCGCTCTGCTTCCATCGTTTCGTGTTTTCTACGCGATTAGGGTACATGTCATCCGCCAATCGCTTTTGTCGACCGACCTTCGCACAGCTGATCGCTCATCGTTGGCGTCTTTATAGCGATCTATTCTGTTGGATAAGATTTGAACTAAACGGTTTCTCCGAGGTCACATTGAGGAAGCATATGATTCGCTGGTTAGAGCTCATCTTACCTTGATCAGTAGTACAGCAGGAAAGGTGGAACAGTGATGTATTGAAGATAAAGAAATTGTGTGTTATGTTGTACGTGACGTGAAAACTTATAATGAACATTACCGGTGTATAGTGCCAAGGTCGCTAGTCTCTGTGGTGATTGTCGCCGAAGCAAGCTTCTGGACGAAAGGCACCACATGCTCGAGGATCTCAAATGGATCAGCAGCTGCTCGGAATTTCAGCCAGGCCGGTCTGTATTGACCATTATGTGATAATAATTATGGGTATGAATGTTTTGATGGTATACCACAGCTTGTAAATAATGTTATCTGCTGTTAATGGCGCATATCGATCAGGAAATCGTATCCAAATTCAAGCTATCTCCAAACATTCTCGTCGAACGCATTTCTACCCAACGTGCTCAGACTATAAAGCGGTCGAATTATTAAAATCTGGACTAAAATCAAACATGATCATACTGGTAGATGGTTGGTTCATACGCCGTGTCATTTAGCAGAAAGTCATCCAATCAATACCTCCTATACTTCTATATAGCCGACAATTGATTCGTAATAATTTGATTTGATATGGTCAAATTGTCAGCATCAGAATTGCTTGCCAAGCTGTTAGCAGTCGAGAATAAATGATGCGGGAATGCACGATCTCGCAATGGAAGTTCAGATGTCCACATACAAATACACACAAGGAGCATTTTATTGTCGCTAGTGACAGTTCAAATAAAATAAATCAACAACGGAGGGGTGGCAGACACTGCGATGACGTGTAGGAATAACCGGACAACAACAAGGAAGGACCTCCACAGGACTAGCGATCTCTTCATCCAACGGTTGTCACGAAAAACAACGCGCGAGTGTATTCATGACCAATAATGAAGCGGAACTCTAAAATTGTCTCTCTCGGAAGACAATGGTTTCCCGTGAGGATAATCTGTAAATATAATTTAATAGTGAAGAAAGGATAGGCGGACCAAGTGTAAATATCCTAGCAATATGAACAATGTTTGAACGTTTTATAGTATCGCATTTAGTTTCGGAACAAATGGATCACTTTTCCGAGCAGTGGTGCGTTGTGGTATTCTTTATGGGAATTTATAGGTAATTCAAAGTCACAAGCAAATGGAAAACATTCGGACGCGGAGAGCTAACGCTTTCCCACCATCGATGGTTTTCAGAGAAAAAATCAGCATTTTCAACCCTCCAAAAATCCTTCCGTGAGCAGAAAGATCCTAATCCCGAAATTCCGTCTAAGTTACTCAAAAGATCCTGTCTTGCTGCAGACTGCAGATATCCTATCCTACGTCACATCCTATCCATTTGTCAGTTCTAAGCTGACATCAACATGTCGACAACCCGAGCAAATGTTGAAGGCACAAGCGCATAGGCTGTGAAAGTGAACGAAGCAAAAAATATTTCCTGGTCTTTCTTTGTTTTGGTTTTTATTGTCATTTTTCATTAACTAGTTTTATTCAAACTAATTTTATGATATTAAATGTTAAAATAAATTTTATTATAATTTGATCCACTTTTACCAATAAGCAAATGGCTTCAAATCAATTATCATCCTTGCTTCGTAGATTATCGACCATAGGGCGGACAAATAAATGAGATCTAGAAAATTCAATTTGTGTTACCTATATCTTGATGTTGAAGAAATACATGATGACACCTTGACAGTCTTATTCGCAGTGATAATTAAAACAACTGCTTTTTTTTTGTAACTTTTCGAATCACAGTTATATTTAAAACGAGTGCTGAATAATTGAATCGGTTGTTTGAGAAACCCCACATGTGCTTTTGACACAATTGTAAGGAAAACAACAAAAAACTGATTTTCTCGAAATATTTTCAATCCCAACTAAAAGAGGTTTGTGGAATCAACCCCTTTCCAGAATTAGAAAGAAGATGTATAAGGAATCCCCGAAGATTAAAAATTGTCAAAACTCGTGAAAATTGTCTCATCTCAGGTAACCAATAAGCATTAAAATAAGCAGTAAATCAGTCGTTTATTAGCATACCTGGCGTTTTATACTGCAGGTTGTTGTTTATCAGCTTTTCGACTGCATAACTGTTGTAAATTGGCATCCACAATTCTATTTAAATTCTTCTTGTTGGTAACTAGCTGCAAATAAGCATTGTCAGCACCATGGTGTATAGAGCATGGTGAAACGGTATGCCGAAAAGCAGAAGCAGTCATATTGAAAAAAGCTATAAAAGTCTGTGACGTAGGCATCTTTTTTACAAAAGCTTACAGTCTAAAACACGTGCTCGTGTTATATATACAACAACATCAAGGCAGGCGGAGTGCGCTTTTCTGATGATGACGTTCTTGTCATAGCGTAACTATCAGAGTTAAAGCAAAGTATTTATTTCTAAATCAAAAATCATATTTCTATTTATGTATCATTTAATAATAATGTATAACAGTTTTTCATAAACAGGTTTTTTCTTGAAAGTAATGAACCGAAGCATCTGCTTCTTGTTCATTGTCAATTTTTATACGCTTTTCTCGCCTCCAAGGTATCAGCGTATTCGGGCCCGGCTTTAGAGTTGATTGTTTCAATAGGCACCTCTACATAGTACGGTTCCGACGATACTTTCTATGTTTGGGGGATGATTTGCGTGACAATTTGAATGGTTTGAATTTGTGGTGCTGACTCAACGGCAGCCTGTAGAGGATCTGACAATTTATCATGTTTTTGGATCTAAGCCGTTTGCGCCTTTGCGGTGTGATAGAGGAGGTTCCTTGGTGAAGCGTTCATTTCTTTGACGGGTGCGTTTGTAAAATTTGCATGCACTTGCTATGGCGCTGCACTTGTGTGGCAACGATCACTTCACTACAGGGGACAGGGATAAAGGTAGCGGTGATTTTTACTACTTTTTCGTACCATCATGCAAATCGAGCTTGTACAAATGAATTCAACTCCGCTGCAGTGGTTTTAACCTTGGAGTTTACGCATTCGAGCTAATAGTCGTGATCCCACTATAAGACAGGTAAAAAGTTTCATTGGCAGGCGACGGATTCGCAGATGCGCTTTCTCCCGTTTCTGCCATTCTTTTATAATTAGCAGCTTGCTTTCGTTCACCTCATCACCATGAACTGGATAAAATTCTCCTGTGCCGAATGATTAACGTCCGTTTGGAAAAAGAATGCGTGTTGGTTCGCCGGTATTTGGGTGAATTTGCAGCTGAAAAGAATACATTAGAACCGCTTATAAATATTATTACAGTATTACTTACCTTAATTTTAGTTTTCGTAAAACCAAACAAATATTTTGTCATCGATCACAAGCAAGTGATTCCTTTTAGCAGATAGCAAACAATTTGTAACAAACATTTGTTGCTATGGGTGTTGTTAATAAAACCAAAGCAACGAGAAAAAGCTGCAAACTTCCTACGTCACAGAGCATCGTGCCGTCCCTTGCCCTGCACAACAAAAGCTTTTACTCCACTTCGCCTACTGTTGATCATTAGCGTTTCACCATGCTCTATACATCATGGTCAGCACTATAAGAGGGCTAGCAGTCAAGTATCCGCATATTTTGCCAAAATAGCATTTGAGTAGCATTTAAGGCAACTTAAATGCTTATTGGCTTGCTTTAAAATTGCATTGGAAATGCTTATTGGTTACCTGAGATGTCGAATGAGGCTGGTGGGGTTTCTCAAACAAACCGGTCTTGGGCTATGGGTATATGTTCCAAAATGATGGGAAACATGGAGCCTCAAACCGAAAATAATTCTCTAACAAGGTATTTCGGCTATAGATTACGTTAAATCAAAGCCAAGCTTAGGTACTATGTTTGTACGTTCTGATTCCGAAACTTTACTTTCTGTTTTTATGCGACACACTTCGCAACGGCTAGGTACAGGACAAGAGGACTAGAGCTATGATCCTATTCAATATAACAACCAGCCTCACCTACAGCTGAGATTCGAAGATACGACGACTGGTTTTATAGTCCAGCGTTATACTTTGATGTCTACTGGAAATCTAATCTCTGTTCGAAATAGACAGTTTAAGATGGATCAGTCTCTAAGCAAAATACATCAGTCACAAAAATGTGAGATATTCATAATAAACTTGAAAAATTTCATCGTGTGCTAACAAAAAAGAATACAATTAATAACAGTAATATATCCATCCGCTGAGGTATACTCTGAAAAGCGTATGTAGTGCAGCTCCAATTTTTGGTTAATCTTTTATTTGAACACACAGAAAATCAACATGACTATCTGCAGCATTAGCATTCGTGGCTCGAGCAGCATGTTGCTTACAATCGTGCGAAAGTTTTTTGCCTTATTCATCTGTCCTGTCCTGTGTCATCATATACCTCATGAGAACAGGAAGGAAAACGGAGTTCCCTCCTGATAAGGAGATTTTACAACAGGAACACATGTCTCACGGCACGAGTGGTTATACTGATACCAATACTATGGGCGTAGCAAAACTGTGGGTGGGCAGGAGAGGGGTTGGATATTGTCGTTCGATGATCCCATGTAGTAAGTATGCAGAACAGTAATCGTAGTGCGTGTAAACATAATTCACGGCGAGGTCTTCTGTGACTGCACAAATATCTCGAGTAGTTAACTTAGAGATTAGGCAGTTTTGCTGAGAACAGCACAGTTCAAGTTTTCAATATCCGCCGAAAAAAATTCCCATTGCGAAAATATGGCTTCTGAACCAATGGAATGGCAAAAGATGGCGAATTTGTATAGATATAAATTTGTTACCCGTTGTTTATGTTTAATCATTGATTTGTGCAATCGGCCACGTTACTGTTGTCGACTGTTCGGCGCCGCTACAGAGTTAATAGCCCCGTAATTTTCTTGTACATATACTCTAATGCTGCGAAGTCTGTCGATAAAGAAGGGTCAATTTCTAAAGGACATTTTCACCCATAGCTTTGCTTTACTTTTTAGACGTGCGGTCCTTCTGGGGACCAAACGTAGGCTCAGACCACTGTTTCGTAAGCAAGATTTGCCTTCGGTTGTCCACGTAAATGCGTGAAAGCGTAAATTGGAGACCAACAAGCAGGACACGATTGAACATTCACCAGTTATCAGCGAACTGATGAATGATGTCGAGGTTGTCTGCGAAGACTAGGAGTTAGCTACTTTGGCAGGATAGTACTAGAGGTCAGTAGACCTTGATGAAGCTGAGTTCCACAGGGGCTGTGTAAAGCAAAACCACAGACGAGATTTCGAGTATGTTTTAGGTAAAATAAGATACTTCTTTCATATAAAAATTTATTGACGAATAAAAATGCGATTATACTCAATATAAAAATACTTTAAACCTCAATAACCAACTCTGTAACGAATTTAGGAAAAAAAGCTTTATAACAAATTTATCATAACTATGATTAGCTTGCGATACATTGCGTTTACATTTGGTCTTATTCTTAGATCGAATTGCATTCGATAAATAGTACGACATAAAGCATTCTATAGTACCGGAGCTTAATTTGCTAACGGATTTGATTTCTTCAGTACATCAGCTATGTCTTCGAAGGCACTTTGCAGGCAATTAATGAATTCATTCCCATTTCGATGCTGCTTGTAGCTTGTAACTACACTTCCTAGAAATTTTTCCTGTATGTTATAACCGATGCCATACCCGTCTTTGACTACGGGTCCAAAACCACCAGCCAGCAAAGCCGGTGATGATAACGTACTAGTGGATAGTATATTATGGTTTAACGCAGCATATGATGGATCTTCAAAAATACACGGCATCGGAATGTCGTTTAGTTCTGCTGTATGCCGAAGGCCAAACAAGTGCCTATCGAAACCTTGTCCCATTGCGGCGTCTTTGGTGAGTTGTCCGTGCAACATGGAGCATTTATCCATGATAGCACGCAATTCAGCTGGCGATGCTGGATTTTGTTTTCTTTCGATGGTTTCGCAAAATTCCTTGGTAGCTACCGTGCAAGGACGCATGGTCTCCGTTCGACCATGGCGAAATGCTGCAGTGCTGCAGGATTCATAAGTAGCCACGAATTTACTATGTTGTTTGAAAAAGGCTAATTGAAATCCTAGCTGCATTATCGAATCAGGACTAATTTTTTGCTTTTTGCAAATGTTCTTATTAATACCGTCATATTTAAGGTAGTTCATATCTAATGAGTCGGTTATTGTGCTATGATGCTTTTGAGCCGTTAATACACCTTCCCGAATACGGTCATCCAGCTTGAACTCGATCGTCTTGACTACATCTGCAGACTTATTATTGTCTCTTGGTTGCATACCAGGGTGAACAAATGGAGTACTTAAAGTTTCTTTGTAGATCTCTTGAAAGTAACGTAATACAGCAACACCGTCTCCCCAAGAGTGTTCAAAATTTATACCCGTCGTTCCATCCTTAGCAACGATAAGCGAAAATGACTTATCAAACCAACGATTCGTTCCATCTCCGAAAAGAAAATTTCGGATCGTTGGAATGGGTTGATCAGGATTACTTGTTTGATTGTCTAAGCATAGACAGAACAATGCAGAATCAACTTTACGCAATGCTTTCTCATTACCGATCTCACTAAGATGGTAACGAATTTTGGCCCACGTGTCACGGTTTTCCGTGGTTAGTAAGCCGAGAGGGCTCTCTGCAGGAGGTCGTGTGTCTTCCAAAACATGCTTGAAACGAGCAAGTAACGTTTCCGGTTGCTCAATCTCTCCTAAAATTAGAATAAAAGGAATAAATAGGCATTAGTTAGTTTTGTTTTTAGTACGCATGCAACGATTTTAGGTAGGTATGCATATTTATTGTGGACTGCATGAACTTATATTCGTAAGGAAGGGATCAACCACTTTTCCCGAATACAAAGTGCTTTGTAGTGCTAGACATTCTACATCAGATATTCGCTCAAATTAAATTGAATAAATGAAAAATTGGCTTAAGCTTATACGTTATTCATTTAGAATTTAGAGTCCGTTTCCATATTTACCTGCACTATTCAGGACTTCTACAGAATAGAGATGACCATTACGGACGACTAGCAAGTGCCTTGACTTTTCATTCCGGTAGATTCTATCCTTTCCCGTTTCAGGAATTCTTGTAGCTCCGAACAATCCTCCATATTGACTCATATCCAGTGGAAATGCCTTGAATGCATACGCAACGTATGTTGATATTATTGAGGGCGATAGCGAAGCCACTGTTCGGAACGTTTCTGTATCACTTTTGCTAGGGTTAAGGTGAAAAATTTCTGGCTCGAGTAACTGCGCGCGGAGCGATTTCATGAAGCGCAAAGAACTTATCACTAAATTGGTCGTGCGAATTAGTTGATCATTATAAGCTCCTTTTGGGTCAGGGTTCATTAATAGTAGTGGATTGTAATTTATAGGAAGCGGTACGCGATCTCGAAGATACATATCAAACCAAGGATCAGAAATATAGCTGGTATGTTTGTTTTTGGAATCCTTCTCTTTGAGAAGTTGCTGAAGTTTGGGACCCGCAGTTGTGGCAAAACGGTTTACGTTATCCTTTGTTTTGCGAAAGGCTTCTTCAATTAACAATGGCTTTTGACCCGCCAGGTAGCGTTCACAAGTCTTTTCAAGTTTCGGAATCGGAAGCCTAGGCAGTGATGCTTGAAAATGCAACATTGGGATTCTGGTCCGTTGCAGATACTGGTAGTCATTATTGTTCAATGATTGGGTACTTTTTCTTCGGTGCCGTACATCAACGTAATTGCGTGGAATACGTAGAACTTTGCTTTGCATCGTGACTTTTTATTCAATGAAAAAAAATAAATAGTAAATTTCCTTTCGGTCAAGTACAAAGTCCACTTTACTTGTTCAAAGTTCAGCAGTAGATATACGTAACTACGATAACTTTTAACACTTATCTGCTGATTTAGAGATAAAGAAACTAGATAATATTCAGTTGCACTTGCGGTTTCAATTCAATAGTACGTTTCTCTTTTATGTTTTCTCTATGACAAACAATAATGAAAATAATGTCCCTTTGTGTTTTAAAAGTAAATAAAAGAGCCAGCAACGCAAAGGAATAACAAACTGACAGCTGTTTAAAAACTTAAAAATACTTGATTAAATTTTAATCAAGAATTTCATTAGAAAGGTGCTATCGACTCGACCCTGCATTATAGCACAGACAAACAGACATAACTCTTGGAAGAAAAATTATTGTACCTCACATTTAGCCTGAACACTAGCACCATCTATGATCGACATTCCCAAACATCAAATAGCAACATGGGTATCCCTCGAAGTAGCAAGTATTTTTTATGGGAAATTCCCCTTCTTTCGTTAAAAAGCGCCACTTTGACCAAAACGGAGACATTCCCAACTAAACCTAAATTTGAAATGACCGTTTAATCGGTACGAAAAATGGAAAACGAGTCCCCTTATTAATATCTTGGAGCCGGCAACTGCCAAAATCCCGGCGTTGCTAAGTCTATGCACCGAGAGTCGTTGGAACTGGAAATCAGAATCATCGCAGAGGATGAATCAGATGAACGGATGTGTAAAACAACAATTTGCTGCGATCTTTTGGAAGACGTTTTTCATTTTGCGTTAGGATTTGTTTGAGTTTCGAGCCATTGTAGATAGTTATCTACAAATACGCAGTTTCCGTCTCGTCGATCCATTCGCCGAAAATCACTTTACTTACTTATTTACTTATTCCGAAAATCACTCGAACCATTTTATGCAGATTCTTTTTAATATAATTTAAGGAAACAAAATTAACCGGCACAGTTCAAAACGAGTCATTCAATTGTAACTAATTTCGAAAAATGTTGTTTACTTTTGTCCGGTTTACATTTGTGTAAACAATTTGATAGTTACTATAGTAACTGTGAAAAGCTTTAATGAGCATTTGACGAGGGTTTTGCAAGCATCGACAGACATTGGCAATCAAAGCTTGTTCTGTTGGTGATGTGAACGCCATCTAACAAGAGCACACCCTGCTCAATTAAGATGAATGTCTGTTCTCTGTGATATTAGGTACGATAATTTTTGTTGATTTTTCGTCCATGAGTTATGTCTGTTTGTCTGTGATTAAATTTTATGTACCTCCCGGTAAACCACTCGTGAAATGCCTTTGTAGTTCTTTTACAAAAATAAAGCTTTGTGACGATAAATCTTTACGTTTAATTTTCAATAATATCGATACGAATATTTGAACTTCTTCATAGATCGATACTCGCATTTAAAACATTTTCTTTGTCAGTAATTTGATAAAAATCTTTAAAGATATTACACTAAATTTTGTTCAGTATGAAAGTATCGCAAAAACTTCAATTTTCTTCGCAGATATTTATCTAAAACTACTTCTGTTTTGATATCATTGTATCTTTTAACATTGATAAAGGATAATGAAGAATGGCATCGATGCGTATACATGTGCATAAATGATGTATGTTCAACTCGAAATTAACAATATGTTGGCCAAATCATTTGAACTGAGCACTGAACCCAAACATCTTCTTCTGCGTTTCGCCAAATTAGTTCGCGACTCTCGTAAATAGACGAATTCGCCAATATGTTAATATACATGCATGGGGTCCTTTAGAATATGATTGCCATTTTAATCTAAGCTCCTCAAGAGTAGTCGTAGATCTGAGGATTAGTGGTACAGTTTAGAAATGGCATGGGTTCGAAACTTGCCCGAGCCAAAAATAAAAACAAAAAAAATTTACGTAAAGATTAATAACGAATTGGCGACAGAAATTGATATTTATTTTCGAAGATGACGGTTGATATCGATATTTTGGTGAAGATCTTTATAAAATAAACTTTAATTTTCTATTAAGTATGTAGAAATTTCTTTTAGAAATGGTAACGATCGCCATCGATTTTCTCTATTGGTGTCTTTAAAGACTGATATATCGAAAAATGAAGAAACATGAAGAAATGGTTGCCCGGGCTGATGCTTTATCATCCCGGTAAACCACTCGTGAAATGCCTTTGTAGTTCTTTTACAAAAATAAAGCTTTGTGACGATAAATATTTACGTTTAATTTTCAATAATATCGATACGAATATTTGAACTTCTTCATAGATCGATACTCGCATTTAAAACATTTTCTTTGTCAGTAATTTGATAAAAATCTTTAAAGATATTACACTAAATTTTGTTCAGTATGAAAGTATCGCAAAAACTTCAATTTTCTTCGCAGATATTTATCTAAAACTACTTCTGTTTTGATATCATTGTATCTTTTAACATTGATAAAGGATAATGAAGAATGGCATCGATGCGTATACATGTGCATAAATGATGTATGTTCAACTCGAAATTAACAATATGTTGGCCAAATCATTTGAACTGAGCACTGAACCCAAACATCTTCTTCTGCGTTTCGCCAAATTAGTTCGCGACTCTCGTAAATAGACGAATTCGCCAATATGTTAATATACATGCATGGGGTCCTTTAGAATATGATTGCCATTTTAATCTAAGCTCCTCAAGAGTAGTCGTAGATCTGAGGATTAGTGGTACAGTTTAGAAATGGCATGGGTTCGAAACTTGCCCGAGCCAAAAATAAAAACAAAAAAAATTTACGTAAAGATTAATAACGAATTGGCGACAGAAATTGATATTTATTTTCGAAGATGACGGTTGATATCGATATTTTGGTGAAGATCTTTATAAAATAAACTTTAATTTTCTATTAAGTATGTAGAAATTTCTTTTAGAAATGGTAACGATCGCCATCGATTTTCTCTATTGGTGTCTTTAAAGACTGATATATCGAAAAATGAAGAAACATGAAGAAATGGTTGCCCGGGATGTTCCATATAGATCATTTTGCGATGACGTCATTTTGCCGTCAAATGACACCACTTGGTGGTTTGTTTACATGTTTTTTGTCACATCCAGCAGTTTCGATTTGAAATTTCGTGAAGGATTACTGCATCAATTTCTGTAAAACGCATGTAAGGCACTTTCTCTTCAATAAAAACTATAAATTTCTATCATTATCTGCCGGACAAAGATAGAAAACTCAATTCAAAATTTAACACCACGTAAACAAACCACCAAGTGCTGTCAAAAAAGTGTGGTTAGGAGCTCCCGTGTGTAGGGATCGAGCGGGGCGATGCGATAAGAGAAAAATATTGTTTGTTTGTCTGTGGTTGAGGACTTAGAAGCAGTAGAGATAGGGTCACGTACTCTCCGCACTGAGAGGGTAATACTGGTGTGAATAGGGAGAAAGGAGAAATAAACTCAGTCTTGTGATTGATCGTGTCGCGTAAAGACGTGTATTTATTGCGCATTTACAGTTCGCATTTAACAAAATGTCCGTCAATTCGCGAAATCACCACAATGGCGCAAGTTGGTAGGCTTATTAGTGAATTATGTTCAATTATTATAAGTAAATGAGATGTTTTGCTAGGCGCTGAAATATTGGCTCAGATGTTAATTGAATTTTAGATAATGTGCGCGTGATAAAGACATTGAAAAGTCGCGGTTTTGTTGTATGAGCCTAAATTAAAGGATGATGAAATATGTTTATTTTAAAAATACACGGGTTGGATTATTTCCTCAAGTGTTAATTTTGATTAGTCAACGATGTTCATAGGATGTTGGCAGTGAAAACATAGGTAGATGGGTGTAGAAAAACGGGGTGCATAGGAATGAAATGTGTGCATGGCGGCCATGTTGAATAGGCGCCTATACGTGTGAAATAGTGGCAGGAAATGAACTTGCGATAGCGATGTGTGAGTGTGTTGGAAGTACAGTTTCGTTCGGGGACAAATGAGTAATGACAAGTGAGTGGAAAGTTTTAATCCGTTGCTTTTTGCCTTCAGCTGCTATTTGCAGCACGATGGATAATGGAAGCTAGCTATGTGACACATACATAAACGAAAAGCAGTAGCCGAACAGTTTGGGGTAAGGATGTATGCGTGGGAAGTATGGCATCGCACGGCAGCCATCGAGTGGAAAGTTTTTATTCGGTTGCGCTATGGGCGCTGGTTGCAGCGCGATGGTTTGTGGAAGCTTGCGTTTACAGCGGAGGGGGAATAAGCTTGGGGGTAACGATGTGTGTGTGCGACGTATAGCGTCGCTTGGCAACAGGTGAGTGGAAAGTTTTTTATTCGGTTGCTTTCTAGCTGCTGTTTGCAACGCGATGAGTCATGAAAGCTTGCGGCAGCAACATGTACGCACTTACACAGGCGAAATAGTAGTGAATGCTTGGGGTAACGTTGTTTGTGTGGGAAATATGATATCGCGCGGCAACGAGTGAGTGGGAAGTTTTATTCGGTTGCCCTATGACCGCTGTTTGCTGCGCGATGATGTGTGGAAGCTTGCGCTTACAACATCTACGCGGTTACATACACTATCGAAACAGCAGTGGGAGAATAAGCTTGTGGTAACGATGTGTGTATTTGCGGGAAGTATGGGTATGGCATCGCGCGGCAGCCGTTAAGTGGAGTTTTTAGTCGGTTGCGCTATAGCCACTGTTCGCAACGCGTTGAGTTATGAAATCGGGTACCGATTTGATATTTGGTTAAATATGAAATGCCTTCAAAATTACTAATTTACAATTCTTATAAAGGATTAAGGATTTTAACTACATTAAGGAGCCAAAGTTGCATGATCATTATTTGTTTATGTAGTTGCGTTTTTTTTTTTAACAAAACATCTCGGTTTTATTAGTTTCATATGTTCGTTTAGGCGTTCTAGAAAACGATTTATATTTCAAATTTTGTTTTAAGCAGCATTCGGTATTTATCGTAATATAAATGTGGCTGCGTTTTTACAGATGGAAATGCAATTTTTAAGTCATTGCTGCTAGTTAAGGTAGCTATGATAAAATAATGTAAGGGTTAATTGCATTATGCTATCTCTAGGGATAATTAGTAAGTACTTTTGCATGCAAAAATCCATTTCCCCGAGAGGAAAATAAAAGGTATTGCATTTCCCTGAGAGGAAAATAAAAGGTATTACATGCCCTTGAGAGGGTCACAGATTGATATATTTCCCCGAGAGGAAAATAAAAGGAATTAGATTCCCCTGAGAGGGTCACAGTTTAATACATTTCCCCGAGAGGAAAATAAAAGGTATTACATTCCCCTGAGAGGGTCATACAATAATACATTTCCCCGAGAGGGAAATAAAAGGTATTACATTTCCCTGAGAGGAAATAAAAGGTATTACATGCCCTGAGAGGGCCACATATTAATACATTTCCCCGAGAGGAAAATAAAAGGTATTACATGCCCCTGAGAGGGCCACAGATTGATACATTTCCCTGAGAGGAAAATAAAAGGTATTGCATGCCCCTGAGAGGGCCACAGATTAATACATTTCCCCGAGAGGAAAATAAAAGGTATTACATTCCCCTGAGAGGGTCACAGATTGATACATTTCCCCGAGAGGAAAATAAAAGGTATTACATGCCCCTGAGAGGGCCACAGATTGATACATTTCCTCGAGAGGAAAATAAAAGGTATTACATTCCCCTGAGAGGGTCATATAATAATACATTTCCCCGAGAGGAAAATAAAAGGTATTACATTTCCCTGAGAGGAAATAAAAGGTATTACATGCCCTGAGAGGGCCACAGATTAATACATTTCCCCGAGAGGAAAATAAAAGGTATTACATTCCCCTGAGAGGGTCACAGATTAATACATTTCCCCGAGAGGAAAATAAAAGGTATTACATGCCCCTGAGAGGGCCATAGATTGATACATTTCCCTGAGAGGAAAATAAAAGGTATTACATGCCCCTGAGAGGGCCACAGATTAATACATTTCCCCGAGAGGAAAATAAAAGGTATTACATTCCCCTGAGAGGGCCACAGATTGATACATTTCCCTGAGAGGATAATAAAAGGTATTTCATGCCCCTGAGAGGGTCACAGATTAATACATTTCCCCGAGAGGAAAATAAAAGGTATTACATGCCCCTGAGAGGGCCACAGATTGATACATTTCCCTGAGAGGAAAATAAAAGGTATTACATGCCCCGGAGAGGGCCACAGATTAATACATTTCCCTGAGAGGAAAATAAAAGGTATTACATTTCCCTGAGTTGGTCACAGTTTAATACATTTCCCGGGGAGGAAAATAAAAGTTATTGCATTCCCCTGAGAGGGTAATACAATAATATATTTTTCCGAGAGTAAATAATCGGTTTTATTTTTCCCTTAGGGTCATAACATAAATACGTTTCCCCCGAACCAAACATATTTTTTATGGTTTTAGAGAGGGTGTAGAATTGAATAGTGTTCTATATTTCTGTATTAGCAGGAACAGCGAAATATGCGAAATATTTTGCTATTAACCATTTGAAATCCTATAATTTAAATAAATCTTTCCGAATAGGTGACGCTAATTGACGAAAAGAATAAAACAACAAGTAGTAAGTAGATTTTTACATGTATTTTTTAATTATTTTCTTTTAGTAATAAAAAAGCTTTTAAACCCAGCGTTCGTTTGCTGGCTAAGGCTCTTGAAGCAGAAAGACGTCGAAGTGCATTGTTAGCAGCCAAACTTAAAAATGCTCTAAAGTTTAAAAGATCTTGCAACAAATGGATTGAAAAACCAGCCGAAGACGCGGAAGACAATTTTGAATTGATGCCCCGTAACTCTACGATGCGTGAAATTTCGCGATCCGCTGATGAATCTTCATTCTTACCTTCAATGTCGTTCGCTTCTCTGCAGATTGCAGAGTGCAAGCCTTTAGAAGGGGAAGATGAGATCAGCAGGAAGTCTTATGAACAATGGAAAGATTAGTTTGAGGCGGCAATGCAATTTGCCGGAATATTCGACGAAAACATGAAAATGAGCGCTTTTCGTATGAAAGCAGGAAGCAAACTAATCGACGTGTTGGAAAGTACGCCTTCCTCCAGTTCTTCGCAATCACTTCCGTTCTCCAATGTTATGCAGCGATTGAAAAATTATTTCAGTTCTCGTGACTATATACTTCTGCAGCGACAGAAACTCCGAGCTACGATTCAAACTGCAGGAGAGAATGACTCAAAATACGTAAAACGGGTAGTAGCAGTTGCCATGCTACATGTTATGCTACATGAAAATAGCAGACATTTGACAATTTTTTTTTTGGAGGAGATGGAACGTTCAGATTTAAGACATATTTCAGGAGTTGCTGCAAACCGTAGTGCTGGCTGATTGCCCTGGTGTAGTAAATTATATGGACGACATTCTAGTTCACGGAAAATCAAAGGACGAACACGATAAAAACTTAGAAATAGTTCTTCGTCGTCTCCGCGAGCATAATGTTAAGTTGAATACTGCCAAGTGTATATTCGGTAAAAAATCGGTCAAATTTATTGGTTACTGTTTATCCCATGATGGATGGAGAGTTGAATACGACAAACGTAAAGCTATCGAGAATTTCCGTAGACCTGAATCTCTATCGGAAGTGAAAAGTTTTCTCGGGCTAATGAATTTCACAGAGCGCTTTATTCGCAACAGAGCTGAGAAAACTGAAAAGCTTAGAACACTTATTAAGTCGGATAATTTTTATTGGGCGGAGGAGGAAGAACAGGAATTCATTTTTCTCAAGCATTGAAATCGATAGCTAGACTTGGTTATTTTGACCACAAGGACAAAACTGAATTGTATGTCGATGCATCACCAATCGGACTGGGAGCAGTTCTTACTCAATTTGATTCGGCAGGAAATCCACGTATAATTGCTTGCGCATCTAAGGCCCTCACTGTTGCAGAGCAACGTTATCCTCAGACTCAAAAGGAGGCGCTTGTGATTGTTTGGAGCGTTGAAAGGTTCGCTATATATTTGATCAACATTCACTTTACTATCAGGACCGATTCAGAGGCAAACGAGTTTATTTTCGGAGGATTTCATCGAACTAGCAGAAGGGCTATTTCGCGTGCTGAAGCTTGGGCATTACGGCTTCTTCCTTATGATTTCCGTATAGAACGGGTTCCTGGGCATCTTAACGTTGCCGATGCGCTGTCCCGGTTAATAAGTAAGTCACAAGTGGATGAGCCATTCGACGATGAGAATAATAAACATATGCTGTATGCCTTAGATGCAGCGACCATGAATATTTCGTGGATGGAAATTCAAAACGCATCTGAAACTGACGAGGAGTTAAAGGAAGTTAGTTTGGGTATTCGTACAGGCAAGTGGCCTGATCGACTTCGGCGCTACGAGATTCAGGCGAAATGCTTGAAAACGCTTCATCCGTTAATTTTCAAGGATGATTTAATTGTTCAACCCAAGAAACTTCGAAAAAAGGCGTTAGAGACTGCGCATCAGGGACACATCGGTTGCGGAGCAACAAAACGGATCCTACGAGAATTTTTCTGGTGGCCCAATATGGCTAAAGAAGCAACGGGTTTCGTGAACAAATGTGAGACTTGTCTAACGATTTCCAGAAAAAATCCTCCAATCCCACTTTCTAGCCGTGAACTTCCCAATGGTACCTGGGAAATTTTACAAATAGATTTTTTGTCTATACACGGTTGTGGCAGTGGCCAGTTTCTGTTGGGTGTCGACATCTATTCTCGTTATTAGCACGTAGTCGAAATGAGGCACACGGATGCCCGAAGTACAAACGCAGCTTTATGTAAGATGTTTATGGTGTGGGGATTACCATTAATTATACAGAGCGATAATGGCCCTCCGTTTCAAAGCGCTGAATTTATCGATTATTGGGAGGCAAAAGGGGTAAGAGTTCGGAAGTCAATTCCTTTAAGTGCACAGTCCAATGGGGCTATCGAGCGACAGAACCAAGGTGTAATCAAAGCTTTGGCGGCAGCAAAAAAGGAGCATAGAAGTTGGAAAGAAGCTCTAGAGGAGTATGTACACGTCCACAATACACGGAAGCATCATTCCCGTTTAGGGATCACCCCATTTGAGCTGCTAGTTGGTTGGAAGTATCGCGGGACTTTTCCAAGCCTTTGGAGTCGCAATGAAACATTAGACAGCAATGCAGTCCGTGAGGACGATGCAGTTGCCAAGTTAACCAGTAAAAAGTTCGCTGTTAGTCGCCGAGGAGCAAAAGAATGTCATATTGCGGCAGGTGATAGAGTAGTTGTTGCTATTCCCCAGAGAACTAAGACTGATCCAACATTTTCTATGGAAAAGTTTTCTGTTTTAACAAGAGAAGGGGCTAAAGTAGTCATCATTGGGGAGACTGGTGCCAGATTGGTTCGGAATATGCAGGATGTCAAGCGTCTTCCAGATGAGTCACCTTTAGATACTGATATAACTCCGACAATTAGCGCTGACCAAAGGGATACTACTAGTTGCGCTACGACCACTATACCACTGGGACTAGGTAGTAACGGAAATCTCATCTCGAAGAGACCACAGAGAGTAACCCGGAAACCTGAAAAATTTAAGGATATGATCTTATATCGAGTCCGTTCTGAAGAGTAGAGTTAGAGGAAGATGTAGGGATCGAGCGGGGCGATGCGATAAGAGAAAAATATTGTTTGTTTGTCTGTGGTTGAGGACTTAGAAGCAGTAGAGATAGGGTCACGTACTCTCCGCACTGAGAGGGTAATACTGGTGTGAATAGGGAGAAAGGAGAAATAAACTGAGTCTTGTGATTGATCGTGTCGCGTAAAGACGTGTATTTATTGCGCATTTACAGTTCGCATTTAACAAAATGTCCGTCAATTCGCGAAATCACCACACCGTGTAATGATCTATTGTTCTCTTACCTTTTGCCCGAAACTGCAGAACTGATGAACCACTTTTCTCCTGCCTCAAAGTGTCACATTTGACATGAAAAGAATCGAGCGAAAAATGAAGACTGGTTCTATTCGATTTCTGCCAGGCATCCGACTTTTTCGTAAATGCGGGTATATCCAGCTTTCCACGAGCGATAATGGCGGATATTGAGCACAATCTTTTGACATGCATTGGAGAAGCGTCGAGTTCGCCCTGACGGAGTTACTATGGATACATTCATGATTGTTTGTTGTTCGAATGTAAAAATGTAAACATTGTTCAATTTTGCAAATCAGCTAAAGAGGAACATAATTGAACGTAAAACAAGTTTTATGCATTGTGGCTTCGCAGTTTTCGCAAATTTCAGGGAGAATGTCCAAATACGCAACGGAAAGTTTCTTATCAAGTCGAGACGCTGTTCGAGAGCAAACTTGACAACGGCTCGACCAACATGAAGTTAATGTTTGCGTTAATGTGTAATGTTTCTAATGTTTAATTCGCACGATTGTGAAAAAAGTATTCTGAGCCAGTGCCTTCAGCAAATTATGGCCGCAAACCACTATAAAAGTTTGAATCCGTTTAGTTATGTTCCACTTTAGCTGCTCTGCAAAATTAAACAATGTTTACATTTTTACACTCGAACAACAAACAATCATGAATGTATCCATAGTAACTCCGTCAGGGCGAACTCGACGCTCCTCCAATGCATGTCAAAAGGTTGTGCCCACTTGTGCTCAATATCCGCCCTTATCGCTCGTGGAAAGCTGGATTTTGATTTCGAGTTGTTTTTTCGAATTTCGAAAAATATATTTCGAACGCAATTCTTTTCTACTTTTTCTATATAGCAAATCTGGCATCTCTGATATTGCATGAAATGGAAAATGTCAAATTGTAATTTTTTACATCGCTGCTCGGGTTTGATTTTTTACTTGCAGTTTTGCCTGTTTTGTCAGAAAAGTTGAAAATTGTTGCATTTTGGAAAATTCGTGTAGACGGCCCAGAGTCCGCGAATTTCTGAGGTTATTTTTTAACTTGTGAAAGTATTTTATAATTGTCTATCAGGCGTTACATACAAATTTCAAAACGCTTTAAGGAAAATTTGTGTACTTAGTGCCTGGGTGTGACCACGATAAGGTAAATCATTTGGATAGATTAGTCATCTTTTCAAAAAAAAAAACAAAAGTCGGTAAAATGACTGAACGTCACACTTTTGGAGGAACTGTTAACCCAATCACATGTCACGCTTGGAACAAGGATCGTACCCGTAAGTAAATCTGCAACATATAATAAATTTTGATAGTAATAAATCCTTTTCAGAGATTGCCATATCTCCCAACAACAATGAAGTGCATATCTATAAACGCGAAGGTTCGGATTGGAAGCTGCTCGATGTGTTGAACCAACACGATTTGCGTGTGATGGGAATAGATTGGGCCCCTAATACAAACCGGATTGTAACTTGTGCGGTAGACCGAAACGCATACGTTTGGAGTCAAGGAGATGATGGCAAGTGGAAACCTACTTTGGTGCTGCTCAGAATAAATCGTGCTGCCACATGTGTACGTTGGTCTCCTTTGGAGAATAAGTTTGCCGTTGGTTCGGGAGCTCGATTAATTTCGGTTTGCTATTTTGAGTCGGAGAACGACTGGTGGGTTTCAAAACACATCAAGAAACCGATTCGTTCTACGGTCACTTCTTTAGATTGGCATCCTAACAATGTGCTACTGGTCGCTGGTTCGACCGATTATAAGGTGCGCGTATTCTCCGCTTTTATTAAAGACATTGAACAACACCCTGAGCCAACGGCTTGGGGCCCGAAAAAACCTCTCGGGCAAATGTTGGCAGAATTTAAGAATTCAACCAATGGTGGAGGATGGGTTCATAGTGTTAGTTTTTCTGCTGACGGAAATCGTATATGTTGGGTTGGCCATGACAGTGCTATAAATATTGCCGAAGCTAACGGAGGAAACATTGCTGTCAAACTTAAAACTGAATATCTTCCTTTCCTATGCTGTGAGTGGATATCCGCTCAGTCTATATTGATGGCCGGTCACAGCTGTGTCCCATTGATATATACGTTCGATGGAAGCAAGATTGTTTTATCAGCTAAGCTGGACCAATCTACAAAGAAGGAGCAGGGAGGAATTTCAGCTATGAGAATTTTCCAATCACTGGACCGTAATTTACGTACTGAAAACTCCGATACCAACCTTGAATCGATCCATCAAAATGCTATTACTTGTGTTTGCATTTATTCTGGTAACAAGGGCAGTGCCCAACGGGTCAGTACTTCCGGCTTAGATGGGCAGTTGGTTATTTGGGACCTTAATACACTCACTCGTTCTATGCAAGGGCTTCGTATGTAGATGACCTGAGAAAACTTCAGGAATCTACGAGATAACATTCTTATATCTGGTGTTATCAAAAATAGTTCGATTAAATGGTATATAGTTAAGATAATTCCATTTTAAACGCATGCATTTGTAGCTAACAATTGAAATAACATCTTCAATAAATTTATTTACTCAATTTCCTGTTTTTTTATTGTAATTGGTTAGTCACGTCATACGACATCTCAGTTTAGTTGTTTGCTTAGGGAACTTCCTTAGGGAATGTTCCTCAGAAAACTAACGACAAATCACCGACGACCCGACAGGGTGTCCTATAATATTCTTGAAAAATTTGAACTGTAACCCCTGCAGGGATGGTTTTATCACTCCGTCCTCCGCCTTCGTCCCAATCTCAGTGAGCGTTCACTTAACTACTAATAAGCTAGCAGCATTGTGTAGCACCGTAAATACAACTGATACAGCAAAATTTCATTCCACAAGATTGTAGACAATAATTACTACCTAGGACAGGACGTGACTGTCACGTCCTGTCCTAGGTAGTAATTATTGTCTACAATGTTGTGAATGAAACCACAGCAAACACTGAAACCATTAAATTTTTAACACACAAATAGACATAACACTCGTTTTCCATTCTTCGTACCGATTCGTAACGGTCATTTCAAATTTGAGCTTAGTTGGGAATGTCTCCGTTTTGGTCAAAGTGGCGCTTTTTAACGAAAGAAGGGGAATTCCCCATAAAAAATACTTGCTACTTCGAGGGATACCCATGTTGCTATTTGATATTTGGGAATGTCGATCATAGATGGTGCTAGTGTTCAGGCTAAATGTGAGGTACGATAATTTTTGTTGATTTTTCTTCCAAGAGTTATGTCTGTTTGTCTGTGTTTTTAACGTTACTAGGACTTCAACAGTTTGTTTATCGTGACGTGTTAGCATAAAACAAACAACTCAAGTGAAAGTGTAATTCGGCCAAATTGAATCTGTTTTTGTGTAATTAGTGATCAACTAGGACAAGCGGCTTCTATCATAAACTGCAGTTGCATTCTTGGAAACACTTTTCGTTGCCGTATAGTAAATTTTGAAAGGGAATTGCCAAAACAATAATGAAAAAGAACAAGAAGTCGCATGGAAGGGTAAGTCGCTTAGAACATTGTAGCAGGCTCAATTTAGGGAACAGCTTACCTCATTGATTACAATTGCGGTACATTCATGTCATAGTTTAAGGCACACTGTGGCCCACCTTTTTGACATTTAAATTTTGATATGTTAGAAATTGGCAGTCTGGCCAATGTTTGTTATTGTCAAAACGATCAAAACAATCTGGCTGGGCGCACGCGAGTTTGACAGGTTTCACAAGAACAGCACCTCAGCGGCACAGTAAGGCACAGACTGAACAAAATTTCTATGAATGAGGTGAACAGAATGTTCTCAGCGACTTACTCTTGGTCACATGTCATGTCCTGTCTGTCCTAGGCAGGGTTTATATCGTTTATATAAATAGTACGTTTTTTAATACAATCTGGCATTTCTGATAAAATTATTCTGTTTTAATCGTGGTTTTAATAAACTGGCAACTACTTTACTTTCAATGCACAAACACCACAAACACACAGCTTTGTTTTTCAAACTTTCATGTGATAGGCGATAAAAAAGCGTCAAAAGCTCTTTGTCTGGTATATGTATTAAATTATAACGTCGCAGTAAAATTCGTGACTTCCATGATGTCAATTAGCCGGCTGCAATCGTGCTCTGTGCTTACTCGTAGCGTTTTATCGACTTCTGTGCGTTTGTTTTGCTCTAAATTAGGAAAAAGTATGGAGAAACATCAAGTCGTACCGGATGTAGTTCCCGTTGCTCCAGCTGAGGTAGCCAAGGTCAGTTACGCAACCGGCGTTGTGGTCAATGAAGGTAACGTGTTAACTCCGACGCAAGTGAAGGACATCCCGAAAGTAGAATGGAATGCAGATGGATCTGCGTTCTATACACTTTGCATGACTGATCCAGATGCACCAAGCCGTAAGGAACCAACTTATCGCGAATGGCATCACTGGCTGGTAGGTAACATTCCCGGAGCTGATGTAGCGAAAGGGGAAACACTGTCGGAGTATGTTGGATCTGGACCTCCTAGCGGAACCGGCTTACATCGTTACGTATTTCTGGTCTATAAGCAGGGTGGAAAATTAAGCTTCGACGAACCGAGACTAACCAACAGAAGTGGTGATAATCGCGGTGGATTTTCCATTAAAAAGTTTGCCGACAAGTACAATCTGGGTAATCCGGTTGCCGGTAATTTCTATCAAGCCGAATGGGATGATTACGTCCCACTACTGTACAAGCAACTTGGCGCTTGAGTTTCTTTAAATAAAATGCAAAATTGAGGTTATTTCTTATTTTCTCAAAAGACGGAATGTTTGAAGAATTGGTGTATTGTATTGCATATTTCGAAGTCACATAAAAATACTGTAATATTTTTCTGAAGTAATAATTTTGAACAAATGTGTTGATAGAATTGCCGATTTGTATTAGTACGTGAGTTCATGATTATTTAGGGTGTTTTGAAATAGGTACGCATTTGCCGTATTTAGGTAAATGACCCAGTCGTGTGAAAAGATCGTTTGCCGGCGTAAGTATGCATAAAGTACATTTCCAAAACCTGTCGTACATAACGTATTTAAAGTTGTGGTCAAGTCTATTGTTCACGTAATAAATATAAATAGATAATCAAAATTCGATAACAATTCTGTATTTACATGTCTACCTATACATACACATATAAATAGAAAAACCCAAAAAAAACTACTTTAGATTATGGCAGAAATTGTGCCCGTATCCGCCGTATCCCCGGATTAGGGCAATGAGGTTTAAAAAGGTGTGGCAGGTGAAGACATTTGTTGGTATTAGTAGCAAAAAATCAGAAAACGACGTCAAACTACAAAAACAAACCGTGTCGGAGAATGGGGTTTGTTTTTGGATTTTGACGTCACGCTTCATCATGATTGGTCGATTTACGATTCCACCCACACCATGATGAAATTTCTTCATTGCACTAACACCACTTAACCAACATTGCCACGCCTGTATATATCACATTGGGATTAGGGTTTAGTGAAAAGCTCGAAAAGCTCTTTCAATTTTGACAGTGTCGGGACTCTATATATGTTATAGGCACTCTATATGCAAATTGCGAACTGCGGCAACGCAAGCGTAAACATTGGTAGCAAAAAAGGTAGAAAAGGCGGTTTTATTTGCGTGAAGAAAAACAGGAAAAGGCGTGTTTGATTTTTTTGGATATTATGCTGTTTCCAGAAGATAAATATTTTACAGAATCTCAACCTAACGGTGATTTTAAACGTCTAGAAATTCCATATGTCTACCGAGCGGAAAAATTTCACTTCAAGTACAATGATTTTAGTAAGCAGTTTGCTTATATTTATGCATCTCGATTGCAAGAGATAGCTCGATTGATGAAGGATCGGATAAAGGCGAAATGGGGTAAGTGTATTAACTTACTATGAATACCTAGTATGTTATGTGTGACTAATAATTGAAGAAATTTGTCTAAATGCATATACATACCTTCCTTAACCTGAGTAATAGTATTACTAGCATTGTATAATTTTAGGAGATAAGTACCCGGTAAAACAATTGGCTGATTTAAAGGAGGAAAGTCAAGAACAATGTATCATTATCGGAACTTTGTTTAAACATCAGGAGCTGAAGCCTAGCATTCTCAGAGAAATATCGGAGGAGAACCAGTTGGTTCCGCAACCACCGAGATCCCATTACACCGACGATTCAGACATCTTAATTCTGGAGGATGCACTTCAGCGTATTCGATTGGTCGGCAAGATGAATGTTCACACCATCGTAACCGGAGTCGTTTGTGCTGTGCTAGGTAAGGGATGTTGTTATTAAAACACTAATATGGCTTTTTCACTCGAGCAGCAACGTTTGAGAAAATAGATCGTATTAAACATTATTTTCTTTCCTTGCATGCTTGAATATTATGAATCTTGAAAACATGAAATATGTTCCAAGGCAAAGACAGTAAGTGAATTTAAGAATGATGGCTTATGACTGTTTATGTGTATATATTTCATTAACATTCATTTGGGTCGCACTAGTCCATTTTTTTTATTGAAGCACATTCAAATAATTTTGGTTTGTAATACCCACAATTTTTAACTATTTTAATAAAATTATCCAATCTCAAAAATACGTACGCTTGATTGTAAATAATCTATTTATGCAAGTAGCTTAATTAAAGCAACCCTATTGGTGAAATAGGAAATAATTTTCAGCAAAATTGTAAAAAATACGCGTTGGTATCTGATTTAAACTTTTTGTATTGCGTTTACTAATCTAATAACTGTTTGATAGGTTACGAGGACAGTGATGGACGATTCCAGGTAGACGATTATTTATTTTACGAGTGCGGGCCACAGAAATCATTGCAACCGTTAGAATGTTCACCGTTGGTCGTGTTGATTTCCGGCTTAAATCAGGTTTATATTGAATGATAATTTAATTTCCTTTTAAAAATAGTTTCTATTATTAATGTAGAACTCTCCAAACGATTATTCCCTGCCTATGGAACTTTTACAACAATGGATATTTGGCAATCTGGAAGGTTTTGGTCAAACTTGCGATTGGGAAGCGGCAAGCATCGTTCGAGTGATCATTGCTGGAAACTCGATAAAGGCAACAGTGAAACCGAAAAGTAATTTACATAATCGCCCTTCCACTGATTCTGATGATCTGGTCAATGCAGTCAAAGCAGTAGACTCTTTTGTGTATAACCTGTCCCAATCGGTCAACGTGGATTTGATGCCAGGGGAATTCGATCCGGCCAACCATATGCTGCCGCAGCAACCAATGCATCACTGTATGTTCCCGAAGTCGGCTCCATTCAGAACTTTTCGGGGTGTTCCGAATCCGTATGCTTGCGAAATCGCTGATCGTCTAATCCTCGGTACTTCCGGACAAAATGTACTGGATATTTCGCGTTATTCTAAGATTGAGGATCCTTTGGAAGCGTTGAAGATGACTTTGGTTTGGAGTCACTTGGCACCAACTGCCCCTGATACCTTGCCTTGTTACCCCTACTATCAGCAGGATCCGTTTATAATTGACGAATGTCCACATGTATACTTTGCTGGAAATACGAATGTATTTCGTACGGAAGTATGGCACGGTTCTGGTGGGCAAAGTACGCGAATAATTTGTGTTCCTTCTTTTGCTGAATCTTGTACGGTTGCCGTGGTGAATTTGAGGACTCTTGAATGCGAACCAATTTGCTTTAAGGTTGATGAATTTGATCATGCTGAAGAATAATGTTTAGTATTTCAATTCTGGTTAAGTGAAGTTTATTATTTCTCCGAAAAAACACCATTTTCATGCTCCCAATGCTCGAATGTCGCCAGGGCCGGCGCTAGCCAATTTGTCGCTCCACGCAAATTCTCAAAATGGCGCCTCCAGAACAAACGAAGAACAGCCGGCTTTGCTATGTGTAGACATTTTACTACCTACGCACTCGCAAACGCACAGTCTCGTTGCGTCTTTCTGCATAACCACTCACGAGGCAAACAACTCGTGAACAGTCAGCTGCCCGTGAGGGCTAGCGGCACACTGGGATACAGATGTTGCATTACTTTTTATTTTCTTTTTCATGCTAAGCCCTCGATTTTACACGCGGGCGGGAGTGCGAGTCCTCGCGAGTGATCGGTATCAGTTGCTTAGGCTGTAATGATTTCGAGAACGACGACTGTGGCTGTTAGCTAAATACACACTGGCAAAAGTCGTTGCAGTGCATACACAGAATAAACAAGAGCGGGAGTCCGAAATGAATGCTTATGTCGGCCTATTCAATACAATGAGTACGCGTGTGTGAGAAAATTAGCCCACACAACGCTGCGCAACGCTGGTGACAGTCAACCGCCATTTCTTTTGAATAATTGTCGGTTTCTTGAAACCCATTATTAGAATGATAAACCTTCAAAAACAAAAAAATTCGGTTCATATTTTCTGTTACTTCAGAAACTTCGTCCTCATGCCTTGCTACTTCATCGAAGATGAATCTGCTGATTGCGGATTCTGAAGAGATTCGAAAATCTCTCCAGAAAAATTTCTAAATAATTAAATATCATCAATGCCACTTTCCCACCATGTTTATCTGAGTGTTTTGTTGCGAAAAGATTTTCATCATGAGCGTAAACGGAAAGCGAAGAATGGCGACGGCGTACGAACCATGCACTGCAGGCACTTTTTGGAATGATTCTCAAAGTACACTCGTCGAAAGTAGGGAGAGTACGATGGATCGGTCACGTTACAAGAATACCGGATGACCGTGCTGTGTATCTGTTCTCTTCTGAACCTTCATCGGCCTTAAGGGCTCCATACACGTACGTATTATGTTGGGTTGGAAACGAATAAAATGATGGCGGGTCATTCAGGCCGAGCGACAAGCCCAACATCTTCTTTTGCCTGCTTGGTTCATGGCGCTCATACACAGGCGAGAATGTTGAACGAACATGAATTCACCAACATTTTCGGCCAACATGTTCGTACGCGTATGAGGGCCTTTAGGAATACAGAGACCCAACTTACTAGATGACTCGACCAGGTTGAAGTTACCCAGGACCCAGGAGTGGTTAACCACTTATTTAATTCTACAGTTTTTGCCTTTCTACTAAATAAATATATAGTAGGTATAAAGGTATAGCAATCACTTGGAAAACCGAAAATCGAAAGAAAGGCCCAGCGGGACGAATGTCAGGTGTGTGTGTGTGTGTGTGTGTGTGTGTGTGTGTGTGTGTGTGTGTGTGTGTGTGTGTGTGTGTGTGTGTGTGTGTGTGTGTGTGTGTGTGTGTGTGTGTGTGTGTGTGTGTGTGTGTGTGTGTGTGTGTGTGTGTGTGTGTGTGTGTGTGTGTGTGTGTGTGTGTGTGTGTGTGTGTGTGTGTGTGTGTGTGTGTGTGTGTGTGTGTGTGTGTGTGTGTGTGTGTGTGTGTGTGTGTGTGTGTGTGAACGCTTTTAATCTCACTCATATATCTCGGAGATGGCTGGACCGATTTCAATGATCTTAGTGTCAAATGAAAGGTCTAGGTGTCCCATAAGTCTGTAAGTCTCATAAGCTATTGAATTTTATACTGATCGGACTTTTAGTTCAATAGTTATGTATAAAAAACACGAAAAAACGGGACTTTTCTATCTCGTTGGTCCCTTAACCGATTTGAACAAAATTGATTGCATATGAAAGGGGAGCCTTTGAAAACCTTAACTTCCAAATTTTATGACGAATGGGCTGGTGGTTTGAAAGTTACATAAAGAAATATTGAAAAAAAGTATTTAAAACAAATTTTTGTTACCTATAAGTATTAATTCAATAAGAAACATCCTAAAATTTATTATTATTTAAAAATTACTGTTAAGATGTATCAAACAAACCCGAGTATCACTGCCCGCGTTTCGCGGCAACTCGGCGGGGGATGCTTGCGGTCGTTGGAGAAGACACCAACGCCGACAACATCGTGTAGCTGCAGAGAATATGCGCGGAGCAGCGCGCATGGGTGCCGTCGATAGGGCGGTAACGGACGTGATAACGGAGTTGAAACGGCTAGAACGTTTGCAACGACAGGGCCTGATATAGCTTAGCTAGGGTCAGTAACGGGCTGAGTGGGCAGCCCAGGCCCTAGGTCAGTGGTGCCCAGGCATAGGCAGGGTGCGGGCCAAACGAGATCGCCTCGTAAGTGTCGCGGGCCGCAAATTCCTCTCGCCATTCCTGCGCATAACAAAATGCAAAATATGCGGCAATAAGAACCATTTTCTGGAAATTACCACAAGATTTAATCCGGAAAGCATTCGAAACTACAAAATGCACGAGACATTATGGCTGATTTGAGTGACCCCTGTGTCATCAAAAAAGTTACCCATAGGTCCTCCATCTGAACGGATGGAAGGAGTGGTTTGTCCCATCTACAAAAAGGGTGATCGGCTAGACTGCTGCAACTATCGCGGTATTACGCTGATAAATGCCGCCTACAAGGTACTCTCCCAGATCCTGTTACGCCGGCTGTCACCGATAGCACAAGGTTTCGTAGGGAATTATCAGGCGGGTTTCATGGGGGCTCGCGCAACTACGGACCAAATTTTTACTATCCGACAGATCTTGCAGAAATGTCGGGAGCACAACGTGCCCACGCATCACATCTTTATTGATTTCAAAGCAGCATACGATACAGTCGATCGAGACAAGCTATGGCAGATAATGCACGAATACGGTTTTCCGGACAAACTGACGCGACTGATCAGAGCTACATTGGATCGAGTGATGTGTTTTGTACGCATCTCTGGGACACTCTCGAGTCCCTTCGAGACGCGACGAGGGTTGAGACAAGGTGACGGTCTATCCTGCATGCTGTTCAACATCGCTCTTGAGGGGGTGATCCGACGAGCGGGCATCGAAACGAGAGGCACGATTTTTACCAAAAGTAGCCAACTTCTAGGCTTTGCAGATGACTTCGATATCATTGCCAGGAACTTTGCGACGGCGGAGGCAATCTACGCCAGACTGAAAGCGGAGTCTAGGAGAATTGGGCTAAAAATAAATGCGTCGAAGACCAAATACATGAAAGGAAGAGGCTCAAAGGAAACAAATGTGCGCCTCCCACGGACGGTAACCGTTGACGGCGACGAACTAGAAGTGGTAGAAGAGTTCGTGTATCTGGGATCGCTGGTAACCGCGGACAACAACACTAGTAAGGAGATCCAGCGGCGCATCCAAGCGGGAAATCGGGCCTACTTTGCCCTTCGTAAAACGCTACGATCAGGAAGCATACGCCGCCGCACGAAGCTAACAATGTACAAAACCATTATAAGACCGGTAGTTCTTTATGGACTTGAAGCCGTGACGCTGCTTACGGAGGACATACGCGCCCTTGCCGTGTTTGAGCGGAAAGTGCTGCGGACGATATTTGGCGGAGTACAAACTGAAAGCGGAGAGTGGCGGAGGCGTATGAATCACGAGCTACAGGCACTGCTTGGGGAGACTCCCATCGTACATCTAGCGAAAGTTAGCAGGCTACGGTGGGCCGGACACGTCGTAAGGATGCCGGACGACTGTGCGACGAAAATAGTCCTCTTCAACAACCCCACCGGCACCAGGAACAGGGGGGCCCAACGTGCACGATGGCTCGACCAGGTCGAGAGCGATTTGCGACTTCTGAGACGACTAGGAAATTGGCGACGAGTGGCCCAAGACCGAGTTGAATGGAGACGAGTGCTTGAAACAGCACGAGCCACCCCGGCTCTATGCTGCTGAAGAAGAAGAAGGTCCTCCATCTCTCAAATCAGTCCGCGGGCCGCATAAAATATCTTGAAGGGCCGCACGCGGCCCGCGGACCGCGGTTTGGCCATCACTGATATACAGAGTGGCGACATGTCGAAAGTATGCAATGCGTATTTTCTTTCTCTTTCCTGCATACGCGTTGGATTGGTCGTCTGCTCGATTGGAATGACACTGACAGATAATTGAAGATAGAATTAACAAAAGGGCGAATGCAAGGGTAAGTCGCTGAGAACATTCCGTTCACCTCATTCATAAAAATTTTGTTCAGTCTGTACCTTACTGTGCCGCTGAGGTGCTAATCGTGTGAAACCTGCCAAACTCGCCTGCGCCCAGCCAAACTGTTTTGATCGTTTTGACAGTAAAAAACATTGGCAGAGCTGCCAATTTCTAACATTTCAAAATTTAAATGTCAAAAAGGTGGGCCACAGTGTGCCATGAACTGTGAAATGAATGTACCGCAATTGTAATCAATGAGGTAAGCAGTTCCTTAAATTGAGCCTGCAACAATGTTCTAAGCGACTTACCCTTGGGCGAATGTCGCAAGCGTAAACAAACCGAGTGAGGGTTGATTTTCCTATGCTGGTCCAGCAAAAAATAACTCTCACTCGTTTTGTTTACATTTGCGACATTCGCCCTTTTGTTAATTCTATCTAGAATTATCATTCCAATTTTGACATTGTCGCCGCTCTATATGTAGTCACTCTAGCTCCCCCTAGAAATGAGCGCTAGTTCTGCCAACGTGTATCCTGGTAATACCACAGACAAACAGACATAACACTCGTTTTCCATTCTTCGTACCGATTAAACCGTCATTTCAAATTTGGGCTTAGTTGGGAATGTCTTCGTTTTGGTTAAAGTGGCGCTTTTTGACGAATGAAAGGGAATTCCCCATAAAAATACTTGCTACTTCGAGGGATACTCCTGTTGTTATTTGATATTAGGGAATGTCGATCATAGATGGTGCTAGTGTTCAGGCTAAATGTGAGATAGGATAATTTTTGTAGATTTTTCTTCCAAGAGTTATGTTTGTTTATCTGTGGTAATACCACGTAGGAGGCAATTAGCAAAATGGATACAAATATTCGATAATAATGTTGGGAATTTGATAAATTGTTTGGACGTCATCATATGGAAATAAAAATTGCCACCGTTGGTTTTGTTTTCAAATTTTTGTCAACACTGTTTTTTTAGTTTTGATAGTTAGCAGTTTCATCATTGCGCTTAACATATATTCGATAAGCGGAGTTTAAGTCTAGTTATTTATAGTTCTGAAAATTCCTATCAATAGAGAAATAAAAACAAGGATTTGTGTTTAACCGAAGTATACATCTTAACGGAAAATACAATGATTGATGTTAATAGTAAATTATATATTTATTTTTGTGGTTGTTCAACAGCTTAAGATTAGATTGATTAGGCTAAAATATACATGCTTAATGTCTAATAAATAACGGTATCGACGCTAGAGTCCCTATAAATGACATAAATACAGGTGCTTGTCGCTTTGTCGGCACTTACTTAATGAGCACTCTATTGTCGACACGCGCTGCTACGCGTTATAGGGCAATTTTATTTTGATCCTTAGCCGTTTAGAAGTCATATACATGTTGGCACATTAAATTTAGTCTATCAAGGGGAAGCGGGGCTCCTCAGACCAACTTATCAAAAATAGATTTTCAATATAAAATGGAGCCTTTGGCATAAACGTCTTTTTCACTTGACGCCTCTTTATTCGACAGACTTCGCCACCGGTTATTGGAGTAAGGGACAGTTACGGAGCCAGCGCAACGATTTTATTGACTTTAGCAGCACCGCTCAGCCGAGATTCGAATATACGACGACTGGCTTGTTAGACCAGCATCATATCTCGAAGCTATCTGAGTGGGGATTTTTAACATAATGAATCACAAATAATGTAGGTACTTGCTAGATAAAATATTTCAAAGGTTGACAAAATCTATATTTTGGAGACTCTGCTTTTAACTAGACTTAACATAAATGATTTAAGTGCAAAACTGTCTTCAGTTCGAATTACTATATAGCAGTAAAGCTTAAAGCTTAAAGGTGATTGAGTTCTATATTAGCCATATAGATTCCAAATATGTTGTTTTACACTTGGGAATTTGAACCAATTAACATAAACATGTTTTGCAATTACCTAAAACAGAAATGTTCGGCGCTTTTAACTTTTAAGAGATTAGTTTGGAATAACACAGCAGGTAATCTCAATCACGGTTTGGCATTTATGGCCAGATGGTCTGAATTGCCTTTCCGAGTCACTAACTCTTCCCCAAATTATATACGAAGTTAACTATGCTCATGCTTAAAATTAAATAACTTTTCAATCATTATTCCTCAACTAATTTATGCTCAATTCACTAGTGTAAATTTCGTTTGACAAGCAATTGATGTAGTTTTTCGATAATTTGATCAATTACAATAATTTATTAGCTATTTTTTAAGCATTTCGGTGGTAGAATACCCACCAGCGATGTGTTTTGCTTGGTTTGATTTGTAATTTGTACTTACCAATGGTAAAGTCTACGCAGCTTCGTTCATTATACAGCTATTTACATAAAATGCATCTAGAGAATTGTTTATGAATGTATTTATTAACAATATTTTATACGGTTATGAATTTGATTTAAACAATTCATAAAAAAAAGTTCATGTGTTGCAAAAATACTACACAATCGGGATTTATCTGATAAGCACTTGTGTACTTATTAGTGTATTATTGGTATTACAGACAGGCGAATGATTATTTTTGCTATGAAAGCTATCCTTCTAACTATATAACAAAGGAGCAAACCTGTCGTTGTTATCTGTACAGCCATTCACATTTTTGCATAACCAACATGAGATCTATAGAAGTTTAGTAAGTATTAAGTAGTAAAGTAAATGCCAAAGTTTCGCACTATTACTATCGTGGAAGGTTATTGAATGTAGGTATATTCACAATTTAAGCAGCCTTCCTTTTAATGTTTATAATATATATTATTATAACATACTTATTGTACACAGCTTCGCTATCAGCGGATTGTAAATTATGTTACACTTTTGAAAGATTATTCTGAAAGTTATTCTTGCTTCTAAACATAAAATATTGATTTCGTTTTGGTTGGCGCTCATTTCGTGAAAGCATGATTGTGCATCAGTTATGCGTAACACAAAAATGTATCGAGAGGAGAAATTAGGAGGTCGTAGTTTGCGTTGCGTAATAATAATTCTAAAAAGATATTGCCTGGCCCTTCTAATGGTTTATTTTTTATGCTACTCAAATTTGTTAATTTTTCAAACGCCGAAAACAGAACGAGGTACGTTTATCTATTTTTGGGAATATTTTTTTTTGTATTATATACGTTCAGTTATTTTTGGCACTTTTAAAAGCAGGAAAAAACGAAATTACTGAAAAATTAAAGTAGATATGGAGAAGTAGTATAAGAAATTCATTCTAAATGTTTTACAGATAAACTCTTTTACTATAAAATGAACCTATTCGTTTGAGCTTTATTGTATGTATCAACTCTTGATTTCCATCGGGATGCGATGCTGTTCTAATGGGCATCAGAAGTTGTGGGTGTGGCTTGAGCAACACGTTTCTTACAATTTTTGGAAGATCTGTGCTTTGCTTTTCTTGTTTCGCCTATGCTGTGAATCATTTGGCGAATATTTTTCAATTAATAATCAAAATAAGATAGATCAGTAATTATTTTCCCTTCGGATGAACATAACCGTGCCCTGAGACATGATTATTTTTGACAATTCGGTAGCTATTGCAGAGTGTGCTGCGTGTGTGGAATGATAGAATTGAGAAAATAAAACTAAATTGGATATTAGACTACCTAGTACAAGTAGGCAGTAGTTTAGTCCGTAAAACATTCGGACGGCAATCGAAAGAGAATGGGTGCGAGTGCCACCTGCTATTGCACAACCAAATAACGGATGACAACTAAAATTTTCGATTTTTTTCTCAAGCTGTCAAAAAAAAATTCAAAGATACATGAAGAAGATCTGATTTTCCGAAATTGAAGATAGATTATCTGTTGTAGAAAAAAATATAGTACATTTGAAACCGGTCTGTAATCGGCCGTTGTACCAATCAACTGTTTGCAATTCGTGGCACTCCAGTTATTTTTGTACACCAAGGAATCCAGAAGAAATCTTCGATTGGGCGCATTGGGACAGATTTGTCGGGTCGTGGTTTTTGGGTACAAATGGGATCGAAACAAGAAAACACGTATTGTCCATCTGATGATGTTTTTGTAGTAACGGGATCAAAATTTTCTTTAAACATTCATCTGGTGCACATCTTAACACATCGCTAGTGGGTATTCTACCTCCGTATACCGAGAGAGAGAGCTAACACATACATACTCTCATTTTTCTCGTTGTTGAATATAGGGGCCTCGTAAAAAATCCAAAATTATAGTTGTCACCCGTTATATTTTTGGTCTATACTTCGAAATTTTCCATTTTACTAATTGGGCAACGGTTCCGGAACACCCACTACCAGGTCCCGTTGGACATTTTTATATTTTGAGATAATTCATTTTGCGGTACATCAAATCACATTGGCTTGATCAAATAAGATTAATGGAAGTACAATGGGGACATTTTGGATCCAAACGGCGGAAAACTAGATGTTCCGGGACCAATGCTAATGTGACCATTGCCTTCAAAATGTCTTAATTATACTTCCAATAGTCTTATGTCATCAATGTGATGAAATTTGACGTGCCGCAATATAAATCATCGTAAAATTCAAAATTGTCTTCAATAACCTGGTACCGGATGTTCCAGAACCGATGGTGAAGTGGCCATTCGGGTCCAGAACCGACGCAGAAGTGGCCATTAGTCAACAAATATTCCTTAATATACCTTGGGTGCCAGGTTTTGGCCATACCTTTCACTGAGAGCAATTTCAAAACTTGGGTCGTTTTAGACCCCAATGCATAATATGTAACTTTTTTTGCTGTGACTCTTCTAGATGTCGCTGAAAGCTGAAACTCCCCCATAATGCTAGTTTTCCAAAGTTAGGAAAAGTCAGAAAATTTCAAGTCTCTAGCTCGTTCCTTTACTGAGCATCAAGCTTTTAAGTATGCTGATGGGTCGAAAACGACCCCAATGCACTAGGAAGGTTAAATTACAAATTTACAATTTTTCCTCACAGTAAAGCAGAAAACAACTCCCCCCATTGCTTAGCCAGAAAGCGGATAATAAAGCGGTTAGCAATATTCGCCGTGATTGTATAACATATCGGTGAATACCATTTCATGAAAAACCTTAAGCGGAATGTACCATTTCACGGAAAAACCTTTCGTGAAAAGTACCATTTCGCAGAGGAGATTCTCTCCTTACTGGCTGTTGCTCGTTCGGACCCAACTGAAGGAAAGTAATAGAGGTCAGTAGACCTAAGGAAACAAATAAACCTAAACAGAGGTAATTTCTGCAGGCTGGCTGCCCTCCGCAATGGCCAGTGCTTCCGACGGCGGGTCGCTGGGTATACTCGCGGCCTACGGCCATCTCGCCCTGAATCATTCGGTGGTCTTATTAGGCCATTGCAAATTATTTTTAAAGTTTTTGAAATTGACTTGAAAAATCGGAGGGCAAAAAATAATTTGTGGGATGTTAGTCGATTTTTTTTAATAAAATCAATCGTATGCGGGCACTACAGCTTAAAGAACTCGAAAAACAAGTGTACGGAGTGTTTACGCGTTTAACACCATGAAGCGTTATTCGTGAACAAACCCTTCAAAACAGTTTTTAAACCCTCACTTATTCTGGTCAACATTTACGTGTTCATAGTGTTCTAGAAAGTGGTTTATCTTGCTAAAATCAACGTTTTTGTAGAACATTATTATATGCGATTTTCTGCAGTTTCGGAGATTTTGAGCATTTTTGATGAAAAATAGTACTACCTTGAGCTTAAATATTTCCTAAGGTGGCAAATGGTGGCAAATCAAACAACTCCTACTTAAAAGTACAACAAAAACCTTTAAAAGCGAGTGTCCATTGTCTGTATCTGTTTGTATCCTCAAAAGTTATAGTTGTTTTAAAAATCCATCTCAGTCATGTTTATAGAACAATTTAAATGTACTTCAGATGCAATAAACGCCATTTTGTTTACGTTGACAATCTTTTTCTAACAAATTGAGTTACCAGCAAATTTTTCGCCTATTTTCGAGTCGAAAATGAATGTAGACTTAAAATTATTTGACGCAATTAATTAGAGAAAAGCTTCCAAATAACTAACTTAAGTCTATTTTGTTCAATACCTTCGATTAGTGTCTTTTCAAAAGATCACACTCATAATTGGCTGGTACCGAATGGCCAAAACACAAATGGTCGAATCACGAATGGCCGAAATCCAAATGGCCGAATTTTAACAATAGTCACAGAAGGCCGAATTTTCTCGGAATAGCTAAATAACTATTTAATTGGAAAACACGAATTGACAAGCAGTTAACAATTAACATTACTCAAACAAAAAATAAAATAAGCAACGTTGTACTTTTAAGTAGGAGTTATCTGATCTGCCACCATTTGCCACCTTGGGAAATATTTAAGCTCAAAGAAGTACTATTTTTCATCAAAAAAGCTCAAAATCTCCGAAACTTCAGAAAATTACGTATAATAGTGTTCTACAAAAACGTTGATTTTAGCAAGATAAACAACTTTCTAAAACACTGTGAACACGTAAAAGTTGACCAGAATAAGTCAGGGTTTAAAAACTGTTTTGAAGGGTTTGTTCACGAATAACGCTTCATAGATCATTCCCATGAAGACATACAAGTATGGTGTCTTTGATAAAGTTATTTGCATTGATATTTACTATAACTTCGCCGAAAGTACCAAACCTGTATCTCGAATGTACGAGAAAATAAATTTCGTATCTCACTTTTAAGGGAATTAATCACCCAAAGATTTCGCTCACAAGAAGGGGCTTATTATACCAAGAAATGTTCCTAAAGACACTACATGCGAAAAACTTCACGTTTTGGCGCAATATCACACGATCACGTATTGCGCTGATTGGACCACTGTGCGATCGGTTAAGTAGTTTCCGAGTCTGTAAGGAACATACGGACAGACAGACAGAAAGAAATCCATTTTTATAGGTATAGATTGAGGAAAGTCTTGTGCATTGCGTTTTCAGCAGTGCGCCATTTCTCTAGCATCAATAGGTGCCTATTGTTTATCACAATTCAAGATGACTTCGAATCGCTTTAAAGCTGGTTTAAATAAGCATCAGTGAAGCATCGATGAACCGACATGACATTCCGTACATTTTCCTTCGTAAACCTGTATCCGCAATTTTGGATTAAAATATGTTGAACAGTAACCACAATAAATCGTTATTTCTTTTAAAAAATGATGGACAGGTGACACAAAAATATAAAATCGCACCAGAAGAACATAGAGTATTGAATTGAATTAAATTAATGATTAATCATTGAAATATTTAAAGAATTACCGGACTATTTTTTGTCGGAAGATTAGTACCACCATCGTTTTGATCTATTGTGGTAAATCTACAGAGACTATTGACCACAGAGGCGACAAGGCACTCAAAATGCGCTAAATTTTGAATCATTGCGGAGAGTACCATTATAAATAAAGGTAACTCTCCACTTTGATTCAAACTTTAGCGGATTCTGAATGCCTTGTAGCCTCTGTAATCGCTGTAACAGGTAAATCCTCCCCACCTTCCATCAAGTTGGAAGGTTCTGTTCAACAAATGTCGCGTCCGAGGGGCAAGACACTTCATAATATTATCATATATTAATATATTAGGCCCTGTTAAAGCTCTATAAATGTATAAATAGATGTAACTTTATAGGGCTTTAGGTTATATTATGGGTGGGAAAGGTCAATATATTAAGGTTGCAAAAATATTTCCATAGGGAAAATTAATATATTTTCAACAGTGTCTTGCCCCTCGGTCGCGTCATTCTTGAAGAGAATGTAAGAGAAACTCAGCTCCAAATCTTTGTTACGACAATGTCGCATCCTGATTAACGGCTTTTAACGTATGCCAACAATGTTTTAAAAATATAATCTCCCATTGCTCCAAATTTGGTTCATTTCTTCTTCGGTAGGTGGCTATTTTTTCCGCCGTTGTTAATCAGTATAATCCGGGCTGAGCTGAGGGACACCCAATAGAAATTAATGTCCAGCAGTAACAATAAAGTACAACAACAAGATCAAATAACACCATCAGCTGTCAGCTTTACACTTTGTCGTAGCGCCAATTGCAGCAAACAAGAAAACTAACTATATTAAAAACATCCATTAAAACATATCATTAAATTTTGCCGCTTTCTATCCGCACAGCATCTCTTAGTACCTTTCGGAATCATTCTTTTTGCTATTTCCCCTCTCAAGTGCCGACTGACGCGTAGAGAAAACTGTTGCCAATGGTAAGCGAAAGCAAGTCAGTCAGTGCCCTCGTTTGCTCCCTTTAGTTATTGTTATGATTATATGTTGCTAATGTGACCATATTGCTGCCCACCGCGCGCCAATAGTGCTATGCTGGTCCTACTTTGCCCTGGACCACCGAATGGGAAACCACCTAAACCGATACGTATGAGGACTGTATTGAAAATCTTCTTGAGCTGCATACTCACAAAGGAAACACTGTACCGGCATCAATTGAGGGTATTCCGTAAACAGCAAGAACATGTTATCCATATTGTTTATAAGCTTGCTCCACTCACTTATTCTGCTGACCGATAGAGCCGTGGTACGACCACCTACTGCGTAGAGTTTCCGGCTGGAATGGGATGAGGCGATGATTATTTCCCATCGTGCCCGACTTTGCGACATATTTTGCTATACATAGTGGAAAGTGCCGCTTTTTGTGTACAGGGCAATATTGGGCAATATTTGTTACCATACCTACAGTCACAATGCGTTACTTACTTTGCAGTCGACATTCGAGCTTTATGAAACTTAAGAACAAAATTAATTTCTAGATTAAGTATTGTTGGGCTCATTAAACCACAGTTCGTGGTTAAGCATTATCTGTTATAGTTTATGAAAAGACACCAACACCAATGATAACAAGAACAATTGTAGGCAAGTTTTGTGATCTTACTTACACCAACAATTATATTAAGTTAGGGCGTAGAAGGGCTGTAGCTTGGTTTTACAAACAACCGTGCGTCTTCACAAGGTAAGGTAAGGTAAGTGCCAAATCGACGAATACGTATCAGATCTTTTACACGAAACTTATTCAGCTGTAGATTTTCATACCCACTTTGAGTCAGTGAATGGTCACCTATCAATTGCCTAGCCTAATTAGATCTTAACAATTCAAAGCTCCAACATAATGACAGTACTAAAAGTAGAAGACTAACATATTATTATCTGTAGGCCAGCATGCTTCCCTTTTCTAGGCACACCCGGTAATCGAGAGGTCATGCATCACATAAGTATATCAATTTACTCCCACGCCCACGATGTACTCCAGCTAAGCCAAAACCACATATCGAGAAGTGCCACCGAGGCCGATATGTTTGCACCGAAACGCCAGCAGAACCAACAAGTCACCGCCGGCAACCGAAAAAAACGAGTCTCCAATCCAAAGTATGTAATGCCATCACGAAGACGACAATGAGGACGGTTTCCTTTTGTGCGCGTGCCAAGATAAACAGATAATTCTATCAACAACAAACCAGACACGGTCCCCCATACGTTGGAGTGGGTGAAGTGAGAACACGCACGATTTCACCGTCAGGATTTTTTTCTTTCTATGCATGGTTGGGTGGCTCGTCAATAGAACATCTTCTTGGTGCTGCTCGGTCGGGTTATTTAACCGTTAGAAGGCATTTTTTCTGGTGTGATAATAACATTACACGCAGATTTGGCTCCCGTCATAACGGGATTCCAAGGGTGACGTCTATCAGAATCAGCCAGTTGCCACGTTGAGCGAATACCGGAGGAAAAATTTGCGGCACAAGAAGCGTGACTAGATTGTTCACTATCTATTTTCATCACGGCGACGCATGAAACTGGAGGATAGTATGAAGAACTCGTTGAGTATGGGTAAAGTATTCTCAGGCCAAGATAGATAGCGATGTCGAGAAATGGCTAGACTAATAATATGTTTCTTCCCGATGCTATTCATTCTTTCCGTTTTATTGACAAGATAAAGTTGATTCAATGATGTTGGCCGGTTTGACACTTGCCGTATGTTGGAAAATTCGCAAGGAAAAAGAACGCCCGATTTAACTGTGAGAGAATGCAGCTTACTTCCATTGCAATAGAGGGTTTCCTAGCTAAAATAGTTACTGTCTAGGTACCAAAGTAAGCCATCCAGATAGTCTATAGAGATGTATGTTGTATTGAAAACCTGCCTTATTTTAAAAAATATTTCTATTGATGGAATAATGGCATCAATTGATAAAATATTTAATAGTAGATCAATCACTGGAGTACCTATGATGGGCCGAACTGGCCGAAGCAAAATTTGTATCCAAGCTGAAACAAATTCAAGAGCCTCTGCAACCGGACACAGTCATTTAGAGAACGAATCACCGAATATAATTCCAGGGCATTAACATACATCAGTTTACATCTTACTCCAAGCAGTGAAGCAATATCGTTGAAAAACAACACAAACAGGAGAGGTCCCATTCTTCTGCTTTGAGGAACACCTGAGAAGTTGGTAAACTGGTAAGAGAAAATGGAGTCGAGCTGCATGCGTAAACGGTGGTTTGGCGTTCTTTGGTTACAAAATAGTAGATTACTTACAGTCTTGAGAAAATGGTTATAACATATTAAAATTGTATGTTGGCAAAGTATTTTTATTAGCGAAAGAAAAGGCAACTAGGCTGAATTTAGAAAGCTGCTGAAAATACCCTCCCGTACTCTACTAAAGGTATGGACTGATGAGGAACTATCTACGGACTGGTTGGTAGGTCTCATATACCCCATTTACAAAAAGGGCCGTCAACTCGAAGGCATCAATTATCGAGGTATTACTTTCTTCAATTCTGCATACAAAATTCTCTCTCACATCATCTGAGAAACGACTTGCAGGAAACCTTTGTTGCCGAATACCGGTGCGGTTTTCGAGAGAGATGCTCTACGATGGACCAGATGTTCACCTTGCGACCAATCCTCGATAAATTCCGGGAATGCAACATGCAGACTCGCCATTTATTTATAAATTTCAAGGTGGCGTACGATTCAGTTAAACGAAATGAGCTGTGGCGCATTATGCTTGAACATAGTTTTCCAATAAAACTGATTAGGCTCCTGATACGGGCTTCTCTTGATGGTTCAAAAACATGCGTCAGAATTGCGGGAGTCATCGGACTCGTTTGTGACGTTGGATAGTTTAAAGCAAGATGACAGGCTATCGGATTTGCTGTTTAATATTGCACTGGAAAGTGCTGTTCGAAGGGCAGACATGCGAAGAAACGGTACCATCATCATTCAATCTTACATGTTCCTAGGGTATACGGACGACATCGATATCATCGGCTGCCAACATCGCCTTCTACGGATTACGTAACCAGCTCTCGCAGCTTGCAACTCCGTACGAAACTCGTGCTCTATAAGACACTAATTCTTCCGGTGGCACTTTACGCCACGTAGCGGCGACGTTGAAAAAGGAAGACCGACGAGCTCAGGAGATTTTTGAGCGTAAGCTCCTGCGATCAATTCTTGGTGGTATATTAGAAGACGGAATGTAACATAGACGCACGAATCAGGACATATATTAAGTAAAGAAAGATGCGGATATTATGAGGCGAATAAAAGTATAATTGTAGAGTTAATTATTATCTACAATATTATTGAAGAAAGTACAGTTTTATCTTTTGTATTTAACGGAAGACAACTAAAATTTTGTAATTTTTTCGAGCTCAGAAAGAAATGAGAATGTGTATGTGTTAGCTCTTTTATGTATTTAAGTTTTGTCTATGTTTGCCAAGTTTTGTTTAAAATGCCGTCAAAACAAGAAGCATTTTGCGAGCGCGCTGTACACTTCTACGAATTGCATATAGATCTCGGCAAAAAGTATACGGTATAACATTTTAAAAGCGAAAATGTTGCGGTTTTGACTATTTACCATATCCTAGGATCCCGAACAACTACTCGCAAGCAAGGTAGTGGAAGACCAGCGGAAATTATGGACAAAGAAGTATGTACTTCGTTCTCTTTCTTGTGCCTTCAACATCAAGAACTCTGTGAGCCAACTGTTTCCACCAGTAGGGGAATGTCCCCGGTTATGAAACAGGTTTTGTTTTTAGGTCATAGCTTTTGAACGGATTATTTAATTCCAAATCTTTTTAAAGCATTTGAAAGATTGAAGATTTACGTATGTTTTTGCTAAAGACAGCATACATTTTTTGCTTGAAACAAAAAAGTTATAGTGAAATAGGGAGACAAAGAATTTTTTGATCAAAAAAAAAGTGCCCCCGGTTGTGAAACACTTCGAAAAATCCATAAAAGAAAATACAAATAAAGAAGAAAATAAAGAAATATGGAATGAAAATAAAATATTACATTCATTTATTAACGGAAAACACCTTAAATGCAAAGTAATTTATCAGTTTCTTAATTTAATCATCTAAATCTGAATTGTAATCAATGTATGTAAAAACAGGGAGTTCGTGTTCTCAAATATGCGGATTTGGCTCTCATGTGCCTGAAAAGTGTGTTGAAAATGTTTGTGATCGTTAAAGTATTGAATAATCGTTTTTCTTAGTTTTCATAACCGGAGAACTTCACTGTTTCACAACCGGGGCGAACGACGAGTTTGTAAAAATTTGTGTAATATTTTTTGAGTAAATTATTTCACTTAAAATTTATCTGTGTAATGAAATAGAGGTCCAAAACTAAGGTTATATTCATATTACTACCTTTTTCTATTTTATTTGATAGACAAAAAAATTAATCCCAGAATATTCTAAAAAACTTTTTCGGGTATGTTTTTCGAACACATTTCCTACAACACATTCTAAAAGCTGTATTTTGATTGTTGTTTGCTCAAAAGGTAGAGTACAATTAGACGAGCCGTTGGTAGTAATTTGGTAGTGCAGGGGAGAATCCCCTACATCTGCAAAACATTGAAAAGAGTCGGAATAAAATGCCGGAAGAAAGCAAGAACACCGGAATACACTGAGGAACAGATTCTGCCGCTGGTCGAAAAAAAATATTCGAGAAAATGCTTTGTTTTGGATGACGAAAGTTACTTTTCTCTTTGGAAGACGCACTTTTCCGGAAAAAAATAATCGATACTATTCCATGGATAGTTCTACTGCATCTCCGAATTTAAAATACAAATTTAAACATAATTTTGAACAGAAAGTGATGCTGTACATTGCCATTTCCGAGAGAGGTATTTCTAAGCCATGCTTCAAGCCCTTTGGTTTGGCTATCAATCAAGATATGTACCAAAACGAATGTTTGAAGAAAATTTTAATCCCGTTTGTACAAAAACATCATACAGATGGACAATACGTATTTTGGCAGGATAAAGCGTCATCGCACAATCGTTCCTGAATACCCATTTGTACTCAAAAACCACATCCCACCAAATCTGCCCAAGTGTCACCCAATCGAAGATTTCTTCGGGATTTTGAGCTCTTTGGTGTACAAAAAAAACTGGAGAAGCACGAATTGCAAAAAGTTGATTGGTAGAATCAAGAGATGTATTCGCAAAGTTGCCATGACGGCCGTACACGCTCCTGTTCCGACATCAAACGTAAGTTTCGCCGAACATTACGGACCGTTTTCAAATGTTCAATAATTTTTTTTTAACAATGGACAATATATCTTTTGTTTCAGTAAATTAGATCTTGTTCAAGTATAAGCCTTTTTTTTGACAGCTTGAAAAATAAATTCCAAAATTTTAGTTGTCACCCGTTAATCACTTATGGTTCTCACCAGGTGAATAACGCGAACGGACGTGATAATAGGTGTGTAAATTGTATGGAAGAAGTAAAGCAAACTTATTTATTCATACCAATTGGGTATGAAAGGTAACTGTGGGTAACAAAAATGTACAATCCTAGAGTAATAGTTGTTCATTTGTATAATATTGGCGACTTATCCTGCAGCCAGCGGTTGTATTCATTCATTAATTTCATTCATGACGACGTCCCACTCGTTTCGGGGATTATTATCATTCCCTTCTAAGAAATTAGCAACTTTTTCGGTGAATGAAACTAGACGGACAGGTTCAGCAAACGAGGCGCACATATAATTCACCTCAGCATTCCATCGGAAAAGTGCACAACGTCAAGGCAATTACGCCCACCGTCTTGCTGACACGCCAAGGGGACCGACAGCGTAAGCTAGAATTTAGAAGAGTTATTTATTATTTAGATGATTAGCATGATTAATAAGCCGAACTGTCCGATTTTTTCAGCGAATGAATGTTCGATAAAGACAGTATGCGTTGTCGAGGGTGACAATGGGTACAAAAAGAAAAACAAAAAAATCTTATGTAGATTTGTTCTTAAATAATGTGTTTGAGACTGTTCGGAAAATAATATTAATGTAAGAACAGTGTATCACATTTCCGTCTTTAAAAAGGTAAAGTCGTTCAGTAGCGGGAATAATATCAAAAAATCGATGTAGAATTAAGACAAAATATTATACAATTTGATATCTTTACGTGAGGGGTTGACAACAGAATGTATCACCTAAACGTAGCAGAATTTTCACTTTGCTGAGACTGTCGCTAGTCCAGACTTTCGATACATTTGCCAACAGGGAGAGCAATTCAGGAAACTTAACAAGACAATCCAATCTAATGCGGCACATACCTTACAAATCCCGCACATTACTACATTATGGGGTACGTTTGGTCACTTCACACTAAACAAAAGATGGTATCGGCAACGGTTATGCTCACTAGAAGTTCAGAATATCAATATCAATATCATATCAAAAAGCAATCTCAGCAATGATTCAGATAATGCTGTGTTGGCTTGAGACTAGAAGCATAAAATTCAGACAATCTTCTCGGAAAAAAAAATCCAGAATGATTTTCAATTTTCCTCCTTCCGTTAATAAATTTATCAAGCTGGGAATTCTTTTCTAAAGAACCTAACCTTCTGGTGAGTTGGAAGCTCTCCTTCACATGCATGTAATACCGATTTATCCGCTTTCCTTGCGGTCGTCTGTTCCTACGTGGGCAAAAGAGAATTGTACTCGATGAAAAATTAAAATCTAAAGTGAGGTGAGCTCACGTGGTTTTTTTCTATGATTGTTTGTACATTTATTTTCTCGTTTTTGTTCCACAAGGGGAGGGAAAAAGTATAGGAAAGGTTCGACTCATAAGTCTACATGATCGGCGGCATCATTCGTGGCTTCCTGGCAATAGCAAAGAATAGGATTCTGTCATTCCGCTATGATGGGAGTTTCATCTGGCATACGTGCATGGTCACTGTTTGTAGGTTTACAAAAAAAAAATGTACGCAGGCTGCATAATCGAATAAAGTTTAAATTTCACTCAAATAATAAGTTAGAATGTCCCTGTATACCATGAAATAGCGACGATCTGTTGTGAGAAAATCCGTCTCTGCGATGTTCTACAAGTGTTCAACAGGTACTTAAATAGTTTGGAACATGTGAGACACATTATGTGTCAAAATAACATGAGTGTTGGAAATAATCTATTTAGTCAAACTTACGGCAATGTTATAAGAGCCAGATTTCAAAATAATTTTACGGAAAACAAACCTGTCAGTCCACTTACTAATAGTAAACATAAATCACAGTTTAAATATATAGATTTTCATTGCTGCTAATTCGCTTTGGTTAGCGATTTTTCCGATTTAGTTTTGCTGGTGTTATGATTGGTGTAATGCGTCAGTAAATTAGTTAAGGCACTACAGTGCTTGTAAATAGTCGGTCAAAAAAAGAAAAATAAATTCAAACTTGGCTAAAAAAGGAGACTACAAAATTGTTAACTTGTTTTTGTTCTCAGTTACCATTTCTATGCACCTCATATTTGAGTGACGATATAGATGCCGTGAAATCAATGATTGTTTTACAAATTCAAAGCATACTTCTACTGGTCACGAATGTCAGGTATGGAATATTTACAATCATAAAGTTTGTGTTTGATTATTAATTGCTGAAATTATTGAATGCTCACACTGAGCATAACGAAATAATGTAAAAAACGCAAAATATTGAAAACATGGGAAGGTGCGACGGAAAATAAAAGAATGTGGTAGAATATTAACAGCGCAGAATTGCAATCCAATCAAAAACGAGTTAGCAAATATGTCCACCGGTAATTGCTGTGGGCATCAATGCTGCCCAACTGCGAAAGCAAAGCACACCGGAAAATACCATCCACGCCGCTACCAGCCAGGAGAAAAAAAAATCCGATCGCATCGATGCATCCCACTATGTACAGGGGTAGTAAGTGGAGGATTTACATCATTTGAAACGGATCTTCGTAGAAGCTGTTTTCAATGTCTATACTACTTGCACTGTTGTTGCTGCTGTTATTGTTGTTGTGGCTGATGTTGTTGTTGTTGTTGTTGTTGCTGTTGTGGTTGTTGTTGTTATGGTTGCTAAAATTGGCGATACTGAGGCCATCGTTGTTGCCGTTGCTGCCATTATGATGATGCTGATGATGATGGCGGTTATCAGTGTTATCGATAAGACTCGGTGGGTGGTGGTGGTGGTGGCTGTGCTGATTGATACCACTGTTGTTCAATACGTCAAGCGTGATGATATTGGACGAAATCTGATCAGGAATGTGATGGTGAAGGAGTAGATGATGATGCTGTCCGGGATCAGCTTCCGTCTTCACGATGCAATTGTTCTGCAATGCGCTGGGTGCTAATGCTCCTGTTTGTGATATCTCTGCTGCAGTGCCACTTGTTGGAATACCAGCAGCCTCCCCCTCGCCGCGCATTACAATGATAACGTCGGTAAGGGCCGTGATGTAGTTCTTGGCCAATGTGAGTGTTTCTATCTTGGACAGGCGTCGTTCCTTTTTGACGTGTGGTATAACTTCTCTCAACGACTGGACAAATAGAATATAGAGTGTAGGGAAAGAAAGAGAAATACCGCTTACTTAATTATTTGTGTTGGTATCAATTACTGTCATCAAGAAAATAAAATAGCACTGTCGTAATGAAAAGATTTTTGTCATTCAATATTGCTATTCAGTTAATTAAAGACAGTCATTGCAAAATATATTTAGCCATGTTTATGAAACGACTTTTTCCAGAAGGTATTGTCAATATATTAAAAATTCAACACTATATTAATTTGAAAATTTTTGAAAATCCATATTTTGCTTTGAAAAGAAAATATTGGAAAAGAGTTTTTTAGAATTTCTTTTAAAACCTAAGTTTTCTACAAAAGTACATTTGGAATCGTCCGTCAAACATGGTTGTAATTTACAGACACAGACTTACCTGAAATGCATCGTTGAGGCTATGCATCCGCATACGTTCTCGCTCGTTGGATTCGAGCCGCCGCAAATTGCGTTCTTTCGCATTAAGAACCCCTTTCCGTCGTCGAGCGGCTGCTGTGGTTTGCTGGTGATGCTGCGAGGATGCATTTCGGCTACTGCTACCACCACGACTGCCATTACGACTCCCGCTGCCACAGCTGGTATCATCACTCTGGGAGCTCGAATCCGTCATGTCCGGGTCGAGGGCAGATTCCTAATGAGATATGAGATTTACTGGGTAGAGTGGTAGATACGTACGGTATTTTCAAAAACACAGGTAGTTTTAGGGACCCCATTTGGAGCAATGTTGGATTATATTTTTGAATAATTTTTGGAGTTCAATCAAAGTCTATAATAGAATGGTTCTCCCAGTTTTGATAATTAGAAAACGATCAAGCGTCTCCATTTTCTCGTTAATCTAAGGAGAAGCTTTATTCACTACACTTTTTCTCGTTTCTACTACAGACAAACAGACATAACTTTTTGAAGAACAACCTATCAAAAACATCATCACGGATATTTGACAAGCACACTACTGTGTTACCTGACTCATAATGAACCCCTATTTCCGAAATTCTAAAATCTCTCAAGCTTTTATTTTTGGAGTAAACATGTAATTTCTTATGTTATATAGTTGATATTTGTATGCTCTGTTCGAATTTATGATTAATTAAATGCAAAACCACAAAGTTTGTGAGTTACGAGACCGTCATCCGTATATAACGTATATTCGTTATGAGTCTGGTAACACAGTAGTACCATCTTTGGTCGACATTAAGCTTGTACAGAGACATTCTTAATCATAACCAAATACAGTAATGTTCCGATTTTGTCAGCTCCCGATTTTGTCTACCCCCGATTTTATCAGATTTTTATACCGATTTTGTCAGCTTATAAATTTGGTTTAACATTTGTGCTTTTAAACATGATTTATAAAACTTTTCAGTCTGCATGAAACTATTCTGATTCACTGGGAAGAGTTTCTGAATAAAATGATACCTTTTTGCGAGTGATTTGAGGTCAAAATTAGGGTATTTTTATTCTAAAACTTATACCATTCCGAAACAAGTAAAGATAAAGGCATGCTATATTCAGCAATGTTTTGTATTTTTACTATTTGTACAACTTTGTAAAACAGGAAAAAGTCATACAACAACTACAAAAACAGCCAAAATAGAAAAACTGATTTTAACAATTTTACATAGGATTTTTCTATACTTTTGGGGGATTAATCAAAATTTGAATTCGCTGGACGATAGAACTTTTAATTTTAAGAAGCTCTTCTAAAGGTTCCATAAACCTAAAACCAAGATTTCCCGTTCAAAACTCTAATCGCACCAAAAAAGGTTTTGGTTGATTATTTGAGTGTTACAATTACACTCAAAATAATTTTGACGTCGAAATTACGTGAAAAGTTAAGTGAATATTTCAAATCGAATCTTAGTAGAATCAAGCTATTCGATGTCAAGTGACTTTAGCATAGGTATATTTTCAGGTCTCTCATTTATCCTTCCTTCATGCTGAATTCTAAATTTACCCACTGAAGCCTCTTGACAGTGCAAAAGTCCCTCATATAGTAAAGTGTACTGGTCAGAGAAACGAATGAGTCCTCACCAGGGTTGGCTATAATATGCGACACTCAAAATAATTTTCGCGTCGAAATTACGGGAAAGTTATGTGAATATTTTCCATCTAACTTTTCTCGTACTATTTACGTGAATTCAACGTATGTATGCGTAGTATGTATGCATTAGTATGCGTGCATTTATGTAGAAATCAGATAGATGTTATTGTATTTTCCAATAATGTTCAACTGAAAGTCACGTAACTCCCTGTAGAGAAATTTACGTGATTTTTCACGTGGAAAGGACGTGTGTATTATTTTGCGTGGATAGTACTGGCAGTGAGGAATAAGTGGATAAAGTAGATCAAGCTTTGAAGGAAGGGAAAACCTCAATACACATAATCACGCATAAAATTTAATAAGCATATCGCTCGTTCAATAGCGATTATAGCAAAAAGAAATGCAGTGCAAGTCGAAAAAAAATTTTCCGTTTTTGTCGGTTTCCCCATTCCAAAATTCAACATGGGCCTGACAAAATCGGAACATTACTGTAATGAAATAGTGAATGTTACATCTGTTAGTCAGTGGTTCAATTTTGCTTTTACATTTGCGGCTCATACAGTCAAACGTCGCGAGTTAAAAGTCAAAGGTCAAAATCAAAATTCAAAAGTCAAAGGTCAAATATCAAAAGTCAAAAGTGAAAAGTCAAAAGTCAAGTCAAAAGTCAAAAGTCAAAAGCAAAAAGTCAAAAGTCAAAAGTCAAAAGTCAAAAGTCAAAAGTCAAAAGTCAAAAGTCAAAAGTCAAAAGTCAAAAGTCAAAAGTCAAAAGTCAAAAGTCAAAAGTCAAAAGTCAAAAGTCAAAAGTCAAAAGTCAAAAGTCAAAAGTCAAAAGTCAAAAGTCAAAAGTCAAAAGTCAAAAGTCAAAAGTCAAAAGTCAAAAGTCAAAAGTCAAAAGTCAAAAGTCAAAAGTCAAAAGTCAAAAGTCAAAAGTCAAAAGTCAAAAGTCAAAAGTCAAAAGTCAAAAGTCAAAAGTCAAAAGTCAAAAGCCAAAAGTCAAAAGTCAAAAGTCAAAAGTCAAAAGTCAAAAGTCAAAAGTCAAAAGTCAAAAGTCAAAAGTCAAAAGTCAAAAGTCAAAAGTAAAGTCAAAAGTCAAAAGTCAAAAGTCAAAAGTCAAAAGTCAAAAGTCAAAAGTCAAAAGTCAAAAGTCGAAAGTCGAAAGTCAAAAGTCAAAAGTCAAAAGTCAAAAGTCAAAAGTCAAAAGTCAAAGGTCAAAAGTCAAAAGTCAAAAGTCAAAAGTCAAAAGTCAAAAGCCAAAAGTCAAAAGTCGAAAGTCAAAAGTCAAAAATCAAAAGACAAAAGTGAAAAGTGAAAAGTCAAAAGTGAAAAGTGAAAAATCAAAAATCAAAAGTCAAAAGTTTAAAGTCATAAGTCAAAAGTTAAGAATTAAAAGTCAATAGTCAATAATCCAAAGTCAAAAGTTAAAAGTCAAACGTCAAAAATCAAAAATCGAAAGTCAAAAATCAAAAGTCGGAAGTTAAAAGCCAAAAGACAAAAGTCACAAGTTTAGAGTCAAAAGTCAAAAATCAGAAAACAAAAATAAAATACCAAAAATCAATAGTAAAAGGCAAAAAATCGAAAGTTAAAATTAAAACTAAAAGTCAAAAATCAAATATTGCAAATTCAAATCTAATAGGTGCTCCAAAATTTTCATATTGTTTTTGTTATATTTATGCTTAAATCAGGAAAGTAATCGAATATTTGAAGAAATATAACAATCTTACCGTTTGTAATCGTCGAGCGGATCGTTTCGGCCGTGAGGTTGCTCGTGGGTAGTTTAGGTAATCTTCGTGCGGCACATGCAGCAAGTCGTCCGATCTGTGACCATTGTGTCCATTGGAGCCATTGCTGGTGATTTCGAAGAATCCACTGGTGTCGGATGATTCGGCAATTTCAGCTGCAGCGATTTGCAGAACGTTTTTCTCGTCCGTCAAGTCAGATCTCATTTTCTTTACGCTTCTAGGAAAGTTCGTTAAGCACTTGCTCCTGCAACTTTTGGAGGTCTCTTGGAACGCACTTTAATTCACAGCACTCACACGTGACCGGCCATTACTTTGTCGTCAATGTCGATGGCCATGCCTTGGATTGACCTTTTCCCAGGTTCTAGCGGCGGAATTATCCACGGCTGCAAATCTGCAAAAAGAGATAAAGCGGAAATGAACCTTACGCTCGCCATGGGAGATTATAAAACACTTCCGCACCAATTTTCCCCACAATCTATTTTTATTTCAAGATTAATTTGCAGTCCACCGAGACAGGGTCGAGAATCATAGAAAGGGATAAGACGTGATTATGCCGTTGCCACCACCCGTGCCATCATTCATGGTGGTCGCAGGTTGAATATCGTGGTTGATGTTTTACCTGTTCCCATTCGTTCTCGGCCAGAAGGACACATTGCCTGCTGGCATTTGCTGCTGCGGTTTGAATTATTTTTTTATTCGTCGGGTATGTTGTTCTAAGAACGAACAGGTGGGCGTTTCCTATGATCAACTGTTGGAAAAAACTGTCCCTGTCATTGGATAGAGTGCATGTTTTCGCAGTTAGGAGAAACGATTATGACATCGGGAGTAAATTCAGTTTAACATTTAAAATTGATATACGTTCCGAGAGTTAGTATTAGCGTCGGACATACGTGCATACATGCAATATAATGGACTGTTGCAGTAAAGTACCCTGTGAGCCGTCGAACTGAAGGTGCATGATATTATTGCATACACTTCTTGTCTAATTGTCATTTAATCGATATCAAAATAAGCGGAAAAGTCGTTTGGTTTCGGTTTTACTTATTGTTGAATATGAATACCATCTACAGCTTCCGAGTTTTTTGCGATGTCAAAATGGTTGGATCTCTTGAAGAATCCATTTTTGATACAGGACTACATCTTACCGCAGGGTGTCATTCCAAAATTTAGTTTCTGGTTACCGTCACGAAAATATGAAAGATTTTGAACGCTAATAGCTCTGCCAATTATGAATGAATTTTCATGGTATAACTATAGATCGACTTATAATAGATGAAGCAATTATGCGATTTATGATAATTTTCTTTTTCAATCACTAATTAGTGAAAATTAACGAAAAGTTTCAAGATCATGTAGGGTAGATGATCCATTAGTTGCGCCACTAAGTACAATATACCTTCATTTTGCTTGTTTATTGAGGTATATGCTTCAATTAATGCTTGTGGGATATAAATTTATCAAATACAAGGTATTTGTCACAAGGCAAGACAATTGCTTTCGTTGTACGAGAAGCTTTATAAAGAAAAAATGAATTTTCCGATTCAATTATATTGTACCAACAGTTGCGCTAATGTTTCCTTAATTAAGTTTGATGTTCCTTTAATTGTGTTATTCCATATACATTGCTAGGTTGCTAAGTGAAAAAACATCGTAGCAAAACTATAGATGAGCGCCTATAGTTGTGCGCTCCAACTGCGCGTTAGATTTTGGAAAATTGGCATTTTAGCAAATAATGCTTTAATTTTAAATGGTGTAGTACCAACTACAAATACTTCTAAAAACCTGTTTTATATAATGAATATAATTGTTTTATCTAAAATGCTACAGTGACGAAAATATGCATTAATAATGAATAGTAGCGCAACTATTGGTACTACCACAACTACTGGATCAACTACCCTATCCCCATACATTTTTTTCGTGATCGCCTTGCTTCACATGTAGGGACGACAGTTAAACACACCATCTGTTTAGTGTGAATTTAACCAAAACTGATGTCTTACATGAAAAGGGGTTGACGGCATATTCAAGCAGGTGACGTGATGCAGCAATTTTAAAAGTGAGGAAGAATTAGCGACTGTCTGATCCGAAAATAGGGTTAGAGCTTTAAATTTGTTGCTTTATAATTAGTTGCATGTAATTGTTTACATACTTTAGATTATATTGCTGTCAAGTGTGAAATAACTGATATACAAAGTGACAAAAAGAACTATTAATGTGCAGGGGACGTTAGCTAATTAATAATATTTTAACTGTGATAATTTTAACTCGTTGTTTGTATGTTAGTTAAAAGGCAAATATATTTCAAATCAACCTGTCACAATAAATGGTGCTATATATCATCTATTTATTGGGTTATTGTGAGACCGAGGATTACCTATTCTTCGGTGGTCTGTGGCCAAAAACGAAAGAGAAAGCTAAAAAAGTTAGAAAGACTTCAAAGGCTAGCCACTCTCTTAATAACAGGTGCAATGAGAAGTACACCATCTAAAGTATTGGGTGCTTTTAGAGTTCTGAATTGAGAGACTGGCCATGTCACTCAAAAACTTGCATCATTAAACCAACGACACTCACTGATTACGTGAAACGTGTGTCGCTGGTTTAATGATGACAAGTTCTCGCGAGCTACTGAGCCGCCATGGCCAGTCTCTCAATTCAGAACACTAGGTGCTTTACTCTATATTCTTCCACTGCATCAATTTATACAATTAGAAGCTGAAAATGCCTGGGACTCTATGCAGATATCTACAGGTGAGCAACCGCTAATGAATGAGGACGTTGCTTCAATAATATCGCTGCTCTTCAGTTTGACCAAGTTGAGGATGTAGATGCTCTATCTCTCCAAGATAATCAGTTGGACATCACCCTGTTGATGGGAAACATATTTCCCGAAACCGGTCGGTGATGGCGCAAGAGATCAGCAAGAGAGACAAGAAAAAAATGCTACGTCGTAACGAGCCGAGGTGGATTGTACTATAGGTATCAAGAAGTCGCAAGTCAGTTTTAACCTGGTACCGATGGTGTATTCGTGTGACATGGCCAGCCGGCAGCTCTACGATGGGAATCTTTCAAAGTAGTGCTTGCACCTTGTGGTTTATGCGCCTGGGCCACTCTCTGTTTTCAGTTCGCAACACACATCGCATGAAGACATGTTCACATGAAGACTTTTCCAAATTTGACGAGTGAAAGTAATAAAAAAAGCATTTTTTTCATTAAAAAAATTTTTTTTGGAATTAGACGATAGCTTATAAGTAAACCATTTTTCTTCTCAACTCGCCTTAGACAACACAGTGGATAGATAAACTATGGACATCAGACGATCATGGAGTTTCATATGGGAGCCGTCAAAAGCTCGGTCAAAATGAAAAGCTCTATCAGAAAAATAGAAGAGAGGATGAGAACTTCTGACATCATTTCAATCAATCGGCTTGGTTGATATCTGTCAAACAGCAAATCATTCTATTTTTGATTTTTATTAATTTTTTCATCAAATATTGACTCAATTGAAATCAAAAAAAGAACTGTTAGATTCAAAAAACGACGGGCTATCAAATGAGGTAAAAAAGCAATTTTTTGGGAAAATTAAAATACCCAATTGTTACACAGATGTTTTATGGAACATTAATGCGCGTTATCTATCCATTCGCGACTACGATACTAAAAGAGATTTTAAGCCTGTTCATACTCACACGAAATCCGATATGTCGCGTTGTTAAAACTTGCGTGAAAACGAAAACAAAAATACTTCTTGTCTTTTTTTCTCGCACAAAGACCAAACAATTATGAGCAACTTCGTAATCGCGAATTATGTTTAGCGGGATTTCCTCTCTGGTCTCCAAGACGAAAATTATTTACATTAATATCCTTAATGCGATACAAAACTTTGTTTTTTTGGGCCTATTATGAGCTAATCTTCAAGCCATTCAAAATTTATCGTGCAAAATATAATTTTGCTTTGTATTATTTCATGCGCCTCGTAAAAGTTATTAATTTTCAAATTTAAAGAATTAAACCAGCCAAATTAATAATTCGTTTACGATGGAAAAATGAGGTGTAAAATCGAAATAGAAACTATAATCACATAATATTTTGGTAAATGTCATGTGACCCTGATAAATGTTCGTGGAATTATTGTTAAAATAAAAACGTTTCTTCGTTGAAAAATATTTTTTTATAAAAATATGGCGGAATATGATGTTACATTGATTGTATTTGTTTGGTTACGTTTTATTTAAAAATATGCCGTAATCAACTTGATGCAACATCATGTGACATTATTGTTTAGCAATGACATAATAACACGATGTTGCGATGCAGTTTCATGTTACTAGATAGGGTTTATTTATCTTAACTTCGTCGTACCGTTCGAAAATCCGTCCATCAAAAGTTTTCATCGTCGATCTAAAAATCACAATAATATTTACGAAGCTAGCGCGCATGTATTTGTGTAGGACAGCATGACAAATGTTATTCTGCAAAATTTCTGTAGGTTATGCAAGCTTTCCCGACTGCAGAATAACAACAATGCGTTGCGTGAGTTATTTTCGTTTTATGAATGACGGAAATTGAAACGATTAATCGACATCTCCTTCTTCGTCGCATGAAAAAACGTTGGAAAATTGGCTGCTAGGAATTCTTTAATGAAAAAAGCATTTAAATCTCAGCTCACTTTGATTGATCGCGTATCAGAGGCAACGAACTAAAATATCAGGGAATAACTAGTTTTGCATTGTGTGTCATAAAAATTGCTGATATTGTTAATAATTTGTGTTGGATAGGACGGGAATAGGCAATTACGACGAAGCAGCAAACATACCCTATAGACTAATCTATTGGTATAAGTATTGGATAACCTAAATCCAACGTATTAATAACATAAAGTTACTTATTTGTTGTGTGTTTCAATACTGTAACCGGTGAAGTTTTTTTGCAATTTAATAAAGATTTAATAGCAACATGGAAGATGTTGCAAGTGCTGCGTGGGTTAAGTTTGGACCAATTCAGACAAGAAGCACTACAAGTTGGACTTGAAATTACACATGAAATAGGACTTATAATGAGACATGAAATTGAACTTGAAACAGGGCATAATAAAGAACTTAAAATTTAACTTCAAACTAGCTTAGGCTGACCAGACGTCCCGGATTGTGCGGGACTGTCCCGGATTTGGATGGCTTGTCCCGGATTACCAAGCGTCCCGGAAAGTGTCCCGCATTGATTAATTTTTAATCGTGCCAGTTGAATGTTGAAACGCTCAGAGGAACGATACAGATGAGTTTTAAGGGGTTTTCAAGAAGTATCCTATTTATGAATTATTGTTGAAAGAAGTGCATTCAACTGAAAAATGTATGTATATTTTGTATTATTTTGTAGAATCTTTTCTTTTCAAGTATTTGGCCTTCGATGCCTTTATTTTTAACCTAAAATCCTCGCTTTCAGTCTGGGGTAGATTGCCTCTGCCGTCCCGCAATCGTCCAAAAAAAATCTGGCCACTTTAAACTAGCCTTGAATTGAATGTAAAATTTGACTGGAAATTATACTTACAACTTTGCCAGAAATTGAAGTTAAGTCGGACTTAAAATTGAACTTCAAATTGGACTTGAAATAGGATTTGAAATTGAATTTGATTTTTTTCATATCGCCTATGAAATACAACCCCTGTTTTGTGCTCAAAAACTGCTTCCGAAATTGGACTTTTCGACGAAATGTTTATGACTGCTCATTTCCCGTTAATAACAACATATCTATTTGTACTACTTTTGTCGTTCAAATAATTTCTCCACGTTATCAACAAGGAATGAATGGCGGACTACGACGGTATTGCAAATTGCTGTTTAATCCCAACACACACAAATTTCAATACAAAAGTTTGTTCACAGCTTGATCGAACAATTCTTCGGTTCCCGCCGTGGCCATCGATAAATATATTCAATTAATACGCTACCCAGCGCCGTGGACTGCCGTGTGCTGCTCCGCGGAGAATCTAATTACATCAAAAATTTATTCCGTGGTTTGCCCGGCCAACAGAACGCATGTCGATGACGTGCGGAGTAGCGAAGTTGTAAGGAAACATGTCACGGTCTTATTCCTCCGATATTGGCTATACCCGGAGAAGTTGGTGCCACACGATGTCAATCTAGCAACAAGGCGAAACAACAGACCGATGGATAAACAATTTGATGAAAATAAATTGAATCATATCCCGCTGAGATTATATTCTTCTAATTTAGTCCACCCGTCCGATGCTCCCGCTCTCCGCTGATGCTGTGTAGCAAAGCTGCTGGTCTATCGATTGTTTACTTCTCGTCTATTACCTATCCTTAGGATAGGAGTCGCTTTGCTCTGACCCTTCTCGCCAACATCTAGTAGAACAGCTTCTAATGTCATCGGGGGTTGAAAAAGTCGAAGCCCGGTTACAGGGATCAGGATTCTTTTTCATTGTTGGAGGTATGTGTTAGGCCGTTTTAAATTTAAAAAACTAAAATTATTAACTCATAAAATTTATTCAAGAAAACTTATTTTTAAGGATATTTTCGGAAACTTGTGAGCAAGCAGTAATACTGAATGATTGATGCTTTCTTACTTAGAATATCAAGGACTGCAAAATATAAAGGGTTTTTTTCTCAGGTACATGAGATATTTTAGGTCAATTCTATGTTTTTCAAGGTACTGAATCCAAAACTGTCTCTTCATCTCGTACAGATTTTTTGCAAATATACTTTTTTTTATGAAAAATTACAAATTTTATGAAAAAATCAATACCACCATGTGTCATGTGTCTCCAAGACATGTGTATTGTGATCGTGAGAAGGCTACACAAACACTGTGATAGTTTAGTATCATCCACCTGGCAGTAGACAGAGCTTATGGCATACTTTTTACTCATATGAGGAAAGACTGGCATATTAGTTCTTTTAATAATCTAACATTGGGTTCTTAGTAGTACGGTAGTATTCAAAATATGTCAATCCTTAATTCCTTAAAGTGATAATTCTAAGTATGAATTAATTTTGGATTGGTTTTACAGAAAAGTACTTATAATTACAGAACATTTTATCATTGCAATATGAAAAGCCAATAAATATAAAATCAATCAAAATCAATTTTTTTTAGCAAATATTATATATCACTGTCGTAATTAAACACAATGCCCACGTGCTGCTTTTATTATTTAAATTATCTTTATTGAGTTGACAACCCAATGTCGTACATTTTATTCTTATTATTACACAATCCTACACTCAAAAAAATCGACACGTAGCATCCACGTGAAAAATCATGTTAAATTCTGTACAGCAACTTACATGAACTTCATGTACTAGTCAATGGGAAAGTTGATAAAATTTACCGGGATCGCACGTAAACTGGTTAGTATGAGTGGGAGTTACCAATAATTCACGCGAATGTTACATGAAAAGTGTGATGGATGAGAATTACCTATGTTTTCATGTAAACTTGACGTGCCAATTTTTTTGAGTGTAGCAGCAATCGTAATTTTTATGACCGAGTGCTAACTGCTAAGGAGTCCAATTTCCTGCAGAGAGAATGTTTTTATGAAAGACGGCTCACAACGCTTAACTGATGCGCCTTCACTAATGTTTCACACTTTGATATCCCAGTGCAATTTACGGGATCGTATCTAATATCATCGGCAATTGTGAACTGAGAAAAGGGCAAACTGCAGGAACGATGTTATGCTTAGGCGAACTCCCGATAAGAGTGCAGAGTGAAAATCACATCATCTCGTGTTACATCCCCAGAGTAAATTAATATTTGCCTCATAATGTAATGCATGGCGGACAGTGTGAGCGCATAAAGCATCATTTTGTCACCATCAGCAGCTATATTTTTTTTCATTTCGCACTCATTTTTCCAGCTTTTCTATGTTGTTTTCTCTACTTCACTAGCAGACTGGCCCAAGGTTATACTTTCCACGCTTTGACTTCGTGGTGTAATTTTATCACATTTCAATTATTTTCCCCTCTTGACGTGGGAATCAAGAGTTCACGATTCGTGGTTGAAGTTCTCCGACGATTGGGTGCGCCAACCATGTCAGAAAAGATTTATCTACACAAAGCGCTTAGAACTACTTAATTTAATAATAGGTATGTATATCACGGTAAGCGCAATTTTTAAATTTTTATCGGAGAATATTAATTTGTTTTGTAATGAACGAAAAATTCATTGAACTGGAAAATATGATATACAGATTAAGAAAAATATTGACCGGGCAAGTAGGACTTGAACCCTTTCACGATGTGTTGAGTTGAGATTAGATTAGTTTAGAAATAATGATATTCGTCATTTAAATAACGAAATGTTCAATTACATTCATCGTATAAATATTGGGTGTGCAATATTTACAAAGCAAATGCAAATATTTTGCTTTACAAATTGAGCGGACTCTGTCATCCAACAAAATAATGGTATGGCGCATTCCTTTTCTAACTCTAATAGGTTCTTTTTCTAATATCGCTGCAGCTTAACTTACTACATACTACAGTATGTTTCAATAGTAGCTAGTAAACTGCGTTCGAACGTAACGTGCGCCGTAGTAGTGCTCGATGGGAACAGAAGATGGAATGTTACAAATGGACAGCCCAAACGAGTCGTTTGCGTTAAAGTGGGAGTTGAAAAATGTCCATCGCTTGTCTACAAATGAGCCATTTGTAAATTATGATGAGAAGCCCGTGGTGGTGCGTGGCGAACAAGATTGTCCGCAAATTAACCGTCATGATGAATGAATCCGTATCACACTACGCTGGCCGGTTGCGCTCGGTGAAGGTAATTATGTTTAATCAACTGTCCTCTGGAAGTGTCGGCTTTGCTGGGAGGGATTTTATACTGCGTCTCTTCATGTGGCTGTGGATGCGATGGATGTTTGCCGGTCAGATTGGTTTCTCCTGCCACTGATTGCCGCAAAAGGTAAGTTATAATTACGCAATTATTTTTGGATTCTGAATTTAAATTACTATAAATTATCTTGGAGTGTGATTGATAGCGCATTTAGGTGGTAACCAATGGTAGTTTGCGATTTCTTAGATTTGATTTCGAAAAGTTCTCACACAGGCGTTTTTAGATTCTCTTGATTTTAAAAATGTATTTCATACTGGTAATAATTACAATAATAATGATAATAAAGGTAATACAAGTATGTGGATGCAAAAATCAAAATATAATCAATAATTCATTCCGATTGTGATAGAGAAAGTTATATAAAATCGAAGCGAAGACTATCGCTGCGCGCTGGGGGGCTCCGTAGCCGCAAGGTTACCGAGTCTGCTTTGACAAGCGAGTGGTCGTGGGTTCGAATCTTAGTAGAATCAAGCCATTCGATGTCAAGTGACTTTAGCATGGGTTTATTCTCAGGCCCCTCCATTTACCCTTCCTTCGTGCTGAATTCTATATTTACCCTCTGAAGCCTCTTGACAGTGCAAATGTCCCTCCTATAGTTAAGTGTACTGGTCAGAGGTACGAATGAGTCCTCGCCAGGGACGGCTATAATATGGGATAGTGCTGGCAGCGAGGAATAAGTGGGTAAAGTAGATTAAGCTTTGAAGGAAGGGTAAACCCCAATACACGCAAGCACGCATAAAATTTAATAAGCATATCGCTCACTCAATAGCGATTATAGCAAAAAGAAATGCAGTGCAGGTCATACAGCAAACACCCGGGCGATATTACAATAAATCAACTATACGGGTCGCAGTAATGAGTCCACACATGGAAAAAAAAATCGCTGCAAAAGTCACTAAAAATGAAATTTGATGAATTAAAAAACAGAGGTTATGATCGAAGGCGGAATATAGCACAAAGGCTTTGCTTTGCTTTTTGCCGCAATTGTTAATTTGTTCTACCTCTAAACCAACAAATCGGCACAAGTGGGTATAACTTTAAAAAGTTTAGAGAGCTTAGAACGCGGAGGCGGTGATTTTCGCTCGACTGCTAATCGTCAAAGAATTGCTAGTCAAAACAACAAATCAAAATCTATCTCTGGTAAGTGTTTACGTTGTTTGGATGACACGAAGAAGAAGGAGGAGGATGACACGAATAACAATTGTTTATTTCTACGTTGTTTACGAACGCCAACGTTTCGGTTACCGAAGATATCCGTTTCCAAAATTCTGCTGTACAACGGCTGTTTTTCTTGGTGCGGAAGTACAAAAGATCTTTGGTCAAACTTTCCGACAGAAGTTTAATTAATTTGAAGAAACACTATACACTCAGACGTTCATCCTTTTCGAACGACGCCTCCTACGAATGGCTCATTTTGCTTACACTTTGTTTGTTTATAATTCTAGTCGGCTGTCGACTAATGCAACAGTCGTAGACTCCGTTTATAACCTTTTCTCGCAAAATTAGCCTGCAAAATGTGTAAAGTGAGTAAACCGGAAAGTAAATAAAACTTGGTCTGTATTTAAAATTTCTTACGCTCTGCTATGGAATCGCATCGCTCCCCCTGTATGAAATGGCTTTTCCGGACACTGCTAAACGAGATATAGCTACAACAGTGAAAACTACACCCATTTCACCCGGTACACTGTAGCCGTCACTCCAGTGAAGTGACTCCTTCCTACTTTGGAAAAGGAGATTGTAAGCGTCTCACAAATTACGGCGGTAGTCGGTGAGTATTTAGCTTCCTTACCGACCAAGGAGCGGCAGACTGTATGTGTAAGTGGAAAAAGTTTTAGGAGAAAATTAAAATATTTGACAAATGCTTGCAGAAATTAAGTCTTACCCATCTGTTGAGAGAAGGAGAGCGGTGACGGAACTGAATTACTACGTTGCGTTCACTCGAAGGAAAGCTTTGTCATAAAGTGGCTCGAACAATTGCAGCGATGATCATGATGGGGGGACGATGATGAATTTTTAGTGGTCTTCGGGATGTTCAAGCCGGTGAGGTCAATATTTGCACCGAAAGACAATGTACATACGCTCTTATTGTCTCGGGCTGGATTTTATCGATATTCGTAACAATGCAAGTACAGTGTGGTTTCAACCAACTGGTCAATAAAATTTTAAATTACTGTCTCCGATTAGCCTGTCGGGTGTTACCGAGTTTTGTGGTTTTATATTGGCAATAAAACACGCTTAGGCAAACGGTTGTGAGTGATATGCTTCGGGGTTTGGTCTTCTCATCACTTTTACTATTCTGATGAACACAAATTCAGTGTTGAAAATTAATTTTAAATATTTACAGACAACTTAAAATGCCCAAAGGATAAGATGAAAACTAAACGTAGTATTTTTGGAAACGCCACATGTTTTGATTGCGTACTGTTTTGATACTATTGATAGAATCTATTTTTTATCAGGAGTAATGGCGTGATTCTCCCAGGTGATCTCGATGTACGATGCTCGCAAATCAAGCCACTTATCGTATGCTCGAATCTCACCTGGAAAGGGATGGTAAAGTCAATAGGATAGTAGCAGTAGCCCCGCATATATCCTGTTTTGTCATTGAATAAAAACAGAAGGTCCAATTTTGGAAACGAAACATAGCACTTGGGCTTTGCTTTACTTTAATGGCATATTTCTGCTATACCTGGTGGTTTCAAGAAATCATTTACTTAATTTCTTTGTAGTCAGTCAAGTGCTACCGTTTGGATATAATTGCACGTTGTGTTGTGTGCATTCTATTGTATGCAGTGTATAGTAGTTATTTATTATAGGTGCGCTCTACGCTCATTCTCGTGTTTACCATGTTTCGTTTTTCTTGTGACTTTTCTCTGATTTTTTTTCTAAATTTATATCACGTAAAGCCTCCGGGCCTGTTTTAAAATAGGAAGCGTGTATTCCGTGAAAACGTTTTCATCTCCTAATGTTTTCCCACAGACAGAAACGGTCGTTGATGTCGCACGCCTAATCCTGCCCCTTATTCCGTCACGTAAACAGCTAAAACCGTAGCTGTGTTCGTGGATGGGTATATTCTTGAAATTGACTATTTGCTGGGTTGATTTCGAGAAATTAATTAAGCGTAACCTGAAGCAACAGTAGTAACAGCAGTTTCGACCACCCTTCAGATGTCAATTGAAAGTGACATTATTGAGTCCACCGTTTGATAGCGGAATCCAACGCCTGTTAAAAATTGATTATTGCCAAATTACTTTCTGCGTCACTTAACTAGAAAGCAGCTAGATGGGATAGCTATAGCCGACAACAGTCGATAATATTGTCAGAGTTCAAGCTGTGAAATTGCTGTGCCATGGAGGTAAATTAGTTGTCAACCCTTGTTAGACATTAAATCGAGCAAGTCGAATGAGTACTGCTCTTCGCGCAGTACGGATGAACGGCAGCGTGATTCGAAGAGCCCAGCTTGTTTCGAAAATATCAAGAGGGATTTCAATGTCGCAACAAACTCGTACATTTCTTAATAAATTCTAATTCCCGGGTAATTAATTGGTTCGACTTAATGCAAAACATTTTCAAATAAAAATACCTTTCAATTCCCTTTTTTTTCATTTTTTGAGTCCACATTATCACTCTCATCAATCACCATCAATCGCGTGATACGATTTTACAAGACAGCATTGAGAAAATATTGACCATGTCTAAAAACCAACTGAAAATACGTCTAATAGGAATGACACCTATTTAAGCAAATATTGTATAACATTAAGTAATATTGTATGTAGTCTACATTTGCCCGATAAAATAAATAAATAATCGCACTCATTGTGTATGAAATGTTGGTGGAATAGCGAGACTAATAAAAATTGCACCCTGGTTTATACTATAGGTATAGTTAGTTAATCATAGCTTTTTCTAAATTTTTGAGGTTAAGTCATTTTTTCTTGGGAGGTTAAATTTTCAAGGGGCTTATAATTTGGATATAAAAAGTTGTATTCATGTTGCTCCTAGCCCTCTAGCAGCTTAGAGTCAGGGTGACACAGACCCATGCACCTTCCAGTATTGGACAAAAGGTAGGAGTCACAACGATTACTTGTTAAGCGTAGCTACTAATAACCCCCCCCCCCCCCTTCTTACCTTTCCGCTCTTTCTCCTTCATTCTAAATTTCATTACTTTCTTCTACCGTCCCTTCGTCAATTGCAAAAGAACTACGGTTTCAAAAAATATTAAGTTATTAATATATAAAAAAAATATTAAGTTACTAGCTGATAGCCCGGTTGATAAACGGCTGGATAATGCGGAATATAGACCCCATAGTGGTCGTTAGCCTCTTATCCAGCAACTCCGATCCCGACCTTCTAGTGGTACCAGCCGGAATACGAGCAACCTTAGCGGAGATCGGGTAACCAACCCCGGTGGAAACTAAGGTCGTATACTAACCGAGAAGGAGGTATAGTGAGTCTCGGCACTATAAGATGGCAGCCCCATCGCGAGACTCGGTAGTGTTTCCCCAGTACGGCTACACACCTAAATTAAATTTAAACTAACAACATTCAAGCATATACGGAGCGGAATATTCGGCATCGACCTAGGCGACGGAACAAGGACGATGAATGGAGACTCGGGACTTGGAACTGCAGATCGCTAAATTTCGCAGATTGCGAGCGGGTGCTGATTGAACAGCTGGAACCCCGCAAACTCGGCATCGTAGCTCTGCAGGAAATCTATCGCAAAGGAGAGAACGTATGGAAGATCCGTGGCGGAAAGGCTCAGTTTTACCAGAGCGGTGGCGCTACCAACGAACTGGGAACGGGTTTTGTAGTGCTGGGCGGAATGCAGGATCGCGTGATAGATTGGAAGGCGATCAACGAGAGAATGTGTGTATTGAGGATAAAGGGCCGTTTCTTCAATTATAGCATCATTAACGTGCACTGCCCGCGCGAAGGTAGACCCGACGATGAGAAAGAAGCGTTCTACGCGAGGCTGGAGGCAACGTACGACAGCTGCTCGTCACGGGACAACAAGATCGTCATCGGGGATATGAACGCCCAGGTCCGTAGGGAAGAAATGTATAGACCGGTGGTAGGACCCCATAGCCTGCACACCGACACAAACGATAACGGCCAACGATGTATAAACTTCGCAGCTTCCCGAGGCCTGGTGATCCGAAACACGTTTTTCCCGCGCAAGGATATTCACAAAGCCACCTGGAGATCACCTGACCAACGTACAATGAACCAAATTGACCACGTTCTCATAGAGGGCCGGTTTTTCTCTAACATCACGAACGTACGCTCCCGTCGGGGTGCGGATATTGATTCTGACCATTACCTAGTAGCAGTACATGTGTGCTCAAAGCTGTCCACCGTATACCGGACACTTCAAAGCCGCCCTCCTTGCTTGAACATCAGGCAGCTAGATAACCCACAAGCTGCCGAGAACTACGCGCGAGTACTGAATGAGGCACTGCCTTCTTCCGAGGAGGTGCTTCAAACTTCGAAGACGGTTGGGACAGAATACGCTCAGCCATGGGAGAGGCCGCTACCGTGGCACTAGGTATTGAGCCTCGGAGTATACAAAATGATTGGTTTGATGGGGAATGCCAACAAGCGGTGGAGGAGAAGAAAAATGCTTGGAAAAATTATCTAAGTATTGCCACTAGAGAGAGCCTGGCCAAATACCGACGAGCTAGGAACCAGTTGACCACTATCCTGAGGAGAAAAAAGCGCCAAAAGGAGGACAGAGATCGTGAAGAATTAGAGCAACTATTCCGAGCTAATGACACGCGCAAGTTCTATGAGAAGGTGAACCAAACTCGGAAGAGCTACACACCGAAACCTGACATGTGTAGGGACTAGGGAGGGAATCTAATTACAAACGAGCGCGAGGTGGTCGACAAGTGGAAGCAGTTCTTCAATGAACACCTCAATGGCGAAGTCGCAAAAGGAGGCGGAACGGAAATTAACCTAGGAGCGCCCATGGAAGATAGTAATGTCCCAGCACCTGATCTCCAAGAAGTCAAACGAAAAATCAGGCTGCTGAGGACCAATAAAGCCGCTGGGAAGGACCGCCTACCGGCAGAGCTTTATAAACATGGCGGAGAAACGCTAGCAAAGGCTCTACACTGGGTTATTTCGAGGATTTGGGAGGAGGAAAAGCTACCGGAGCAATGGATGGAAGGAGTGGTTGGTCCCATCTACAAAAATGGTAATCGGCCAGACTGCTGCAACTATCGTGGTATTACGCTGGTAAACGCCGCCTACAAGGTACTCTCCCAGATCCTGTTACGCCGGCTGTCACCGATAGCACAAGGTTTCGTAGGGAATTATCAGGCGGGTTTCATGGGGCCTCGCGCAACTACGGACCAACTTTTTACCATCCGACAGATCTTGCAGAAATGTCGGGAGTACAACGTGCCCACGCACCACATCTTTATTGATTTCAAAGCAGCATACGATACAGTCGATCGAGACAAGCTATGGCAGATAATGCACGAATACGGTCTTCCGGACAAACTGACGCGACTGATCAGAGCTACATTGGATCAAGTGATGTGTTTCGTATGCATCTCTGGGATACTCTCGAGTCCCTTCGAGACGCGACGAGGGTTGAGACAAGGTGACGGTCTATCCTGCATGCAGTTCAACATCGCTCTTGAGGGGGTGATCCGACGAGCGGGCATCGAAACGAGAGGCACGATTTTTACCAAGAGTAGCCAACTTCTAGGCTTTGCAGATGACTTCGATATCATTGCCAGGAACTTTGCGACGGCGGAGGCAATCCACGCCAGACTGAAAGCGGAGTCTAGGAGAATTGGGCTAAAAATAAATGCGTCGAAGACCAAATACATGAAAGGAAGAGGCTCAAAGCAAACAAACGCGCGCCTCCCACGGACGGTAACCGTTGACGGCGACGAACTAGAAGTGGTAGAGGAGTTCGTGTATTTGGGATCGCTGGTGACTGCTGACAACAACACCAGTAAGGAGATCCAGCGGCGCATCCAAGCGGGAAATCGGGCCTACTTTGCCCTTCGTAAAACTCTACGATCAGGAAGCATACGCTGCTGCACGAAGCTAACAATGTACAAAACCATTATTAGACCGGTAGTTCTTTATGAACTTGAAGCCGTGACGTTGCTTACGGAGGACATACGCGCCCTTGCCGTGTTTGAGCGGAAAGTGCTGCGGACGATATTTGGCGGAGTACAAACTGAAAGCGGAGAGTGGCGGAGGCGTATGAATCACGAGCTACAGGCACTGCTTGGGGAGACTCCCATCGTACATCTAGCGAAAGTTAGCAGGCTACGGTGGGCCGGACACGTCGTAAGGATGCCGGACGACAGTGCGACGAAAATAGTCCTCTTCAACAACCCCACCGGCACCAGGAATAGGGGGACCCAACGTGCACGATGGCTCGACCAGGTCGAAAGCGATTTACGACTTCTGAGACGACTAGGAAATTGGCGACGAGTGGCCCAAGACCGAGTTGAATGGAGACGAGTGCTTGAAACAGCACGAGCCACCCCGGCTCTATGCTGCTGAAGAAGAAGAAGAAGCTGATAGCCCGATCTCACTCGGGCCCTTTGTCACTCAGTCACTTTGTACATCTGTTTTTGTAACGAAAACTGTCATAATGCAAGAAGCAAAACCTTTTTTTCATTTCCTCTTACATTTTCCCCAACCATTTGTAAATCTGACTTCTTCTCGGTAATCCCTACAAATTGACAGAAAATCTTTTTAACGTTTTTGAACCTCCCCCGTTTTTAGGGCCACCCTATTTCCCCTTTCAGAAATAAAACAACTTGTACAACTGCTATCGTTCCAAATGCAAGAACACACCCCCTTACCCATTTGAACGTTTCTCTCCCCTTGTAACAGACCGCCTCCCTCTGTTGTCAACCCCTCGGTGCTGATCTTTTTATGCCAAAAACATGTGTTTGACAAACGACGTTTAATGATGAACAGTCCAGAAGTTCCGGAGCTATGGCGGCACATACATTCATACTCACGTTCCTCGTTTCCCTACATGTCGGTTCCTTCCCAGTCAGCTCCCCCTTCTGTCACGTAGCTAATCATCATAATTGGGAAATGGGCGGGCACCACGCGATTTACCAGAAAATTTTACATAAAATCTCTTATAATTTATCAGCTGGCAGGCCGTTTCTGAATTGCATTCGTTGTTAGGCTAGTTTTTCCCGTAGTGCAAAGTGTTATTAAAGCCATTTTCAAGTATCGAAATTACTTCGAAGTTTCGAATAATCACGGGAGTGAAATATCACATTAGTCGACATAACAATGCATTATATTGCTCAAATTGCTCAAATAAATTTAAATAATAAAACTAAAAAAATTTGTACGAAATTGTTACTATTATTTAAATATTTGCAAAAGTACCCCGAACGTCAAGATTTATTATGCTGATTCTATGTTGAAAATGCATCTTTTTCATTAAAATACATTATTTAGTCATGAAAATGACCGGAAGCTTCAAGTAGACGTGCTTAAACATACTTTCACTAACAATTCAGATAGAATTACCCAAGATATTCAAAACGCCATATCTCCCAAACTATCAATATTGTTTTTTTTCTGGTGAACATTTTGAGCATATTTATTTGAAAATAAAACTGGGGGTGTTTTAAGATATTCGCATTTTTTGTTTTAAATTGGAAAAAAAATGTTTGATGTTGACAAATTAGATAAAAACTGATAACATCATTCGATTGCGCGGCCAAAAATCCATAGAAAAAGTATCTTCACATCAAATTGTTTCAAAGATATTTGAACTCGAAAAATGACTTTTGTTGAAAATCTGTAAAAAAGGAAGTCGGAATGAACAAGTATACCAACTTTGGTTGAAATCGCCGAATCCAAACCTTGTGTACGTTTGAGATGGAATGGCCCGAGTATTATACTCTTATGGCGGTTTTAATGACCAATTTTGGTGTGAAATGCCATCATAAGATTGTAATAAAACCCAAATTGTTACTTGGGCCATATATAGATATGACTGACTGCATTTTAAGGTCAAGATAAAAACACCAGCTTGGTCTTTTCATTTCTATTAACAACCCTTCGTTCAGACAAAGGTTCAATGACATTAGCTTTAAAAGCGTTTGATCAGCCTGAAATTGGTACTTGGGCTTACCATGCAATGCATACCCGTCACTTTGAAACATTTCACATTTTTTTAGCGTTTTTTCTTGCGCTTTTTTAGCTGTAAACAGGCTGTAAATAAGTATTGTAAACGAAATCTCAGCAATTAGGTTTGTTTTAAATCTGTTGTCAATTTTTATTTAAAATCAATCGCGTTACTTGGGCAACTTCTCTGAGGATCAATACACGATGTCCTACAGCCGGATGAGACGTCAAGTCACACGCTAAATTGAACTCAACGCTGATGGAAACATGAAATTTTTTCCGAACGATTAATGACCCCCTAGCAGCTCGCCCAATAAACATTTTTGTTTAAGAATAGCTTATTCAACTGTTGTACTGCTAATTCACGTGTAACAAGTGCTTGATAAGCTACTATACAACAAAAATGTTACTTGGGCGGACCTTGTTGTTGGCTTATTCGATTTGGGCCTATATTGAAGCACATGCATAGCAAAACATCTCACTGCACGCACATGGCAGTCGATGTCGCTGGACTCGAAAAAGGCGTGGTTTAGCGCCCGGCGTCGTCTTGAGGACGTCATTTTTATTTTTTTATTTTTTTTTAATGTTTCTAAGTATGTTTATTTACATGTTATTGTATAAATAAAATATGTACAAAGGTTTTACATGGCAATTTCAAAGTTAAACTTCTATTCATCTGTATCTATTCTATCATTGCATGGCTGTGTAAACCATTAAAATCTTCAGAATATTTGTTCTTGTAGACACCGATATTCCATCTAGTGTTCGCCGCAGCAGATCCTCACAACTAAAGGAGCGTTGAGCCCAGAAACTGAGCTTAATTTTCGTTTTAGTGTAATAAAAGCATTACGTACTCTAGAACAGAGGAAGTATTTGTGCTGAATGGTTTCAGTAGCTGTGCTCTCACAATGAGTACATTGATAAAAATGGAGGACACATCGAGTAAATTTATTTGGAAGGACCTAATAAAGATAGCTGAACTCGAAATTATTAACATTATTGCTCAAAGTAGTTGAAAATGCAATTTGATAGAAATACCGCAAATTTTCGAATTTTTCCTGCCACACCCTGTATTATCTTGCCATTTCATTAATAAATTAATTTTCTTAACACATTGTTAAGTAGTAACGTCAGCAACCGGTTCTGGCAAAGCTGATGTGTTTCTTTATCTTTACATTATTACTGTGAGCAATATTTTGACCAACAAGGTGAGTAGTAGTAACTGTTTTTGGACGTGTTTAATTAAAAACGGTTAAATCACTTATATGTGTCTGCATATTTTTTTCGTTAAGCGTGTTTTCAAATGTCAACACAGCTTGCAAGTTTGTTTTGAATTTTCATATGGACGCAAAAAGGGAACTTGTGGTAAGTGTTAAAAATTTCAACTAAATTAAAAAAATTTCAACCGTGTGATATTTTAAAGAAGCTAAAGCCACTCGGAATAAACGAATAATCCATCTTTCGTACCATCAAGCGATTCAAGGAAACCGGTTCATGAAAAATACTCCCCAAACCTGGCCGACAATGCATTGTAAGGATACCGGAAGCCATTAAACGAGTAAGAAAAGGAATTCGACGGAAACTTGACCAGTTTACACGTAAGACGGCCAAGGAACTGGGAATTTCGCAGTCAACCATGAAGAATATTTTGAAAGATGATCTTGAATTGATTCTATACAAAAAATAACGAGTCCACGGTTCGATGGAAAAGCAGAAGCTTACAAGAGTCGAAAGATGTCGGCAGTTGTTCAAACGGGGCACGGTGATGGTGAAATTCTGTTTTCGGACGAAAAAATGTTCCTACTACAGGAACACCACAACCAATAAAATGATCGGATATATGCAGCACATCTTTCTTATATTCCTTGGGACAAACTGGTTATCCAAAGGTAATATGATGATTCCAGAGTGATGGTATGGGGATGTTTCTCCAAAAACTTGAGAGTTCAATTGCTGTTTATTGAACCTGGTGTTAAAATCAACACTAAATACCTATTACATTGATAATGTTTTGAAGAAACATTTGCATCCCATCGTCAAAAACAAACACTACAAGAATGTACCATGCTACTTCCAACAAGATTCCGCTACTCAGGCTTGGAGTGAGCACAATTTTCCGGATTTTTTTCCTTGAAAGAGTGACCTGTCTTTTCGCCTGATTTGAGTCTTCTTGACTTTTATGCATGGGGTTACATGCTAGGCGGACTGCGGTTACTTTCAAGCAACGTTTGGAGAAGATTTGGGATGAAATGCCTCAGAACCTCGTGCGTGCCAGCTGTAACGCTTTTCAACAACGATTGCGACTGGCAATTAAAGCAATGTGAATTGAACCAATTCAAGACATATTATTTTTGATATACTTTACACGAAATACACTCAAAATTAAAATTTATGCAAGTGTCTTATTTTTGTGACCATTTACTTTACTGCCAGTTATTACTACTCACCCTGTAAATTTAATCTAACGGGAACGGGACAACATAGACGGGGTGATGCCCAACGGGAACTAGTGTATGTTGCTGCTTCGTCGTAATTGCCTATTCCCGTCCTATCCAACACAAATCATTAAAAATATCAACCTTTTTTCTGACACACAATGCAAAACTGGTTATTCCCAAGGGCATTAGCTTCTTAAACATTATTGTGATTTTAAGTTCGGACGATGAAAAATTTTGATGGATGAATTTTAAAACGGTACGACGAATTTAAGAAAAAAATTCAGTTACGTAATAATATGCTTTCATAATCGCTTTTCAGTGATTTCAAAGTTCACGGATCGGAATCGGAAGGTAAGTGTGTTTTAGTCAAAACAGCACAAGAACTTTTGGAGTATTCATTAAATTCATGCAACAAATGATGAAAATTAGAATGGCTTTACTTGCTACGACGGGAATTAGAAATAAACCCTATATTTCCCGAAACCGGTCGGTTTAAAATGTAAACTTTCCATCTTGTAAGAACTGTAAGTGTTGTGTCCCGTTACAGTAAATGTAGATTTGTCGATGCTTACGTTAGTACGTAACAGATATTGCAGCAGTATTTTGCTGCTAAAACTGATGTGTTAAAGTGCATTTGCATTGCCATGATAAGCGGAAAACAGGAGACACAAAGAGAATCTCTGTTACTTACTTGTTACCTCCGTCCTTTTGAGCAAGTAACAGCGAATTATCGTTTATAAGCGCTATAATCTCGTAAGTCTTAGGTGAGCTAAGCCTTAGCCGATTTAGTTACTTTGTTAGAGAGGTTACTGATAGTTCATCAATCCATCATATACTTGAGATCAGGCTAGTGACAGTGACATCTATATTTCGTTTCTTTGTAACTGCGAATTTTTTTTGGAAACAGCATAATAAGAGCTTGTGCTTGGATTTTGCATTAGTCTTGAGCAAAATTTATTGACCAGGTAGTACTGTAAGAATCATGGGTGTTTGAAAAGTTGGGACAAAAAATAACTTTAAAAAGCGAAATGGTTTATTTGAAATTGAGTTGGGAGCTACCCCGTAACATAGTGACAGTTATTAATAGTTTCCCATAACACCCGCCAGTGTCAAAAATGTCGCGACGATCGTTTCTACGTGCTGGCCAAAATTGACGCACCTTCGATTTCCAAAAGAAATGTTAATTTTTGTTACGTTAAATGTGAACGCAAAAAGCTGTCTGGACAACGATTTGAAAAGTGCGTATTGATTATTTCAGCATTGTTTCATGTTTTCGATAAAACTGTTGGAATTCTTGGTGGGTTGTTTGATTGATTTGTTTACAAGATAAAAAGCGGTATTTATTACAAGATTGTCACTCTTGTGTACGAGTTGTCTGCTCTAAAGTATTTAAATATTGCGTGTTTCATTGAAAGTTATCCGCTGCGCAATTCAAAATGAAATGCTCTTTTATGATTGCTGGATCGATTTTGTCGTTAACAGAACAAGTTAAGCAAAATTCAAGAGTAAATCCAAGCAATAGAGATCGTTGCAGTTGTACAAAAAACACTCTGTTACATGACAGAACCAAATAGAGCATGTTATTATGACATAAGAACCAGTTATGCTGCTATTGTCATTACCATGGAAACGTTTTGATACTTGACATAATGTTGTCAGTTCGTAAAATACTCTATTGAAATAATAAACCAATTCAGATCTTATATGCACAAGAGATTTTTTGCCAAAACAAATGATAATACACTCTTTCTTCGATATTTACGCCGCTTTCAAACATCTGTCGTGAACCATGAACCAGCAGTTTTAGGTACGTTTGATTAGTATGGGAGCTGTCATATTGTTACCGGGTTGGTTGGGAGTCGCATGCAGAAGTAAGAATTTAACTAACGGTCATTTATCATTTGAAGTATCTAAAACATGCTTCAATTTTTTAATAAAATTATGACAAATTTTAATAGCATGATGAAAGCAAAGTAGGAAACAGAAAAAACATGCGATGCGTGGTCAGGAATTTTCGCTGCTAGGCGGCAAAATAAAAGATCCTAGAATTACCGTTCTGATTCAAACTTAGAACAGTTTCAAACTTCGAACACTCAGAATAAAATGCTCGCTAGTATCACTAATATGATAAAATACTATGCTTATTGTATACCACCGTGTTCGTAATGATGACCTCTATCCGGTGGTATATATTATGCATAATATTTTGTCATATTAGCGATACTAGCGAGCATTTTATTCTAGGTGTTCGAAGTTTAAGACTGTTCTAAGTATGAATTAGAACGGTATACAGCAAAAAACCAGCCTTGAAATAGGGCAAGTTGTATTCTTGCCCACTTGTTTACCAAGTTGAAAGTTTCTTTTGTGTACCTTTAAACGATCTTTAACCGCTTAATCTTCACTGGTACTAGAGACGAAGAAGTTTGCATGCAATATTTCTTATATTGTCTCCGTACGTGTTGTCTACATAAATGTGCAGAAGGCAAGGTAGGCAAAATTTGCATATATTTATATTTCTCATTCAGAAGTATAAAGTTCAACATATACTTTCGATGTGGATGCTGGCGGTTGTTCGTGACTACAAGTTACAGGGAGTTGCAGTTAATTACTATAGATGTTCGCCGCAACAGCCCCTGGTACGTGAACAACCCTAGTGAGTAAGCGTGACCCAGCATCTATGCGCAACTGACTGGGTGACACTGTCAAAGTGGGATCATAAATGAGCATAAACGAATTGTAAACAAACCATAATTATTTCGATAGCAGAGATTCGATTGCAGTAAAAGGAACTTTAATTAAAATTAAACTTACATTTCTAATTTCGAATTATACTTACGTTAAAGGTAAACTATATTTATATTCTTAAATCGAGATTAAAACTTACATGGTATTTATAGGCTAACAAGTTAAAACTTAAGTCTAAAAAGAACTTTGTTGTGTGTAGATAAAAAACTGTACGGAGACTGAAATGTGAGTAATAATATGAATCTAGAAGTGAACTTAGCCTAAAATAAATATTCTTTGTAGCTTTAAGCTGATCATAAGCAAATAACGTCGTTTGATCATCGCTAGAAGAACTCCTCATATATCTCCCGCAACAATAGATGTTTTCCTATTTAATGTTTGATTTAACCCTTAAATGCGCACGCTGAAAAATACATTTTTAGCAAAACTTGCTTATCTAAAGGCGGTAAACATAATTTACTTTGGGGACATATTTGAGGTAAACATAATTTTACTATATTGTTTTAAAGCAACATTGCGCATTTAAGGGTTAACGATCGTCATTGTAAATTTAAAAAAAACATGTAATGATATATGAGTAGGTAGTATCAGGATTGCAATTTTCCTCAATAAAATAGAATTGATTGGAATTCTGGCTTTATAAGATATTAACGCTAGTTTTAAAAAATAGCCAGCTTTCAAAATGTTAATGTTTATATTCAACTCATAATAAATTACGATTTTAAATGATTCATTTCATTTTACTTGATTACAATCGGGGAAATCTTCTGTTAACCTCTCTCCAGAAGGTCACCGTCCAACTTTACCACGTCATCTTCGGGGGCCTCGACGCGACAAGACAAACTAAATAAAGCCATCCATAACTATCCAACGGGAATGTGGCACTACTAGACGTCGTCTTTATTGTATTATGAATCAAAACATCTGAGTTATAGTGGAATGTTAAACGAAATGGTGCTATATATTTTTGCTTCCTACGTGTGATAACATTTCGCTGTAAAACATGTGCTTGAATATTGCGCTCATATACGCACATATCCAGTGTTAGGTTTGATAACGGCGTATGTATCATACTGCAATATTCGGATTTGACTTAAAATTTTCTCGAGGACGTTTATAAATACAAAGCTTTAAATTCAATGTTCACATTTTTTCGAAAACTTTTACGTAACTAGTTTTTATACTTGGTCAAGTTGTCGTTTTAGAAATTACAAAGGACGATTCGATAGTCCACCGTACGTTCAGTACCGGTGTGGTAAAGTAAGCGGTTCTTGTTTCATCCACATAATTTACAGCTGGTTTTACAGCCAACTAAAACTTAACTGCATGAAGCGAAGATTGTTTTACGGCCATGGGTAAAGTGGCCGAATGCTCAAGCACCGGCAGTACAGAAAGTAGATGTTTGAACTTGAAGGCGCTAGACTTCTGGATAGACCGATGACGGTGTACGTGTTTTGCTCAATTAACGCCGATATCAAATGTCTAAATTTTGCTGCTATATTCTTTGGTTGCGTCTTGCTCGTAAAGAAATTAGCAGCTAATTAGGAAGAAACGTATACGCTGCATATTGTGTAGCAAGCCACTGGAGAGCGAATATTAATACTGTAGCTGTAACCGTCTTGAAGTAGGTATATGCGGTTCTAGCCAATTTTGAGTAAAAATTTTAGCCAATTCGAAAACAAAATAATTATGATATTTTTTTTTCATTAGACAAATTTTAAGAGGGTTAATGAATTTATTCTGCAGAAAGATAATAAACATAATAATACAGTGCAAAATTGAATGAAACATTTTTCCTTTCTTGGTAAAATCGGAGACTGCATTAAGAAGATAAGTTTTCAATAGTTTTAACAAGAGAATTGAACGGTGACTAATTTCAGTTTTTCGAAAATTCGACAATCAAATGTACAGACCTCATTCTTTCACCGAATTCCATTGATTTTCCCGACTAGCTCCACACAAATAAACGAACAACACCGAAAGGCAAACAACGGCGGGGAAGCGCTAGTTTCAAGTGTCACACCTCATTGCTCTTGCAAAATATAACGATTTATGTATGATAATTGTTTTGCCCCTCCCCATCTCATTGCATATTCAGTAGAGCATGATAAACGGATTTCTTCCGGCGCATCGTTGTTATCGGTCGTCACGCCGCACCTAACGCCGCATTAACGGCTGGCTAGGACACAGCCAGTAGTGTACATAGTAGCACTTCTTTCCGAGGAACCGTGACGTTGATTGAATCTCACACCACTAGCTACTATCACCCGTATGACTCGGCAGCAGGTCTAAAATTCAAACGAGATTGTTACCGCCATAAGCTGTCTCTGAATCGGATGCTGGAAATAGAATGCTGCCAGCGAAGAGACCGGCGTTCGTGCAATAACAATTTGCAACGGCTGATTGCTGACGGGCGAGTTACACCACTATCATGAACAGTAGAGTGGCGACGAAATCTCCTGCTCTATATGTTTTTGCCAAGATTCCAAGAAGACACATCCTTGTCATTATACTGATGACGATCAACAACAATATTCACGAAGGCAAGACGCACATACCAAAAGGGCGATTTTCAGCTTTTGCTGTCCGATGAAAATCAGAGGAATGAGACCGAAGGCGGCAGGCAGTATCGGGGGCTGCTTTCAAGAAGTCAAGAACAACGCAGTCAATGATGGGGAACCTGTTGCTCGCTCGCAGTGTTTCACTGCTTTCGTATAAAACACTCTTGATACGGCCGATCCTTTTATACGCCGTATATCCCGGGCAGTTTACACACTCTGTGAATGAAGGCGTTCAATGCCCGCAGAGGCGAGAACGTGGATTAAATTAAATGATTTAGAACGGAATAAGCTCTAGTACGTTATCGCTGTGTAAGGCGCCAGACGCTCGATTGGATGTAAACTTTAGTCAATAGAAAGTAACACAAATAAACCCTCCTACTTAGAATTTATTTCAGAAAATAATAATTCTTTTAAAAGTTTCGTTTGAAAGAAGCTTTAGCTAAATACATATCCTGTGGATACATGGGAGCAACAAAACCTCATTAAATTGAGTTGAAAGTAAAAAAAATCATGCGACCATACTAACAGTATACGGTTAGGAGCTGTTAGATGGTTTGAGTAAGTGAGTGTTCACGAAAGCATAATCATACGGTCTGATGAAATTCAAAACATTGCGAAGCGTAAAACGACGCCAATGCACACTTCGAATCTTTTTATCAACTTTTCCCAACTGGTTGCTGTGGAGAGAGAGAGTTATAGGCAAAGAGGGAGAGGAAACCGGGAAATTGGAGTGAGTAATAGACCTGGTTTGGCGAAAAGTTTCGGTCTTTTTGTTTTCGAAAGCACAAAGGAACAATAAGTTAAGAGGAGGATGCTACAGCAATTCGATGTTTTTAGGCTTACTTATTGGGAAATTGGAGTTTCTGCAGCTGTCAGTAGAATGGGGGGAAGGGAACAGACGAGGCATTTTATTAAAATCACACGTTTGTTGTTGTATTATTGTTGAGTAATTATCAAATCAAAATGATTGTGAGTTAACTTAGCCATGGAAATCATTGCGGATTTGTGTTGTTTATGGATTATGTGTGTATTTTTAAAAAGTATTGTTTCATAGTAGATGGAAATCACAGTACATACCGGCTTATACAAACGCTTTTTAAGAAGGAAGTGATCATGTGGTACACATTACTGGTAAGTCCTGGCTTTTGAAGAAAATCAGAAGGTCATAAGTTTCAGAAAAAATCCTAGTTTTTAAAGATTTAATTTTATTTACGCTGATTCTAATATGATATGTATGCGATATATCTTGTATGAGGCATGGACTGGTTACCTAAAGATTAGACTAGAAATAAGTTCTTGCCAAATAATCAGTTGTGAACTCATCCCATCTCTGATTCTAGACCGACAAGAGTGCAGTAAATGACCGCTGAATCATATGATAATATATGTGAAAATTCATATTGTTGTTCAGTCGAACTCGAAAGATGTTCTCAATGATTGGAATTTTTGTCTATAAACGGATATCGAGCCCATTCGCCCCAAGATTTCAATAGAACTTGGTGAACGTAAAGTGTTCATATCAAGAAGTAGCTCCGCATACTTTGCTTTTCCGAAATTGTTTCAAACTAATTTTTGGAAAAATATTTGGAAAGAGATATTTAAAATTTAATCAAGAATTCCTCTCCACTGTACTCGGACATGGGCTACTCGTCGCCAATTCGTTTAGTGTCTCGACACACGCAAGTCAGCTTCAACCTTGTCGAGCCATCTCGTTGGGTCCCTTATATGCTCCATGATCAAAGCGTCTTGCGGAAGGAAAAGTAGGCACGACTTCCAGCTTGAATGCGTCGTTGAATCTCCTTACTCGTATTATTGTCGGCGGTGACCATAGATTCCAAATATACGAACTCATCAACCATTTCCAGTCCATCGCCGTTATTAGTCACTGACCATGGGAAGCGAACGTTGTTTTTTCTAAAGCCTCCTTCTACCATATATTTGGTTTTCGACGCATTGATTTGTAACCCTATCCTCCTAGCCTCCGTTTTTAGTCTAGCGTAGATTGCCTCCGCCGTCCCAAGGTTTCTATTCGATAATGTCGAGGTCATCTGTGAAGGCTAGTAGTTGGCTACTCTTCCTGAATATCGTGCCCCTTGTTTCGATGCATGCTCATCGGATCACACTTTCAATAGCGTTATTGAATAATATGTCAGGACAGTCCATCCCCTTGCCGCAACCCTCTGCGCGATCCGAAAGGACTCGAGAGTGTTCCCGAAACGCGCACGTAGCACTTCACTCACTCCAGAGTAGCCTGTCGCGTCAGTTTGTCCAAAAAACCGTAGTTGTGCATTATTCTGCCATAGCTGCTCGCATTCAACTGTATCGTATGCTGCTTTGAAATTGTACTCTCGAAACTTCTGGAGGATTTGTAGGAGAGTAAAAATTTGATTCGTAGCATCATGGGCACCCATAACAGCCCGCCTGATACAGCCCTACGAATTCTCTTGCTATTGGGAATAGACAACGCAACAAAATCTGGGAGTGCACCTTGTAGGTGGCATTGACCAACGTGATGCCGCGGCAATTACAGCAATATAGCCGGTCGCTTCTTTTGTAGACTTTCCATCCGCTCCTTCGGTAGTTTATCCTCCTCCCAAATCCTAGAAATTATCCAATGAAATGCCATTGCTAGCGGTTCTTGCCCATTCTTGTAGAGCTCTGCCAGGAGTCGTCCCTTTCCGGCGGCTCTATTATTCTTCAGCTGACGAATTTCTCGCCGGATCGCCGTTGAGGTGCTCATCGAAATGCTGCTTCCACCTGTCACCCACCTCGCGCTCGTTTGTGATTAGATTCCCTCCCTCGTCCCTACACATGTCAGGTTTAGGTGTGTAGGCCTTACGAGTTTGGTTCACCTTCTCATAAAACTTGCGCCTGGCATTAGCTCGGAAGAGTTGTTCCAGTTCCTCGCGATCTCTGTGCTCCTTCTGGCGCTTTTTTCTTCTCAGGATCGTGGTCAACTCATTCCGCGCTCGTCGATAATTGACCAAATTCTCTCTGGTGGATATGCATAGATAGTTATTTTGAAAGAAAGAAAACGAAATCAATCTACGAAAAAAGTTAATGATTGTTAAAAGTTGTTACCGTTCGTAACATTTGTATATATATGTTGTCAGAAATATTATAGGTAAGATTTGTCATCGAATCCATTTAATAGTCTCCGGAGTACTAAATACGGCCAATTCGAATGTATACTAAACAAATAGGGTTAGATATTAAGCACACATTACACTTATCACGAAAAACGATAAAATAACCGGTTCAAGTTGAGTTCAATGGGTGGCTGGAAAAGGAAGTAAAAGGAAACTGTGAAAGAGATGGCGAATGAAGGGGAATGATAGCGACAGTCTGGACAGGAGAAGGTAATTGGTAACGAACCACTGACTAAAACACATCGCAGTGAACGAACAACGTGGTTTTAGACTGAGTGTCAAGAAGATTGAAATTAAAACTTATATCTAGATAGGATATTTAAAATAAAGAGTGAAAGTTTAAAAAAAAAAGGGAAATACGGATCAGGTAAACTAAAAATGCGGATAAATTGCATAATTAGGTGTGCGGAAAAGTTCACGGAAAAATCCTAACCACACATCGCGTAATCCGTCTTTCCAATAGGGCCCGTTTGATGAGTCTAAATCAACCGTAGCCGAACGAAGTTACTCCTTTGGACCGGTGGAACCACGGAATAATTACCCGCCACGCTAGATGAATACTGGATCCACCCCAAAGCTTCATTACTGGGAGGATCGCAACCGTACCACCACGGATCAATCGTTTACCACGTGTCTCCATTCAACGTGACAAGAAGAACCGGCCGCTGACCTTGGCCCTCTTCCGAGCAGTTGGATCAATTTCGTCGAGCCTGCGGATAGACAAGGTTCCGTCTACACATTGACCTGTACCCGGAAAGAACCCCGAGATAGACTCTCGCAATTATACGAGCAAGTATACGTAGGAATCGTCTAGCTGTCCGCCACGTGTCGCTGGTCAGCAAGGCTAGAGTAGCCAGCCGCTGGAATCGTCAATGATCTACAGCTAGTAGATAACAGAGCCCCGCCTAGGTTCGTATCATCGTCCTGCCGTCAGTCTGTCACCCCATCCCAGCCGTAAGTGAACATCCACCACCACACTACTCATACACGCACACACAGATTATTGTACTATTCAGGGCTAATTAAAAGGTAAAATTATATACAGCAGATTTTTTCATTCGTACACTTATCACAGTCCTGATTAACGGATTAAGCCAGAGCCGACCTTGAGCCGTAAGAGACTCACGCTCGGGCTCGGGTGTGAAAAGAGGTCGTGAGCACCCACCCTAGACGGTCCCCAGTGGTTCGACCAGGGACCAGGGGTATAGTAGGTGGAACCCCTCTGGTTCCGCCAGTAACAAAGTATCAAACAAATGACTGCTAAAATATTCGGAAAATGTAGTAAACAATATTAAAACAACGCTCACAAGTCAAATGACCCAAGCTTAGGTTTTTTCTAATTCACTAAGTGGTTTCTTCTTGGATTTTGAAGTTTTCTTTTTGTATGAATGCTTTTGCAGAAGATTTATAACAGTTATGTGTAAAAAGTGTATGCTTTTATACTACAATTTCAATGATTTTGTTGAATGGAATCGTTAAATATATTTGTTATTTAATTAAAATCATAATTTAGTACAGTTTCAATTTTTTCGACGTGATTTGGACCTGACACCTAAAATTCATCATGCGCCTCCATAGACCTGCTAAGCAAGGAACTAAAGGAGACGCACGAATATTCTTAATTTTCAGAAAAAATTACATAAAACATGGCTATCACACATACTAATATATTTTATATTTCCAAAATTGGTTAAATTAGGGGGAGTTCTCCTCAATCAGTGTAATGTGCAAGTAAATATGCTCACCATATGCCTCACTAAATATGCTATCTGAAATACGGAAACCAATTAGCGGTGTTGGAAGGTTGGAAACTTCCGTAAACTAGTAGTTTTAAATAGTACTATATTGGTGAATAAAAATAGTTGCATAAAAAAATAGTAAGACTTCGCAACATCGCTTAATTAAGGTTTAGTTCTGGCACCCTTCACTATAACAAACATATTCTGGTTGACTTTTTTCATACTACTCTCACTTCATTTTCTTTTATTAAAAGTTACCAAAATCGTTTACCCCGCGCGAGTTTACTGCTGGAACATTTCCTCACTCATTACCCTTGCGCTTTGCCCTCTCCCCCAGCTAAACCGAACCCGTCACTGGTGCAAAGATGGCTGATGCTGAATGCGGGAATTGTGTCCCATTGTTATGATGATGATTATTATTATTACGTTTTCCGCTTGATGAGAAAGTTGGTCCTGTGTAGTCACAGTTCATTCCAGAGCTGGTGGATGATGATTATTATGGCAGGCGTCCATCGTCAGTTGGGGAGACACCAGATTAAAGCTATTTCGCGTCCAAATGGCAAACTGTTGCATGTCATGTACCGTGTCGGTCGCAGCGAACAAACACCACCGAGAAAGGCAAACAACCGACATATTTTCGGGGATTCATATATAATCATTAACGGCACAGATCGATTTGGCGCTGTAAAAATCCTTCTACAGTGTACTGCTATTACATGGGCATGGCTGGACGTTGCGGAGGGTTGGGGGAAGGGAAACTTTTTTTATTATCCTGGACGCCACTCTCAGCAAAAGACATATTGACGAGTGGAGACAGGAGCGCGGTGGAGGCTAGCAGATTGATTGGTGGATTAAATGATTATGGCTTATTCTGGCTTCTCGCCTGCGGTTTGGTGCGAAATCGAACATCGAAGCGTTAGCGGATGGGCCCATTTCAAACATACAAAAGCAATTTCGTCTTGTCCGCAAGAGGCCCAGTTTTATGACAAACTTAATACTCGTGCGCTTCGATGGACCAATTCTGTATTCAGTAGCTAGTGCACCGATTTGATTGTGTTACTTAACAACGGCAATTTTCTTGCCCCTGAAACATGCGTCCGTTTAATGGTTGACCGTTTCATTTGAATCGATAATCCAGGGGAGATTAGCAGTATCATTCACGATAATCGTTGATTGTACCATAAAAGTATTGACATTTGCGCAAAAGTTTTCAGATTAGGAATCAATATTGGATCACTTTATATTATTTTATATTTATATTATTATAGAGTTTCAAAATTATTTCGAATCCAATTTTTTACGGATGCGATTATTTAATTACTAACAATCCCTTGGAAAATGTAGATTATAACTCAATTATAATTAGTTACCACTAACGATTATAAAGTTGAAAATAATCCCCAACAGAATCCCGCAATATTCGAAACCGCTCGGTCAAAATACTGCCAAGACAACATATATTGTTGCGTCTCCTCATTTGCGGTCATGATTAAAATATCCTTATCCGGCTTCGCATGATCCGGGCTGTTGCGTCATCATCCATCCCCGTTTCATTCTGGCCAAATAGCTCATCAGTTATCTCCGCTGGAATCTCATTTTCTACAGCGGCCCACTTTTTTCGACAAGTTAAATAAACGAAACCTAATCCCTGCCCTGGCGACAGTGTCCCTGGCGGCGACACCGGCTCCACGCTGCTGTATTCGTCTTGTCCTTCACCACCAACCTAACTCAGAAGGAACAACCCAATCCAATCCAGAATCTAAACATATGTCATCTGCGAGGGTAACTCGAATAAATCATTTCACGCTACACGAACCTCAAATTAAACACCACATCTCGAGTGTCGTTTATGACCAAAGCACACGGACGCAAACGGGAGGGTGGGGCAAAGCATGCCTATATAAATACGTGTCGTCAAGCATATGTTGCCCCGGTGCTATCGAGAATGAGATACAGTTGGTTGCGCTATGTGATACCACCAGTAAGGTATGTTGTGTTTCTTTCCTGGCAAAATGCGGGAGAGACCTTTGGAAATGTGAGGCCCCTGAAAGTGACATCGCAGGAAGTGTTTTGGGATTTTATTTTGTCGCCTGTTTATCTATAATACGACATAATTAACATATCCCAATTCACTTATTGCCGGGAGTGAACCGTGGGGATGTGGGCATAAACTTGTAGATTAATACATATTATGAATACAATTAACTTGATTTTATCCTAAATATTATGGCTTGATAACAATTTCTAGAAATAATGCATTGTTTAAGTAGTACATCGAGAGATTCAGAAGGAGTATAAATAGCTGTCCAGAACTCGAGACGCAGCTGAGCGGTGTAAAATATATGTGCTTTTGCTTGATGTGGTCAAAGCAATTTAACTTCGCTAGAGGCGATGCTCAGCTGGTTATCTGGACTTGTTACGGCTTGATGTAAAAACCAGCCAAGACAGTCGATTTAACATTTTTTTCTTGTTCATAGTGCCGCTGCTAGAGTACTGTTACTATTTCTTACGAGTACCCACGCATTCACCAGAGCAAGGCAAAAAGTATCACAAGCCATATATTTTTCCTCCGCAGCCGTTCGACCTTAGAGAAAGCTACACGCAGCCATCCAACAGCGCCAGCCGGCATCTCGATGACATAGTAACACTTCAGCGAAACGACGAGCTGTTGCCTGCAAGTGAAACGATAATCAAATAATAATAAAAATAATAGCATGTTTTCCAATCCATTTCCTCGAGGTTCACTTTTACTCACTTCCGACCGCCGCCAATCATACCCTCCGCAGGCTTTAGGGATATTTCTTCACTTAAAAGATACCCTCTTTACAGCCTCCAACACCATTCCACTTGTCGGATGTGACAACCAGAGTGGTTCGCTGCTTGTCGAAGTCGAAGTACAAGCAAAGGTTACAAGCAACCAGCTAGGTTAGCTAGGTCTTGCATTTTGCGGTTTTCTTTTATTATTTTTTTGTGCTATGAAACCTGCGTCCAAAACTCGAACACGTATTGTAAGCTTCCAAAGATCTAACAAGTTCAGCCAGCTGAAAATGTCTGGATTTGAAAAATTCGCTTTCAATATATAAAAACTAGAGGACCCGGCAAACTTCGTACTGCCACAAATTGGACTGAATGTTTCAGATTGTAAATTTTAGATGAACTGAGAGAACTGCCGGTTTTTATAAAACGGATTGTATTACAGGTATAAGTAGAATTTTGTAGTTTTTTAAGGAGTTCAACGTTTCTTGAGTCGATTAAACACCAGAATTTCAGAGAAGGTGTATAACTAACAATCTGACAAAATCTCAAAATTTATTACTGGCTACACGTTGAAGACATGTCAGTTTAAAAGTTGGTTTGTCAATTCTCAATACTCAATGGTTGAGTTTGAATTGGTGGAAGTTGCTTCGAATCTTGTCTTATAAACTCTGCTGATTGTTAGCCTATTTTTTGTAAAATGTGAATTCAATGGCATAAACAGCACCTTATTTTAGTCTGCTGTCTAATTATATGCAATATACGTTCAAACTGAAATATGTGATTGTTCTATGTAACGCTCTCAAACACTTTTTATTCGCATTCTAGTAAGACGCTCGATAAAAACTTTAGTCCTACTTGAACTTGTTCTTACAAAAATTCTTATTTACCATTGTAACCGATCAACATAGCTTCTGCATTCAACATATTTTCTGCATTTTAATAAACTTTCTGAAAACTGTCTCCTAAGAATGACAGAAGTAGCTTCTATTTTTACCGGAAAGCCTATGCTCTCTTATTATAATCATCTATACATGGTGTTAGGTAGCTTAGTGCAATTGTTTCAGGGGGTGATAGAATACCACATTTGTCGGAAAAAATCCTTTTACACAAATGGTAAATCTCAATCGTTATAGAGTTATTAACCATTTTTAGTTTTCGGTTCTAAAAAGAGCAAAGCCTTGGGCTTAAACGTCTTTCTAAGAATTGACCCTTGTTTATCGACAGACTCCGCAGCCGGTCGTTAGAGTACAGGACGGTTACGGCCTTACAGGACTAATCAAAGCTACCCTCGAGCGACTGAAGTGCTACGTGTGCTTTTCGGGGACAATCGAGTCCTTTCGAATCGCGCAGAGGGTTACGGCAGGATGACGGACTGTGCAGTATGTTATTCAATATCGCTACTGAAGGTGTCATCCAGCGAGCGGGCATCGAAACGAGAAATACGATATTCAGCAAGAGTAGTCAAGTCCTAAAAGCCTAGGTGCTACATTCCGTTATCGAAACTTGACCTTCTGTTTTTTTTATACGACAGACTTCGCAGTCAGCTGTTAGAGTACAGGACAATTGCATGGCCAGTTGCTACGATCCTATTGATTCTAACAGCCTCTCCCAGTCGAGATTCGAACATAGGACAACTGACTTATTAGGCCAGCATCATATCTCGAAGCCAACTGGGAGGGGGAGCCAAGTCCTACACACTTAAAAAACTCGGCAAAATTTGCCGAGATTTGCACAGTTGAGCGTTCGGTGAAAATTTCGGTGGTGCATATCGCCGTTTATAGATCTTTACTAAGGTTTGGTATCATATATAATTTTACCGAACGCTCGGCTGTCCAAATCTCGGCAAATTTTGCCGTTTGCCTCTCACGGACAGTGACCATTGACGGCGATGAGTTGAAAGTGGTTGATGAGTTCGTATATTTGGGATCTATGGTCACCACCGACAATAATACGAGTAAGGAGGTTCAATGACGCATTCATGCTGGAAATCGAGCCTACTTTCCCTTCCGCAAGACGCTTCGATCAAGGAGCATACGTCGCCGCACAAAGCTGACCGCCCTCTACGGACTTGAGACAGGAACTTTGCTTGCGGAAGACATACGTGCACTTGAACGTATTTGAACGAAAGGTGTTGCAGACTATTCTTGGCGGAGTACAAACGGAAAGCGAAGAGTGGCGGAGGCAGATGAATTACGAGCTACAGGCACTACTTAAGGTTTTTATTCATACATCTGACGAAAGTTATGTGTGCTATTATCTACCAATTTGAAGCTCTGGTACCGTTGAACAATTCGTTCTTAATTTTAAATGCAACGTGTTGAGTGTTAAATTAGTATCTGAAAACTGCTCGAATTCTTACATCACGCATAGCACACTAGATCACTGCGTGCGACGGACACGGTTTCGTATGGAAAACAACGACGAAACAGACTTCTCGGGTCTCTTTAGGACGTTTCACAAAACGATTCCAGCATCAAAATGTATTTTCCGGAGCAGACCTTTACTATTGCTTCGCTAATTGTGTTGCAACGACAGGCCAGCAGGAGTATGGTTGTAGATTTTCCGATCGTCGGCTACCTACTAACAAACGGTAAACATACATGCAGAAGTATTCGTTTTGTTACACAATGATTTTAAATCAGGGAAATTTACGACAACGCATCGTCACTACTAAGAAGGAGCATTGTTTTCAATTAGGCTTCGAGAAAAGCAGCAGCAGCAAGTGCAATTTTGCGATTTGAGGGAAATGACAATGCAAGTCACGACAATGCAAGTTGCGGCAAACCAAGTAAACGGGTTTGTTTATCTCGATTGCCACTGAGAAATACGAAATAATATCTGAACGAAAAAGTTATATATTTCACACCACATAAGAACATATAAGTACCAAAGTGGAGGCAATATTCGAGCGAAAATTTTGACAACCATTTGTAATTCTATCTTGTGTGGTGTTTAGAACACGCAACTTAATACTCCTGAATATGTGATTAAGATATAACCCAGCTAACATTTTCATATGTATAAAAAAGGTAAAAATCAGCATTACGTACAGATATACATGCTAAATAAATCGTATTTCATGCGCGAAATTGGCATATCCGTACTATTTTGGAGGCGATATACGTGATAACGAATAATTTTGAGCGTTACGACTATATAAGTATTTATATACGATAATATCCGATTAAGCGCGAGTCGCTCCGTACTACTCTACGATTTTGTGCTGAAAATCGTATGTATGTCAGTGATTATCATTATATACGACAGAAAATCAACTTGTTCCCAGTTTATCCAGCTTTAGTTACGATTTCGAGTTTGTTAGGAGATATTTATGATAGTTTTCGTACATTGATATACGAGTTGGTGCTAGCTGGGAACTTAATATTGCAATCATCTATACTGCTTTATAATTCACAGCCATGAGCTGCATATGAGGACACGTACGACTATATCAACCTATTGTTTGTTTTGTTTTGACATGTTCCAATCATTATACAACTCCAATGTATAATTGACATGCATACGATTTAATGTGAACTTTCTATTACGATCTTGTGTTATCTGGGTAGCCCCGTGTCACACTGGAAGGTGTGGAACGCGATTAACCGGGTAAAAATACATCCTTTCCAAACTACAGATTTAAAAGCTGCTGCCTGTGGATGAACCTATGCTGGTAAAAGTTTAGGTGAACCCTTAATTTACGGAAAGCAAGGTTGTTGCTCTTCATACATGTCAGACCGTGTCCGTCGCACGCGGTGGTTTAGTGTGCTATGCGTTATGTATGAATTCGTACAGTTTTCAGTTAATAATTTAAAACTCAACACGATAAGTTTAAAATAAAATTGCAACGAAACTAAAAGAGATAAGCGATTCACGCCAAAAACGAATTGTCCGAACCGAATTCGGCAAAATTTTGCCGAAATTTCAACAGCCGACCGTTCAGTAAATGTAAATTAAATGTAAAGTAAATTGTCGTATTACCAAACGTTACTAAGGATCGGTAAACGTCGATATGCACCATCGACATTTTTACCGAACGCTCGACTGTTGGGATTTCTGCAAAATTTTATCAAACTCGGCGCTTTTTTTAAGTGTGTAGAACAGTACCACAGCTTCAAATTGGTAAATAAATACAATCAATTTATTACGCCTTTTTAGGAATAATTTGATAAAAACGCTTTAAGAAATACTTATGTTAAAGCTTTTTGCTTCTGAAAAGTTACTAAATTTCATAAAGTAGGAGGATTCAGGGCAATTTTTAGTTAAAATATTTTCAGCTTTCAAATTTTGTCAAATGGAGCGATAGAGCCCTGAAATATTTGAACTAACACCATGTATATATAAAAGTGAACATGAGTATGCTTGTATGTTTGTATGCAGGGATGGTTCGATCACTTTGTCTGAATTTTGATTCATTTGAGAGTACCGTCTCAGCCGAGCAAAATTTGACAAAGTGATATATGAGACATTTATAAATCTGGTTATTATCTACAATTTTACTGCACAAAGTTTTGCTGTATCTTTTGTAGTTACAGCGCTACAATGCTAGTAACTCTTTAGTGACTAAATGAACGTTCATTTAGTTACTAAAGCTAGTTCGTGACTAAATGAACGTTCATTTAGTTACTAAAGAGGTACTAGCATTGTAGAACCGTAACTACAAAAGATACAGCAAAACTTTATTCAGCAAAATTGTAGATAATAACTACCCAGTAAACCATTTGATTTGTATATCTCGATTGCAACTAAGATATACGAAATCATATCTGAACGAAAAAGTTATATTTCACGCCATATAAGAACATATATGTACCAAAGTGGAGGCGATATACGTGCGAAAATTTCGACAATTATTTGTAATTCTATTTTGCGTAGTTTTTATAACACGCAACTAAATACTCCTGAATATATGATTAAGATATAATCAAATAATGCAATCGTCTATACTGCTTTACTCTAATCATTATACAATTCCAATGTGAAATTGACATGAAAACGATTTAATGTGAACTTTCTATTACGATTTTGTGTTATCTGGGTAGCTCTACAAATGTTCAATACCTATACCATTCTAACAAATTTTGCTCGGCTGAGATGATACTGTCAAATGATTCATGAACCAAAGTGATCGAACCATCCTTGTTTGTATGTATATATGTATGTATGTTCCACCTTAACTGCAGAACGTCTTGATCGTTCTCCTTCAACATTTTTGCTTGGCGTAGGGGAATCAGCACTAGAGTTTTGACAAAAAGCTGGTTATCTCTAACAAGGCGGAGAGGTTCGAATAAGCAAAAAGGGTAGCATTTATTTTTCATTTAGAGGTGCAAGCAGCTGGGAAACAAAAAGGCGCAAAGGAAGTTATGGAGGGGTAGGGTGGCTGGGAGGGATATATGGAAAAAAAGTTGGTTCCTCTTCCGTTATAGGCATTTTTATTGAGCAAAACGATGCATAATTAGCTACGTGACATCAAGGGGGAAACGAGGAACGTCTGGACTGTTTTTTTTTATCAAAAGTCGTTTGTTAAACACATGTTATTTGGCATAAAAGAATCAGTGCAGGCGGGTTGACAAAAACGAGAGACGGTCTCTTAAAAGAAGGGGAGGGGAAGGTTCAAATGGGTAAAGGGATGCGTTTCTCTTGCATTTGGAACGATAACAATTGGTAGCAGGATTCGGAATACTTCCAAGGCAATCAATAAGCATTAACAAAATAAGTAAATCAGCCGCTTATTAGCATATCTGGCATTTTATATAGCATGTTGCTGTTTATTAGCTTCTTGACTGTCTAGCTGCATTAAATTGGCATCCAAGATTCTATTCAAATTCTTTTTGTCGGTAATCAGCTACAAATAAGCATTGTCAGCACTATAAGAGGATTAGCAATCAAGTAACTGTATATTTTCCTAAAGTAGTTTTAAGTAGCATTTAAGGTGACTTAAATGCTTATTGATTTGCATTTGAATGGCATTGATAATACTTATTGGTTATCTAAGTTGGTTTAAGAGTTATGAAATTTAGAAAAAATCGACGATATCCGAAAAAATTTTCATTTAAGTTTTCAGAGAAAATAGGAGATCACAAATTTTTCAAATATAACTTTCATTTATAGGCCTCTAAACTATATCCGTGTGCTAATTTTTACTAATTTCTGGGACCCTTCGACCCAAACGTGTACGGTATTTTTGAAAAATAGATAGTATTATTAATTACGAAGGGCGCATTCCAAAACCCTCATTGAAAATAAAATAAAATACAGTAAACTTAATTTGAATCTACGTTTAAAAACAAATATTTAATTTTGAATATCCATTACATCTAATTTCGCAGCATCGTACTACCCATCAATGACAAATATTATTTTGATATTAGTCATAAATAGCGCTCTATTTTTAGTTTTCCCGGAAGGATTGCCTAAGAAAACATTTCTCTGCTCTGCGTAGTGAGACTGTATAGTGAACGTGTTGTGCTCAGATCGAACGTACCTACCTGAAAAAATCCTATTCATATGAAGCTAACAATCTGTCGTCGCAATTCAAAGCGACCCGCAACAATTGAATTAACCTGTTGCATAAATTTCCACTCCGAAACAAACTCAACAGGTTGCATAATAAATTCCGTTCAGGCAACGCCGAAGCATGTTATTGTACGTACCTACCCTGCCAGTGCTCAATTCGAACGATATCGAGTATGTGTATGTGGGAGAGGACGAGTAGCACAGAAATCTCATCTATTCGCTTTGAAGGATTCTACTGAGTGTTGTATATACAACGCAGTTCATAGCGAAATTCCCGTACAGCGACTAATGTATACACATCGAAACACAATCGGATTTTCCCCTTTGCGATAAGCAACAGGTGTGAATGTCTACACTTCGTCCGTTCCTTCCGGGAAGCGCGAGCGATTTTCTTCCGCCCCCTCGTCCACCTGTGCTTAAGGGATGAAGAGAAAAAAATAACAGAACGTTTATCGATCAACAGCTCAACCTTTGCTTTCTCGGAGGTGATGCGATAAGCGACACATCAGCAGATACCATCGTCGTGCTGGTAGTCGCACGTTGACTGACGGCAGCCCGGCAGGTACGGATACAACACATGTTTGCGAGGACTATGATAAATGGTTTGATTAGATCCGAGGTATTTTTGATCTTCTAACATTGGGTGCCAGGGGAATGGAGCAACCGGGTTGGAACCTGGGGTAGTAACAATGGCGACATAGCCGCATCGTTCGGTTTTTATTGATTCAGCTCACCGCAAACTCATATCTCTAAAGGTTGCACAGTGTGAAGCATAAAAATATGGGAAAAAGCTTTTCTCATACCCGCCAGCTAGCGTCCTTATCTGATGGGTTTGAATATAGCCGAGAATAATATACGTACAGTAGTACAGACAGACTCGTATATTAGGGTAGAAAAAAGAATGGTATATGATAATTCGAAAATGACGCTAATCACGCAGATCAGATTCTTCCTGGGCATTATCAAAATTTACGAAAGAAAACTTGTGATACGCTAATGTAATGAGTTTGTTGCGAAGCATTCTTAAAGACCGATTTCACACCAACTTGATCAGGCAATGATAGTTTCATGTCAAAATTGAATAAAGTTTCCTGGATGCAAAAGCTTTATTTAACTAAACGTTCTTGAAAAATTATTAATGAATTGTGTGAATGGAAGAAAATGTAATGGAAGAATGGAAGGTTAGGAAGAAAATAAGTTTTGATTGTGTTTGCTACGAAAACAGTGTAACTAGGAACTCATGTGAGTTGCCAATAATGTGCGATCTTTCGAATAAATTCAATGAGGGTTAAATATTGTTAAATATATTTAGCACCCGAGTAAAAATATGTAATATGTATAAAATATATTTGATAAATTAGAAGTGATCAGCCCCGGGGCAGTAAGGGCATTCAGAAAAGGAAAGATGGCATACATTTTCAAGCATATGAAACTGTCGAAGTTCGTTAAAAATATATAATTTGAAAGATGACATTTAATTGCAACTGGGACCGTCAGTTAGGAAATTTACGTGAACGAGTCTAGAAAAACATCCGCCGCATTTTCTTGAAGTAACACGGTTGTTTCCAGTTTTGGGCGGATTTGGCATCTTGCCATTGCGGAATAAAGTCACGGAGTGGTATGCCGCGAACTACGTGCCTAAGACAAGAACCCACACAATGCACCAGATCTCCGTCTAATTGAAAAATAATGAGCCATCATTTAACGGAAGCTGTAGAAGACCCAAAAACTGTTGAACGCGAGAAGCAGTTTAAGGTAAACTGACGTTTTGCGGCAAACAAAATGGACGAGGTGGCTGTACAGAATCTGATGGCAGGAGTTAAACAAAAGGCCCAGCAATTCGTATTAGATCAGCCGGAAGCTTATCAGAATATTTTGACTTTTTATTTTTTTAAATAAAGAAAATAAAAGTGACTTATAATTGTGCCCTGATTTTCCAAGTTTTACACAACAATGGGTCACTCTTTCTACAAAATACAAAATAAATTGCAGTCGAAAATTTTAATTATTTTGATGCTAGCTAGTGGAAATGATTTTTTTGAAAACAATGCATTGTTTTTTGATTGGTCGTTTAATTTGAAAGTTGTTAGCAATCGTATACAGCACATTAAAATTTACAATCATTTATAACAATTTCATCTAAGATAATCAAGTTTAAATTATTTTGGCATCAAATTAGAGGTTATAATGTTGCAAATATATCTGCAAAATTTCAGAAGGATTGGTTTTGCCGGCCAATAAATATTAACCTTCGAACATTCACACGACAGTAACCTTCTATCTTTTCAACGAAGATAGAAAAATCTTATTTTTTGTATATAAATTTGCAAAATCAGTTTTTCTATTTTTGCCTTTTTTGTAATTATTGTATAACTTTTTTGATGAAATTTATTCAAGAAAACTTTATTGATATGAATCAAATAGAATGGCATTACAGGAAAGTATGCATAGTTCAAAAACCTATAACCTAGAACTTTACTGCGCAATGTATATGTTAAAGAATAATATTTCCTCTTACAACTTACTTTTACTTGCACTTACTCAAATTAATAACCACTTACTTATACTTGCTCAGTAATTTAATGAAAAAAGGATCTAACAAAATTTATAAGTGCTCCTATTTTGTTCAAATTTTGTAAACTTAGTCAATTTCCAAAAATTTTATGTAAACCATCGCACTACGCAACGTTAACCAACAGATGAACTATGTTCCGAAGACGTGTCGATTTCTATCTCATATAGCAAGTAAGACCGTATAACAAAAGTTCCTTTCACCACTAGAAGGATTAAATCAGGTTTTTTTTTATCTCCGCATCGTATTCTATCGTCAATATGTAGGGTACGGGTTGGTATTTCCAGCCCCTTAGGCGGTAACCTGAACAATATTCAGGAATTACGTTGAAACTATATTTATTCGAGACGAGATTTTTATACCAGTTGATAGAATAATATTTACTGAATATCGGCGTGTATTTTGGTCTTAATAAAACGCTACTGAATTTGAGTTATAGTCGCGAGAAATGATGAAGTCGCTGAGGCTAAATTGAGCCCATTTTCTATAGTGGTGTCTGTGTTTTTTAAATCCGATAAGGCGAAATAGCCAGCACAGCGATTAAATGCTTTTCAAAAACAGACAAAAGAGACAAGAAAAGAGAGACCGATGAATAACTTGTCGCTATTGCCTACATTCCGGGCTCATTGAAGATAATTAGTTTTGCAGTGACAACAGCTTGCTGCTGGCGCTAGTGTATCATTAAATCGTTCATATACATTAGCGCCAGACGCCAGTTGTCACTCAAATACCAGCTATGTCAACACGATAGAAGCATTTCAGGCGTTTCAGGCCTCATATTGGTAGTAGTGTAAATAACGCACCATATGCTGGAATTAAAAACAAAATGCTGCTAATGGCTAGTGAATGAAAATTGATTTATTTTTTCATATCTGAGGGGAATTTTTGTGATCTTCCGTGATAAAAAGAAGTAGAATTGTTCTGTGATAGCATATTCACTGCTGTTTAGTTTCTTGAGTAAGTAAACGTGATCATAATTGTGTGTTTTCCAAACCAAACCTGCTGGTTTTTTCAGCCTGGTTACGTGCTAGTGGAAAAACATTGGTTTTGATGTTTATTGAATAAAAATAAGCTCACTCATTGCTTCACTTGTCCCAGACAATAACTTTATACGAGGTTTGTTCAAAAAGTATCGCAAATTTTTAATTTTCGCGAGCTGCGTATGTTCGATTTTCGATCATTTTGTTGTTACTCATTACCCTCACTGATGTTGACAATTTCGGCCATTTCGAATGTTCAGTCAGTTTTTGACAGCTATTGTGCGTGGACGTGTTTTAGCGTTTCTCCGATTTTTGTCTATTCCAAAAAAAGGTGAAGATTCTGCTGACAGTTTTCTTCGATTGGAGGGGCGTGGTGCATTACAAGTTCAACAGGTCAACAGGGAATATTACCTTTATTTATTTATTTATTTATTTTATTTGATACATTCATCTGACAATGTCTTAATGAAGGTCAAACAAACTCTTACAAAGCATCAGTTCTTGACAAAATTCAGTTCAGTTCAGTTCAGTTCTTTGAACAAAAATTCGAGTAGGCTCTCCAAATTCGTGCAGTTCTTCAACCCGAGTGAACATCCGGATGCATGACGTCACTGGTTCGTGGTACCCAAACGTGGTTCGGTGAAATTCCGTGTGCAATAAAACCGTAGTTCGCAGAGATCTTTGAGATGCTCGGAAATTCATTTTTGAAAGCAGCGTCGGCGAATCAATGTTCGTTGTTCAAAATTTTTACTGCAAACGTTGCCTGCTGAACTTTTCTGCGCCGTTCTAGTGTGTCCAAACCGGGCAGAAGACAACGTTCACGGTAAGGAGGAAGATTCTCTGGGTCTCCAAGGCCAAAACAGCTCTCTGAGCTGCAATACGGCAATACGGATAAATCGTCTTTGGATGCGTTCGATTCTTAGAATCCAGGTGAGCTGATGTGGTTGCCAAATCGCGCTGGCGTTTTTAAGCAAAGGACGGACTAGTGCACAGTATAAAGATTTCAAGCAGTGAGGGTCCTTAAAATCTCTTCCGATTTTGGAGATAAATCCTAGCTGTCGGGATGCTTTGGAAATAATAGCAGAACGGTGAGCGTTAAACATAAATTTGGAGTCGAGTAGGATGCCGAGGTCACTAACTTGCTCTACCCTCCGGAGAGTATTTCCATTTATATTGTAGTCAAATATGATAGGGTTTTGAGTGCGATGAAACGTTATGACCTCACTGTGCTCACTATCAAGTAGTTGATCTTACACCAATTCACGAAGCCATCTAACAACCTTCGGAGCCGACGACAGTCGTCGGTGGAGCGCACGGTAAGGAACAGTTTAAGATCGTCAGCGTAGATAAGTGCGCATCCAGTTTCTAGTAGCATAACTACATTGTTAAAAAACAATATGAACAGCAAGGGCCCCATATTGCTTCCTTGAGGAACACCAGACTTATTTGTAAACACAGATGAAACAATAGATTCTAACTTGACTTGCAAGACTCTATCGCGTAAATATGATTCAAGCCAAGCCAATAGCTGCTCTGATGCTCCCAAACGATGCAATTTCCGTAGAAGGATGCGATGATCGATCCGATGGATCGATCTCGGAGTGATCATTTAAAGCGGGTAACGAAATCAACAATGGGGGGTGATGAGAGTCAACAGTAAGTAATGGTGCAACGCACTCGTCAACGGATACAACGTGGTCAGCAGAATAAAAAACTAAATCAAGCACCCTTCCGAGATAATTACGTTTCAAGTTGGCTTGTTGGAGGTTGAGGAAATCCATTCCGTCAACTAAAACCGCACTCGCAGTGGGAAGCTGCGATGTATTAGTGTGATTTACCATGTCGTCATTGTATTCCCAAACAATGCGTGGTTGATTATAATCAACGCAAATGAGTATAGCATCAGTTGAGGGGTTTTTTTCTCGCACAATTCACGAATAGAAGAAACGTGCGATTCAATAACAACAGGATCCTGGCTTTTGTCGGGAGGAATGTACACAGAACCAAATAAAATTTTCAACCCATGAATATTCGCGGTAATACAGACTTGCTCTAACCTACTTGCTTGTGCTGACGTGAGGGAAACGCAAGGGTACTGCCGGGCGACAGCGATCAATACACCTCCAAAGCTCCGCTTATCACTATTACGGGACGAACGGTCGCAGCGAAAAACATTGAACCTTTCGCACTGAATTAATGGAGTCGTTGATTCCGGTTTCCGTCAATATGATGACATCAAAACAGCAATCACGAGAAGCCAAGAAGATATCGTCCACTTTCGTCCTCAACCCCCTGACATTCTGATAATAGACGACGATATCGTTGGAATACGTGTCACAGTACTGTAACATAGAATTACTGTACACAGCGGGAAAGTTATTTGTACTATACGGATACTCGCCTTTGGCGGGAACCCGAAGGTTCCCACCGTCCACCAAACATCACGTTGTATTTAATTCATTGCAACAGCATCCCCCATTCGTGAAGCAACAGACCCCAGGCGCGAGTCCAAGTTTTTAGACTGATCAATAAACTCACGGAACAGTAAACCAGCAGGCCATGATGAAGAATTCAGAGCGGCGTCCCGTGTATCAGGACCGAGTCCAATTTTGAAAGAAACAAACGACAAAGTCGCCACATCTTTTCCTTTGGAAACTAAGTAACAACGTCACTTGGCTCGGCAATGTTCAGGCAGCGCGAAACTATCGTCTTTACGTCATCACTTGATATCAGTGGATTTAATTTCGACAAATAGAGCCAGAACTTTTCGGTAGCAGTGGATGTGACGCTTGCAACAGAAAGATCGCTCAGGTCGATAATTTTTGTGCCACAGTTTGTCGGTGCTTGAACAGATAAACCTTCAAGTAATGCGCAATTTGCGAGAACCAGTCTGCCAGAAACGCCCGGATTTGTGGAAGAACAAAAATTGGCTTTTGTACCATGATAACGCCCCTGCTCATGCATCATTAATTGTGCGCGAATTTTTGACCAAAAACCAAAAACCAAAAAAATTTTTGACCAAGTTGACATTCTGAAAGAAAACAGTATTGAAAAAGTGCACAACGACTCCATCTCTTCGACCTGTTTTATCGATAGGTCATTAAAATTTATCGAAAATTAAATCTCGTACGAAAATGTAGGTGCAGAATTATAATAGAAATTATATGAATTTGTTAACAAAAGACAGACAATACTTTGCACAAATTTTCACAAACACTCCCTATGGGCAGTTCTATTTGACAATATACAAGACATCGATTTAGATGTATGAGTGCTTACATGGCGAATTTTCATTCGTAACGCGTCTGATAGCTATAGGCACATGGGATAGAAAATAGAATTAAGGAAACTTCCGAGGTACAGTAAATTTCGCTAACAAACATATTACTATTAGTATTAAAAATAATTACAGATTCACTAATTCTAGTTAGTTGATAAAATAGCCCGAAAACTAAACTGAAACTGCATATTACGTCCTACGTAATCATCATCAACAAGCATCCTGTTTTGTTTTTGAAGATAAAAAGACTCGTCGATAATCTGTGACATTCTCCAAAATAATAGAATCTGATCTAAACTCGAACAAACGATGTGATAAACAATCCGCACTTTTCTTTTATCCTTTATCGAATAACAACAGCTGATATATTGATAAACCACTCTCGTCAAACGGTATGCGTGTTTATGAAAATCGAATCGTGTGGGTGGTAAAGCTGTTGTTATAGACATATCTCTTCTCCAATGTCAAACGTCGGAAATCAGTAACACGAAAATATATCCAGCTACACACGAGAGCTACAATCACATCGTCGTGCCAATCGTTTCATAGATGACAGATCATAAAGCAGAAGAAATACTCCCGAAACGGCATCGACATATTTGCACCATATCTCATAATCACAAACCTGCAATGCCCCCGTTAACGTATGTTACCTACTATCCTGTTCACGAGAATTCGAGTCAGCTGTCGGATTTCGAATGGATTGAGGCACATCACAATCGTTGTCGAGATGATGTATGAATGAACATGCCTTTCCACGCACAGCACATATCGGCAAACGCTACGAATGTCTAGGACGATTTTTTTTCGCAACCATTCGTCACAGCGCCTGTTTCTTTTCGGGTGGATGAAACATCTGGAGCCTCCATGGAAAAAGGCGCTCGCCGGTGCAAATAAAATCGCTTTCTCAAATTTGACTCTGAACGCATCAGGTTCATATCGTTTGATAGACAGCGCTCGATGCTCGCCAAGAACAACTGAGTAACTGAGGTGGCTGTCTCAGATGCCATCAACCTGATCCAAATCAAGAGCACTATTTGAGCTATCTAAGCATCACAAGCAAGGAACGTAACGTTCTGACCGGCAGTTGCAGCCGATTGGATCGGGTAGTGTTTTAACATACTGTAAGAAATAAAGATGTTTTAGTACGAAACTAGGTAGAATGAACATCATTCTATAAAGTCTAAATTTAAATTGACTAAACAATAGTACTGAAGTTTTTGGAGCGTCTTAGTAGAATACGAAACCTAAAAATAAAAAATAAGAAAACTTATCCAATTTAATTCTACTATGCGTATTTTATTCAATGACAGATACGTATTTCGCCTACGACTTGCAGGCTTCCTCAGTGTCTGTTTTCGAGTTCGAAAGTTTTCTTATTTTTTATTTTTAGGTAAACAATAGTAGATTACCAGCTTAAGCATTGAATAGAACGTTCATATTTATTGGCTCGATTTCCAACACCGTGACTAAGCTACGCTTTTCCTCTCAGACCGCTCCTGTCGGGCGACAAGTTGGGCAACCAACCTCTTTTAAAAGCGTGCAGTGGACCCTGACTGCATCACAGCAATTCGACACCCTTCCTTTTATTCGTTTAGTCAGAGGGCTTTAGCCTCCAGGCGAACCATCTCTGCCAGAGTGACAATAGGGTAATGGTATAAATTTGAAAATATGACTCAATTTATCTTATTCTTCTTTCGTTCGCTCTCGTGACGTTGGATTGTGTTACCCTTAGTGGCGCGGTTGGTGTGGAACATTTTTGTCGTTGTATCCTTTAACGCCCATGTCAAAGTAGGAGAAAGTCGACTGGTCGGAATGTTCTTTGGTGTGTTCTGATTGACGTTGGGAAATTCAATCTTGCAAAGCTGACAGTAAGGAAGAAATCGAAAACGAACCAGGTTAAGCTTCAATCAGTCCTGCCGTCTCCTGCTATATTGGGATCTCCACCAGTGGAAAACGCACGAAATGAGCGAGTGTAGTGCATTGGATTGTATTTGGACCATTGTCAGAATTCTTGGCGAGAAATACTGTGTCCCGTGGCAACGGAAATCCAACTGTCGCGTTTAGTTTATCCCATCGCATAGTGGGACCGAGACGGACAAAAATACCAAAAATTTATATATTTTCCTAAATGTAAAATCAAATCTATATTTGCAAAATTTTGCAGTAAATAGGGTAAAAACTAAAACTTGTTGAATTGTTCAATGAAATTTTTTGGTCAATGAAATTTTTTGAAATTCGAAATACAAAAACCTTGCTCCCTTTGATATTCAACTCGTTTTAGTTAATTTAAAATATTCAACACCAGCTCACCCAAAGAGGTTTTTTGATAGAACATTTTCTTGAAAAGCAAACAGAATTGTTTACCGATATACATCCATTTTAAAGAAAACACATAAGAATACGGTGATCGAAACAATTAGCAACTATATTTTATTATAAACTTCTACAAAATTACGTATTTTTACGCAATAGTTAAGGATCGCATTTTTGCGAATCGGCACCACTGTGCATCGATATATTGGAATACCTAATAATAATTGATTATATACAGATATGCAAAAGTGTGGAAACGGTAGCATGCTGCAAATGCGCTCACATTATGGTCTTGTTCTAAACGATATGATATCATCCCATACATTGGATCCAGAAGATAACCTGTGTAGCAGGAGTATGTAGGGTGATTAATTCAACATTACGTGCAAACGTGGTTTGTTACATTTATGGTACGATGACACAGTGACGTACGGATGAGTGATTGCGGCCGTTAATCAATCGATTAGAACCGATATTTGTTCGAATTTATTTGTATATTTAAAATATAAGGGATAAAAAAGTGTGTTTACTATATTTATTCAATCAACCAACAGAAACTGTGACGTAAATTTGCAATTTATCTATTGAATAGTGATTATGAAACCGATATTTTGATCAAGAAGTGCACCAAGTTGCATAAAAGCCAAAAAATGTGTTTTTGATTCTATTCGTCAACAGAAGAGAAAAACTTATAGCTAATGGCAGTCATCAAATGATGTTGGTTAATTTTCGGCTGGTTCATTTTCAAAAACTTTTAAGATCTGCTAATTTCAGCTGGAATACGTGAAATCTGCTGTGGGCACTTTCACAAATGTGGAACGTTCAGGATACACGTTAAACAAAATACATCCTTACATGATGTATTCTGTGGTAACATGTGAAAACAATAAACGCTTGCTATACGTGCATTCCTTTCAATATAAACAATGTCTTTCCAACCATTCTACATGCAGTGAAGCTGCTCCTTTGAAAGAATGCCCCAACGTTGCCCGACGCCAGACACTGTTGAACTATGACTGCTACGTGACACAGATTTTCCTCATTCGAGAGAGATGTTGAGTAGCTGCTATAGGAATGTGGGTCGCTGGACTGGTTATGGTTCAGCAGGAGTTTTGCCAAAAAAGCAGGCTTTAAGTAAAGTTTCCCCTATCGTGTAAAATGTTGAAGATTATTGGTCAAACGTAAACTAGTAACTAGCTGCGCAGAAGAGTTACATGAATTTTTATTTTGCAATGGAGTAAGGAAATAATTATAATTTGATATCACTAAATTAATATTGACTAAAGTTTTAAAATCGGGTAGTATACATCTTATGATTGGAGATTGGAAAACAGGTTTAGGTTCAGGTGAATATAGCGATTCACAGTATACCATGCGTCTGCATTATATTTGTGCTTCCTTCAGTAAAATGGGCTTAGACAGGCCATACAACAGATTAGTTATTTCAATGAACTACTCAGGACAATTTATCCATCAAGGTGTTGGCAACGAAAAAATAAATAGGTAGGTATTTGCTAAGCACGTCATTTAACATCTTTCATAAAGCATTTTAGCACAAGCAGACTAAAATGAATCACTAAAATCCGCGGACACAAACTAGTTCACTTGACACTACGTGGTACATTTTGCCAGAATCAAGAGTGGTGGTTATGCGGTTAGATTCTATTTGTCTACGTCATTCGTTGCTTTTTTTACTCGTGCCATGCGACTGTTTTCTCTTGGTTAAATCTCAACTGCCGGAATGCCGTTACATTCCTACTAAATTGCCGGTTGCTTTCTGTGCTAAATGGTGAGAGTTCAGGGGTGCAGTTAGGTTGTGGAAAAAAGAGTGGTTGTGATGTTTGGCTTGAAAGATTACAGTAGATTAATAAACAAATTCCGGTTTGTTGTGTTGAATATGGTACACCAATTATTTGCCACACACGGGTATTGCAATGCGTGCTTCGATTATGACTGTCTGTAACTGGATGAAACGGGGAGACTAAATTAGCTTTGATGCTCTTAGTCACACGATGCTTCAATGAGCTGCTCGGATGAAGATGACGCATACTTTTGCGGTCCGACTCGTAAGAATAGCTTCCTGATGGTCTGTCTGTCTGCCGGGAAGAAAGAACGAAAAGCGAGCACGGGCGGGACGATGTCGTAGGATAAATATTTGTCCTGAGTTTTTAGCGGGAGAGCTCCATAAATGGAATGAATGACTGCAGTGTTAAAACTCATTAGGCTTTGACATCCTTTTTATTTGTTTACGATAATGTTCGCAATGTGACCCAAATTTGTACTTCTAGAAGACTTTTGAGCATAAACTGAGTTTTAAACTGCTAAAAATAGGACTGCCAAAATTGCCTGCAAGTAAGGATTTTTCTCTGACTGTTTTCTTCCATTTTTTAATGATACTCACAATACTTACAACAATTGAAACTTTCGTGCAAGGTATAAGCAGTGATAGTGTTGGTGAACTGCGTTGGTACGGAAGAGAAAGATGGCAGTTGAAAATTTGTGAATATTTGTTTACTCTTCAAAATGCATCATTGCAAATCGTATCTATATATGATATATTAGGACGTATAAATAAAACAGTTTGCTTTGCTTTTCCCGTGTAGATCTTATGGGAGAGTTTGCTCTTTTATTCATACGGCCTATTATCTCAATTAAATATTCTAACCGTTCTAAACAAAGTGCTTTGTCATTAAAAATTTTACTTTTCTTTGTTTCTCTATCTCGTTCGTTGCTTCGGCCTTAAACTTGCGGCTTCGATTGTTGAGAAGTATTTCCACTAACCGTGCGCCTACATATATTGTAATGCTAGGTAGACAGTCAATTAACAGACGCAATACCACGTAATCGCATGGTACTTAGTAGAAACCACTTATACTAGTCGCTCAAATACACTTCATTACTAAGCTATGTTCGCCGTCAGGACGATAATAAATATTTTATTTGTTGTTTTGGTCTTTGTTTGACAGATTTGTTAAAATTCTTGGTACCATCAAGCAAAATTTGTAGTTGAAGTAGCAGTTTGTATGCCTAGTTTTTACAGTTCAGACAGTATTGCATTAAAGCCAATTAAAATTGGTTGATGTGACGGAACCTAGTGGTTAAGTAATGATCTACAAAGATTTTTGGCTAAGAGTTGCTTGTTTAACAATTAAATAACTAATATCCATGTACCAGCATGTTTGCAGTAAAATCCTGATTATCTGTGAGCTAGCTGAACTGTTATTCTAAAGCTCGTCGTCCTCGTCGTTGTCAGCATAGCAGTCAGCGTCTCCATCCAGGTTGATTTTGGGCCATTCGTAGCCAATTTCCTAGATTTCGCAGCGTCTTAGTCACTAGTCGCTTTCGACGTGGTCGAGTCATCACGTTGGGTATTTTCTTCCTGGTACCGGTAGGGTTGTTGAAAAGAACCATTTTTTCGCACTGTCATCTTGTATTCTTGCGCCGTGTCCGGCCAACCGTAGCCTACCGACTTTCGCCAGATGTACGATGGTAATCCCTACAACCAGTGCCTGTAGCTCGTGATTCATATGTCTTTGACTGTTCGCTTTCGGTTTGTACTCCGCCAAATATCATCCGCAGCCCCGTTCGCTCGAACACGGCAAAGGCGCACATGTCCTCCGTGAGCAGCGTTACAGCTTCAAGTTCATGAAGAACTATAGTTTAATGAGGGGTTTGTACATTGTTAGCTTTGGAAGGGTGAAGCAGGCCCGAATTCCAGCTTAAATGCGCCGCTGTATCTCTTTACTAGTGTTGTTGTACGTGAGTAGTGCCGAGGCGCAGGCATGGTGCGAGCCAAATCAGATCGCCCCATGAATGTCGCGGGCCGCAATGACCGCTGGCCATTCCTGCGCATAGCAAAATGTAACAAAAAACATTTTCTTGCAATCATCACAAGATTTAAACCGGAAAGTATTTAGATCCTTAACATACACAAGGCATTACGACTAAACTGAGCGGCATTTCCTGACATTTCTGCTAGATTTGTCTGAAATTTGTTCTGAAAATTTGATCCGTGATGGCGAGAGCTCTTATGAAACCCGTCAGATATAATTCGCTACAAAACATCGTGGTATCTTTCCTAGGTTAATTTGCGTTACACTTCCTTCCACAAATTCGCCGTTGAGATGTGCATCGAAGAACTACATCCACCCGTCGACCACTTCACCATCGTTTGTGATCAGATCCCCTCATTCGTCGCTACACATGCCAGGTTTTGGTATGTATGTGTTACGAGATTCTCGTTCTTCTTCTCGTTTGCGCGTGTCATTAGCTCGGAATTGCTGTTCTAATTCTTCACGATCGCTGACCTCCTTCTAGCGCTTTTTACACCTCAGAATCATGGTCAAGCGGTCCCTTGCTCGTCGGTACCTAGTAGCCAGATTCGCCCTAGTGGCAACGCTTAGATTATTTTTCCAAGCCATTTTTTCTCTCCACCGCTCGTTGGTATTCTTTATCAAACCTATCATTTCGTATACTCCGGGGCTCTTTACCTTGTACCGCAGTAGCAGCTTCTCTGAAGGCCGAGCGTATTCTGCCCCAACCGTTTGCGAGGGTTGACGCACCTAATTTTTCGGAAGAAGGCAGTGTCCCATTCAGCACTCGCGTACAGCTCTTAAAAGATTGGGTATGTTTAAGGAGGACGGTTTCGACGTGTCTGATATACGATTGACAGTTTTGAGCGAACATATACTGCTACTAGGTCATGATCAGAGACAATATTCGTACCCTATAGGGAACGTATGTTCGTGATTTTGGAGAAGAACCGGCCATCTATGAGAACGAGGTCAATCTGGTTCATTGTATGTTGATCAGGTGTTTTCCTGGGGACTTATTGGATATCTTCATGTGGGAAGAATCATTGGATTTGCAAGCCTTGCGAAGTTTATACATTGTTGGCCGTTTACGTTCGTGTCGTTGTGCAAGCTATACAAGACTCTATCATGGATCTTGATGTCTCGTGGCGAACAACTGCCGTACGTTGCCTCCAGTCGTACGTAGAATGCTTCCTTCTCCTCTTATTGATGCGGGCAGTGCATGTTGTTGATGCGGAAATTGAAGAAACGGTCATTTACCCTTAACAGACAGATCCTCTCATTGATCGCCTTCCAATCTATCATCCTCATCCTCTAGTGCCACCACCCTGGTAAAACTAAGGGCACTTCTGCCGCGAAACTTCCAAAACTTATCTCCATTGCGACAGATTTCCTGCGGAGCTGCGATGCCAAGTTTGTAGAGTTCATACTGCTTGAGCAACCATCTACGAAATTCAACGATGCAGCACCGAATTTTTATTCGTCGTCTTTGTTTCGTCGGCTAAGTTGCTGCCGAATATTCCGATGTGAGTTTGCCTGAATGTTCGTAGTAGTCATTGTTTAGATAGGCTATCTTACTCGGGCTAGGCTACGAGTATCGTGATGGAGCTACCGTCTTGGTGTTAGTACTGAGACATCACGTTTCTTAATTCAGTTGTCCGGTTCGGATCAGACACTGCCGTGAGCCGCTCCTTACCCAAAGTGCAGATGTTAACTAGATAGAGCAATGTAGCGTCGACTACTCCACGATTGTGCCTCCTTCCACGTCCGTATACGGCATTAGTTTCCACCAACGTTGGTTATCCGATATTCACTAAGGTTGCTCGTATTTTGGTTGGTACCACGAGGAGCCCAGTCAGCATTTTCATATGTATAATTAGATTGCAAATAAGAGTTGCGTACTGATATGTATCCAATCAAATCGTATTCGACGTGCAAAAGCCGCTTATCCGTACTATTTCGGAGGCGATATACGCACTGTAGAATAATTTTACCGCGACCAGCTTCATACAGCTATACGACCTGGTGCTGAAAATCATATGTTTGTCAGCTACTAGCATTATAAACGATAGAATATCAACTTATACGCGCTTTATTAAGCTTTATTTACGAGTCCGAATTTGTTAAGAGATATTTACGACAATTTTCGTACATTGATATACGAGTTGGTGCTAGCTGGGAGGTATAGTAAGGAAGTACCGTCAAACGGGGTAACTTGCAACAGTTCTCAACTATGAGCGCAAGTAAAAACTTATCTGCAGCACATTTGAGGGCATTTAATTAATACGAAGTTATTAGGTCTAGAATAGAATAACTTCACATATTGAGAAAAAATATGCGATCGATATTGGTTGCTGTAGAAATCTTTAACTAGTTTGTTGCTAGTAACCCCTTATTCAACGGGGTAACTTGCAACAAGTAATATTTTTTTGGACATTGAACGAATTTAATGATTTGTATAAGTTTCTTTTGACTTCAATATGCAAATGTTAATTCGACTTGCAATATTTAATGCTTTTGCTATGAATATTCGCATAAATGTCCTATGTCATGTTGGTCAAAATAAATTATGACCGCGTAACGGAAATTACAAATTTAAGTTTTTATATTATTCATGCAGTTGATATTCCGTGTCTAGATCCTATAGAGCTTCTTTAAGGACCATTCACAAATTACGTAACGTACTTATGGGAGCGGGAGTTGTGTAACAACGCATTCCACGTCGTATATCCATTATACGAAATCAAATAAAGGGGGATTAAAAATCATCGATATCTTGGTTACGTAATATATGAATGTTCGTTGCGTTACGAGTGATCGTAACTAGAAACTATCATATTGCTGGTCGATTTCTTTCAGTGAGATTATTTTCTTTTTGGACTCTTCTATGAGCATTGGGATATACTGAATCCCAAAAAAACTGGCATATTTCCGACTTACCGAAAGCACCTTACACTCTTCAGCTGTGCTTTTAGTATAGCTTGATGCAAAATTAAATGATAACTTACTTCGTGAAGTTAACGAAACACAGTTTTGTACATCTACCAGCTGTTGCAAGTTACCCCGTTTAAGTACTTGTTTTACGAATAATGTGGTAACAAGCAGGATAAACAAAACTAGTCATCATAAATCCAATATTTTGTTTCCTTATTATTCACTTTAATATAAAAAATGCATGTTAGGCTTCTTTTATTTGAAGTGCTTGTGGGCGTAGCAAACGTTTTACAGACGAAAAAATGGCAATAAATTTGACACCATGTTGCAAAATTTTTTTCAAATCACCAAAACAGCAGAAAATCTACATATTAATTTCTAAGGCTTCTTTGACCTGTTGTTAATAAGATTCAATGACTGATAGAGATTTAAAATTGAAGTAACAGATCAAAAATACAATAAATTCGATCGATATTGCGTTGTTGCATGTTACCCCGCTGTTGCAAGTTACCCCGTTTGACGGTACTAGATAAGAGGCTGAGCACCACTTTGGGGTCTATTTTAATCCGCAGGTGCACAATGTACCGATGGTATCACATTATCAAACCATGCACCAAACATCCTAAATTATCAATCAATTAGTCGGTGTTAAGTCAGATCGAACCAAGTGACGAAATTCTTGCTACACGCTTCAAACATATTTGGTTATAACTTTCAAATGAAACAAGTCTATTCAGAGGTTTCTTCAGTGAAAAGCAAAAGACCCGGCTGATGAAGGAAAATATTCAGGGATTTCCCAGATAATTTACTATCAAAATCGATTGACTTAACTAGCTTGAGTAACTAGATGCTGTTCAAGAAGGTGAAGTAAAATTCTCGCCTAGAGCAGCCGTTCGTTTATGAAATCTAAAATCTAGACCTTTTTTTAGAAATTTTTTAGCCGAGTACGGTTGTCGCGACGGTATCCGCTTTGAGTAGATTTAGACCAAGTATCGTCGGGAGTTTATCTTTAGAGAAATTACTGAATTAATTCAATAATGATCTATTAAGGTTTAGTCGTCTCGTCAGTCGAGAAACAAACGATTTTTTTCCTTTATGGACTCATCACTGCGACCAGCAATTGTTGATCTATTGTGATATCGCCCGGGTGCTGTATAAGATGCACTGCATTTTTTTTTTTGCTATAATCGCTATTGAATGAGCGATATGCTTTATAAATCCTACTATCCTACTAAGATTCGAACCCATGATCACTCGCTTGTCAAAGCAGACTCGGTAACCTTGCGGTTACGAGCCCCCCCTCCAACAAACGATTTAAAAAAGCGGTATTTTCAAAAACCTTTTTTCTCTTTCACTTTCTCTTTTTCTTTAATTCTAAATTTTTTTATCACGACTGAAATTCTAAACCAAAATGGTAAGTCATTACTTTTCTTTTTCTTTGCCCAGCGTTATATTTTAAAATGTATTTAATAAATACAACATGTACATAAAAATACAAACTAGGTTATTCAAGTAAATCAATCATTTACTAGAATGTTCAGTAGAGTGCTCAGTAAATAAGGAACTAAGTTGGTTTTTTATCATTCTTCAACTTCAAAAATATTGTCTAAAATTTCTTCGTTGCGCGTCTTACTAGAATATAGAAATAGTTCAAAAATTTCGAAAGGTTCATCTCTCTCTATCAAATATATTTCTAATTTTGAAACTTTCTAGATTCTCCTTTTTGTGCGATCTCAAATTTAATTTATTGAAAAAACTCACAGTCATTTGTCGTACAGCAGTTATCGTAATCGAATGTACCGTTCTGATTCAAACTTCGAACACTTAAGCCATGCTGAGACTTTCTTCAAAGTAAAATTCAAAGGAAAACATCTTTATTATACCCCCATAAATGGTTTAGTAGCATGACAATTTAGTTATTTTGTGAGAAAATTTTAAAAATGAGGATAAAATGTTATTTTACATTGAAAAACCCGAATTAATCCACCTAGCGGCGTGACCTAGCCTTTCTACTGCCACAATAATCATTATTTAATTTCTCAGGAACATCTAGGTATAATTAACTTGACTATATTTTTAAATATCCGTTCCGTATTCCTGAAAATCCTTATTTGCCAGTAAAATTACCAACGTATTGCGTAGAATAATTAAATTTTCTTTCCTTGGGTGCGTAAATACTTGTAATACCTTATTTAGTTTTATAATCGGTCGGCCTTAACTTTCGGGCTTCAGAGCCACATACGAAACTTGTTTTGAATTGACAATATGAAATATGTGGTTATAACAGATTTTTTGATAATTAATTAATACCATGCGTTCAAAAGTGAGCATCTTTGAAAAACAAGAGTACAGAAAAATTATTATTATACTTCGCTTTTGAAGACAAAGGATATCGACAACAAAATGATTAATCTCAAAATTTTACTATTAGTTTGCTTGGCTTCAATTTTGCAATATATTTGAATTAGAAAAAATAACTGAATAGAGCATTAGATATGAAAAAGAGAAATTGAACTTTTTCTTAGCTGGCGCTCCTTCAGATAATTATTTTGCATGAAAATCAAAAATTAAGCTTCTTTTGAATGTACTTTCATGAAAAGATAGTCATTAGCTTGATCGCATCGTTTTTACAATGTTAGAGGGTTAGGAAAACAAGATGAGGTCGAAAAATAGTGCAAGCTGCGCCTTAAACATGCTTGAGAATGGGAAATATGGTCGATATGATTTCCAGTGCTTGTCATTTTTGATTTATTTGTTCAAACATGATACATGACATAAGACATCTGTCCTTTAAAATGTCATTAACGAAAACAAATCCTAAAAAATTACTACCGTGCAAAGTTTACTTCCTATTTTTCATATAACATTTCTAAGCTCCAGTATCTATTGATTAAAAAGAGCGTCTATTGATGCGTAAAATTTGTTTGAAATTTGTATAAATTTATTTGGAAAACTCATTAGTATTTTTAATCCTATACACCACTATACCTACATGCTTAAATTAACTGCTTCTTTTCGCTGTTTGCTTTTCGTGTACAATTGTGAGTAACAGCAAGTGAACAAAATGACAATTGAAATCTGAAATCAAAGAAAAGAAATAGCTTTTCGATTAAATCCCACTATTTAATATTTATTTGCAACAGATACGTAGTTCGTCTACGACGTGCAGGCTTCATTAGTGTCTTATTTCAAAGCGTATACGTATTTGTCACAAATAAATATTAAATTGTGGAATTTAGTCGGTAAAAGTTTTTTCTTTTCTTTGATTTCAAATTTCGTATTCCACTAAGAGGCTTCAAAAACTTCAGACAATTGATTCACAAAAGTGAGAAACATCTTTTCTTGAATTTCAATGCAAATTTAAAAATTGCAAATTGTCATCCCAAATAACAATTTGAGTTTTATTACACTCCTATGATGGCATTCAAGACCAAAATTGGTCATGAAAACCACCACAAGAGTACAATCAAACTCACATTGTTGCTTGGGACCAAATACACACACATACATACATACATACATACATATATACATACATACATACATACATACATACATACATACACACATACATACATACATACATACATACATACATACATACACACATACATCACACACATTGACTACAATCAACATTTGTTTTGATTTCACGCGTTTTAACGGTTTAATATACGGTGCTTAAGTGTTAAAGTTTAAATAACTTTTGAATGAACCGTCCGATTTTTAATAACTCGGTTTCGTTTGATAGATCTCAGCAGTAATTTTCAAATAATAATAAAATGTGTGATGTTTTTCATTGAATTAATGTTTATATGTTTCAAAAATATGTTTTAAATACTATTTTTTCACATTTCTTTATGTAACTTTCAAACTACAAGCCCAATCGTCATGAAATTTGGAAGTTAAGGGTTTGCAAGGCTCCTCTTTCATATGCAATTAATTTTGTTCAAATCGGTTAAGGGACCTATGAGATAATGAAGTCCCATATTTTTCATATTTTTATACATAACTTTTGAACTAAAAGTCCGATCGGTATGAAATTCAATAGCGACCAATGGGACATCTAGACCTTTCATTTGACACTAAGAACATTAAAATCGGTCCAGCCATCTCCGAGAAAAGTGAGTGAGATTAAAAGCGTCACATACACACACACACACACATACACACACACACACACACATACATACACACACACAGAAAATGCTCAGTTTTCGAAACTAAGTCGAATGGTATATGACATTCGGCCCGCAGGACCTTCTTTCCATTTCCGGTTTTCCAAGTGATTTCTATACCTTTATACTATATATTTATATAGTAGAAAGGCAAAACACTAAAAAGTTACAGTTCGGTTTTGATTCAAACTTCGAACACTTCGAACGCTTGTATTACCTTGATAAGTATTAATGCTTTTAGTATCACTCAACTTAAATGAGTGAAATTATATCCTTTTTCTAAGCACTATCTTTTTAAATCCACCTAACAATGTTCACAATGTGACTGTTCGAAGTTTGAATCACTCCTCAAAACGTGATTCAAACTTCGAACACTTTAATTTATCAAATATTTTTGAAGTAATGCATGAAATAGTGTATTATAACTTTGCTTTAGTACATACATACCTTGAACTTATCTAATAATCACTAAGTGGGAAGGTAAACATTCTAAAATTGGTAAAATAATGCAAACGAAAACATAGCTACTTTTGTACGAAACGCTGAGAGTATGCGAACCAAGTTAAAATCTGAGTTCTCTCTTTTTTTCAGCGCCTGCTAATTTCTTACAAGAAGTCCTACAGTTCAATGTCATACCTCACCGGATAGAGGACATTCTAACGAACACGGTGGTGTACAATAAGCTTAACATTTTATCATATTAGTGATCAAACAAACAAACCAGCATTTTATTCTGAAGTGTTCGAAGTTTGAGACTGTTCTAAGTTTGAATCAGAACGGAGACAGTCTTATTCTCTAATCCGATTGTTTTATCATATTAATAAAAAGTACAAATAAAGATATTTGGAGCCGTTATTTCAATTGGAAATTTAAAAAGCATACAAAAAATGCAATCTGTGATAAATTTTACATTATAAAGAAATCAATTGCACCCTTGCTCCATTGTCTCGTACGATGCTATGCATTCCATCAGTTTATTATTTAAACGCAAACAAACCGCTATTATTTAAGAAATTTCGCATTTGAATCTTAAGATAGTCGGTTCTTGATATCAAGTGTATGCTTTACATGTTTTACCGTTAAAAGAAAGCTATATACACAAAAAGACAACAACATTTAAACGAGCTCTCTAACTTTCTTATCAGTAAAGTTTATTTTCAAATGTATGCTGCAAACACCCTCGCTTACAACTAAAAGCTTTTTCAAACAATCCGAGACTTTGTTTTCGACTTTTCCGTTTGTTTCACCAGACAGAATGAACCAGCACTGTGTGTCCGCTCGGATTACGAGACCAAACGGTGTTACAATCTAATTTTCTCCCACCATTATCGCGCCATTTTTTTGTAAGGTTGAAGAAGTTGCAGTAAAAATTAGAAATGACAGCTTAACGTCCCCAAGGGAGAATTGTAAAACTATCCTACCTTTGCTTGTGCCGTATCGTCGTAGCAGTTATCTAATTAGCCGTTTAATTTATTAATGGCTCTGATACACTTGGCGTCTAGTCGGGTTTAGGTCTTCCAGATTTCACTAAGGTTAGTCACTTCACTCTTTCTCTTCACTTCACTGAAAAATATATCTTTTCATTTTCCTTGTTTTCTGTTTTAGATTATTTTGAATTTTTCTTCCCACGATGTCTAATAACTGTAATAAACTTTTTTGAATGTTTAGTAGATTGTTGCAACATGGAATTCTGGGTCACCAATAGTGTTCACATACCTAATTTTACAAAGTACAGCAGATGCGAGATGCTCGCTACCAAATTCAACAAGTGTCACAATTTTTCCGCATTTAATCTACATGTAAATCTCAATCTCCTTAACACTCATCCCACCTGTTTGCTCGATTACAGAAGCTCTTAGTAAAAAACATCCTTCTGCTTTCAACCTGCCCAAAGAATCTAACTTGACTGCTTCTTCCACCCAAGAAGTTATCTCAAATTACCCCGCAAGTGATTTCCTCTCAAGGATCAGAATGTCAGCTGAGAAAACGTGTTCAACAGGCGGCTGTCGGAAATAAACTAACCCTGACTGTCGCGAAAAGCAACACGTAGCTGCTGCTGCTGCTGCCTTTCCATCCGGTTGACTTTCTATCCACTCCGTCGCTAGCGTTGGTGGCTTGTTTTTGTTATGGTTGCTTCCGTTTTCGGGAAAACGCTCGCTCTCGGAAAACTCTCACTTCCCATGTTGAGGTACGAACGACCACTGTCTCTCGTCCTTTCGTAGCCGTCGAGTTCGGCGAAAAACCAACGGCTTCGCTAATACTTCGGCGTTCAGATGGTGTCAAACTGATTCCAACCAAACAACTGCCATTGGTGTTTTGAACATCCCCAGGCCGTTGAGCAAGGAAGATATTTGTGATACGTTTTTCTTTCGCACAGATCATCCTTTGAGAATGGGTGAATATCCTTAGTCTTGATGATTGTTCTAATTACGTGTTGCAGTTAAATCTTAAAATAACTTACCAGAAATAAAATTATCGTTCTTGTTTCTCATAATTGTAACAAAAAGTTAATATAATGTGAATTTTTTCACTAATTATTACCGCATCATTTATAAATAAATTGCATATTTCGACCGATTTTTGTTTTTAAGTACACGAAAAGAACACTTGTTACAGGTGGATGAAAGTTGTCTTCTTCATGACCCTTTAACCGGCACCAGATATTCTCGACATGTAAAGTGATCTCGCCAAAACAGAGATTCACGAGTGCCATGACGCTTGGGAAATTAGGGGCGAGTAGAGCAAGATTCTGTGGAGCGGTGAAAATTATATGATACGCGGCCTCGGCTCGTATGAAATATATTCTTTTCCCAAAGAAAAGTTATGATTGTAATATAAAAAAGACAAAATAAATCTAACATCTTCAGTTTGATTGAAAGCTTCGATGCCGCTCAGTATTACTATTAGTCTTTTTAGACATTAAAAACTACTCTAAAATTTAATGAAAAAAAAACTAATAATAACTATTGCATTATATGCATTATCGTGAAACCTAAAACTACACTAACACTTCAAAAACTAAAAAAGTAAGAAATTTGGGAATAATTTCGGAATAAGACATACCGGAGAAATGGATGATGGCGGATTTGTCCCATCTACAAACAGGGTGATTGGCTCGACTGCTACAACTATAGCGGCATAGCGCTGCTGTTAAGCTCCACCTATAAAGTACTCTCCCAGATTCTGTTACGTCGACTGTCTCTTATTGCACCAATGTTTCGAATTTTTACCATCCGACAGATCTTGCAGAAATGTCGGGAGTACAATGTGCCCTCGCATCACATATTTATTGATTTGAAAGCAGCATACGATACAATCGATCGAAACCAGCGTGGCAGATAATGCACGAGCACGGCTTTCCGCATTAATTGACGCGACTGATCAGAGCTACATCGAATCGAGTAATGTGCGCTTCTCGGGGACATTCTGAGTTCCTTCGGCACGCCGCGAGGGTGAAAACAATGTGACTAATTCTGCATGTTATTCATCACAGTTCTTCAGAAAATAATCTGACGAGCGGGCATCGAAACGAGTGGCACGATTTATAGTTACCCTGGGGATTGTTTTTCATAAGCTCATAACCTATCTAATTGTAGTAAAAAGTCCAGATGTTTGCAATGGTTTTAAAATTAAGTGTTACGTATTTAGAGTATTATAGGGTAAAGAACCGGTTTTAAGCAGTCTAAGCGGGTCACTGATTGTTTTACTTTATTACAAGCGATGGGTTGACTAAGTGGGGGATATCAGCATACCAATCTTCTTGCTATCTTTAGTTCTTCAAGCTGTTACCATTGAAAGACACTATTGTTGAGCTAAACTTTTGATTTTTCGCATTATAAGTTGGAGCGGTGTAACTAATTTTGATCAGACCGAACATATTTTCACCCTCAAGGTGCTTTGTTAAGCAATCCTGAAATCTGAATTTTTTCACGTCCGCATAAAAAATCCCTTGAACTTTTTCCCCTATTCAGTAAGTTCGCGTTCCTATCCGGGACCTACCAATCGGCATCTGATGCGTAATCAGCATAGCGTATCGACATAGATGTGTAAAATGCCATCTGTGTAAATTGTTTATCGGGGCACACACTCACCGCACCGTTCGGCAAACGGTATTCGTTGTCTCTTTTATTCTCTAGTGTTCTTATGGTACACTGCGAGTTTGACGTCTCACTCGCTATTCATAAAGATGGTGGGAGAACAAAAGAGGCAAACATAACAGTACACACGGTCCGACTCAGAACAGTGTTGTCAAAGCAAATAACATTGAAACACGTTGTTGCTTCATTGAATCACTAAGAAAATCTTCGAAAATTATTGAAAAAGCTGTCTTTTCTGTTGTTTTTAATAAAGAAAAATTAATTGTGAACATACATTTTTCTTGAAAGTATTGAACCACTTTTTCACCATTGGAGATTTCAGTTAATTTCAAACCTATAATTCTTATTTCCAGAACCAAAACAGTGTCTTGGCTACACGATAGTTCATCAGTTATGCTGCAGCTGCTGCTACTGGTGAATAGGTTCCGTCAATTCAGAATTTCTTTTCAGTTTTGTTATAAAATAATAAAACTTTCGGCTAGTGACAAAGCCTTAGATAATAGAAAAAAAGAGAGTGAATAATATGGTATGTGACAATTGAGTGCTTGACTTTTAGAGTGGTTGTAATCAGTGCTGAAAAATGTGATGGATTCGTTAGTAGCGAGGTGGCGATTGCCTTCAGCAGCTGAAAAATGTACGTTTTGGACAACAATTTTTAATTCATCATATTTCTTGTCGGAAACCCAATAAATTGTGTTTGTGTGAATCAAATGTATGGTTAAGTGATTTGTGAAGAAGATCCTATCAAAATATTTTGAAAATATGAATAAAGAAGTGCATTTTCGGCTCATTTATTTTCAAGTGATTAAAATAGGTGACACTGCTTAACTCGTTCCTTACCCTAGTACCGAAGAAAAGAGCAGATTTTTCAAAAGGAATTTCTAAGGATAGAGTGCAATTCGAATGAAATAAATTCATTAGATATGTCGCCTGTGGGTGTATTCTCGGGCTTTCTATACGATTTGCTGGGAATTTTTTACGAGAAGTACTACAACAGGTTTATTGTTTGCAGTCATCGAACTTTTCCTATAATTACCAGGATACACGCTTCAATGCGATTCACAGCATCTAACGTCGGCATCCTGCAATCTAACTCATTCTGTTTCTATGTATCTATGACAATATCTTGCTGATGCATTAAGACACTAGTTTTCTTCAGCTTTTCTGTATGGAAGTAATCTTACAATCAGGGGTGACAATTTTAGGACTAAAAGGCTAAACAAGTAAGAACCAAATACAGAACTAAGAGAGAGATTATAAAAATTACACACAATGCGTCTGCAGGGTTTCGTGAGTAGTACTCAGTAGGTGGAGGTGGAAGTTTGATAACAGAATTGTTGTTGAGAAATGGTGACAGAAACCGATAAAGATTACATTCTAAAGTTATAAAATACAGTACAGTTTTTTACTAAATTAGTTATATATTCGTACGACGGTTTTTGAATTTCGAGATTCGATCATAACAGAATAGGTTTATTCGAAACCAACCGGCAGCATTGAGTATCAGTAACGCCGTTCCATTCCAATTTCACTAGAGTTCCATTTCAACTTCAGTCGAACGGAAGGGATATGTATCCTATTTCAGAATCTTGATCCAGAAAAATAGGCTTCCAATCAGGCATCGCACGCGAAATCCGAGCAACTACAGTCAGCTGGCAGTTGGTAGTTCTTATTCCCTTGTCGTCTGCCCCTACCAGCAGTGATTGGGTAGTTTCTATTTGCGAGAGTGAAGCAGTACTAGATGCGGCGCCCGTTATCGGTTCCGATGCCACTGCCTGTGGCTCCCACACAACAGGATACGCAGGCAAATCATTCATCCGCACGCCGCCCACCCATTTATCGCCCACCGGGGAGAGAACTTCGATTAGATTTTATTACATTCTCGTGTCACATTATCATCATTATGCTTACCTCCCACCACCAGCGGGGTCTTGCCCGACCGACGATTTAGCTAGCCGCTACCGCCTAGAAGCCACCCACTCAAATCCCCTCTGCTCGCGAGAGTCGTGTCGTTTTTCTTCGTTTTCCATCTATACATACGATATGTGTACAGCGACCGCATCTACATACTCCCAATATTAGATTTTGTCTCCAGCAGCCAGACTGCTTCTTGTGTGTTCTATGCATTTTAGCACACCGCAGGATTCCGGACGACCTTTCTGTATTGTATTCTGAAAATAAAACAACTTCAAACCCACCCAGCGGGTTAATCTGGCCAGGCTACACACATCACTATCCAACCGCGATAGTCCAATAGTTGCTAGAAAAGCGGAGTCCCTTTAAATCTACACAGCACAATATACAGGAACGGAGTGTTGAAATACGGCGACAATCGTTTTGAGTGTTAAACATTTCAATATGATATATCTAGGTATTTAACAAAAAAAAATCATATCATAAAGTCTCCAATAATTCCAAGTGTTGGAAACATATATGACATTTTTAAATTTTTTATTTTAGATGTATTTATCTTTAACACAATCTTTTCTGCTTAGCGCGAGCAGACGAATTGACTAGATTTGTTGAAGACCGTGGCTCGCGTGTTGATATCCGCTCGGTTCATAACACCTTGTAGCACTATGTTGAACGGCAGCCATCATGAGAGACCATCATCTTGTCGAAGCCCTCTGTGTGATTCGAACTTGACAATCCACCCGAAATCCGAACACAGCACTGTGTAACATCCATCGTAGATTGAATCAGTCTGGTAGCTCATTCTGGGGAAGCTGTAGTCGTCCACAATTTTCCATAGCTCTTTCCGGTCGATGGTATCATACGCGGCTTTGAAAGCAACGAACAATTGGTGCGTCAGAACTCTGTATTCACGGCCGTTTTGAAGAATCTGCTTCTGCGGTGAAAACATTTGATACGTTACGTTTGATTTAATGGAAAGTATATGTGATTTTTGTTATGTGTTCATTAATTAATATGCGTTTCAGTTTACGTCGAATGAATAATTCACTTTTTCGTTCAGTGCACTTTAGTCCAATATGGGTGTCAAACGTTAATATTCTATGAGGCATGAAAATCCTAAAGGTCGCTACAAATATTGGTATGGTCTGGAACATGCCCTAAAAAGATCACCTCCGCCGGGGTACCCAAAAGCTGCTACAGATTGGCCATGGCTAGGTGGAAAAGTTTTCAGTGATAGTGACTTACAAAGCCTTAACGTTTGATACTCAAACGAAGAGCTTTGCGACATGTCCTCAGATGGCCATAGGCTCTGTTATCACGGAAATGGCCAAATCTTGGTTGTTTCTCAATAAATTTCTGTTTTCTTTACCTCAATCGAGTGTTCATATTTACCTACTGCAGCACCGCTTCCATCATCATCCAAATCATCCGCCTCCTCCGAGTTTATTATTTACTAGCTGACCCGACAAACTTCGTATTGCCACAAATTAACCTGTGTTGTACATAAATCATGAATCTCGGATGATCTTTGTCACTATCTCGAGTTTTGCAAGCCCCCCAGTGGGCGGCGCTTCCGACGGCGGGTCACCGGCAACACTCGCGACCGGCTCGTCCTGAATGATCTAGTGTTACTATAGATAGTTTTTGTGGTCTTGTTATTGATTAATGTTTTATGGAAGAGTCTCGAATTTCTCGAGTTGGATTAGTTTTTGAGTTTCGCAAAAATTTGTATGAGAGTCCATATCCCCCTACCACAGGGGTGAGAGGTCTCTAACTATCATAAAATAAATTCAAGACTCAAAAATCTCCTACATGCTAAATTTGGTTCCATTTGCTTGATTAGTACTCAAATTATAAGGAAATTTGTATTTCATTTGTATGGGAGCCCACCCTCTTAAAAGGGAAAGGAGTCGTAATACACCACAGAAAAAAAATTCTGCCATCTAAAACTCTCACATGCCAAATTTGGTTCCATTTGCTTGATTAGTTCTAAAGTTATGAGCAAATTTGTATTTCGTTTGAATGGGAGCCCCCCCCCCTCCTAAAAAGGTAAGAAGTCCTAATTCATAATGGGAAAAATGGTTGCCTCCAAAAACACCCACATGCCAAATATGGTTCCATTTGCTTGATTAGTTCTCGAATTATGAGGAAATTTGTATTTCATTTGTGTAGAAGCCCCCCCTCTTGAAGTGTGGAAGGATCCTAATTCACCGTAGAAAATATTTTTGCCTCCAAAAACCTCCACATGCCGAATTTGGTTCTATTTGCTTGATTAGTTCTCGAGTTATGAGGAAATTTGTATTTCGTTTGTATAGGACCCCCCCCCCCTCCTAAAGTGGGGAGGGGTCCCAATTCATCATTGAAAAAAAAATTGTCTCCAAAAACACACATATGCCAAATTTGGTTCAATTCGCTTGATTAGTTCTCGAGTTATGAGGAAATTTGTATTTCATTTGTACAGGAGCCCCTCCTCTTAAAGTGGGGAGGGGTCCTAATTCACCATAGAAAATTTTCTTGCTCTCGAAAACCTTCACATGCCAAATTTGGTTGCATTTGCTTGATTAGTTCTCGAGTTATGAGGAAATTTGTATGGAAGCCCCGCCTCTTAAAGGGGAGAGGAGTTATAATTCCTCTTATAAAGAGGGGAGGGATCTCAATTCACTATAGAATAAATTCTTGTCACCAAAAAAACACCCACATGCCAAATGTTGTTCTATTTACTTCATTAGTTCTCGAGTTAGGAGAAAATTTGTATTTCATTTGTACAGGAGCCCCCCCCCTCTTAGAGTGGGGAGGGGTCCTAATTCACCGTAGAAAATTTTCTTGCCCTCGAAAACCTTCACATGCCAAATTTGGTTCCATTTGCTTGATTAGTTCTCGAGTTATGAGGAAATTTGTATGGAAGCCCCCCCTCTTAAAGGGGAGAGGAGTTACAATTCCCCTTATAAAGAGGGAGGGGTCTCAATTTACCATAGAATAAATTCTTGTCACTGAAAACACCCACATGCCAAATTTGGTTCTATTTGCTTGATTAGTTCTCGAGTTATGAGGAAATTTATATTTCATTTGTATAGGAGCCCCCCCTCCTAAAGTGGGGAGAGGTTCTTATTCATCATAGAAAAAATTCTTGCCTCCAAAAACACCTACATGCCAAATTTGGTTCCATTTGCTGGATTAGCTCTCGAGTTATAAGAAAATTTGTATTTCGTTTGTATAGGAGCCACCCCCCCACCCAAAGTGGGGAGGGGTCCCAATTCATCATAGAAAAAAATTTTGTCTCCAAAAACACACACATGCCAAATTTGGTTCCATTTGCTTGATTCGTTCTCGAGTTATGAGGAAATTGGTATTTCATTTGTACAGGAGCCCCCCCCTCTTAAAGTGAGGAGGGGTCCTAATTCAACATAGAAAATTTTCTTGCCCTCGAAAACTTTCACATGCCAAATTTGGTTCCATTTGCTTGATTAGTTCTCGAGTTATGAGGAAATTTGTATGGAAACCCCCCCTCTTAAAGGGGAGAGGAGTTATAATTCCCCTTATAAAGAGGGGAGGGGTCTCAAATTACCCTAGAATAAATTCTTGTCACCGAAAACATCCACATGCCAAATTTGGTTCTATTTGCTTGATTAGTTCTCGAGTTATGCAGAAATTTGTGTTTCATTTGTATGGGAGCCCCCTCTTAGTGGGGGGAGGGGTCTCTAACCATCACTAAAACCTTTCCTGGCCCCAAAAACCTCTACATGCAAATTTTCACGCCGATTGGTTAAGTAGTTTTTGATTCTATAAGGAACACAGGACAGACAGACAGACAGACAGACAGACAGACAGACAGACAGACAGACAGACAGACAGACAGAAATCCTTCTTTATAGGTATAGATTATTATTGTCAATTGAGTCAAACACTGTTGCACGCCGCACCCAGCATGACGGCCCGATTCTCAGTTTGTTAGCGACCAGAGTTTTCCTTGGGGTTGATACCCGATGTCAATTGATTGAGCCCAGTCAGAAAAGTTGGGTTCGATTCCGGTTATAAGTAACTTCCATTATAGCTTGGGCAAAGAGGATACAAACTTAATAAGCGTTGCTTCAATGATCCTCTCTTACCTAATGTTCTGCTCTTTCCCCTCCACTTCTTATTTAGCCCTGGAGATGCTATCAATACCTATGTTTCATTACTTTCTTCTACCGTTCTCTCCGTCTATTGTAAAGACGGCTGTAAATTTTTTGATTTCGTATGGCATGATGGGCCGTGTCGCGAAGAAAAAAAATACTTTTTAGACTCGTAAACAGGCAGAAACGGCTGTCATTCGCTCAAGCACATGCAAATTGTCAAAATGGAATGGCCACTGCAACCGCAGGATATAAACTCCCATCGAGCTTCTATGGGACGAATTAGAACGAGAAATCCTCAAAATGCGAAAATACCTTGTGGGAATACCTGAATTGTGCTTGAAATGCTCTCCAAACAGAAACGCTACAAAAACTGACACGTAGAATGCCCAGAAACATTAAATCCAAAGGTGGTGAATTCGACAAAAAAATTAAATTAGGTGCTTGATAACCAACAACATTTATGTTATTCATTCAAATTAAAAATTTATATAAAAATAAATAAGACTATTACAAATATTTTAAAAAGTTTTTGCCCTTCCGGTGTAGGCCCACTGAAGGGGGGGGCACAAAAAAAACAAAAAGATTTTTTTAATTGAGCAAAAAAATATGGTTTTTAAACATTTTTACTTAAAGTTTAAACGTGAAAACCAAATCTATTCTTGCTTTTAATATATTCGTTAATATATTAATATATTCGTTATTCGTTTTCCAAGCAAAAATCTACGGGAAAAATACAAAAACGAAACAAAATTTTATTGGACGATTTTCGGAAATTCCATTGTTTGAATTTTCATTTCTGTTTCGTGCTAAAAGCGTTATTTCAACTCGTATACTCATTTTTTGAGTTTTTCAGGCTGTAGAGCCCACAAACAATTGAGTTTTTGGTTCGAAAACAGACACTGAGGAAGCCTGCAAGTCGTAGGCGAAATACGTATCTGTCGTGAATAAAATATACATAGTAGAATTAAATTGGATAAGTTTTCTTCTTTTTTAATTTTTAATTTAATTGATTTTATAAAAAAAAAATTAAGTCATATCCTACAAATTATTTGTTTGCCCCCCGACTTTTCCGGTCAATTTCCTAGGGGGTGACAGGGGGGCTCTGTAGCCGCAAGGTTACCGAGTCTGCTTTGACAAGCGAATGGTCGTGGGTTCGAATCTTAGTAGAATCAGGCCATTCGATGTCAAAGTGACTTTAGCATGGGTTTATTCTCTGGCCCCTCATCACCCTTCCTTCATGCTGAGTTCTACATTATTCCGAAGACGCTTCTTATGGTTAGTATACTGGTATGAGGACCTAATGAGGTAATAGTTTTGAACCTCAGGAGGACTCACCAGTGCTAACTATAACGAGGCGAAACAGGTTTGGTATAGTAGGACATGCGTCGAAGCATGGGTAAAACCCTCAACACATAAGCACGCATAAAAAAAATAAAAAAAAATATAAGCTTATCGTTTACTCAATAACGATAAAGCACAGAAATGCAGTGCAGAATACAGCATACACCCGGGCAACATTACAATAGATCAATAATGTTGTGGTCAAAGTGATAAGCCCATACAAAAAAAGGGGGGTGACAAAAGCTTTAAAAATAATTTGCAATGGCCTAAATAAATAAAAATGAAACTGCTCGAATTTAAGAACCGCGTTAATTCGAAAAATGATGTAAAAAGAACCGCGTTTATCCCTCTAACGGGTAAGGCCGTCTGTAGACGGCCTTCCCTTTTGGAGCTCCAGAGCCCCATACGAAATTTGTTTTGATTCGACAATATGCAAAATGTGTTCAAAACAGATTTCTTGACATTTTGATATTAATATCACAACATTCTGCCTATGCATTCAAAAGTTATCATTTTTCAAAAACAAAAATTCCGAAAAATTTCGAAAATAATTAATGCGCGAATATTTTCTTTTTTACTTTTGATGAAAATCACATCTAGAACAAAATGATTGACCCTAAAATTTTTCTATGAGTAAATTTCATGCTTTATATCAATTTTGTAATGTATTTGGATTGAAAAAATATCTTGGTAGAGCGTTAGACATGAAAAACGAAAAAGAGAAATTGGACTTTTTCTAACCTGGCGCTCCTGCAGATAATTATATTTGCATGAAAATCAGAACTTAAAGTTCTTTTGAGTGTACTTTCATGATAAAACAGTCATTAGCTTGATCGCATCGTTTTTACGATGTTGCCCGTTAGAGGGTTATTCAAAAATCGTCATTAGAATAAACCAAGTTGATTTAAAAATAGTCATAAAAAACCACGTTAATTCAACAATTGTAAAAATAAACCGTCTTTACACGGAATTGAGTGTACAAGAGATTTTGCTTCAACAAAGGCGTTCCTGTTTTTCTTAATTTGCTGATTATTACATTGTTTAAAGCAGCGCAGTTTTGGCGCAGTCGAAACAACGGAAATTCGATTTGATTGGATTGGAATTTAGAGAGCAAACGTATCCATAGATTTCCGAAAAATGGTAATATCGTTGTTTTTTTGGCGCATCACAGAAATTCAATAAAAATGCCCATATTTTAAAGTCTTTTGTCCAAAATACTTTGAGTAGAAGAGTACAATTAATTTCATATAGTTCCAATAAGCTCTAAACGAAGGATCTCAATGAGACCTACAGCTATCTTAAATCTGATCGTTTTATGAAAAATATCTAATAACTTTGCGTTTCAAGCAGTTAAGCTTTAGAAATAATTTTGTTATGAGAGGTGGTTTAATTTATTTACACATTAGAACACAAACTAGAATTCTTACTCAAATATTAGTCAAGTCTTAAGAACTTTGTACACATTTTTTGGGTAATACCATTGTATTTAGTAATATACATTGGTATAGGCCAGGTGATACCGTAATGTGGGTGTTTTTAATATAGGAAGTGACAGCAATTTTAGTCATAATTCACGTTGTAAATGTTTTTTCTATGACATTAAATCATGGTGTATGGTATTTACGTAGGAGAATTGTATACCCGTGAATACTAGCAAACTTTAGGACGAACAGCATTCCGAGTAGTAACCCGAAAGTCTTTCCCCGAAAAACTGATTCAAAATTCACCATCCTAGTCTACAATGTGAAATATTCACATACAACGCATTTTGCTACCACCCATTCGGACAAACTGCAATTCCCGAAGCAGAATGCTTCCATTGACGAAAACGTTTTCGCTCACCAGTACACGCTCTCATCTCACTCTCCCGGAAGGGGAACATTTGCAGTACTAGATCAAGCGAATGTTTTGAACCGTACAACACCAAACTGTTGCTTCCGGCTAGCATTCAGCTACGAAACATTACCTGTTGCGTCATTTCCGCCATGTGCTTGGAATATAAAATTAAATTCCTTGCACATGCTCTGCTAGCAAACAATTAACAGATTGTTTGGGAGTTTTTTTAATTACACTGACAGTTCAGAAACATATAATTATGACAATGGAGTCCATTTTAAAACTTTCAGTTGAGTTTTGCGAATTCTAATGGAATGGTAAGGCTAATATTTAACTTGAGAATAAAGCAGACGGGATAGACAAACCTAGAGAATTAATCCTATATTCTTGATAAATACTAATGTAGTTGCTACTGAACCATCAGTAGACGTTAATCGTGGTAAACAGTTTTCCATATCAGCACGTACGTCAAACATTTACAACAAACGATAACCAAATGAAATGAAAGCGAGCAAGTATTTTTATGAAACGGTGAGTAATTCTACTAAAAGAATACTTTTCAACTTCGTTGGCAATTGTGCTTCAACGACTATCGCATGATTGATCATTTTTTATAGAATTAAGATTTCTTTTTATAGTATATGCAACAACTAATCGAAGTTGATTACTTTGTCAGATTCATTAACACCATGGTTAGAAATAATTTCGAATACATTTAACTTATCTTTTATGTCATGCATACCGTATATCGTCGTTTATTAGAATCTAAATCATTTCCTAATCAAGCGCCAAGGTATCGTAACTACCAGTTTGTGATCCAGATAGAATTATTCATCTACGTGTTATCAACCATTACATCGTTTGGCGTTCGCCCAGTTGCTGACTACCGCCGCCAGATAATTTGTTCCCATTTGCACATACGGTCCTGCACATACACACGGATGCAAATATATTTCCCCATATGCAAACTGGGACTCTTTTTTGCCGCGTGTTTTTTTTAGACAGCAATTCAACCATCTTCTGCCACCTGTTGGGCGCGCGTAACTGCCAGTTCCAGCGTACGCGTGCAGGTACGTGTGCGGCGGATTTGCCGGTTACCACTATAAAAAGCTTTTACATATATTAACTGATTCACCCACCCCATTCCCGCATAACGTAAGGTTCTATAAGCGACCAACTTTTCCACCTCGGCTGTAGTTGTTGCTGTTGTTGTTGTTGCTATTGTCGAGAAAGAGCACAGCTGCATGTGGAAAAAGTGGAAGCGTGGCACATTGTGTACCGGTCTACTATACTAATGCTAGCTTATGTGTAGGCGGGAAAGCGGATTGTTATACTACAGTTTAGCATAGAGGGAGGAACGTACTACACACTATGGATATATTGCATAGGGATCGTTGCTACTGATGAACATCATGATGTCGTCGACTTCGTCAGAACGGCTGAAATCTTATTTGCATTTGGTGCCACCACTCCCGTATCTGACTTTTTTTATCTTTCTGTATGCGTGTAAACGTAGAAAGGAACAATTGTTGAGCGTTGAAAGTTTTACGATACGTTCAATGACACTTTAATTGGACATGATTGTGTGCCTATTGTTATCTTGATGGAACGAGTAAATTAGTTTTCACTCCTTTTTCAAACAAAAAAGGAAGAAAAAAGGAAGAAAGCAAAAATACTGTGTAAAGTTTCTTCAACGAAAAGAATCAATTTCTAATGGATTATCGTGAAATTTATCACTGATAAGGTATTTTGGCAATGTATAGGTATAGGTACTGTATTTTGCAGAATCGAAGCACGAAATTTACTGTATTGGTAATTAACAAAACCATGACAACCAAGGGCAAAATACTTTTGAGTCTCTTTTCTAATCTAAATAAAACATTTTGCTAACTTCACTTAAATTATACTTAGAAATCAGAGTGATTCCATAGATTTTCGTTGTGAAAAAATTAAAAAGTAAAAGAAGGTTGGAATAACACAAACCTGAGGACTGACTAACTTAATAATGCTTAGCTATGATGTTTGGTCGTCAGCTCCTTGCTCAAAAATGTGACAAACTGTAAAATTTCGGTAATTTTCGCATAAAAACGAGAATCTGATTCTTAATATACAATAGTGGTAAAACCGTCTGGTGAATTTCAATAGAAGTTTGCTAACAACGCCGATATTTTTTTTCGTTCACAATAAAAAATTAACTGCTAAATGAATTTCAATATTCTGATATTCTAAAACTCATTTTAAGTCCTACAACACGATACGTAGATAGTGTGGGTCCAAGCCATATAGAATTGCCAAGGCAGACACAGGGGAGACCCCGAGCTGCAAGGCTACAGAGTCTGCCTTGAGAAGTGAGTGGTCATGAGTTCTAATCTCAGTAAAATATGGCCATTCGATATTAAGTGACGTTAGCATGGGTTTATCCTCAGGTCCCTCCACAATCTTCCTTTATACTGAATTATGCATTTATGTACAACAATGAAGCCTCTTACCAGGGCAAGTTAAAAGAGTGGTACTGGCTTGATATGCGTAATGAAGCCTCTTATATGGGCAAAATATAACTTGTTCCACGAACTGGTTCTAGTAACGAGATTGGTAATACAAAGTAGTAAGAAAAAAAGCACATACACACCCTCCCTTTGTGCTGAACTCTGCTTTATCGACGATCTAGCTGCAACTATTTATAAGAATGGTACTGGCTCGAGGTGCGTAAGGAAGCCTCTTTCCACCAATGGCAAATTATAACTGGCCTTCGTACTTTATGGTTCTGGAGAGCAAGATTGGTTGAAAGGTAGTAAAAGCATAAAAGGAGAAAAAGGGTGAAAACATCGACACTTAATCACGGATAATAAGCCGTTCCCTAAGCAGCAGCGATACTGGAAAAAATGAAGTTCGGACTACAGAAAAAATACCTGGACGATATCACAATAGACGGATTTCACGCCAACTCGACCAAAGGTTGGCACGACCCTCTCAGAATTCAATAAAACTTTGTGTGTGTATATAGTTCATGTAAATAAACAACTTTGCATACTTAGTTTTTCCAAAATTTGTCTAGACTAACTTTTGGAAAGGGCTTAATTTTTTTCTCTTTTTTTTTAATAAAAAATTTAACTCGAAAATTACAGCGCCTACAAAAAAATGATCTATGGGTGACTTTTAGGAAATTGTCCGAATTTTCTTAAAAAAATACTGAAAAAAATAAAAATAAATTTCTGCAGCGGGAAAAAGCATTTTAAAAATTAAAAATCTATTTTCCAAAAAACGCCATCTCAGAAATTAATGAAATTTTTTTTGAAGACAGATAATCATATAGCCTACAAATCTTCCATACATCGCAAGATGGTCAAATTGAAGAAAAAAAGTTTTCCTAATAAAAACTTTTTTTGAGTTTTTAACGTAAAAATAGTATTTCAGTATTCCCGAAAATTATAGCACCTACAAAAAGTGATCTTTGAGTAAGTTTTAGTAAATGTTCTGAATTTTCATAAAAAGATACTAAAAAAATAAAAATGAGTTTCTACACTGAAAAAAAAGCGCTTTAAAAATTAAAAATCTATTTCCCAAAAAACGCCACCTCAGAAATTGATGAATTTTTTTCTGAAGATAGATGATTATATTGTCTACAAGTATTTCATACATGGCAAAACGGTCAAATTTCTGGGAAAAAAGTTTTTCTAGGCCCCAGGTACAGAAGTACCCAGGTAACCAATAAGCATTAGTATAAGCAGTATATCAATCGTTTATTAGCATCCCTGGCGTTTTATACTACAGGTTGCTGTTTATCAGCCATTTGACTGCATAACTGTTGTAAATTGGCATCCACAATTCTATTTAAATTCTTGTTGTCACTTGTGCAACTTAAATGCTTATTGGTTATCTAAGTAGCGTTGTTGAAAAATAAAATAAACAAAAGTGGTCCCAAGCTACTGCCTTGAGGGACATTAGATTTATTTGTGAACGGGGACGAAAACTTAAACCCAAGTTCCACTTGCAGAATTGCTGCGAAGCATCCAGTCGTAAGATTTTGCCTAGCGGTATGCGGTGATTGATGCGGTCGAAGGCAGATTTTAAATCAGCATATATCACATCCACTAGTAGCTACGTTCCACTTCGTCAAAGTCGTTGTTTGAAATCAAAATATTTCAATGAGTCGAAACTCCGAACAATTTCTTTTGGCACAAAATGGACATTATTAATTGCATACCAGTATACTATAGCATCACTTTTGAATAGTGACAGCTTGCTAAATCAGATCCGAATATGACGTTACCTTTACGTTTTCGAATGAATGACAAAATCCGTTTCTTCAAGCATTCTTCCATGTATATACATGATGTCATTATTGAGGAAGTGATGAAAGGCTCAGTCTTCAGTCCTTTGCTACATATTTCTTGCCCGAATTTTTGACCGAAAAGTTAAAATTTTTGACGGGGAAGTTAAAATTTTTGACCGGGAATCCAGTTTTACGTAGGTTTTTCGTCAAAACTTGCTCGTACAAACGCCTAGCGCGCTTCTTGATTACCAAAACTTGCTTCAAGTGCCAATTCGGATGTTTACTAGCACTGTAAGACCATAACCTTCTCGAACGAGAATATTCCGCGTGGTTTGATAGTTGGCATTGTACCTTCTAGCCATATTCCGAATAGGGATGCCAGTATTAGATTTAATGCACCTCAATATCTTCCTCCACAGCTCTCGGTTCCTAGTTACGGTTTCACACACTGTTTTTGTTGGCATTTTTAGCACATCGGTCAACTTGGATCCAGACCACTCTGGGGTTTCCAGTTGTTTGTTGTTAGATTTTTTTAAGTCGTTCGAGTTTTATTCTGTACTGTGTTTCGCAACGCGAAATATTTTGACGAAACTTGCACCAGTTGTTCCTCATAATCATGTAAACAAAATTATGTCAAATAATTTCAGTTCCTACATCAATATAGTTAAATAATTGATTGAAGCAAACATAAAAAGTTTCAATAAATCTTTACAGCTCTCTGCTAGCATTTTATTTTTTTCTCCAGAACGCATTCCAAATTGTAAATTTTAAGCAATTAGACAACATTCTTTATTCTACCATCGAATTTGTTAGCAACGTCTCATTGCATTTTCATTTTAAACTCACTTCCATCCATCCAGGGCACATCATAGCTTCACTAGAATCATACTTTTATTTATAAAAGAAGCAACAATGAACAAAAATCATGAATATGCAAACCTGTAACAGTTAAAAAAAACTAAAAATTGAGCAGTAAATGCGAATATTGTTCAAAGCCGAGAGCAGCAGAACCAACCAGATTACATAAATAATAAATGTGGAAACAAATCGATATTTTTAGTTGAGAGATATTAACTTCTGGATTTACTAAAGTCAATAAACTTTACTGGCAATGTTGATTATTGAATCGAAAAGAAATCGATTTTATGCAATGAGCTGCTGAAGCAATTGATAATAGAATCTCCATCGCTTCCGGTGCAAAGGCTCAGGCGAGTAGTGAATTACGATGCTAAAGCTGGATTGCAAGTTCAAAGAACATTAACCATGTACGTGCCCTATCTCGTGCTACCAGAATCACCATCTCCGATTGAGTCCAGCTATAGCCTTCACATTATCACCGTTCGCGGAAAAAGTTTGTAATTTTATGCATCAATTTTTTTCTATTGAACTGCACTACAGTCGTGCGGTAATTTTACGCTTTCGGATACAGGGTCGATATTAAAATGGTTCAAAGTAGAGATTTTCTTTCGTACTGCGTCAGTCTAATGCATGACAGATATTTTTTTGGTTTTAGAAATGAGAAATTCGGAAATAGAACAATAGGACAGTCCTATTGCAACTAGGAGACAACCTATTAGAGTTCCACTGAACCAGTCTAAAACATATTCGTTTTACATACCGGTACAAGACGGGTAAACATAAGTACTTCTACAATATATGACTTATGTTTTTTTTGCTACTTGCAAATCCAGATTACTGAGGAGCATTTTTTGCTGAATATGTGTCAACTAAAACTTGATCTTCGCATGCAAAAGAATATCAGCTCAATGAAGTTGACGCGCCTCAAATATTTAACCGAGCAAGGGACATCTAATCCTAGCCTGCGTTCTCGTAGGTTTGCTCCGTTGTATGAAGTTGTTTAAAAGTTACTCACATCGTTGTGAGCATTTTCGCTATGGTTATCATATCCTAGCGGTAAAACGGTATACAGTTAGTCGAGTTTGCTATGAAAATGTTTCAATATTTCAATTTTTATATCAAAAAGTTAGAAAAATGAATTTAAAAATGTTATGCATTAGGCATTTGTAGAGTTAGTTATTATCTACAATATTGCTAAATGAATCTTTACGGTATATTTTCTATTTACAGTGCTGACTGTTGCCTCTTTTGTAACAAAATGTACCTTCGCTACCGACAGGGTAGCACCGTAAATACAAAGGATATAGGAAAACTTTACTCACCAATATGGATAACTAACTCTATAAATGTCACATATTTAACTTTTTTTGAATTCAGCTTGACTGAGGCGTCAAATGAATCAAAGTGCCATCCTTGAACACGAAAGCAGTGATTTTCTGATATTTTAAATATTGCTTAAAGGGACATAAACGACTAAATTGTTTACAAATGTCATAAATTTTTTATTTCAGATTTTGATTCTGTGGTCTTTTTCGTAACAAACTTTCTTTTGTTTTGTTGGTAGAAGCTTGGCAAAGACTTTTATAACTTTTGAGCTTTGTAAACGAATCACAGCCAGAGAAAAAGTAAAAAGAAGACAAATTTTAATTTTTTCAGCCATTTTTTTCTTCTTTTTATTTTTTCTCAAGCTGTGTTTAGTTTACAAACCTCAAAAGTTATAAAAGTCTTTGCCAAGCTTCTACCAACAAAACAAAAAAAGTTTGTTCCGATACTTTCTGTAGTTTCTGAGAAAAAGGTACAAAAAGTTTGAAAATAGTGGTTTTCAGGAGCGACGTTTTATTCCGTTGAGGTTGTTCCACGCCGCACTAGAATGCTTATGTGTTCGATGGCTTTTCTGCCACTTCCCGTGGTCGGGTCATTACAAAATTAGTATCAAAATAAGCGGAAAAGACTGCAGAATCAAATTCTGAAATAAAAAATTTATGACTTTTTCAAAAAAAATTAGTTGTTTATGTCCCCTTAATGAAATTTCATGACAACAAGTTTTACATATTAGAAATTTGGTGATTAGACAAAATAATTAAAATGTGAAGTTGGTCCTATATATTATTACAAATCTTTCCGTCTGATGGACACACCGCTTGAAGTTGCTCTAAAGTGTCACAACGTGTAACTTTGATTGTGTGTGAATAATAAGCCACGCAACGGCATCGGTATGGATGAACCATCAGAGAGTGAATGAGAAAACTTTTGATGATATAAAAAGCCGATTTACAAGTAATGGCAATTATTAAGCACCAGCAACCAGATTCAGCGTATGTGTGGAACAGAATATACGATGATCGTTGACGATAGTCACAAAAACTTGATAGACTAATGGCTTATTATATCCTATCAGTATAAGGTCTTAATATTATTATTAGGATGCAATTGCCGCAAAAACTCCATTGTAGAGAGTTGAAATATTACAATCTTCCTAATTATTGTACAAAATTTTTTGAGCTTGCGGATTAGTTCAGAACATAAAAGCGATAAGATTTTGATTAGGATTAGCATTGAAGAAGTTTTAGAATATATTCTACTTTATATAAATCTTGTAGTCATTGGGAAAATTTGCTACAAAATTATAAACATAACCAATTAGAAACAAAACGATAGAAATATTTGGTCTGTAGATGGAACATTTCGTTAAAAATAGTGAACGGAAGATAGGTGCCTACAACTTTTTTTTTAAGGAGACTGCCTATTTGGCATTCGCCTCTGGCATACAACTTTATTGATGAATTCCACATGATGATTAAAACTGTATTTTAAGACACAGACACCCACAATACATAGAAAAAAGAGCACTCTTCAATGTCGATTACTTTTGAGCTTTTTCTCGGTCACTTTGCGAGGAACGACACGCTACCTTTTTGCTCACGGCTCACGGGTGTAGAAATGGTAATCCTTTTCAGAAGCAGAGCAGACAATAATAATCGAACCGTCAGTACCATTCATTTGTTCAATCGCTCAATTATATATTACAAAACAATAAAGGGAAGCTTCGGAATAAATAAGGTATTGCAAGCCTATGGTATAGTTTAAGTCAAAGTTCATCGCCAATTGTTTGCTTGTGGCAATGACGACGGCATTTGTTATCGGCTCTTACTGAGGAAATCATAGCCAGTGTTTCCTTTTTTCATCTGTACTAGTAGGGGTAAAAATCTTTTTCATCTGTACTTTTTCTTTCAAAAATCTTGACCTAAATTTGTAAAAACCATTTGTTGCATAGAAAAATATGTTTTTGTGTACCGTGAACGTACCATATTCTGCGCAGTTAAGACATTTTTATGATTCTTCCGCTATTCTAAGTATTCTAGATTTAAATTAACAACGTGGATAGCCTCAACGTGTAGTACTACGGTCTATAATATCTGGTAAAAAATATGGGAATTATAAGTCGACCAACAATCGAGTATATTTTGCGTTTTGTAAACTTATCCACGGTGCCTAATTCTGCGCACTTTCTTGCCCATGTTCCTAATTCTGCGCATGTTTGCTCCTAATTCTGCGCACCCAAAAAGTGAAAATAAATACTCCTGCCATGCTGTTTATGTCTTTATATGCTGAAAGCACACCAAAAATGCGGCATTAGCCATTACCATAATTAAATTCATGCTCCGGCCTCCTTGTGCTGTCCGGGTGGCAAAGGAATATTGTTATCATTTTGATTGCTTCATTTTAGATATTTTATTCTCGATAACGTGAAGGGAGAATTGATTCGGGTTTTCTGCATACTGAACATTACACTTTAGACTAATACTAAAAATTGTGTTTTCATATAGAAACCACTGCCCCACTCTCTGACGGCCCCATGAGGTTGGACATTAAAAAAAATAGAACATGTTTTCATGAATTGGCGCTCGTGGGTTCGGACCCCGAACCACAGCACATCAGGATTCAAATCAATGCAAGTTAAAGATTCTACTTGAATTTTCATGCCTCTATACCTCAGCCATTTGGGTGTGGTTGCGTATTCTTTCGCGCTTTCTTCGTAGGATACATTACTGCGCAGAATTTGGGACATGAATAAAAAAATCTGTGCCTAAATCTGCGCATTATTGCATCGCATTTTTCTAAGGAAAGCAATGCATGCAATCATTCTTTTTGTCTCAAACATGACTAAAACTAATTAGTCTTTCTAATTATGCTGGGTAATTTGATCATTGCAAAGAATTTCGATCATAAATTTGTTAATTTTCTAGAAGGACAATCTTAGCGTTGGTGCTAACGACGATGTTTTCTGCGATATAAAATACTTTCAGATTCACGTTAAATTATTTCGCTCTCAAATATTATGGCCCATTGGTGAATAATGGCTCAATATTCAACAGACATTTATTAAAAAATAACGCAATGATCATAGTTATGCACAATGTTAAAAAATACTTACATTAAGAAAAATGCGCAGAATTAGGAGCTGCGCAGAATTAGGGGCGGTCACGGTATATGCTGCTCAATCTTGACGTTAACTTGGCAATAATTTCAATTTTTTTGAAACGATGGTTCTACAAGAAGGGACGGTAGGGGAAAGAAATGAAAATCGGACGCGTCGCTATCTTGATGAGTGAGTTTTGCAGTCTCCTTTTTTCCAGCGCCTCTATGGTTCAAAGGTACAAGTACCAGCGAACCATAAGCCTTGGCGGGAGTTGTGGGTTCGAATCCGGTTATAATCTCAGATTATAGCTTGGTTCGACTCATGCACCTTACAGCATTAGACAAAAGGTAGGAGTCAAAACGACTACTTGTTAAGCGTAGCTACCAATATCCCCCCGCCCTCCCCACCTTTCCACTGTTCCCCCTCCTTTATCAAAAAATTTTCATTTCTTTCCCCTACCGTCCCTTCCTCAATTGTAGAACCATCGTTTCAAAAAAATATCAATATATATGTATGACCGCATTTCAAGGTCAATAAGCGTGTAGGGCGCTATATCTTTGCGTATTAGCGTTGGTAAGAGGAAATGCTTACCAACTTAGGGAATAGCTAATAGCTAAACGAGCTAATGTTTCATTATGCCTGATTTTTATTTTCAGGTAGAATAAATTTAAGTTGTAACATGGTTTTCGAACCATTATAAATCTCACATATGCATATTATTTTTTGCTGTAAATTTACAAATTATGGCTGCTTATGAGTTCCATTACTATTAGATATATTAAATTTATAAAAAATATATTATATATCTTATTTTCGTAATTATTGGCTTTACAAGAAAATTTTCGAGTATCAAGGTCAGTCTCATATAACTGGTGCTTACATACTGAGTGTCGTTTCGTATAGAAATTTCGCATCGTTTGCTTTTGTGCCTCGTTCGTTGCATTTTTCCGGCAGCGTATGTTTCTAAAATTCATTTTGAATTAGCTTGGGCTCACATAACATTGACGTGTATAAACCGTGACTTATATTGAAGCGTTATAAACGAGGTATCTCGCGCATTTAAATCGTGAAACAGGAAAGGAACACCGCGCGCGTAATTTCCATTATATGATTATTGAATATCAAAAACTTGATAGCTTTTGAACAGCTCCCCGATAATGTTTAGGGTTTTTTTGAATGCCAGAAGGGCATTGGGTTAAAAGGCCACTGCGACAGGGGGTTTAGGGTTTTTAGTATATTTTGTGATCGAAGGATGCCAAAAGGTATCTCGCGCAGCTACGATTTTTGATGTAATTGTCAAAATAAACCCGTTTGTCTCAAGACGGCTTTCGCGTATAGTAACAAATGTCTATCGGTATCTAATAACCGCTCGCGCGCGATTTCGGCCAGGTCAAATATGTTGATAGTACATAACCTTCGGTGTTGGTAAACTTATTTCTCGTAGCTTTTTTTTATATCCATATTTCGGATTGCCTAAAATTGAAAATCATAATGAAACCGCTTCAAATACCAAAAATAAAATGAAAATAGAAAGTATCTTAAAGTTAATACATCATTGTGATCCAATAATACATCATTAAAACACAACAACATCCTAAAGAAGAGCATAATACAACTATGACCTGTAACCCAAAGACTATAAATAAGTGCAACGACAGAAGTAACCAATCAAATCTTTAAACTACACAAAAATAATAACATCAATGAATGGGAGGGTCCATCAGGGTACTTGTTTGAAGCAGTGTGCTTAGGGAGAGTGAAGTTGTCAACTTCCTAAGGTGTTAACCTACTGCCAGTACGGGTATTATTTGCTATAATCTGGCTAAGATTTCAAATAAATACCCATCTGCCAGCATACCGGTTATGCAACGCAAACGAAACGCAGCGAACGTATAGTTTCGTCATGTTGTTTCATTCGCGCAAATGCTTTGATGTTGACTTCGAAAACATGACTGCCTAGCAGGACCTTGAATTTAACTGATGAATTGTTCTGTTTTCATTCATTATATAGAATTATATAGATTATATCGTAGTCATGGTGTTCGATGGTTTGTAACAAACGACATCAGCGTGCCGGCTCCCGATCTCGGAAAGATCCTGTAAGAAATCGGTCACCTAAAGAATAATAGTGCCCCGGAAAGGACCGACTCTCGGCAGAACATTAAAAAAAATGGTTAAGAACCGGCACTTCACTGGATAATTTCAAGAATTTGGGAGGAAGAGGAATTATCGGAGGAGTAGATGGAAGGTGTAGTCTGTGTAGCCATCTACAAAAAGGGCGATCGGCTTGATTGCTGTAATTACCGCGGCATTACGCTGGTCAATGCCTACAAGGCGCTTTCTCAGATTTTGTTGGGCTGTCCCCCAATAGCAACAGAATTCGTAGGGCAGAATCAAGCGGGCTTCATAGGGTTCTATACTACTACAGATCAAATTTGAAAATGTCGGGAGTACAACGTGCCCACGCATCATATTTTAGTGGATTTCAGAGCACCGTACGATACAGCTGAACGTAAGCTGCTATGGTAGATAATGTACGAGAACGGTTTTCCGGACAGACTGATGCGGCTGATCAAAGCAACTCTGGAGTGAGTGATATGGCATGTGGAAGTCAAAAATGTTACCAACAGCGTTGAAGGCTTGAAGACATGACTTTAATGCGTTGTTCTGGCCAAAGTGCGTCCGGTGGAAAGGTATTGCACGTAACTGCGTATCGCCGGCGAGGAGGTACGTTGATTGGCACCTGTCATTTTGGAGCCAAATAGCCACTTCAGTGTCAATCGTATATAATCCGGTACCCGGTATTTAATTTATAATGGACCATAAAACGGGGTAAATCGGCGCAGATGATTTGCCCTATAATCCAAAAATGTCTCAAAAAACCGAGCACCGGATGTTCCGGAACCGATGCTGAGGTGGCCATTTCTTCTGTTTATTCTGTTATCAACGTGATGTAATTTGACGTGCTGCAAGATAAATCATCCTAAAATTCAAAATTGTCCCCAAAAACCGGGTACATACCGGATGTTCCGGAACCGATGGTGAAGTGGCCATTTGGGACCAATATTTCTCCATTGTATTTCCATTAGTCTTATTTTATCAAGCAAATGTGATTTGATGTGCCGTAAAAGAATTATCTCAAAATACAAAAATGTCCCCCGGACCTGGTAGCGGATGTTCCTGAACCGACGCAGACGTGGCCAGCAGTCAACAAATATTCCCTAACATACCTTAGGGGCTACTTTCGGGTCATATCTTTCAAACGACCTAAAGAACACGAAATTCGGATTGAAAATCGATGAATGAGAGCAATTTCAGAACTTGGGTCGTTTTCGACCCCAATGCATAATGTGTAACTTTTTTCTAATGCATTAGGACCGATAACCATTAAGATAAATTATTTTTAATTATACCTCAAACAACGCATTAGAAATTCATTATCGTTTCAAAAGTAAACATAGCATATCTGAGAATGCCTCTGTTCACATAATTATGCTGCACCATGTCAAGTCTGCATCAAACATAATTATTCTCTCTTTTCGGAATGTCTTTAGCTTAAGTGGCACAAATATTTGCTGCATAGAACCAATGAGTCTATTCAAGTGGCACTACTTGCGGTGATATGGCAAAAAGTTGTGCACCCAAGAGCAAGTGTAGGGTAAGGAACGAGTTAAGCAGTGTTACCTATTTTAATCAGTTGAACATAAATGATCCGAAAATGCACTTTTTTATTCATATTTTCAAAATCTTTTGATAGGATCATCTTCACAAATCACTTAACCATACATTTGATTCACACAAACACAATTTACTGGGTTTCCAACAAGAAATATGATGAATTAAAAATTGTTGTCCAAAAACGTACATTTTTCAGCTGCTCTTCAGCAATCGCCACCTCGCTACTAACGAATTCATCAAATTTTCAGCACTGATTACAACCACTCTGAAAGTCAAGCACTCAATTATCACATACCATATTATTCACTATCTTTTTTTCTATTATCTAAGGCTTTGTCACTAGCCGAAAGTTTTATTATTTTCTAACAAAACTGAAAACAAAATCTGAATTGATGGAACCTGTTCACCAGTAGCAACAGCTGCAGCACAACTGATGAACTATCGTGTTGCCAAGATACTGTTTCGGTTCTGGAAATAAGAATTTTAAGTTTGAAATTAACTGAAACCTCCTATGGTGAAAACGTGGTTCAATACTTTTAAGAGAAATGTATGTTCATAATTAATTTTTCTTTATTAAAAACAACACAAAAGACAGCTTTTTCAATAATTTTCGAAGATTTTCTCAGTGATTTAATGAAGCAACGATGTGTTTCAATGTTATTTGCTTTGACAACACTGTTCTAAGGTTAGATCGTGTGCACTTCTATGTTTGCCTCTTTTGTTCTCCCACCATCCTTATGAACAGCGAGTGAGACGTCAAACTCGCAGTTTCCCATAAGAACACCAGAGAATAAAAGAGACGACGAATACCGTTTGCCTAACGGTGCGGTGAGTGTATGCCCCGATAAACAATTTAGACAGATGGCATTTTACGCATATGCCGATACGCTATGCCGATTACGCATCAGATGCCGATTAGTAGGTCGCGGATAGGAACGCGAACTTACTGAATAGGGGGAAAAGTTCGAGGGATTTTTTAACGGGACGTAAAAAAATTCAGATTTCAGGATTGCTGAAAACAGCACCTTGCGGGTGAAAATGGGTTCGGTGTGTTCAAAATTAGTTCCATCGCTCCAACTTTTAAAGCGAAAAATCAAAAGTTTAGCTCAACAATAGTGTCTTCCAATGGTAACAGCTTGAAGAACTAAAGATAGCAAGAAGATTGGTATGCTGATATCCCCCACTTAGTCAACCCATCGCTTGTAATAAGGTAAAACAATCAGTGACCCGCTTAGACTGCTTAAAACCGGTTCTTTACCCTATTTGAAATAGATTTTTCGAGGCCATTAGCAAAGCTTTTAAAAATCAAATCAAATTCAAAATTAAAGTTCATTTATTTTAGATTTTAGAACAATAAAGTGTCACGTTAAGTATACTTATATAATTATAGATTTAGACATTTTTTTATACATTCATTGTTTTCTTCAATTCAATTCAATCTATCTTTTGCACATTAACAATGTTTTCTTTTGTTATTTGCAAATTTGCAACACTGAACTAGGTATTTTGTATTCATAAGAAGCCTCAGAAAACTTCACCCGCAAGCTATTTGACCGAAAAATACATAGGCTAATATTTTCAGTTCCGTACGAAGCTAAATGGTCATGAATTGAGCTAAAAATAATAAATTCTGATTGCTGGCAATTCAATTAGATCAAATAATAAAACCCCTACACCGCGTGTGACCTACTGGAAGCGCATGGTCGTCTGTGAAATATGCGTTCAATGTTTTTAATTTAGATTTTGAATTTTAAATGTGTTGCCACTAGCAAAACATCTGAGGATTCCAGCTTTGAATCCGAAGTAGTGCGCAGCGCACGTACTACGAGTAACTTGTACTTTTTGGGGTAACCAACATAACATTAATCAACATTAAACATAAAATTCGACATTGATCGTCAATGATGGTCCAAACCTTACGCTTGCTTCTCCGACGCACCAACTTCGGTGCCAACAGTGCATTTATCGGCTTGCAACGAGCATTCAACAGAATATCTTCCGTTTTCGATTTTCATCCGCCCCGCACTGCAATCAAAGACTATTTTTACTCTGAGAGACATTCTTTGTCATTATGGTAACCACTGTCTGTTGATAAATAAATAAAGTGAATCAAATAAAATAAAATAAATATTTGTTTTTAACACCTATTAAACACCCACTCGAATGTGTGCTTTTTTCGGTATCAAGTTATTATTTTTTTGGAACTTCCTTACGTCGTCATGGCGTATATTTTGTGCTGACACGATTATGTTGATGAGTTGCTTCTATCATGCCGCTATTTGAATTCTAACGCTTAAAGTGCACAGCTTAATTTGATTTCTCACCCATCGATGACATACAGTCAATCATCAAAGCACCAACGCCGCAACCGGGTAAACAATTTTCATCAACACTCTTCAAACGATGGCGGTTGATCAGAAATCTATGTAGCTTTTTTCACGCATCTTATTGCCGGTGAAGCGAAGCAGCAAAACGTGATCAGAATACTTCGAGCCAAACGTTAGCTAAAGCTGTAAATCTGTGTAAACAATTTTCCTCCTTTTATCATTCGAGATTCTTTCGTCGAATGTTTGCTTTAGATCGGGTGTCATCGTAAGCCTTGCGTAAGCTTTTCTCTGATTGATGCTAACTGAGGAGATTTTTCATCAAAACAATACAGGAGTATATAAGTTATATTTAGCTATCGGATATTTTCGTGAGTGCAGCACTGCTAGTTATTGTTTTCTAAACACTGTGGGTATTTAGTCTAAACATGTTCTAGCAGCTGCATTACAATAATAATCCTACAGTTTATATTGTGTCTGTGATTAATGGAAATTGAAACAATCTTTGATTCGAACATGTTCATTATAAGCTATTGCTGGGAAAACAAAAGCACAATCCAAACGTGATTTGACTGTCAAAGAGCAAGAGCTGGGTGCAAGAACTATAAGACGGACATCTTTTCCTCTCAGTATAAGGTAGCATCGTCCATGCATATGTGCTAAACGTGGAGCATCATTCATCAATGTCTATTTGTTATTAGGACACCTGGAAATCGTCATGCACGTTTCACAAGGATAAAGACATGGCGCGATAGTTGTTGACGGTATATCATTGTCACCGTATACCACGCTGCAGCAGCACCCGTTTGCCATATTGGAATAATTGTCAACAATGCAAAAGGGTGCTGCATGGTGCTGCATAAATTATACACGTGCATGCACTGCTGAGAATGTAAACGAGTTACGCGGCTATTTACGTGCGAAAGTCTAATCAATTGTGATATTTATGTTGAAAGATTCATTTTCGATACCGGGGTCTCTAGTGTCTATTGACGTTTACTTAAAAGGATAAAATATGCAACAAGTAAGCATATTTTATTGCTGTTGATATTTCTTAACTGTAGCTATTGGTAAAGGGTGACTCCGTATGTTATTGATTGTTCCTTTCTGTTTCATAAATTAATATCGTGATCAACATGAACTGGCAATTTTCCCGTTAAATTTGAGATTGTACTTAAACGTTTCGTTTAGTATTCACGAGGATTTAGTGACCACACTTCTCGTTTGTTGCATTGGTGAGTTCAGCTGATTTTTTCACAGGTACGAAAAAAATATTGAGGTTATACGATAAAGAAATATAATTTCTCTACCTCCAATGTGGATAAGTTGTCTGGTTAGTAGTTGATAGTGAAAAATATGAAAAATACAATACGAATAAGCCTAACCAACTAATTAAAGTTGATTTTTATTTATTCTTTTACTTTTTACCATTTAGTAGATCCAAAAATAGGTTCATTGTCTTAAGCCCTACCCTAGATCTGACAGGTGGTGTATATTGGTGAAGGGTTGATGGCAAACCTCACTGGTTGTTGCACGATGCCAGCACGAGCTCATGCTGTTGCTCTGGATGATGCAAGCAAGACCGAGCCGCTGCCGTTGGTGAGTGGAGAAAAGGGTGTGAAAATCAGGCGCCACCGTGTCACATTCATTTCAAGTTAATTTATTCTGCCGATCAAGACTACGTATGTGGATGCTTGTGTATGCATGTGTGTATGTGATTTTCTGTTTCTGGCATCGGATAAACGTGGTGGTGTGGGAGGAGAAAAGAAAAGATTCAAGTGGGACACGTGATTTAGCGGAAAGCCATGGCAGCGGGCAAGCCGTTAATGTTATTCATACAGGCTGCAAACAATAATCATTCTGCAGGGTTAAAACAAATGGATTGATGAAAAAGTGTTCGAATAATAAATGCTGAATGAGATGCTCAAAGTTTACGAGTCGGAAAACATTAAAAGTTATAGCAAATTTATTTGCGTCATAATTTAAGCATACAAGAATGTTGGCACACTTTCATTATCCCACAGGTTTCAATGCTCATTATTTTGTACCGTAAAACGATTTGTTAAACACAATCTCAAACAGAAAAGCTTTCAATTTCGGATACTACTTTGCATAGTCATTTGAACATCTAGGTGTGATAACCGAATTATGATACGGATTTCATTTGCTAAATTGATTATAATGGGTTTTCACCCCTCCGGTCGAATAATGTTGATCGTCGGCTCGGCACAATGAGCAGCGATACCCAGCTGAAGCATTGCGAAAAAGCCACCCTCGCTGGGAGTCCGCCTAACACAATTTTATCCAACACGGTGTGCAAGTGCTTTCAGAACCGACACTCGGGCTAAGTAAATTTGACCAGAAATCGAACTAGTACCGGTCTCTGCGCCGTTGGCTGGTGGAAGGAGATGCTAAAAAGGCGTCATCCCCAGGCTAAAAGAAAAGTCAAATTGTTTGGTCCGGATTTCCTTACGAAATAAATCGATGCTGGAACAAGTTGGTTACCAGAAGCGGTTAGACAGTGCGTATGTAAGCAGTAAAGTTGAAAATCTAATTTTCCAGAAAGTTTTCTTACGTTCCGTAGCACAGTTTCTTCGTACGATGAGCTCATTCAGTTGGGCTGTATTTCTAGATCAAACTATAACGTGCCGCATTATTTTGGGATGTTTGGGTATCGACTTCGTCCTCGAAAAGATATAGGTAATCCATTTCTAAAAGGATTGATAACGATAAAGGCTTGTAAATTGAGTTTCAACTTATGCATAACTTCATGGTATCTATCTATCTTGGTAGAATAAGTATAGTCGAAGTGCTTCGATAGTTATATCATTCACCGCAAACCGAACACCCTACAGAGCAATCATAACTTAAGTGTTATTTTTAATAAATAGTTCTACGGTCTGTGATCTCTTCTTGTTCAATTATGTTCTGGTAAAGGCTTTATGGGATTTTCCGCAGGCGGATTCCCTCAAGTGGAAGTTGGGTTTGAAGATTGTTTTAGAACAGATCTTCATAGAACTTTCATCAATCAGAAACAAATATGATATTGATTTCATGTGCTGGACGTGAAAACACCAAGCATCGGAATAACAATAACACAACACTTGTAGTTTTTACAAGAAAAAAGTTTTCTTTTAACATCTATAAGTGTTGTGTCTTGTTTATTCCGATGGAAACTCCCATTTCGCATAATTATTGTCAGCCTTGATTGTTGCTGTATTTACCACTTCTAAAGACTGTTACGATTAAAAGTTGATCGACTGAAACTTGACGCATTTTGTTTAATCATGCATTTGAATACCTGAATACTCCTCATTTTGTAGGTGTCTGCATGTAGAATAATGTCTCTATTTTGACAGATTTGACGTTTGCTTTTCAAACACGAAAAAGGCGTCCAAACAAGACACGCATCAGAATTTTGCTAAAATACGATTCCGAAATATGTATACGACGACGTTGATAAAATTTAATTCCATTATAATGAACGACGAACTCTCTGTCAAGCCAGGCTTTAAACAGTTTCATGACCAGGAGTTTTATATGGCAACCAGAAGCGAAAAGCGGCGAACATTTTCAAGCATATGAAACTGTCTAAGTTCACTAGGAAATATCTGCTTTACTGAAAACTGTGCTTGGAAAAACAGCTGCTGCATTTCTCAATGAAACACGATTGTACCGTAGGTGGTTACTTAGTTTCGGGGTACGATTTTGGCCTAACAAGCCAGTCGTCGTGTGTTCAAATCTTGGCTAGGCGATGCTACTAGATACAGTCAGTAGGATTGTTGCACTAACCTCGCAGCTGTCCTTTACTCCAATAGGCTGTGAAGTATGTCGATAGAGAAGGGCCAAGTCTTAGAAACACGTTTAAGCGCAAGGCTGTTTTGTACCGCGCTGCTTTGGTCGGATATGGTTTCCTGCCATTAGGAAAATGACCACGAAGCTCACGGATTGCCCAAGGACAAGAGCTCCGCGTAATTGAGAAATAATAAATCACCATCAAGTAGAATTAAGAGAAAGCTAAAAAACTGACGAAAGCGATAAACAGTTTAAGGCAACCTGGGGTTCTGCTGCAAACAAAATGGGCGAGATGATAGCACAGAATCTGATGGCTGGATTTAACGAAAGTCTCGACAATTCGGATGCGGTTAACTTTTGTACCAACCGAATTTAAAAACGAATTATTTGACATTTTAGAAAGAAAATTTGATAATTTGAAATTTACATGGATTTTTGTTTGGCCATATTTTGATTACAACATCCTTTAGAGTCTCCGTGTTGCAAGGCTTGTTCGCGACAAAATTTGGACACCCCTAAACACACACAGCTTCGGAAATTCATTAACAATGAGTGAAATATTTTGCAGAGTGGTAGACGTATGTCTGTTATTTCTGAAAATATAATACTTGCTTATATTATAAGCGCTTAGCGTGAAATGGCGTCAAAAGAAGAGCAGGTGCAAAAAGCAATTGTGTACGGTCGCAATGAAAATCCGGATCTCTCGTTAAGAAAACTTGCCAAAAAGCTTGGATTTCCTCCAAGCACTGTTCACAGTGTTTTAAAATCGTTCGATACTCGCTTGACAACAGCTATGAAGAAGGGAAGTGGACCAAAAACGGATCTGAGGAACCAACACAAGGATGTGAAGGTAAAACCAATATTACGGAGGAGACCAGATCTTTCTGCATGTACCATTGCTCGTAAAATAAAAATGTCGCCAACATTCGTGCACATTTCTAAGCAACGACAAGGCATGAAGTCTTTCAAGGTGAGGACTGTGCCAAACCGTAATGATAAGCAAAATACGATGGCCAAAACACGCGCTCGTAAGCTTTATCGCGAATATTTAACAAAGTTTCCATGCGTTATAATAGACGATGATGTCATATGTCCTAGAACACTTCCAGCTTCCTGGTATTTCTTTTTATACTGCCATGAAACGGAATGGCGTTGCAGAGCATTTTAGGACAAAGAAGAAAGCCAAGTTCCCCAAAAAATATGTAGTATGGCAAGCCATATGCAGCTGTAGTCAAGCAAGCAAAAGTTACATCACCGCGGGAACGGTTAACTAGGAAATATACCGTGAAGCCGTGCCTGCAGAAACGATTGTTACCGTTCCTACACAGCCATGATGTACCCTCGCTGTTTTGGCCTGATTTGGCATCCTGTCACTACGCCAAAGATGTTTTGGAATGGTATGATGCTAATGGAGTCCACATTGTACCGAAGGAGGCGAATTCAGCTAAATTGGTTGCCAACAAGTCTGCACTTGAGGGTCAGTGGCCTGGCAAGGGTAAACTCCACAGTTCGCCAATTTTTCATGCAGACCAAATAAGTAATGTAAATTTGTTTGATAATTATTAACGATACACACATAAATGATATAAAATTGTTTCATGGATTAAACTTCTAGCAAATTTGTTTTATTGTAAAATTGAGGTGTCCAGATTTTGTCGCGAACAAGCCTTTCATACTTACATTATCCATCTAGCTCCCCCATCTACTAACAACAATTCCTTTACCGTAATATTTGTGAAGATACAGAAGATTCCCTGGTTTTTAGTAGCAATAAGTTTTAGACTAACATTCCATTCCATTCCACCAGGGGCCGCATTCGGACGTGGCCGGCGTTGGTATTGATCAGCATGCAGGGACCTGATAAGGATGCATAATGAGGAATAGCATGCTCTCCCAAGTATGCTTTTTCCAGCCATTATTTTGCAATTTTCATCGGTCCTGGTCAATAACGTAGTAGCAGTACACGGGCGGTATATTATGCTTATGCTTATGCTTAACATGAGAATAATAACCACAGCAGCCACCACCATTTTATTCTCAGCATGGAAAAAAATGCTGTAACTCGATGTAGAACACCGCGATAAACTATATTCCACCTCAGGCTAGAGATAAACCCATCAATATTTATACCGTGTAGCAAAGTCTCACTTAGTGCGACATAGTAGTCTATTATCTTTAATAATAGAAGGATAACATTTTTCCTCTTTAGGTACAGCGAACACGAGTTCGAACACTGGTTCAATTATCTTCCTGTGCTCTTGATAGCTGCACTATTCAGGAATATATCGATCAACTGAACAGCCTGATGAAGCAAATTGCATCTTATCAGCTTGTCATAGAACGTCACTTTCACTTGTAATTTATGATCCGTTGTTTTTAACCTAGAAATAAAGTAATAGTGAATTAATGATGCAAGTATTGTACGAATATAGCGTAAAAAAGTTACTCTAACACCTTTCCGGCCTCAACAAGAGTTCATCTTATATATAAAAATGGATTTCTGTCTGTCTGTCTGTCTGTCGGGATGTTCCTTATAGAATCGAAAACTACTGAACCAATCGGCGTGAAAATTTGCATGTAGAGGTTTTTGGAGCCAGGGAAGGTTCTTATGATGGTAAGAGACTCCTCCCTCCACTAAGAGTGGGGGCTCCCATACAAATGAAATACAAATTTCCTCATAACTGCATAAGTAATCAAGCAAATAGAACCAAATTTGGCATATGGGTGTTTTTGCATGCAAATTTTTTTTCTATGGTGAACTGAGACCTCTCCCCTCTTTAGGAGGAGAATTACGACCCCTCTCATCTTTAGGAGGGGAAACAAATAAAATACAAATTTCTTCATAACTCGAGAACTAATCAAACAAATGGAACCAAATTTCTCATGTGAAAGTTTTTGAAGGCAAGAATTTTTTCTAAGCTGAATTAGGACCCCTCCCCACTTTAGGAGGGGGCGGGCTCTCATACAGATGAAATGCAAATTTCCTCGTAATTCGAGAACTAATCAATCAAATGGAACCAAATTTGCCATGTGAGGGTTTTTGGAGGCAACATTTTTTCCAAAATGGTTGCAAAATGGTTTTCCGCGAAACTCTATATTCCGCGTTATGGTCAAAAAAGAAGTGGTGTTCAGCAAAACGGTATGTGGCGAAATATTATATAATCATGGCGAATATTTTAATGCTATCCGCTTTTTTTTATCAAGCTAAACATTGGGGGAGTTGTTTTCTACTTTACTGTGCGGAAAATTTGTATATTAAACCATCCATGAACCCCTCAGAAACTTGCAAAACTCGAGATTGTGACAAAGGTCATCCGAGATTCACGATTTATGTACAACACAGTTTAATTTGTGGCAATACGAAGTTTGTCGGATCAGCTAGTTATGAATAAAAAGGATCATTATAAATTATTGTTGCAAAAGTTCCGAAAATTATATTTAATTCTAATACTAAGGATAATGCTTCTTATAGATAAGGGTGTTGAAGCTTTTGTTGAAGAGACCTGTTGTTGTCCAAAATACAAAACTAAGTGCAACCAAGTGCGAAGTAACATCGTTGAATGGTGCAGTTCAGTTACATTCGAAACTATTGTTGAACACGCATTGTCACGGTCTCACTAGAAAGTAAACAATAATCATGTTGTTTGTTTGCTAACAGAATGTAAAAAAGACAACCGCAGCCCTTCGGATAGTATCTACGTATACTAGTATACTGTATTCTCAAAACAATGAGTCCGGCTGGTACGTGCCTTTTCACATGAACGTCATTCCGCGAAAATGTGCCAAAAAAAGTTCTTTTTCGGGAACATCAAACAAAGTTCGATGCTCACTTTTTTCACGTGAAATTTTCATTTTAGTACTACTAGGTCGTAATATGGCTTATTCGTTCAGTAGTTCATTTCCATCACAGCCACTGACTTACACATATTGTTCGTTTCCTGTACTAATCTAGCAAAAAATAACACTATATTGGCTTGTTTAGCTTTTGAACTTGGATTCTTGAGAACATCATGCGAGAAACTTTTCTTACTGATAAAAGATAATTCTGAAATATTTCCTTGATTGTAAATTTCCGAAGAATTGTCTGAAACTTCATTTGAGAAACATTCAATAATTTTTATATCAACTTTAGTAAAGACTGAAATAGTTAAAAGTTTCCAATAATAAATATGTGCATGTGTACCGCCCAATACATAACAACGGGGTCCCCAGCACGACCAACGGTTCAATGCTATTGATTATCGGAGCCCGACACAGATTACAAAAAGGGGGAAGCCGTTTTTGTAGTTTCCTAACCACACCGCTCCCACGCACTTTACACTTGATTTTGCAACATCTGTGTCAGCCAGCATCGGCCGGTCGGAGCTTTGGATGTAGCACAACAAAAGGCGAGCATCCAGAGACGTTAGCATCGTGTTTCCTCACCCCAATTTATGCTCCTCTCGATGGCAAATCTGTACAAGTGTTCGTTTATATCCGATCGCAACCGTGCGTACACGTTCGGAGCTGTGAACGAGACATTCCCGCCCCCTAGTCGGCCTCGTCGGTGAGGCGCCAAACTGTCGGTTCATTATCTTCAATGATGTTGAATTATAATTTGTAAGCGGCACTTTATACTCTCGCCTATAAAAATAATACAGTGTTGATGTTTTAGATCTTGCATAACAGAGCCAGCGGAACCGGCATGGCATGTATCATGCGCTCAGAGATAAAATAAATAGGATGGCAACCTTGAGCGTCTGGCCACACCATAGACACACTGTGAGAGATTAAGGGACATTGACAATGTTTCTGCCATTGCAGTATCTTCCGTCACTGGAAACCTCAAAAACTCAAACAAAAATATCAGCTGTTTCTAACAGCCAGTTAAATCGAAAAAAGGCAATTCAATTGCAAGCCACAAATGCAGAAGTACCTACTTCATCAAACGGAAAATTGCATCAGGCAGATGCAGCTGGGTGCAGCCATTTCTGTCAATCTAGTTGCATTTACTGACATCGTTCCGATAAACATGCGAATTTAGATTCATCGAAAACAGGTGCCTGTGTGCAAATTGAATCCAGCAGAGGGAAACAATAACTTGATTATAACTTTCTGTTTTTTTTACAATTTAATTCCAATTGCAAGTACAATGCAATATTATCAACAATATTATAACATGTAATAGCTTTAGTCAAAACTAAATATTCACATCACAAATTAAATTGCTTTATCATCTTACAATAAACTGTTCGATTCTATGCTTTCTTGCAAAATGAACTTAAGAAGACAAACAACTTAAGGAAACCATAAAAGGCTTAATTGCCCAAAGGGTAGCTGTTTGTCGATCTTTTCCCGCTGGGCAGGCACAGAAAGTTGAAACGTCACAGCTCCTACTACAGCTTCAGAGACTCCACCAACACCTACCGACCAACCACCTGCTTGCCGGCTTGATGACGGGCCAAGCAAAACAATAGACTAATTTGTATCCACAACAAACTGATAAACTATACATCAACAAACAATCGTTCTTCGATCCGGCGGCAGCAGCAGCAGCACACTCTTGACGGGCTTCCGAGTCTCACATTTATAGGGAAATTAACGAGCTGATAATTAGTTGACTGGGGGAAACTGATAGACAATCGAGAGTGGAAATTGATAATTATGAGCACACTTTTCATCTGTTGGCAGCTGTACCACCGAAACGTGAATTTCCAACACCGGTATTCGGTGTCCAGAGCAATGGTTTGGGGTTATACTATTTAAGCCATTGAAAAGAAGGACTATCGATATCAGATTCGTGACGAAATAAATTGATTTCCATGAGTTCAAGTGGTAAGTTAATTAAGGTCATGGAACACTCGAACAACAAAATTCAATACCTATTGAGTATATTAATCTGTAACCGATACTATTTATGGCTTCGTTGTTTCAATGTGACTTGTTGGTGTTGTCACTGAACTGATTTACAATCACTGATATTTGCTGATGACTCTTGCATCGTTTCTTTATCTTTATCTCGTTTGATTTTAACATTGTTCGAATCCACGAAAAGATGGAAAGATTTTAAGGTTCTACCTCCACTAAACGTCGCGTATTTAGAAGAATATGTTGCACTGAAGACTATACGAGACAGAAAATGTGCAAAAGTCAACTTTCAAACTAAAAGTTTCAAAAATTTGTTGAGCACTTAATTTTTAGTTGGACTTATTCTGCTTGTTCTCCTCCACCTTACAAATAAAATCCACGGTTGAGTTCAATCAATTCTAGGTGATCATAGGCCACTCAAATTTTACTGTGTTTATTGAATAGGGTAGAGGATCCATATTTCGCCAGGAGCAATACTTCGCCAGTTTGATGAATCCAAAGCCTTTTCGCATATTTTTGGTAGACTTAAAAGAAATTATTTGACGAATTGATAAAATTGAGGACATCTTAATTTCTTTTAAGTCTACCAAAACTATGCAAAAAGGCTTTGGATTCATCAAACTGGCGAAATATGGCTCCTGGCGAAATATGGATCCTCTACCCTACTTAATATTTTTTAAAACGGTTTCAAAAAATCTTGATAAATATGTATGAGCGCATTTCAAGGTCAAGACTAAAAACTCGAGGTTGGTATCAAATACTGTTTATGGAAATAATTAATGTGAAAGACGTCAAACAAATTCAGAATAAAATTAATTATTTATATGATTAGTACCACACAACGAGGGCTCAAATGCCCCTGGCAATGATTTACAATCGAATTTCACATGTGTGTCGTCATTCATTATTATGTACTTTGAATACCCACAAACATCGTATCATACAGCTTTCGCATTCTGGGCCTGATCGATGCTTCTCGTTTTGGGGTTTATTATGGCTGCTTCTGTTTCTTATAGATTCGAAGATTCAACCATTTACCAGTGTCGCACTCCAAGCCTAACTGAGAGGCTATGATGGCCAGCTCACTTCTTCATTAGGCAATAAGAAATTAATCATCATCGCATTTTTGAATTTAATACTTTTGTAGACGAATGTATTGTCGGTAGTCAATCGGATTGTAGCACTAGTCCCGCAATTGTCCTGTACTCCAAATTTGTCTGCGAAATCTGTCGATTAAAAACAGAAAGTTAAGTTCCGAAAGCAGAATGTAGCACTATGGCTTTGGTTTGCATTGTTAGTAAATAAAAATAGTCGAAAAAATGTCGATAATTACAGCCCGTTAGAAATGAACGCTAGCTGTAGCCCCAGCTGTAGTTGTATTTCCATTCATGGTGTTGCGCAATACCAAGATATTGAGTCAAAAACTACTCCTAGCTGGCTATAAAACTATAATAAAACTGTTTATAAATCAAATTTATTGCGAATGGTTATATTACCATGATAAAACTACAGGGGTTAGACAAAATTATGGGAATAGGGAAAATTTTGACGACATTCAAATGGTCATAACTTCTAGCTTTCTAAAATATTTTAAGATTCACAGTAGCCAGTGCCTACTGTAGCTATACCGTTTAGCGTCGCTAACTGTTAATCCGCTAACCCGCTAAATGAAAAAGTTAGCTCAATAATCGCTAAACGCTAATCGATAAACTCAGGTTAGCGAAAGTTTCGCTGAACGCTAAATCTAAATTAACCAAAAATCACCACAGTCGTAATTAAACATAAATATATACATATACCATGTAGCACAAATAATTGTCGACAATTGTTAAGTTTTGTAGATAACATAGATGCATAAAAAATGAACTGATTTGTCATGCGGCCAACAGCCAACTGGTGATGTTTACCGCCAACCCTAGTGAACCAATTGTGTACATGAATAATTTGATAGCCCTATTGTGTACAGGAATGATTTGCAGCAGTTATGACGAAAACAGTCAAGCAACTACACTCGATGCTTTGTTCGTACTGCCAGCTGCAGCCCGGAGTGGGGAAGTTGGACATCATGGATATAGTCGATCTGGCACTCACAAAGTCTTCTCCTTTCTGGAAAAAGGTTAAGTGCAGCAGAAACTGAAAAGGGACACCAAGAGCATGATGCCCTCTGTTTTCCCGCCTTGTGAAGGTCGGAGCCAAACGGGAAAGAAGTACATCGCCAAAATGTATATTTTTTGTGGAAGCGCTAGTCGATGTCAGCCATATCTGATCAGCAGGCAATCACAGCTGAAGGTGCTAATTAAAAACAACCAAGCGATGGCGTCAAATATCTCCCACAATAAATTCCCAAAGAAGATCCTTCTGTAACTGATGATCAGTAAGAAAGAAATATCCAAGCCGCTGTTCTTTCCTTTGGGGTTTGCGGTGAACGGGGAGATGTGCAGCATGAAGTGCTTTCTGCAAGTTGCCGCCTTTGTTAAGAAATGTCACGCGAGGAAGGATGTGGGCTTTTGGCCGACCTGGCTTTGGCCTATTATGTCGAAGGATCACTGGAAGAGATGGACCGACTAAAAATAATCGTTGTACTGAACACCGACATCCCTCCCAACGTCTCCCAGCTGCAAAGGTAGAATATTTTTGGGGGAACCTCACACGGAAGATCTCAAATAATTTCGTTGCCAAAACGGTAAAGCAGCTGATCGCCAAGGGCACGAAAGAGCTGAATAACATGCATCGTTTCATCGGTCATGGCTTCGGCCAACTGCAGTAAGTCCGCCCGGCGGGGTGTCGAACCAGTTTTTAAAGAAGGATTAATAGACGTAGCAAATGTTTTGACAACCGAAAGAGTATGGCTTGGTGTCCCATTCAGTAATTGAAAAACACAATATCGTTTTGGCCCCACATCGAAGTTTCGCAATATCATTCAGTCTACCATTCTTCCTCACCAAACGCTCCTCCATCTTTAATAAAAAAATGATTTACGTTGGACCGCGACAGAGTTAAAGACAAGTAAAACCGGAAAAATAATAAATCGTTCAAAAAACGTAACCATACAACACAGAGCTAATGCGTACTTTATTTTTTGGAAAAATCATGTTTATGAACTTTTTGACACAATAATTTGTCTTATATCGAGGTATCCCCGTAATCACCATAGGATCAAAGGTTACAGTACATTCCGAAACCAGAAATTTCAATGGTGTCTACTATGTATCATTATGGTTCAATGTTCAATCATTATCATTACGTTAATCATGTCCTTCCCGAGAGGTAAGATACTTCATAATATTATCATATATTAATATTAGGTAAATATATTGGTATTATTTTATCTTGCCATTATATTAAAGCCCTATAAATGTATATGTTTAAAGGGCTTTGGGTTATATTATGGGGGAACGGTATAAATCAGCGGTTCCCAACCTTTTTTGTGTATATGCGAATCGAGGGGCAAGACACTTCATAATATTATCATATATTAATATATTACGCCCTATTAAAGCCCTATAAATGTATAACTTTATAGGGCTTTAGGTTATATTATGGGTGGGAAAGGCAAATATATTAAGGTTGAAAAAATATTTCCATAGGGATAAAAAATATATTTCAACAGTGTCTTGCCCCTCGATTCTTCCCTTCAAAAATATGTACGGAAAACTACTCGTTTTCGTAATAACAACCATAACTCATATACCTGATATTATATCAGGCAACAGTTTTGATACGGTGCGACACCATTACACAAATGGTTCTAGATTGGAAGATAGGTAACAATATTTATGGTTCCAATTGATGCGGGTGGAAGGCAGTTTTATATCGGTCGTCAGAAGGTTCTAGTAGAGCTCATAGTTTTATTAGCGGTTTTATAAAATTGATTGAGAAAACCGCGACAGAAAAGTAATAAAACTTACGGCGTACGCCCAAGAACAACCCTCCTAATACGAGCAATATTGTACCATCGCCAAGCGGAACATGTAGAAGACAAAAAAACTGTTGGAAGCGAGAAGCAGGCCAACTGGCGTTCTGTGGTGAAAAAAGTGGCCGAGATGGCGGTCCAGAATCTATTGATAGGAGGTAAAAGAAAGGCCCGGCAATCCGGATTTAGTCAACCAAAAGTTGTGCCGATTTTTTTTTAAATTTGAAAACAAAAACAATTTAATTTTTTAATAGAAAATTTAATTAATTTACACGCATTCTTGTTTGACCAATTTAATGCAACGCCTTTTATTCAAATTAAAGAATTAAAGAAAAGTCGAAACATTTTTCACGACGCACGAAAAGTTCCGATTTTTCTTCCCCTTAATTTTCGTATTCTACTGAGCCCCTTATAAAAAAAACTTTAGTTACTTTTTAAATAAAACTTTTTCAAAAGTTTGAGGCCATTATAAAACCCCTTTGTTTTGTTGACGAATATCAATGTTCACCTTGCAACAGACAGATTTCGAAATTCAACTTACAGATTCTCCAACTGTTTATAGACTGGAAGGCAGCGTACGATTCAGTAAATCGAATTGAGTTATGACGTATCATGATTGACATTATTTGCCAACCAAACAGGGACATGAATCGTGCCAAATGAATGAAAATATCGTTTGAGCTGGGCATGTAGTGAGAACACCGGATTAATGACCAATAATGACAATATTCATAAGAAGACTCGAAAGATACTGGCAACTTCGAAGCAGACCTTGCATCCATTGGATGTGTGTTGTCGATGAGGAGTAAAATAAACATATATTGTCAGCAAGACACCCGCGCACAATACTTGTAACACCTACTTGCGAATAACCCCCACAATGTTAAAGTGAACGTCAAAGTTAGCGTTTGAGAAAATATTATACGCCTTGCTATTGAATAAACAAGCACTGCATGTGCAATTTTACAAATGAATCACTCTTAAATAACTCTTAAATACCTTTGGACACTTTACTTTTTGTTCTTACAAAGTTTAAAAAATTACCTTCTCTACAAAGCTTGGTCTGTAAGGTGGCAACACGAGGGATCAGATACATTAAGAATAAATAACATTAAAAAAAAAAATTACCTTCTTGCCGACCGGTTTAGGGTAAGTAGTTACCCATCTACAGGGCCGAGTCCAACTAATTATGTTGATGAGAGCAGCTACAGACTTAACTTTGTTAAGCCGAAGAGCGGCGATACTATTGGAGCATCATCCTCGTTCTTCAGTAGCCGCTCAGCTGTGAGGATGTGTAATGACTCCCACGCAAATCGGGAATTTATCAAATCGAGTGTCAAGATTGCAATATATATTGGCAATATATATTGGCCAAACTCGGGGGGGTTTTAGAAGATACGCCATCTTTAATCAATCTGTCGCTAATATTTAATCGAATGAAATGTCTCACTTGAACGTATGATTTATGATGCGGCGCCAATCGTGATCCTGCTCCTGATATCACAAACCTTCAAGAACATAAATAATAACTGTTGTAGTACATAGTATTCACACGTAGAGGCAATTGCTATTACGATTCAAATACAAACCGCGGGCGGACTCATGTAGTCTAGCGATCAAATCTCTCGATAACCACATCGATCTAGCGTGGGTAAGCAATCTAATTTGAAGGTGGGAAAATCCTGCTGTGAACACTCGCACTTAGTATTGTTCTGCTACTGATCAAGTGCACTTAAAACGTTTATTACCATTTTTTTTAAAGCAAAATGGAAAATCTTACGCCATAAAAAACGACAAGATAATAGAGATAGTACGCTCCATCACAAATGCAAAATACTACTAGTATTACCGCAGCGATTTAAGGGTACTGTCAATCTTCCATCGAATGGTTTGATTTTCATACAAATTAAATCACGGTTTCGTACTCATTGTGTTGGTAACTTTATATCTTTGGAACATCTGTTTATTTTTGTGGACATAATCCAGTATAGACCCAATACTAGTTGCGAATAATTTATGGCGTGCCGCTGATCGTAATACTGATAAAGCGAATCAACGCTAGACTGGCGCTAGACCGGACATTGGCAAACCAAAACAATCACGTTAACCAGCGATACTAGCAAAGCAGAGAAGGTAAATGTCTACAATCGGGAAGTCACATCTCGTGATAGCAGCACATGCGATTACTAGAGTGACGTAATTTCAATTCGAGGAATTTCCCACCATGAATGAGTGTACTCTGAGCTAAGCAGGGCCGAATATCAACTCAACGATATTTCTATACTGCTTACTTTTTTTGTTTAGGAAATTTCAGTTTGTTTGTTAGTTATTTGTAAAAGATCATATTGTGAAGATTATAGAGGAGTTTAACAAGCCGTTTTAGGGACATTATTTCCTGAAAGAAAATATTTAAACTAGAAAGTTTGGAGCCATTTCTGTTTACTTCTACAACAACTTAAAGTGATCTTACAGATACGCGTATTTGACCCATTCCAGCGTTACGGGGCACTATCCCTGCTATGCAGATCGGTTCCTGTCTCATCAAATCCCTGGCATTCTAGTGAAAAATAAAGTACTTTTTAAACAAATATTTTACAATGTATTTGCCAAAAAATTGGTGAAACAGGAGGCGATTCATACAGTAACAATTGATGCTAATTATGTCCCGTAACGCTGGAATGTGTCATTTGGGTTACAACCTGTAATCTGCTACAGTGTGGAAAGTGATGGGCTGAACATAAATGAAAATTGTTCCTAATTTACTAGCTGATTGGGAAATCTTTCCACTAAGACACATAAATAATTTAAAATTATTTCGATTTTGTACATGTTTCTGAATTTGCACATTCTCATTTGCTTACTGATATTTATTCCTGCGTCTTCATCGTTTATTCAAGCGAAAACTGTTCAAGTAAGGAGTGAGCGTATTTTAACCATCATCTGCATCTTGAGCGATTCTGTAGAACTAAATCAGTGATAATTAACCAACTTTATTAACGCCTTTTTCGTATAAACCTTCGGAACAAATTTATAATTCATACATACGTTCAGTTGCCAAAACCGGAATAGGATTCGTGTACGTGTAAATTTTTACTTTTACGAGTGTTATATGTAGTATAATGGCGTGCTCAGACTTTGATAGAAGATGCATTTTTACAACATAACTAATTTTAATTTAATTTTGACGGATTTTGTTTTTTTTAGTTTTGACTAAAATTGGTGATTTTTTTAATTTGCCTCAATTAAAGCTTATTGTTAGTCGAAATTACTTTGCTTCCTTTGGCAATTAAGCTAATCTAACTTTTCTATTCAACTTTTCCAGTTGTTTCGGTTTTACAAATAATAATAAATAATAATAATATTATATTTCATTTTATTCACACTTCTCAATTCTATTGTTTTAATTTGAAGTTCATTTTGATCTTTTAATATCCCACTTTTATGTCAAAACCTCACCTTATTTGACGATACTTTTCTCACATTTATCTTCATCTAATCATATTTTGTCGCATTTTGATGTAAAATTTGTCCAAATATTGCATTAAAAATGACTGGCTTCAATAATTATGTTGGTGAGAAACGTTCCCCAGTATGTTCCATCCTAAACACGCCAGTGAGTATAATACGGACGTGGTGATATGTGGTCATTTCCTACCGATTTACAAGGCCTAATAATCAAACTTATCTACAGCCGCTTAATATGACCGTAATCAATACCTGCTTGATAAGCTTTTCTTTTTGGTAGCATATTTTTATATAAACTCACAGCTTGAGGGCGCTCAGTAAACAGTTGACCGTTACTGGTCCTAACGCAATGTTGACAAAGTTAATAATATTTATCGCGGCTGCGGTAGCTTTGGCTTCCGCTGCGATTCAGTTGAATTCCAACAGGCCACTGCTTTTTGGAACCCAACGAATCATTCCTCAGGCACCTGCTAATGGGGTGGATAGTGTTGCGGAATGGAATGAATTTCCGGCGCGTCAAAGCTATTCGTTTGCGCAAGATCAGGAAGAATTTTCGATTCGATATGTTTCGAATGATCAGTACTACGTGCCGGGTGGGCCTATCTTTATATTCCTTGGAGGACCATGGCCACTAGAGGAACATTTTGTCGAGCAAGGACACTTTGTTGACATAGCTGCAAGTATGAGAGCTTTCCTAGTGGCAAACGAATTGCGCTATTATGGAGAAAGTATTCCAACAGAGTAAGTACAGCAGTTTGGGTCTCTTGACATCATAATGTTAAAAACGTTTTCCCAATATTCAGAGATGCTTCTGGAGAAAATCTGCGCTTCTTGAGCATGGATCAAATTCTGCCAGATATTGCCAGCCTCATCACTCATATAAAATATGACGTTGTTCGAAATCCCGGAGCCAGAGTTATTCTCGCCGGTGTTGGATTTGCCGGTTCTATCGCCATCTGGACGCGCAAGCGTTATCCACATCTAGTGCAGGGCGTCTGGTCCGCCGGTGGCATGGTTGAGGCCAGTGAAAATTTCGGAATTTTTTCCATCGAAGTTGGTGAAAATATACGTCGTTTCGGAGGTGACGACTGTTACAATGCTATTTGGCAAGGTTTCGGCGTTGCCGAGAATCTTATTGACGCTGGTCTTTCGTCCACTGTTGATCGACTATTCAACGTGTGCACTCCGATTGTGGCAGATGATGCACTAGATGTTTCAGCCTTCTTTAATGGAATCTTCAATGAAATCTCGATGCAGGCAGTCAATGTAAATCTTCTTGAAAACATTCAGAATATGTGCCAAACGCTGACGGATCCTGATCAGCCCAACGGAATTACTGCTCTGTCTGAATGGTTGACCAGTAGTTTCCCAGAAGCCGAATGCCTTACCATGGATTTTGAAAGCATCTTGAATGCTTACCAAGCGACTAACTGGGAAGATGAAATGCTTCGTAACGGTGAGCGCCAGTGGCTTTTCCAAAGATGTACAACGCTTGGATGGCCTCTAACCGGTGGCTCTCCATACCAACCGTTCGGCACTCGAATCACGCCCGATTTATTCCTACAGCTCTGTGAGCGTCTATTTGGTGACTGGCTTTCCCCCGAACTGTTTAGGTCACTAATAAGGGACACCAATGTTTTCTTCGGAGGCAGCCGCCCAGAGGTGCAACGCATCGTGAACACGTATGGTTCGTTAGACCCATGGCGTTATGCCGGTGTCAGATACGCTTACGGAGATGCGTACATCAGGGTCATTCAGAATGCAACTCACGGTGAAGAGTTGGCTTCCATTTCAGAGGAGGATTCATACCCGCTGCGAATGGCAAAAGAACGTGTTGCTGATTATATACGTCGGTGGCTGTACTCTGGCCCTCCCGGTCCACCTGGACCACCTGGACCGCCAGGACCACCCGGACCCCCCGAGCCACCTGGACCTCCTGGACCCCCCGGACCTTTGGATCCCTCTGACCAACTTGAACCACAAAATACTTTAGATATTTAAAGTATATTACCGAAATCAACATTAACAGTGTTTAATGCGCTTTCTCATGGTGTTCCGGAATGGAAGAATCAATATACCAGCTCTACTTGAATTTGTGAAGCCTTCAAAAACTGGATTTATAAAATTTTTCTAAATGACATATGACTATTATTACCTATGGCTGATGGCAGACTCGATTTAGAGATAAATTTGACAGTGCGTTTCATATTACATAATACACAAAACATTACAATGGAATCAATAATATCAACAAAATACTTATTGTAAAACGCTGCACAGATGATCATGTCAAAGCACAGCATAAGACGATTACACTCAGCAAAACAGCGAATTGCAGTTGATGTGGTAGGTAGTACCTACCAAGTAATGTGACTCGCTCAATCAATTTCATTCATAGGTGGGCGCGATTAACTTGTACCTACTTCTTATTTAAATCGTTCCTGGTTGCACAAGCTATTTATTCCTCACAGTATGCTCCTCGTGATACGTTTCAAATGACGTCAAACTGTGGGATTCGTAGCTGTTTCCCCGTTACTTGTCACGCAGCTTCTCTCCACCCATCCATGATTGGGGTAGACTTACCTAATGCGCTTTAGTTCACTTGCTTCATACTATTCTTACAACTTTAAAGCTACTGTACTACGCAAAGTAATTGATAGTTTTCATTCGGAGAGGAAGGCTACATGCAATATTTGAATTCCTGTAAATCGATTTCAAGGATTTGTCAAATTCTAACATGATTTTTGCAGAAAATTCGAGCAAATGAACATCAATACACAAATTAATTTTTTAATGCAAAATCGGTGGTATTTAAATTTTTTAAAGAGTACTCCTAAATAATTGCGGACGTGTCCAGATTGGGACATGCTGGTGCACGTTTGAGAGGATTCTATTTATTCAAAATTTTCTATTTTCTAATTAAGGTGTTACAGAATGGAATGGAATCAATGGGTGGAATGGTCAAAAATTGAACAAACATGATTATGTGTACACTGCTTATGTATCATATAAATCAGCATATCAAGAATAAATATACATAGTAGAATTGAATTGGAAAGTTTTCTTTTTAATTTAATTTCAGGTTTCGTATTCTAACGGGTGGCAACTAAAATTTTGTAATTTTTTCGCGGCCCCTATACCCAACAACAAACGAGCTCAGAAAGAAGTGAGAGTATGTATGTGTTAGCTCCCTCTTTCTTCTTTTTGTCGATATTTTTTTATTTGTTTATGCTTACCCAGTTTTGCTTAAAATGCATAGCATAGCATAGCATAGTTTGACCGCTCGTGAGTTGCCCGCGATTGATCTAGATCAGCTGAGATTGCACAAAGAACCATCAGAATGATGCTTGGGAATAGCAGATCATTCTCAGTGTGTATTTTCAGGTGATCTAATTCTATATGATGATCAATAGAAAGCTAGCCACGCCCATGCAGGTCAATTTGGGAGGGAAAGGAATGTTAGTCCGACACTTGCTGCTACTAGAGACCGAGGAATCCTCTGCATCATCCACAACTATCAAAGGAAGGAGTTGTTGTTAGTAGAAAGGAATTGATCTGGATCCACCGAGGTAGGGTGTGCGATCACTATCATTCAAGCTCGCGTAGGATTTGAGGGCGTTTATGTTCACGTGGCCATTGCGAAACAGGTAGTGGAGATCCGACATACTGATATAAGCAAAAACTATGAGCAATCAGTTTACCGCACCGAAAGTGCACAAAGAAAGATAGCACATAATCAACATATTCGATTCGTTCGAAATCACGCGCGGTCAGTTATTAAATACCGATTGACATTTGTTGCTATGCACGAAAGCTGTCCTGAGACAAACGTGTCTATTTGGCAATTCATCAAAAACATTGACTGCACGAAATACTTTTGACTTCCTTTGATCATAGAACTTGCTTAAAAACTCTGACTAAGTGACTACTTTATTAGGGAGCTGTATAAAAGCTATTAAGCTTTTGATATTTGATAAGCATATAATAGAAATAACGTGCGATTTTCCTAGGTAACCGATTTCACGATTAAAATGCACGTTTATAGGATTTCAGTAAAAGTTCCGGTTAGTAAGCACACCATTGCTAAATGTGCTCAAATGAATTCAAAATGGCCGCTGTCGGAAAACTGCATCGAGCGAGACACGAAAGCAAACAATGCTAATTACCATACGAAACGATTCTCAGTATGTAAGCACCGGTTGTATGAGACTAACCGCGATATTCGGAAATTTTCAGTATAATTAGGAAAATTAAGATCAAGAATACACCTTTTTTATAAATAAAATATAATGTTAATGGTACTACGTAATGAACCATAGTTTGAAAAATTTATATCAAGAAATATTATGCACATGCGGGGTTTACGGTGGCTCGAAAACCTCCTGACAAACTTAAATTTATTATTCAGGTAAATTAAAAAATCAGGCACAATAAAGCTAGTGAGCAAGTTTGCACAACAAATTTTTCTCCACTCTATGCGCACATTGACGCTGCATCAGAAAGTGATCCTGCTAAACACGTTCATCACTTCAAAAATCTGGTATGTGTCTGCAATATTATCTCCTTACACTGTACATGTAGGTAAACTGACAGCAACAATGGGCACCTTCCTCTGGCGGGGTTTACCAGCCCGTGTACCGATGCAGCAATTGGCGCACAACTGGGAGAAGGGTGGAATAAAGCTCCAGCTTCCAGCTCTCAAATGCAAATCCCTGCTGAATAATAGACACCTCCAAGAAATTGATAGTATTCCGTTTTACCAATCTTTCTACGAGGGCAGCAGATTAAATCCACCTGGTGACTGCCCATGCCCGAAAGTAGTTATCCAGAATTACAGTCGTTTGTCTGTTGAAATCCAGCAAAACCTAACAGCTGATCAAATTCACCGCTTCTTTGTAAATCAAACAGAGATCCCCAAAGTAGAGCGAAATGATCCCACAGCAAACTGCCCAAAAATATGGAGAAATATCTCGTCGAAAAAAATCAATTCTGTCGCCCGTAGCGGCCTGTTTCGGCTAATCAACAGAAAAACTGAACACAGACAACTAATGGACATCATCGGTAGAGCAGATAACAACAACTGTCTGCACTGTGGGTCGATAGTCGAAACTATTGAACATAAATATGCTGAATGTCCGCGCGTTGCAGCAGCCTGGGCATACTTCCGCCAAAGGAGTGCTCCAATCTTCAACAGATGGCGAAGAATCGAATTCACTGAGATTATGCAGCCAACCTTCCAGCACATAAGGACAAACAGACGCAATATACTACTAATGATGATTATCAGTTACATAAGTTGCATATATTTAAATCAGGGAACAATAAATCTAAATGAACTAGATTTTCATATTACAATTGAAACTAATGGCACCATGTAAATAATTTTTAACACGGACAAATAAAATGATATTAAAAAATATATAGTCCCTAAGTTGATAAGCATTTCCTCCTATCAACACTAATATGCAGAGATATAGCGCCCCGTACGCGTGCTTACCCAGTTTAGCTTAAAATGGTGTCGAATCATGTCGGGAGTGCGTTGTACACTTCTAGGAACTGCCACAGAAATCTTGTCAAAAAGTATACGATACAACATTTAAAAAGCGAATATGTTGCGCCTTTGACTGTTTACCATATCCTAAAACAACTATTCGCAAGCAAGGTAGTGAAAGACCAGCCAAAATTATGGACGCAGAAGGTCATCGTTCTCTTTCGCATTCCTTCAACAACAAGCCCTCTGGTTTAGCTATCTATTAAGTGTGCACCAGACGAATGTTTGAAGTAAATTTTGATCCCGTTTCTACAAAAACATCATGTAGATGAACAATACATCTTTTAGCCGGATAGAGCAACATCGCATGACGCCAAAAAACACAATTGTTCCTGAATACCCATTCGATCCCTTTTGTACCCAAAAACCACGACCCGAAAAATCTGTTTTAGTGCGCCCAATCGGAGATTTCATCGGGATTTTGAGTTCCTTGGTGTACAAAAATAACTGAAGAGCCACGAATTGTAAACAGGTGATTGGTAGGATAAAGAGATGCATTCGCAAAGTTGACATGACGGCCGTACAACGCTCCTGTTCCGACATCAAACGAAAGCTTCGCCGAACAGCCGATTATGGACCGTTTTCAAATGTACACTAATTTTTTTCAACAATGGACAATGTATCTTCAATTTCGGTAAATCAGATCTTCTTCATGTATCTTTGTCTTTTTTTGACAGCTTGAGAAAAAAATTCCAAAATTTTAGTTGCCACCCGTTACTAAAACGCTCCAAAAACTTCAGTCTGATAAAATGGATAGGACTACGTTTAAAGACGCTACTCTTCCTCACTGTAGCATCATTCCAGTAGGTAGCGGTTCCGGTCTCCTTCTGATGCTAATTTTCTGGTGGTCGTCAGATGTTCCTCAAACTTTTTAATAATGTATGTCGTACTACTTTAGCAGCCGAGAACCGGGGTGGCTCTTGCCGTATCAAGAATTCCTCTCCATTGTACTCGGTCGTGAGCTACTCGTCGCCAATTCGTTGCGCGCCTCGGCATACGCAAGTCGGCTTCAACCTGGTCGAGCCATCTAACACGTTGGACCCCTCTATTCCTGGTGCCGGTGGGGTTCTTGAAGAGAACGGATTTCACTGCACAATCGTCCGGCATCCTTGCGACGTGGCTTCCGCTAGGTGAACGATGGGAATCTCTCCAAGCAGTGCCTGTAGCTCGTGATTCACACGCCGTTTGTACTTTGTCAAAAATAGTCCGCAACACCTTTCGTTCAAATACGGCTAGTGCACGTAAGTCCTCCGTAAGCAAAGTTACTGTCTCAAGTCCGTACACACTTAATCGGTTCGGTAAAATTTTACCGAAATTTTACCGAAATTTTACCGAAACATTATTAATGATCTGTAAACGTCGATTGGCACCATCGAAATTTTTACCGAACGTTCAGCTGTTTAGATTTCGGTAAAATTTTACCGAATTCGGTGCTTTTTGTTAAGTGTGTAGAGAACTACCGGTCTGATTAGCGTGTTATACATTGTCAGCTTTGTTCGACGGCGCATGCTCCCAGATCGAAGCATCTTGCGGAGGGAAAAGTAGGCTCGATTTTCGGCTTGAATGCGTCGTTGGATCTCCTTACTCGTATTATTGTCGGCGGTGACCAGAGATCCTAAATATACAAACTTATCATCCACTTTCAACTCATCAATAGTCACTGTCCGTGGGAGGCAAACATTGCTTTCTTTGAAGCCTCTTCCTACCATATTTTTGGTTTTTGATGCATTGATTTGCAACCCAATCCTGCTAGCCTTCGTTTTAAGTCTGGCGTAACGTCCGCCGTTCCAAGGTTTCTAGTAATGATGTCGAGGTCGTCTGCGAAGGCTAGGAGTTGGCTACTCTTGCTGAAGATCGTTCCTCTCGTTTCGATGCCCGCTCGCCGGATCACACCATCAATAGCGATATTGAACAACATACAGGACAGTCCATCCCCTTACTGTAACCCTCTGCGCGATTCGAATGGACTCTAGACTGTCCCCGAAACGCGCACCTAGCACATCACGCGCTCCAAAGTAGCTTTGATCAACCGCGTCATTTTGTCCGGAAAACCGTACTCGTGCATTATCTGTTCTCATTCAACTGTACCGTATGCTGCCCGAAAATCCACGGAAATATGATGCGTGGGCACGTTGTTCCTTCGACATAGCTTAAACTCGAAAAAATCAATAAATACAACGGAAACAACACGTTGTCAAATTACCAAAAAAAAAGTTGACGTAATGCCCAATTGGGCGGGGTCAGTTCCTTGATAAAAATCGACCAATTCATAAACTTTTTAACGCAAATTTCCTTTTTTTTCCCTGGAGTACAACTTATCAGCTACTCACCAATTATTTTTTTGCTTATTTATTCCAAGAAATAAGCAATTTACAACAATTTGAATTTCACTCTGCAAAGCAAAATAATTTTTTCCTCAGTTTTCTGGCATTTTTCAAGTTTCGCACGAAATATCTGTTTCAAATTAACGTAATAAAACAAACAAACCACTCGAATAGTTAGATTAGACTATAATGAGAAGGTATGGGTGGATATCAACATAAAACGAATAAGCATAGTAGATTTATAACGATTTACCTGAAGCCCGCCAATTGGCAGGGTTGGGAACTAGAGGGTTATAGCCCCGATGACGATCTCGATATCCCGTCGTGAGCAGCTGCCGTACGTTGCCTCCTGCTGCGCATAGAACGCTTTCTTCTCGTCTTCGGGTCTACCTTCGTGTGGACAATGCACGTTTATGATGGTGTAGAAACGGCTTTTTATCCTCAATACGCACATCCTTTCATTGGTCGCTTTCCAGTCCATTACGCGATTCTGCATTTTGCCCAACACTAGGAAGCCCGGTCCCAGCTCGTTGATCGCTCCACCACTCTGGAAAAATTGGGCTTTGCCGCCACGGATCCTCCACACCTTCTCACCTTTGCGACAGGTCTCCTGCAGTGCCACGATGCCAAACATTCGGAGTTCCCTGAAGTAATACCGATAAGGTGGTGCCAGGGGGGATTGAGGCTGGAGACTCGAGTAGGGTTTTAGTGGGTCTGGATCCTCACGCCCCAGTAGGGGGGTTGGGATACCAAACCCCACTCCCTGAGTTGTCTTCTCAGGTGTCTGATAGCAGATTTCCCTACTCGTTAAAACATTCGGAGTATCTAACTGATCGAGCAGCATCCTGTCACCACCAACGAAATTTAGCGATCTGCAGTTCCAGGTACCTAGTTTCCATTCCATGTCCTTATTTCGTCGCCTTAGTCCATGCTGAATGTTCTGAGTAAGATTTTCTTGACTCGCTTTACCTTTTAGGGTTTAGGTAGGTAGGCCGTACCAAGGCCTACGCTACCGAGTCTCGTGATGGGGCTGCCATCTTACAGTGTCCTGATCTCCACTAAGGTTGCTCGTATTCCGGCTGGTAGGGGAATTGTGTATAACGTGCCCCCCCTGGCCAATGTGCCCCCCCCCCCTTCGTTTTTCGCCAAACAAGCGAAATCAAAATGCAAAACCACCCAGAAACCATAGTATTTGATGGAACTAGCCTACTGTGCAAGTATGACAGTTGTCACATACTGTAAAAACAAAACAAAAATAAATTTGTTTTTGAGCAGCTTCCGATGTAACTTTTGGCGTCATTTCCATAAGCTATTTTCTTGTCAAAATCTGTAAATAACCGGTTGTTGCGATTCGATTGCGTAAAGTGAACTTCAAAAAGACATCCCTGCCAAAAATAACGGTATGAAACGCTTGATTTGCTTTAGCATTTATTATTTTTTCAAATAAGTAAAAGCAGGCCAATATGCCCCACTTGCGGTGGTGCAATTTGCCCCCCTTGCAAATGTGGCTACAAACATAGGTAAACAGTGGTGGGAATAATTTATTACCAACGTCCAAATTCTAGGTAATTCAACTACCCGGTACAAAACGCCACAGCTGCAGTATAATGTGCCCCATGCAGAAAAGAAAAAGTGCACCAGAAGGCCGAAACTAGGTTTATTTTACATAAAATAATGATATTTTGCAAAACAAAGCAAATAGTTTTACTTTCTACAAAATAGAGTTGGTCTGTCACTGGTAGAAATACTCAAATTACCGCATTGGGCATATTATACCGCAGGTGGGGCATTATACCCCGCGCAGACGAGAAACACAACATTTAGGTGCTTTTATTAAATAATTCCTAGCATGTTTATTCCACAATACTAAATGAAATAAACAATTGCAATTGGTTGTCAGCTTAAATACCAACATATACACGTAGTTGTAACGTTAATTTGGGGAAGTATAATGAAGATATATCCATTTATTCTTAGGGGGGGGGGGGACATTATACACATTTCCCCTACAACGAGCAGGTAGGGGTAAGAGTTGCTAGATAAGAGGGTAAGGGCCACTATGGGGTCTGTTTTATGCATTATCCAACCATTTACCAACCATCAATGGATGTCGTAGTCATATTGGCCATTTTCAGCAATTTCACTAAGTTGGCGTTAATATAAAGGATTTTACGATCAAAGCTTAGTCGACTTAAACTCAATGCATTTCTTTAAAAACTTGGAACACTTCTCTTCTCTATCAAAATGTTGCTCGCGCAACGCAAACATTCGGGTCATAAACAAACTCGGCTTGTTAACGTTTACAATCGTCCATCAAGATCACCACGACTGTTGACTTATATGAACTCAAAATCGCAACGATTCTGGAGGTTGTATACGACCATGCTGACAAAATTCGATTGCATGGTGATGGACGACGAAACCTGCAAGGAGTATTACACGGTAACCAGAAGCAGACAGATAGCAGACATTTTCAAGCATACAAAACTATCGAATTGCATTAACATAGGTATATCTGTTTTGACAGGCAATCTGTACATGTGGCTTGAAAAGTGATATCACCCGATCGTTCCATGCTGTTTCGGCTGTGTGTGGCATTCAGTTATTATGGAACAAAGACTGGAGTGGTATGTCACCAACAATGTGTACATGGTGCCTAAGCACAAGATCCTTCCTAACATAGCCAGTGCCAGAGCGGTTAATTTGATTCCTCCAATTCTTGACCGTTCTTTCAATTGACTCAAGGGAGGCATTATCAGGTTGGAGAAAGTCTTAAAAATAGGTTTTCTGATCAGTAAACTAGCTGTAAGAAGCGTCATCGAGGGAATATAGAATTCAGCACGAAGGAAGAGTATGAGAATAAACCCATGCTTATTGTCACTTGACATTGAAATACCTTGGTTACACTAAGATTCAAACCCACGATCATTCGCTTCCGTTTATCAAACTAGATTCTGCAACCTTGTGGCTACGGAGCACCCAAACCCTTACCGTTGTAATTATGTCTTGCCTATCTATAGCAAAGGGATATTGATCAGACGTTACATTGAGCATAGTTCAATACTCTGCTAATGATTATGAACTCTGGTTAAACTACCAGCTAAAAGCTACGCTAAAATGTGCTTGGTACCTACTGCCATAGTAGACACTTAGAAACTCCTTCGTTGATTCGTGTTATGCCTATCCGTTTCGAACGAAAAATCAGCCAGCGGTAAGCAACAGTTTTTATTCAGTCTTCATAGACGAGACGCAGTTCTGCTAATGAACTTCTCAAAAATATTCGAAAAAAATGCTTGTGCGTAGATCGTCCCGATGGGACAACGGCGACAGTATAGCGACAGTTTCGAATGAACGTGGCCGATATTTTTTTAGTACTCGCGTGCCCCGGTGGGGGTAGCTTACAGCATGAGCAGTCAATGACGAGCATCACATTTCAAATTAGGATAAATTGACTTCTCGCAGCAGGATATCTGGCATGGCTGCAACTGTGCGTCAGATAATGTCGTTGTTTTATTGCAATCGGGCCTCGTTTCGACGCGTAAAATGAAACGCTTTTTTAATAGCTGAAACTTTTTCAGCGCGAGCAGTACTCTCTCGTTCAGTAGTAAAGTTGTTTTATAACGTGTATTAATTAAGTGGGACAAGAATAAAGCGTATTATTTCAAATCTTAAAATTGCGGTTCTCAATTCAATTTAATATGACAACAGAAAATTCAAAAATAATTTGTTCAGGGACCTCTATATTACATTGCATCAACTGTATTGACTAAAGCGAATCACGATAGTTTTACAAAATGTTCCGAATTATCAGGATTGCACTTTAAATGTCTATATTTGTTTGGTTATTCCAAATTGATTTAGAGTTTGTATGTCGTCAGAATGTGACCAAACTGTTTGTTCCTTTACAAACTATGTTAATGGAGTTCTTTTTGGGTCCTTTTGGTTTGTCCTTTTCGGTTTTAAAGCTTTACCGATATAAATATCAAACAATTGAACAGAAAATGTTCGGTAGTATACTTTATTTTTATTAGGTCCCACTCTGTCCCCAGGTGATCTGAAGTGCCGCCTTCATTTCGACCCATATAATTAATGCGGTCTGTCAAATTATTCAACTAGTTTCCGTGTGTAACTTGTTATAATTATGTTTACCTACTGTCAGAAAAACATATAGTTTTATGAAAGCCTGCGACCAATATATCATTTATAGAAAGGGGCCGTGCACTAATTACGTAAGGCATAATGGGGGGAGGGGGAGTTCGGCAAAAACTATCAAAATCTTATTTGCGGGGAGGGGGGTTTAATCATTTCTAACGTAAGATTTTCATACACGAAAAAATTATGAAAAATTTACATTTATTAATAGCAACTCATGATACCTATTACAAATTTTTTTAAATTGATGAGTTAAGTTGTGAAATGTCGAAATCCTTCATGCTGCAAGGTAATGCGTAGCAACCTGTTTAGTATTTTAACCTTGCCCATCATTGGCGTAGCTAAAGGGGGTGCCTGGGGTACCAGGCCCCCTCCAGAAATTTTCCCTATTGTAATTTAAAAACCGGAAAAAATTAATGTATATGTTCCCGCTGCATAGATATTTTATTTTTCACTAGACGTCGCAAATACGTAGTTGTCGTCGTCGTCGTCAGCAGCCTGTTAGTCATCGCGGCTCATGCTGTTTCATGCAGTCGTCTCCATTCAACTGCATCTTGGGCCACTCGTCGCTAATTTGCCGGTCTCAGAAGTAGCAAATCACTTTCGACCTGGTTGAGCCATCTTGCACGTTGAGCTTCCTTATTCCTGATGCTAGTGCAGTCGTTAAAGAGAACTTTTTTCGTCGCACTGTAGCCTACTGACTTTTACCAGATGACGATGGCAATCTCTCCAAACAGTGCTTGTAGCTCATGATTCATAGGTCTCCGTTACTCGCCGCTTTCAGTTTGCACTCCGCCAAATATCGAATGTTTAGCCCACTTCTCCTAGACTATGTCTTCGTCGGATTACACTGTCAAGTGCGATGTTGAATAGCATGCAAAATAAGCCGTAATCTTGTCTCAAACCTCGCCGCGTCCCAAAGGAAGTCGAAAATGTACCCGAGATGCACACGAAACACATCACTCGATCCAATGTAGCTTTGATCAGTGGCATTAGTTTATCCGGAAAACCGTATTCGTGCATTATCTGCCATAGCTGGTCTCGATCGACTGTATCGTATGTTGCTTTGAAATCAAAAAGATGTGGTGCGTGGACACGTACTCCCGACATTTCAGCAAGATCTATCGGATTGTAAACATCTGGTCCGTAGTTGCGTGACGCTCATGACACTCACCTGGTATTTCCCTACAAAACCCTACCCTATCGGTGACAGCCGGAGTAACAAGATCATAATAAAACATTTTTTGGAAGGCACCCCCTAGGCCCCCTCCAGGGAAAATTCGTAGCTATGTCAATGTTGCCAGGGAAATAGCAGTTAGCCTACTTGTTCCAGAGCTATCTGATGTCATCGGTTTACACTCAAGTCTTTTTTACACGGTTTGTTTTTTTCGATTACTCGAAAACGGTGCAGCTAAGGAACTATTTACAATCTACGTGAGGAATGTCGAGCTACTCCCAAATGTATTGAGAAATAAATGAATGGTCTCTAAGTTACCCCGTTCTTAATACTCAAAAAACTAAACCGTGTAAAAAAAGTACTTGAGTGTATGCTATTATTCCAACATATTTCGTTGCAATTGCCTATCTCAATCCCGCTATAGCGCCTATAGGCAGTCGCAAAATCCCTTATAATATCACGAGAAACATTTTTGTTTAAAAGTAACTTATTCACTTAATGTATAGCTGTACCAATGGAACAAGCGCTTGATAAGCTACTGTACAACAAAAATTCTTCTTGAAATGTATTGTGACCAGAGTGAGGTCAGTATTTTGCTTTAAGGGGACATAAGCAACTAAATTTTTTGAAAGAGTCATAAATTTTTTATTCCAGATTTTGATTCTGCAGACTTTTCCGCTTATTTTGATACTAATTTTATAATAATCCAACTACGGGAAGTGGCCGAAAAACGATCATACACATAAGCATTCCAGTGCGACGTGGAACAACGGAATAAAACGTCGCTCCTGAAAAACCACGATTTTCAAACTTTATGTACCTTTTTCTCAGAAACTACACAACGTATTGTAACAAACTTTTTTGTGTTTTGTTGGTAGTAACTTGGCAAAGACTTTTATAAGTTTGAGGTTTGTAAACGAAACACAGCTTGAGAAAAAAGAAAAAGAAGAAAAAAAGATGGATGAAAAAATTAAAATTTGTCTTCTTTTTACTTTTTCTCTGGCTGTGTTTCGTTTACAAACCTCAAACCAACATCTATTGACAACCTCAATGCTGAAATACGTTCTGTTCGTGAGTGGGCTGTGAAAAGATTTACAACAGATAATTGATTATGTTTGTTTTTATGAATTTGTTTGAACTTTGGTTTTTATGGACTGGTTTGAACTTTGTTGACTGTTTCAATATTCTTTCAATGTCTAACTTTTCAAATAAAACTTGAATTTTGATGTTACTAAGATTCTACTAGGGGGAGGGGGATTGGCCAAAATCTTATATAGGGGTGAGGGAGGGTTCAAAAATGAGGAAAAAGACCTTATGTAATTAGTGCCCGGTCTCAAAGGCGCATCCAACCAACGATCCAACTTACAACACAAATTGTAAATGACGTTCAAGTTTAAAGCACAATTTTGGTGTTTGGAGTGCCAATTATAAATAATCTACGATATTATTGTATTCGTTGGAGTTGTATCTTTCATTTTTAGAAAGGTTCAGTTGGAGAACATAAGGTTGAATCGAGTTATGAGCTCCGTTCTAACTTATCCCGTATTCCCACTTGCCCCGGGGTATCTTAATTGAATCGTTTGTTTGAGAACCCCCACATGTCTTTTTACTCAATTGCAGGAAAACAACAAAAAACTGATGTTCTCGAAATATTTTCAAGTTGGTTTGTGGAACTAACCTTTTTCTAGAATTTGAAAGAAAATGTAAGAACCTCCGAGCATTCTACTTACTTACTTGGGAGGCTTGCCGTCCTAAGACAAAGCCTGTTGAACAAAGTTTCTCCATGTAACTCGATTGAGCGCTACCGCTCTCCAATTCCTCGGACACCGAGTACTCTCCGCCAGATCTCACTCCACCAGGTCTAACCATCTTGCTCGCTGCGCCCCTGGTCGTCTTGTTCCTACCGGATTTGAGGCGAACACCATCTTTGCAGGGAAGTTGTCTGGCATTCTTGCAACATGCTCTGCTCATCGTATCCGTCCAGCTTTAGCCACCTTCTGGATACTAGGTTCACCATAGAGCTGTGCGAGTTCATGGTTCATCCTCCGCCTCCATACTCCGTTCTCCTGTACGCCGCCGAAGATCGTTCTCAGCACTCGTCGTTCGAAAACTCCGAGCACTCGCAGGTCCTCCTCGAGCATTGCCCATGTTTCATGCCCGTAGAGAACAACCGGTCTAATAAGCGTCTTGTACAGGGTGCACGTTGTACGGGGACTTAGTCTGCTCGACCGCAATTGCTTGTGGAGCCCATAGTAAGCACGACTTCCGCTGATAATACGCCTCCGAAACTCTCGGCTGGTATCATTGTCCGCCGTTACCAATGAGCCAAGGTAGACAAATTCATCGACTACCGTCGAACTAGCGGGTTTTCAATACGTCGGAGAGCACTCGAGTGCTCCCTTGGAAGTTGAGAGATCGGCAGTTGCACGTCCCGAGTTTCCAATCCATAGTCCTTTTTCGTCGCGTGGGTCTATTCCGATTGTTCCAGTAAGAATTTATTTGTTCTTCGTTCCGTGCTTTAGTATTTTTCGTGGTGACGGCTTGCAAAGCCTGCTACACCAACCCTGTGTTTCCCTCCTTTCCTGTCAGCATACGACCTTGGCTTCCACCGGGGTTGGTTACCCGATCTCCACCAAAGTTGCTCGTATCCCGGCTGGTACCACGAGGAGGTAGGAATAGGAGTTGCTGAATAAGAGGCTATGAACCACTGTAGGGTCTATTTTATGCCTACACGTGCACAAGGCACCGACGATACGCATTATTCAGCCGTTTACCGAGGATTCAAAACTATCAAAAACTCATGAAAATTCACGTCACGTGGCGCTTGTGGGGTTTCTCAAACAAACGATCCAATTGCGTATAAATATTTTAAAGTAGTTGAAATGAACAGAAAAAATCTTGTTTACCCACTATCGTTACTCGAGCGTCATTTTTGTGATAACAACCGTGTAGTAAGCTGAATAAAATTATAAAAATTTAGCCCTTTAAAACAAGAGCTGAATCTTGACGATGTAACAGAACGTCGTTTTTGTTGCGCTACATTCAGCTTGCAACAAAACAACACACAGTAGTCAGTACATCTGCATTCCGATTAAGTGACATAAGCTTAATTTGAAGCTTTTGTATTAGAATGTGTCAGCTAGCCAAGTGGCTATGATAGGCTTCTAGAATGAATTGTGAAAGTGATAAGAAAAAAAAATCGATGCAAAGATTTTGGGATCTTATTTTACACTGCAAAAAGAAATAAATTATTAGAAAGCAAAATAAATAGAAAACATCGGCAGCTTAAATTTAACAACTGGCCAAACATATAGCGATGTGGTAGTTGTTGAAATGATAAGTTGTCCCAACCTATCCGTATCGATAGATTAAAGGGCATAGATGTAGTGTTTTACATTTGTACAAACAGTATTAATTAACATTCTAGTGTGCTGTAAACATTTATTTCAACGTTAAAGTGTTATTATGTTGTTTTTACTGTACTAAGTTAATCCTTGAGAACCTAAGTTTTGTATAGTACGTAATAGAAAAAAATATGATCAATTATCTGAAGTCACCGTCGCAAAAAGATTGCACCGAGCTTCAGTCAGTAGCATCCGCTCCAAACACAATTCTGGATATCCTCGATGAAGATTGTTTACTTGAAGTGGTTTCTTACCTTAGCTTCGAGGAACTTCTGCTGGTGTCACAAGTATGTACAAAGTTCTTAGAGTTAACGAGACGTCGTTTTCGGCGGATACGGCACTTCGAAATGAACTATCGCGCCTTGGTGGAAAGAAGCGACGATCAAGTATTGCACATCAGGGATGTGTTTAATAATTTGGGGCCACATTTGAATGCTTTCAAATTCTCAGGAGGATTTATTATGAATGAAATACTGAAAAGCAGCATTATCAAAAATGCCAGCTTGAACTGTGATAGTTTGCAGCATATATGTTTAAACTATATCGAACTAAATGCCGAACACTTGTCTACCTTGAAACAATTGCTACCACAACTGAAAGGCTTGGATCTAGGGCGTTGCTCGTTGAAGGATGAAACTTTCGGCTCGTTCATCGAAGCAGGTTCCGAGTTGATTTTACTGGCCATCCCTGGAAATGCTGAACTAAGCGGAAGTTTTTTCGACAAATGGTACAACTGCGCTCGCTTGGAACTACTGGATGTAAGCTACTGCTATTCGTTGAATGTCGGCTCAATGAAATCGTTTCTGTCGCGAGCTGTGAACGTACGCGGCGTAGACGTGACGGCTTGTCAATGGCTACAAAAGGACAAAGGAATTTTTAACTCCTGTAGGGGAGGTTTTGAACTATCTGTACAACCACCAGAGTTTAACTACTACAAAAATGCATAAATACTTGTGTAACATAAGCACTTTGAAATTGTATTTACTTGATGTTTAGAAAGATATATTTATTTTATACACAAATAAATTGTTTTCAAAATATATATAAAAATAATTTTTGAAGAAGATTCAAGCGGTCGTTCAGAAATTAAACTTCGAAAAGCTATTTCAGATATAAAAATTCTTGTACCAATATATTCAGTTAAAATTCAAATTTCCAAAAAAAATATAGGGTGGCTCGCACGCTGAAACAAGAAAAATCAAAATATGTCTGCCAATAAAGGACATCGACCGCCTCAAATAGAAAAAAGGAAACAATTCAGTATCCGAAATCGTTTTACGTAACTTTTGTTCATATTTACTTAATGTCCAAAATTCTAGCTCGCGTATTACCTTTCTATTACAAAGTTTTTTGTCATTATCGGACAAATCGGGAAGGGGGGGAGGGGGTGCTCCAGCTACAGCAGCGTCCAAAACAATACTCTTTTTAACTGTATAAACTTTTTGGCAATTAACTTGAAATTTTTGAGGGAGACTTTCTCTTACAAGGCGGAGGAAGGTTCGAATGGGTAAAGATAAAGAAGTGCGATTCTCTTGCATTTGGAACGATAGCAGTTGTACAAGTGGCTGCATTTTTGAAAGGGGGAATAGGGTGGTCATTAACAAGGGAGAGGTTCAAAAACGTAAAAAGTCTGTGTCGATTCATAAAGATTACCGAGAAGAAGACAAATTTACAAGTGACTGGAGGAAAACAGGAGGGGAACTGATAAAGAGACGAGATACATTGAAATGAAGAAAAAGCGTTTTGTTTCTTACATTATGAGAGTTTTCGTTACCAATACATATTTTGTGACTTTCAATTTAATGATTTAATGGAACTTAATAGAGCAGTCGGTGAGAAGGGAAGAAGGGTGTTTTCATATGAAAACACAAGGTTTATGTTCATCTAAAATGATGTTCAGATAAAACCTTAATCAATTCATCATCGCGTTGTCGAACAAATTGAAATGAGTCAAAAACATATTAAATTTTTTAAAAAGAACTTATGAGTTACAGTATAGTTTTAGAGTTGGATCTCGGCTGGAAAAACTGCCAATGGATGTAGCCCTAGCCGTCATATACCAAGAATAAACCATTAATTCTATCCATATGAGAAACCGTGCTAAGAAAGATTTTACTTTTGCTGCAACTGCAGGTTAAATTTTTAAATTTTCCGATGCTGAGCTTTTCGGAATAATACCTCAATTCAATCTCAAGGATACGTTCGGATAAATATAAATGAAATATCAAATCTTCTTAACCCTTTTAATTAGACGATAAAAACGCATGGATCCAAGCTGTGGACCGCTTAAACATGCCGAATCGCTTGGCGATGGGTTCATTTGTACAGCATTATTGAAACATGTCTTCACTTTTTATCCAGTAAATCTATATCGCGTAATTCTGATTACATCTTTATGATCTTATAGATGGTAAATTTTCTTAACTTCGGATGTAGCAGTATCGAAATTTGAAAAAATACCAAACCACCAAACATTCTTTGTTGAATCGTGTCCGAGTCACTGTGATTGGCAGGGCAAGTCAATGAAATAAAACGGTTTTGAAAAGAAGTGTAAATTTATCAATTGTTTGCAAGTTAAGAAAATTATTTTCGAAAGTTAAGAAGAATAACTTTTCTAAAAAAAACAAACTTGTCAAAGAATTTGGTATTCCTTTCATAACAGAAAGAATTCAAAATTGAAGATCGATATTATTATCCCGATACCTGCCAACACAGTTTCGCGAGAGCCAGGGCGAAACCGGAAACGACAGCAAACCTTCGGTCACGTCGAAAAACGGACGTCATACGCTGTAATCTCAACTTTCGAAAGGACTCTCAGTGAAGAACAAAGAATAGTTTCACGGTAAGTCTGATTGGTATGTTTAAAAAAGCACATTCGTCGTCTTTCAATATGGTTTTAATGAAAATAAACTGCATGCGATCGAACGATAGTTCACTAAAGTCTACGAATATCTGCAATGTTTACCTTTAGTGTTGCGTCTGAATTATCTATCAACTATGACATATATGCTAAGGGCTAATAAGATTCTTAAACAAACGACACTGCTTAAGTTAATAGATTTTGAATGAAGAATCAAAGCAACAAATCTTACCATCTAAGAGTTCACTTAAGAATCTACTTGTTTTACAATGGAGTGGTTTATTTAAAAAAATGTATCAATAAAATTTAAGGTACAATAAGTATCTGAAAACAAAGTTTCTGAAAAACAATTAAATGAGGCCTTTTGCTTTGCAAACCTCCCGCATTAAACTTTTGAGATAGCGAATTTCTCGCGCAATGTCGGCAGATTTGTCCTTTAATTCTTCATTCTTATCTCTCAGTTTGCGCTCTTCAATAAGGATCTCTTCGATTTCGGCTTTTTTCTTCTGGCGATAGCGAGTAGCAGCATTCTTGTTTTGCTCCTTCTTACGTGATTTTTTGTCTTCAATACCACGTCCATATGGGCGGGTGCGCTTTTTACTCACGCCTGCATTGTCCGAAATTTTGCTGATGGATTTCTTCTTACCATTGATCGACGGGCTCCACTCGTCATCCTGATCGCGTGAGTAAGCAGAACCGCAATAGGATGAGCTAGAGTCGCTCATTGGGCACGAGCTGGACACAGAGCCATCTTCGGAAAAGGAGCACGAATCGTCGTCATCGTTACAATCAGGAAGATCTTTCGAACGAGAGCGAACAATCTCATCGACCAGTTCCAGATTACGAGCAATATCTGCAACTTCATCCACTGGTTGAAAACCAAAACTATCTGCCAACTGATATTCGGCAGCAACCTGCTGAGACGGCTGGTTGATAGTTTGTACTGAGTGTACTAGTAGACCCTCCATGGGGGTATCAAATCCGTAGTACTCATTAGATGTTGGTAGATCCGGTTGAAGTTGCTGCCCCGAAGGAGACGACGACAGCGGCAGAAAGAGCTGCTGCTGCTGTTCGATCAGCGCACTACATTTCACCTCCTGAGGGGGAGTTTGCGGTGGTGTTAAATGAGTTAACTCGACATTCTCGTACACGTAATCGAATTCCATGAGCAGTTGTTCGGTGTTCTGAACTTTCTCCGGCTTTTGCTGATGGGATAACGGGCCGATTTCAGGAATGATTGCCACTGTCGGCGAGACATAGCTTCCGGCCGTTAGATAGGGCAATTTAAGCTTCTCATCAAGCCATTGATCTGGAAAAGTGAAAAAAAGAAAGTTTTATTTTGGTTGCTGTTTTCGAAACGTGGTAAATTATGTTTAATAAATTTGTATCTTAAATCAAATTTCACGTCAAGATATTCTTTACAATATATCGTCTATTAACGTGAAGGACAGCCCTCACGTTTTTTAAAAGTACACCGCCTTGATTTTCCCTAATTTTTTTCATATTTCGTTTTAAATCTGAATGGTCGATTATACAGCGAAAAATGTATTTAAATTCGAATAAAGATTTTTTTACATAACGTATCTAACATTCAATGCTTTTTTGTCTTTTTAGTTATTTTCCAAAAAAAGTTTCGATGAGTAATTCTCGGTGAAACGGGGCCACTACTACTGACACGAGGTTTTCAAATATTGGAATTGGACTGGCTTATTAGACCAGCGTCGTACCTCGAGGCCAACTGGGAGGGAGATTTTCGCTTTAAACCACCTGGCTGAGAAAAAATGCTACAAGAAACATTCATAAAATTAGGTGTGCAATGACACTAACTGACAGGCTTCATGTTCGGTTTTTTGCTCAGTAGATGCTCAATGGACTACAGCGTCAGTGAAACATAATTCGAAAACGTAGTGTAAAAGACAATTGTAGAGTTAATTATCATCTACAATATTGTTGAAGAAAGTATAGTTTTAACTTTTGTATTTTCGGCGTTATGGGACTGCTACCCCGTTGGTAGCAAAAAGAGCGCTCATTTGGTTACCAACGATGTAGCAGCCCCATACATAGCGCAGTAATTACAAAAGATAAAACTATGCTTTGTTCAACAATATCTACATTATTGTTAATGTAATGTAATGTTAACTCTACGATTGCCCTTTAAACTACTTTCTCGAATTCTGTTTCGCTGAGGCACTGTAGTCAATTGAGTATCTACTGAGCAAAAAACCGAATGAAGCCTGACCTGACTGAATAAAACAATCAGTTATCTGCAGCAAGGTTCACAATTTTTATATAATTACTGTGATAGCTCCAAAATTTGCTATGAAACAAACTACAAACGACACAGTTTTGTAAAAAGGAGAGATATGCTTATAAAAGAAGTGAAATAAAATTGGCGGCCATCTTGGATTTGACCGCCATGTTGGAGCCGTTTTCGCCATGATCCCCCCCAAACCGATTTTAATTTTAGGACCACCATCGCAAAGCTAAGAAAAATACTACAAAAACATTCATCAAATTAGATATGTAGTGGCATTAACTAAACGAAACAATTAATTATCTGTATCAAGGTTGACAATTCTCATATAATGGTATATCTGGCTATAAACGCTGTCCGTTTTTGCGAAAATTGGACAAATTGGCGTCATTCGAAAAGCAACGTCGCGATCATTCTGCGCAAGCACCTGGAAAATCCTCAACTCTCTCATCGCGATATCAGATAACAACTCGGAATCGTGCAATCAATGGTGAGTCGTGTGATTAAAATCTGAGCATCGAACGAAAGGAGAAATGCGGTCAGAATGGATGTTCTATGAGTGATCAGGATCACAAGCGTGTCGTGAAAGCGTTTAAGTGGAATCCCAATGCTTCGGTCAGAGATGTGGCCAAAAAATTGAATCTGTCCAAGCTTTTCGTTCAGAGCATCAAGGACCGGGAGGGACTCCTATGTAGAAAGTGCAGAAGGCCCCAAACCGTGACGAACGGTAAAATACGGTGGAAAAGTCACGGGTCCGGAAACTGTACACCCAAATGCTGATGAAGCCTTGTTGTCTCATCATGAAAGATGAGACTTACGTCAAGGTGGACTTCCGGCAGCTTACGAGAATAGTATTCTTCACCGCCTAGCACACAAGTCTGATGCTCGCGATGAAGTGAGGAAGGAAAAGCTTTTAAAGTTTGCCAAGAAATACATGATTTGGCAAGCGATCTGCTCATGTGGCAAATGGAGTGCGCCGTTCGTGATTACCGGGACTGCAAACGGGCAGATCTACCTCAAGGAGTGTCTACAGAAGTGTCTGCTTCTTCTGTTGAAACAACACGAGGACCCTATGATCTTCTGGCCGGATCTAACTATGTGCCACTATTCGAAGGGTGTCCTGGAGTGATACGAAGCCAACGGGGTCACTTTTGTACCCAAGGACATGAGCACCCCCATGAGAGTGCTTTGACATGAGCAAAGTTATAACAATATTTTTTTTTCGAGCTTTAGGCGCTTTTATTAACTGTACGCTACAAACTTAATTGCCTGGTATTTTCGTTAGGAAGCATGAATCGATTTCATGATGATATTAGTTGTCTTTTGCTTGCCGTCAATATTTTCTCCCGCGTTCATCGACTGATATTCCGCAAGTTTTCGAGCAAAAGATTCAGAAGTTTACATCGAGATTTATGCCCACTTGGTTTCGACGAACCGAAAATGAGTTACTTGTCATTTCTTTAGTCAGTTTCTTTAGTATTAACATTCTGTTGCTTCTCAATGAGTAGCACAATGTGCGGTTGCTCATACAACCGCCTTCAGCAAGAAAGAGAAAATTCAAAACGAAACGGAGAAGACTAAATCGCATTGAAGACTGAGCATAGTTTGAATTTTTTTCTTCTGTTTTTTCCCCTGAGGGGAGGAATCATCCCTGCATATTGGTATGGTTTTGGGCATGTTTTAAATCATTTACAGGGCTGATTCCACTGAAATGGCCGTATCTCGACGGATCTACATTCTCTTTTTACCAATCGACTGGAAATGATAGCTAGTTCTGGGACAAAATACGAGCATTATTAAAATTCCATGTTAGAAAAAGATACAAGCGATGAAAAAAATGAGTTTTTGGCATACTCCCGGACTAAAATGCCGCGGAATATCTCCGGTATCCACTGATCACTGAGAATCTTGAAATATTTTAGAAAAACTAGAAAAATTTCCCCGTAGAATGCAATTGGTTTCAGCTAAAAATTACTTATTTGTAGAAGTTTGGCTTTTGTCAAAATTTTGTCTGTCTCGATCATTTTGTCTAACCCCTGTATGTCCTGTGATCATGGGTTCGTTACAACTGTCTCTGTCAAAAGTACGTGTGTTCAATAAATTCAACACGAAGTGTTTTACCACGCTTCTACTGCTGTTTTGAAAATTGACTCGATCAGACAGTTTTATAATGTCAGTGGAGTATTTTGAGTAAAAACGAAATATTTTTTTTTAATTGTATGAATTCGAAAACTCGGGTATAAGCTTTAGCAGCTGGAATGAAATAGTATGAAACTAATTGAATGATTCAGAAAACTATGCTGTGATTAGGCGGGATTTAAAAAATCTAAGTTATACGCTCAGGTTAAACGGTCCATTGTGAAACAGGTTTTAAATTGTACCATCTGCCGAAGATCAAGGCCAATTTGTAAAAAAAAGGAACGGAATCTACCAGTTTGTAAGGAATTATTTCGTAACATTTTGCATACCAACTCCAATATTACTGGAACTAAAATGAACAAAGCTTTGAATCAATCTCCCATGGGCAAACTAAAATTATTGAAATTCAACATGACATACTAATGGGACATGACAAAATCATTGTGAATTTGAAGTTTTTTGCAAAATACTGGTGGAAATCCGGAAAATTGAGCTATAAATATGGTGGCTAATACGCAGTCCAGATCTAGACTCAGTGGGAACATCTGAGAATCATTATACGATGGATCTATACCAAGAAGAAGCAATATAACAGCATTGATGTGCTGAAAGTGGCAATTTCGTAAACGTGGGAGGATCTTGAAATGCAAATTTTAAAGATCTTGTTTGGAAATATGCCTGAAACGATTTTTCAGGATGGCTAACCGATTATTAAAATGCATGTAGTGCAAATGATATTTGAAGTAATATTTATCACAATTTCTACAATCTTATACCTGGTTCACAAGTCAGGTCAGAAATGTGTCACAATAGTCATTTGCAAATAAAACAAAGCGTGTTCGGCCCTTTCAGATTTGTCCTAAAAATCTCAAAAAATAACTTTCATACATCCGTTAAAAATTGCTCCGTGAAAACACTGCTTAGAAAAAAAATAACTCAGCCTCCAGACACCATTATGTAATTTCGTCTTAGCTATACTGCATAAGTATTAGTGAGGGAATTGAAATCCACCTAAGCCAACTTTAAACAGCAGTGGCACGTGTGGCACGCGGGCATCTTGTTTTATTTTGCTACAAGTTTCCTGCTGAAGGTAACTCGAAAATTACGCAACTCAACACATCTAGAGCAGACTGAATATAAACAAACTCGATTCAGTTTCAGAAACTTTCTCTTAGATTTCTGGTGTCAACCCAAGGCAGGCAGGTGCATTGAATTTTTTTACGCGATCCTTTACTGTTTGGGATGTTCGCATCATGTTTACCTAAATCCATAAATTCCTCATCACACATTTCCGCTAGTGACGTGAAGGGTCAAACTTTTCCGCTGCTGACGCGATCGGGCACGCGAGTGATTTCGCTTCTCCTGCACGGCACCACCTCTTCTGCTGCTTAGCAACCGGTTGATTCGTATCTTCATTGACACCAATCTTATCGCTGCTCGAAGACTAGTCCCGATATATAAGGGTAAATTGAAACCAATAAACTGAGTTGATTTTTTTTACACTAGACCGCACAGTAGAATAACTCTCCCCACAACGGCCATCGGTTCATGACTACTGCAAACACGGTGGACCAATGGTCTTCGGGAGCTACCGCAGCAAGCGATAAGCCATGTATGATCTTGAACCTTTTTGCACAAACATGACCATTTCAAAAAACCTTCAATTTTGCCCATCGTGTTCTGCAAACAGGCACAATGTGTTTTCCATTCGTTCCATGGTAGCGCACTCTCCGGGTTCGACTGTATCGCCTTATCAGTGAGATTGGCGCCGATAATTTCGCGGCTCTCGCGAGTCAAATCGTGTTCGCTTTTCGAAATAGCACTGCTATAATCAAAGTAACAAGGCCAAAGTTACTTTCATATGATGTGCAATGATCTGTACACTGACCCGTACGCCAAACGACAGTCAAAGGATGATAGACAGCGAACGACATCGGCAATGTAAGGCGGATTTAACTGCAGGCCAGCTACTCTGAATGCCCAGAGCTCGGTTTACCTTGAGCCAGAATCATTCACATCTACCGTGTGGTGGTGCAGGAACAACACTGGCGGCCGCGATATTGCCTTGAAATGATTGACTGTAATGGTTCTTTATTTGGCGAATTTCCTAACCTGTTGGCAATGAATTAAAATTAAATTTGTCAATTCCGCACTACGGCATATCAAATTTTGGCTTATGCCTCCAAAATGAGTTTGATTTTTAGTGCCAGAAGGAGACATTGTTGGATTTTATATTTGCAGTAGATAGTTTTGCTGACCTCTCCAAACATCGGAACTTTTTGCCTGATAGACGCATTATCACGCGTGGAAGAGAATGGAGTATTATCAGCAAACATTCATTGTACCAGTATGGCTTCCAAAGTAGGACGACCTCGCCACACAAAAACGCCTGCGCACATCCACTGCCGCGGTGCGGTGGTGCGGTTGCCTACCCGTAATAGGTATTGGTCTGAACTTTGCCCGGTTCGGGCCGTAAACACCGGCTAGCTAGAATAGACTTGCACCAGTTTTTCGGTCTAATCTCGACCGCATTGCGTTAGCATGCACAATTATCGATGGCCCCGATTTCCGTTGATCCTTAGGTCGCTCCCTTCAAGAACTAGGCTAGTTTCAAGTAAACAATCGCTGAGCAGGCGCAAAAGTGCAACTATTCGCCCTTCGACATAAAACTGTCTATTCAATCTTTACATAATAATCAAAACATAATAAAAATCTACCCATGATGAGCCTATGAAATGGTTTGCAGGGTTCTGGTTGAGATGTTTAAGTAATGAAAAATTGGTTGTACTCCCCAGCAAAATTTGGAACTCTGGACGATGTATAGTTGTATTTCATTTTTAACTTAAATAGGATAAACGTGCTGCCATGGCCGAACAAACAAGAAGAATTGAAAACTTTTCCCTTGTCGACTAAATGAGAAACGAAGGATCTCGTTTGTGATAAAAATATTTGCATAAACAAAGGCACAACCGCCTTTGCATTCCAGCAACACCTGCGCTTTCAGGTAAATTTACACTATCATTAGATCGATCAGTGCAGTTCGATCATTTAAATAATTTAGCAAAATTTCACAATTAAAAATATAGAAGACAGCTGTGTAAAGCTTCGCCTTCACTTCAACACCGTTCATCCGGACGTCATCGGATCGTGTGAATGCTGAATGTTTGCGGATAAACGATTGAATAACAGCTTGTTCCGATCTCACGCCATCATCGATAAGATTAGATTTGCTGAACGACTCTGGACTCTGATTTCATTCACTTTATAAAACTCAACAATGCAAGCTCCGCCGGTTAACCCTTGATCGCATTTCTTCGTAAATGCTGTACAAAAACATTTGTCGTTCGATAGCATCAAATTAGAGATAGAGGACCAATTATTTCGTTCGAAATGGTCGATAGTTCTTTTTAAATTGTTGTACAAGAATGTAAAACCTATGACAATTGTCAGATACGAACAGTATATTTATTCTATAGCTACTTTTTTCCCGCAAAACAATATAATCGTACTATAGAAGTCTTGACAACTTTCAAGTATAAAAACAAAAAATTGCCGATTTTTGATATTTTTGGCGCCTGTTTAGGTATTTTATAAATTTTCGGCAATTCTTGTACAAATTTCTTTTTATCGGTTTATCACGAGTAAAGAGAAATCATAACCTAAACTGCTTCTAAACCATTGAACTGCTTCATAACTTTTTTACAATTGTATAAATCAGCAGCGATTAAATTTAATTAAATTAAATTCAATCATTCTGAAAAATTCCTGTCGTTCAGATAGGTAAATTCAATCCGATTGGGGCATTCCAGAGATAAATTCCACCACTGTCCCAAGGTGACTGGATCTACCAGCAGAGTGTTACGCGTGCAGTTAAGAAATCAGCCTAGTTTCCGCACAAGGTGTTTCCGAGTTAACACGCCTCGCAGTAGTCTGACTTCGTAGGAATAATTAATTCCAAAAAGCCGAGCACGCGGTATGGACGGTATACATATCTCCAATCAAAGTGCGCAACACTAACAGCATTTAATATCCATAATTGATTTGATTTGTATTTATATAGTGTCCAAGCATTCCAACGTACTCAAGTTCGCCTCAACTTGTTTCACTGTAAATGGCTGTCTGAGTCGAAGAATTTGCTTCGAAGTATTTACCAGCAACCAATTTTGCAGCGTAAGCCAAACATTTTGGAAAACAAAATTTCAAGCATGCATTTGAAGTAAACCGGGAAGGTGGATCAATTTCTCATATCTCACTCTATATTGGGGGAATATTTATTGCATTAAATTTAAACAGCGAAAAATGCACAATCTTTTTTGAATTCACGTTTCACGAAAGCGTGACTGGCGCAAAGATGTGCTCTCCTCCAGTGACAGCACCTTTCAGAAACTTTACAATGGTGCAACCACAAGAAAATTCTGTTTCCATGTATTATTGCCATCTCTTTTGACGTTTAAGCACTCCACAAGAAAGACGAACTCCTGTTGATAACCAATTGGGAAAGAGGTCGCTGCCGAGGCGTCTGTTTCTGACGGTGGAAACGCGTAAGCAAACAGAGTAACAGCAAAAGGATTCTACTACGACTCCGCGATCCGCGAAATAATTGGATTTCAAAAGTGAAGCTACCCTACGAGCAGAACGTGTGCAATTGACAGGCGTGCCATTTGCAACAGCACTTTCTGAATACGCTGATTTTGTTTGAATATGAATGCAAGCAGGTAAGTACTCCCCTTATGGTTGTATGGCTTTATTTAAAATGCAAGTACTTCTATTCGTTATAAATACCAGCTTCATTTAGAAATACCTAAAATATAAAATTTTAAAAATATCATTCATAAAAAGTATTGCACTTCACTATTCGTTACCGAGGGGCATTTGAACATGAACTATACATATTGGCAAAACAAATTAAAAACATAAAAGCAAAAATCGCACGTCTAAAATAAACAGGAGTCGCCAGCAACATCAATGATGAGATTAAGATTTGTACCCTTAAAAATAATCAGTAATCAATAGCTAGCATCCACTACTTGTTGAAATCCGCTCGTTATAAATGAAGAAAATATATTTGATTTTGGAAATCGACCTTCTTGACTGTCATGACTGTCATATGTCACTTGACAAAATGTCAAGTCCGAATTCTAATCCAAAATCTTGAGTTCAATTTGATTTCAAATCCAAGTTTCACGGTTGGGTCCAGACTCGAACATATTCCATCTCTTCTATAAAATTTAATGTAAAAAAATCCTAACAGTGGAACTCTGTAGTTGTAACCATAATCGACCGGAATATTTGCCATAACAAAATTAATTACGTAGAAAACATCCGCTATTCTACGATTGTTTGGTAATTTTCTGTCCAAAACTTGCTGTTGAAAGGTCGGTGCACCACCTTCTTTTTAGGTCTGGGAACATCAGTATGGAATGGAGAGGTATTGTACATTGCCACAACTGAGGTCATATAATTATTTTTGACCAATATCCCCTTAATAACAACAACTAAAAGTTTTGAAAAACTGGAAAGAAATGGATTGAAAGTGATAATACACATAAATATTCCAGTGCCGCATGGAACAAATTCGTCGTAATCAAACGCCGCTCTTTTAAAAACAGGATTTTCAAACTGTGTTCTCGGAAACTAATTAACGTATTGGAACAACCTTTTTTTGTTTTGTTGGTAGACGCATGGAAAAGACTTATAACTTTTAAGCTTTTGCAAACGAAACACAGATTGAGAAAAAAGAAAAAGAAGAAAAAAGATTGTTGTATTTTTTTTTGTTTTCTATGGCTGGTAAATAGCTGGATGACGCGTACACATGAAATACACCACGCAGTGGTCTTCAATCCTACTTCCTTGTGCCTACCAGTCCTTACTTCCTTGTGGTACGAACCGGAATACGAGCGCCTGTCCTCAGGTTGGGGGCGGCGCTTGACGGTGATTCCACTGCACGGTGAATCGTCGTTCCCTTACCAGGTACCCGGCTGTATCCTAGGTTAGGGGCGGCGTACAACAGCGACTAATCTGTAGCAGGCGGCTGACTTATGAAACACTATGCCTCGTCAACTATACCCAAGACGGCAGACCTGTCTGCGAAATTAGGCATCGCAACTTATACTGTTGAGCAGGGATGGTTAGATCACTTTGGCTCAATTTTGATTAATTTGACAGTACCGTCTCAGCATTTACCGAGGTATTACTCTCCTCAGGTAACCTCCCAAATTCTGGGCAGACTTCAACTTGGGCAGACTTCAAGGCGGCGTATCATTCAGTTAAACGAAATGGGCTGTGGCGAACTATGCTTGAACATGGTTTTCCAACAAAGCTGATTAGGCTACCCTTGATGGTTCAAAATCAAGCGTCAGAATACCGGGTGTCATTAGATGAATAGAACGTTGTCACCCTTCGAATGTTGGAACTGCGGTGGTGATAGACGGAGATACTTTTGAAGTGGTCGACGAATTTGTTTACCTTGGTACGGTAGTTACATGTGACAACGATGTGAACCGTGAAGTAAAAAGGTGGATAGCGAGCCAACTGAGGTCCCATAGCTTGCAACTCTGTACGAAACACGCACTCTATAAGATACTAATTCTCCCAGTAGTACTCTACGGCCACGAAGCACGGACGTTGAAAGTAAGCGACCGACGAGCTCTTGGTGTTTTTGAGTGTAAGATTCTGCGATCCATACTTGTCGGCATATTATGAATGTGGCGCAGGTGCATGAACCACGAAATTTACCAAATATTGTACTGCCCAAAAAAGCATAACTGTTCCATATGCAAAAACGTGTAGTGTGCGAAAATGAGATTGAAAGTGACTGATTTATATGTCGTGTGTCATTATACAAGAATTATTTTCACACAATTACAATCGTGATTAACCCCTCTAATGTCTACATCATTTTTAGCACCGCAAAATTTACTAAAATGGCAATAACTTTTTTATTTTTCACTATTTTTTCACCACATTTGGGAATTTTGCCGAAAATATTTTCTATTTTCATAATATCTATAGATAATGGCCTTATGTCATCTGGTCCCGGAGTTATTCCGGAGTTCCTTGGGGGACCGAGATATGGCCGGGACATTTCAGCGTCAGTAAAGCATGTCGTTTCGCATATCAAAAAACATCAGCATTCGACAAAATAGCGATTGGTGATCATCTCATGTCTGTCAGAGGTCGTATGACCGGTTCCGGGTCCGGGGAGGGTATCTTTTCTGATTCAAGCACGGAACGGATTTCAGAGGAACTTGTCCGGGACCTGGAATCGGTCATATGGCCTCTGAGAAACATGAGATGATCACCAATCGCTATTTTGTCGAATGCTGATGTTTTTTGATATGCGACACGACATGCTTTACTGATGCTGAAATGTTCCGTTACGGGAACCGGTTCCGGATTTATAGTGTCCCCCCGGATCCGGATGGCGCGCACCAGTGCTCCTAACTGCGGCAAAGTAACTGATATGTCCACAGTCGATGATATGTTTACAAAAAACAACAGATTTCAAACAAATTTTAGATATTTGGCAACTTTATCTAAAAAAGCCATATCTCGGTCCCCGAAGGAACTCCGGAATAACTCCGGGACCATATGACATATGCCCATTATCTATAGATATTATGAAAATTGAAAATATTTTCGGCAAAATTCCCAAATTTGGTGAAAAAATATTGAAAGATAAAAAAGTTACGGCCCTTTTAGTGAATTTTGCGGTGCTAAAAATGATGTAGACCTTAGAGGGGTTAAAGAAGGCAAGAAAGCCGTCGCAGTCTGGGACATAGAGTCGTCGGTATTTTTCGAACCAGTGTTGCTGGCTTCGTAATATACAATTTATAATTCCAAACCAAGGCTATATCTCGAAGATATTCGAAAGATAATATTCAAAAAGGGTAGTTTCGCTGCTTTTATGGGCTGGTTTTTGTTAGTGACGGCATGTCGTGTTCTATTTCCGCTGCTGTCTACTCACTTGTGTCATTGGATAACCACCATCCAACCAGATCTTAATTGTTATATCGAAAATAATGTGCATCCCGCTTCATTCAACTATAAGAAGATCGACTCTTCTGCGTTGACACAGAGCCTGGCAGTATTTGATTGATCTTTTGAGTGCACTGATGTTGACGACTCAGTCTGTCGATTCAACTTGATTCTAAACAATTTACAGGCTGCTTGCACCTCTGCCAAAGTCAAGTGGCAAGCTACGTAATTTGGAAGCGTTCTTTTGCGCTTCGAAGATATTCGCGGTCACGGTGTCGTTAATTGAAGCTACAATACGGTATTGCATACTACGCTTTTCGTACATACAATCGTCAAAGATACGTTGCCTATGTTAGGAAAACATAGGAACATGGCTAGCGTATCTTTTTGCGGTGCAATCTAAAAATATTCTGGTGGTTTGTAAAATCAAAACATAAGCAGAATGGATAGCCATCGACTGTTTTACTCCAAAATTCAACAGACTCGACTAATACACTCAAGTCGCTTTTTACGCGCAGGATACGTCCCGCGTAAATCAAAACCGCGTAAAAAAACCGCGTAAATTCCGAAAACCGCGTAAAAAACAAAATTTCGCGTAAAAAAATTATGTGGATTTCAACACTACGCGATAAAATAGACGTTTTGAGCGCATCCGCGAAAATTCTGAAAACCGCGTAAATTCCGAAAACCGCGTAAAAATAGTCGCGTAAAAAGCGACTTCAGTGTACTGCTATGCGGTATTTTTTGCGCATCATTTCGGATCAGTTTTCGGCGTTGCTTATCCTAACAACCCTCCCAGGGACTTTCTCTACGCTATTCCATCCGATCTGGTGGATATCGACTGTTTCTCTTTTACCAAAGGATAAGTTGCTTAGGGCAGCACGCAGGTTCAAACAGTGTTGCGATATTTCGACAACGTTAAATATCGCATATGTAATTGGCAGTTTTTTGTACTTTTCGAATGTGTAATCTTTCTTTTTGAAGATGCAAACCACATGGAAATATTTCTGTCGAAATTTTACACTTATTTTTACACTACAGTAATGACCCGATTTTGTCACCCCCATGATGAATTTAGGGGTGACAAAAACGGAACAGTGACAAAATCGGGTATTTTTTCAATTTCTATTTTTTTGCAGATAACTTAGAACGAACTACATATATTTCATTCTGATCACTTTTAGGACATTTCGCACTTCCATCTACCTCTCTGTGGACATTTGTCACCTGTTCACAGTAGTCCCTCAGGTATGAAAACACGCGTTTTTTAATTGCGCCGAAATGGTTGATTATAGTGGTTAACTATGCTCATAGAAATTTCATAGCGTAAAAAACTCTTTCTTTTAGTATGAACGATTCTTTGATTAACCCCCCTAAAAGTAAGATAGAAAATTTATTTTTCAAGCAGTAAGAGATAGAGCAAAACAATGTTCTACAAAATTTTTGAGAAGATGATTATAAAGAACTTTGTCAAAGAAAGTGACCTTCTAGCTATTATAGTTGTGGAGATAAGAAACAACTTTTGTGAAAACTCCACGATAATCAACACAGTTCTTTTCACAGTGTTTCAACACATTTGACATGTTTCAAAATGATTTTCAAACTAAGCTTTTGATAAATCAAAAACGTGACAAAATCGGGTAAAAAACGTGACAAAATCGGGTCAAAAACGTGACAAAATCGGGGAGACAAAATCGGGGAGTGATAAAATCGGGGAGTGATAAAATCGGGGAGTGACAAAATCGGGTTACCACTGTATTCCTTTCAACTACATTGGTAAGAATGTACGTCATTTGCAGAAGTGAAACGCTTTTGTTCATAAAAATCACTTTCATTTGGTGAAAATTTAGAATTTGTGTTAAATATTCTACCTTTTACGATCATTACCAATACAGTAGGGTTGGGCATAAGTGCGACGTTTGAAGTTGTCATCAATTTTCATGTGATATAAAGAAGCACAACAGTAAAATATATTTCATATTGATGCAATAACTCAATATCTTCACATTCAACTATAAATCATCTGGGGTAATAGTGTTATGCAAAATAAATTCTTCATTTTTCTGATCAAGTGCCGAATCGCACTTTTACGGCACTAGCGGGGCAAAAGGGCGAAGCTTAAATCTACGAAATTGGCACAACAGTAGCTTACAAAATCATAATATCTCCAATCTGCGACAAGTTTCAAAAAGGAATATTCTCAATTTGCACCTTTTTTATTTTCCGCTGGTGTACTGCAGCCTCCGCCAGATCGAAACTTTACCAAACGTTTATTTTTTGTATCACCAGCGGATGACACTGTTTTGCTTCGGCCAGCATCTGAAGAGCACACAGTATCCTGCAGATCTTCCATTTCTAGTATCTATAATAGTTCCTACGCCGGTATATAATTACCTATGCATTTTGGCTTCGTCCATGAATCGCACTTTTGCCCCGCCCGTGAATCGCACTTTTGCCCCGTTAGACGCTTGGCGGGATTTGAGCAAATTATGGACAAAACGAAAGATATTTTGTACAATGTTCTCACAACATTTTAAAAAGAAATATGTGAGCGATGTAAAACGCTGCTACAATTTTTCGACAAGTTATATCCTCTTGTTGATATCGTATTTGCCGTATAAGGAAATATTACATCAAAACCGCTCTAAAATAACATTTACCCATAACTCAGAAACTATGCTTCTTAAACAACAAATGTTGACGATCGATTCAAGCTATCAAAGTGGGGGGCTCCGTAGCCGCAAGGTTATCGAGTCTGCTTTGACAAGCGAGCGGTCGTGGGTTCGAATCTTAGTAAAATCAAGCCATTCCTTGTCAAGTGACTTTAGCATTGGTTCATTCTCAGGCCCCTCATTTACCCTTCCTTCATGCTGAATGCTATATTTACCCTCTGAAGCCTCTTGACAGTGCAAATGTCTCTTCTATAGTCAAGTGTACTGGTCAGAGGTACGAATGAGTCCTCGCCAGGGACGGCTATAATATGGGATAGTACTGGCAGCGAGTAATAAATGGATAAAGTAGATCAAGCTTTGAAGGAAGGGTAAACCCCAATACACACAAGCACGCATAAAATTTAATAATAGCGATTATAGCAAAAAGATATGCAGTGCAGGTTATACAGCAAACACCCGGGCGATATCAAAATAGATCAACTATACTGGTCGCAGTGATGAGTCCACACATGAAAAAAAGCTATCAAAGTAGTCACTCATCCTTGCCAATGTAGTCAATTTAAGTGGAATCTGCACCGATAAATTATTGAATCCCACTTTTACCCCTTCTTACTCTAATGGAAGTAGAAGCCAACTGAGAAATAGAAAGTAAAGGGACGAAAAATAACTAGCAAACAAAAGAAACATACCAAAACTGCGACTTAAACTAAATTGATTACCGCAATTGTAGTAAGGTGGTCGGTCAAATTGCTATGGTGGCTGTAAACATTATTCGATGTTGGCAATTTCATACACCATTTTCCCACTCTAACGTAGCTCTCTAGAGATTTTTCAAATTCTGATAGTTTCCAAAAAATATTTAACAAAAAAATCTATTAATAATACGCCTCTTTTATGTTTCGAATAGGTAGCAATGAAATTTTTGTTAAACCCAATTGAAGTAACAAATAAATAAATAAATAAAACAGCAGATTACAGTAGGCTTGTAACGTAGCAAGGATGCCGGATGAGAGATAAACGCAAACAATATTCAGCAGAGAACCCGACAGAGACCGCCGACTTCGGGGCAGACCTGTTGGATGAGCGCTGTTGACGAGGGTGCTAGAACAGCGGGTGTTAGGAGCGATTGGAGAGTGGCAGCCTAAGACCGACAAGTGTTGCCAAAAAAGTAAAGTAAGTAAGTAATTTTCATCCAATTCCGCTTTCTTCATTTAATGCAAGCAACTCGCTGTTATCAACAACCGTAGATCTGCTGTGCTATGCCATTGAACTCAAATTAATATTCTCCGTAATCCTTGAGGCATCGATCAACAAGTTGACATTTTAAATTGTTCAATGACAAATGAATAGAGTTTGCGACGCATGACTGTCTTTAGAATGTATGAAGTAAAAAAATGTTAACGTAGTCCAAATTTGTTTAAGAAAGGTTTTCAACTTCCCCAAAAAGTAAACCCCGAAGCTACGGCACACCTGAAACATAATACATATACTAACCGTAAGCATTCATTGTGCAGGTTACGACAGTTGTTGCTCTTGCGCTGGGAGTATTTTCTGTTGCGAGCTCGGTTTTCTGCTGCGTAGTGCTTGTTACTTATTCGTTAAATTATTTATTAGCTTGAGCTCACCGATACACGAACAGAAGTCTGTTTCAGCTATACAAGAGTTTGCTTTTAGTGTATTGGCTGTGAATCTACTGCTATTACTCGCGCGGTTACAGTCGCCTAGCACATTAAAGCCTTATTGTTGTATAAAAATTTTTAGGCCTGACGTCAGGGAAATGAAATAACACTTATAATAATATGATAGTCTGTAAAAATTCGAATTATGGCAATCGACAGTCGATTTTCCTAAACCACTATTAGCATGAGCGACTCCAACATTCACTAATATTTGTTATTTTTTCAGAAGTCCTTTCGATACGTGTAGTAATATAGTTCGTAGAATGTAATATTTGCAATAAAAATATAACAATATATAAAGAGAGAGAGAGTATCGACAGGCTGAAACTATTCGCGCGCAATGCTATTTCGAGTTACTTTTTAAAAACATTACGCATTAAAATTTACTGAATAACAGAACTCTTCTTGGTATAACACAGCAATTTCAAATCACAGATTAAATTTAAATTCTCTCAGATTTTATCTGAAGCCAAAATGGAATTCAGTGTTGCTTAATCCTCTCTCTGGTACGTCAAGCAGTAAATCAATTCCGTATGGATTTTTCTTATCCAACGATGTCCTTACTCCCAACTTTGCCGAAGTATCCACAGCTGCAATATTCTCCTGAAGAAAATACTCCACAGCTATCAAGCAGCAACTTTTGGCCGTCTTTTAACCAGCTTTTGTGAGTTGAAGACAATCTCGCGATTCCAGGTGTAACGATAAGCAAATGCGACGATCATGCTCACAGGTAGCATTCACACCAATTGAATGAAATTCACATCAAGAGTCCTACGATGAGACCTTGACAGGGCCCAAATATCATAACACTCCTTCGATAGCGCTTCGCAGTTGTACGCTTCAGCAACAGGCACTATCACACAAGTCAACACTGCGTTGCTAGCTTAACCGAAAAGACACGTTTGCCACGACACGAAGTTGTAGACTGAGGAAACCTTTTTCACAAGCCCGGTTTCAAGCTCTTCGTAAGACGAAAAAGCTACAACTTATTCACCAAGACAAGTTCCGCCAGCGAACGCGGTTTACTAGTCGACCGTCACTAATTCATAGCTTATTAATAATAAATATCAAGAGCAGTCTAGCAGCCAGACCACTTGTTTGCGCAGACAAAAACCATTAAGCTCTACGTTCATCACTAACACTGGCAGGTCCAGTTCGACAGTCGCGAGCCGGTTTAATCATTTGCTTATCATCGATTGTATGCGTGTATGCCCGTTCCCAATCGCAGGGGGATGTTCAAAAAGAATACTTCATCAGAGGCAGGGCAGGGACCCACGGATGAATCAGCGTAGTGAACTTAGCGGACAGTTAAATGGTGACGAGTTTCCTTAGAGCGAAATCCTAATAGTTTTTACGTATTCTAATTTCTATGTGCAAATTAGATATTGAAATTAGACGAATTTTTTTCAATTAGCTTAGCCTAGCTTAGGTAGACAATCCGTATTTGCACTTCGGTTCGACTATTTTTTTTTTCAATTAAACTATAAATAGCACTCATTTCATCTATTTGCTCTAGTCGAGCTAACTTTTATCGTGTCATCAACGAGCAACAACAAGCAAAATTTCCGTCGATTCATAAACGATCAATTATGTTTCCGGGTTTTAAGAAAAGGCGACCGAGGCAGTATAACCAGTCTCTAAGCAATCGGATATTGCAGTCAACACAGCACTGTGCGGGTTCAAATTAAATATTAGCGTGATACTTGCTCATGCCCAGTTGATCCTTTAACACCAGTCTGCTCTATTTCGCATGTAAAATGGTCTTGTCGTTCTTTACATATATTTACGAGCGGTTCTCGTTCGAACAGAGCATTGCAGAATCTACAGAAATTTTTCTGTATTCCAATAAATTTTCAAAATTGTTGAGATAAATATCCATTTTAAATTACCTGTTATTCGATTTCATAATACTAAAAGAAAATTTGATAAATTCAATCCAGTAGCTACATATGTACTACAAACTCCACATTTGGTTTAGAATCATTAGAAAAAGGCGGGTCATATAGCTACGGGTAACCATTAGTTGACTGGTGTTTTTTATTCTAAAATTTTAGCTGCTTTGTTAGCCATCCCACTACTAGGACTAAGCCGGGATTTGGAACATAGGCTAGTTTGCCAAGTCACATTTGACGCTTTGTCGTCACATTAGTGCGACCGGAGTGTATTATATGTACCTACTCGACACATGCTGTGCTACAACTGGAAAGTGAAACGAGGTCGAGTCACTAAGAAAAACATTTCCATTGCGGTCAACTATTAATCAATGAGCTACGGTCATATTCTGATAGCGACCGCTACAAACAGGCAGCTTCGCTCATACAGGATTTTTCGCTAGTGAACTACGGAAATTTCTTCATGCTTTGTTTTGCATACTTAGGCTCATACGACGCAAGTTAGCTGTTATACCTAGCTTGTTGGAATTAACCACCGGGCATACCCGAAGAACCGGTTTTAAAGAAAACTAACAGTTTTGTTATCATTTATTTATTTAACGCAAATAGGTTTATTTACAGTTGATTAACATTCGCGTTCTTTGTTGTGCGAAAAGCTTGTAACGAGAACGGAAAATTTCAGTATCGATACGGTTGTCAACCTTGACCTTACTGAATTTTTAAGCTTGGGTATACAATCACTCGGAAGTGAATGGCCGCATTTTCCTCATAGAACAGTTAATTTTTAACAACCCATTGCAGAGGCGGTATCGTGACCATCAAAAATCGATTAAAAATGAAATTATTATCTGCCAGTGATTTATTATAGAAATAGATTTAGTAAAGGATGGATAAAATTTAAAAATTGGAACTTTTTTTTTTGTAATATTCAGAAATAATATTTCAGAAGCTTTTTTTGTATTTTCTTGAAGAATAAGTAAAATTTTAAAATTCATAACTATCAAAAACTTACGTCACACCTCCAAATGAGGCATTTTCTACTCGATCTCACTTTATCGTTATCTCTTATCAATATCACGCACTCTGATTGGCTTAGCGGAAAAATACAGTTGCGTCGAATCTGGTCAAAACCGGTCAGAGGTATGATATTGACCATCAATCATTCAGATTTATGGACGGTTTCCTCCCTAGCTCAAACTATACATGACACTAGATCCTGTAAATCCAAATCCAAGCGTCCCAGCTTAAAATACTGACTATATTTGATTGGAATAAAATTCTGCTGATATGTTGAATACCACACAAGTATTCATTTTTCTATATACATAATTTTTTTCGTCAAGAGTAGCTTTTTGAAAGTGCGTATTTAAAAATGACACCTGTTTTTCAAAAAGTCTTAAAAACCACTTATTTGATCAAAATAATGGTAAACGGCTTGGTAATGCGTACCATCGGTGCCTTGTGCACTGGGCATAAAATTGACCCCACAGCCTCTTACCTAGCAACTCCTACCCCTAGCTCCTCGTGGTACCAGCCGGGATACGAGCAATCTCGGTGGAGATCGGGTAACCAACCCCGGTGGAAACCAAGGTCGTATGCTGACAGGGGAGAAGGGCTCCTTCGAGCTACGTTGACCCTCCGGCGATACTGTGGGGTTGGTTGCGGGCTTTGCAAGCCTGAACCACTAAAAAATCAAAGCAATGGACTCCGTAAGTAATAATAATAACTCTAATCGGAACAATCGGCAAAGACCCAGGCGACGAAAACGGACTAACGATTGGAAATTACGAACATGGAACTGTCGGTCTCTAAATTTCCTCGGAAGTACCCACGTGGTTTCTAAAGAAATGAGGAGCCGCAAGTTCGACATCGTAGCGCTGCAGGAGGTATGCTGGAACGATGGTACGTACGTATAGAGATGGTCATACCATCTACCAGAGCTGCGGCAATACACACGAGCTGGGCACAGCTTTTATAGTGATGGGCGAGATGCAGAAGCGGGGGATCGGATGGTGGCCGATCAACCCCCGAATGTGCAGATTAAGAATCAAGGGCCGATTCTTCAATATAAGCATAATTAACGTGCACACCCAAGAAACAAACCAATAGCAAATTGGTCTTATTCATTTCTTATAGTAGTTTTATCAGAGCATTGCGAAATCTATCAGATTTTATGATGTTTTTCCTCAAGTGAATGTTATCTTATTTGATTACCATTCCTGAAGTATGATTGAAGGAGACTTGAAGAAACACCCATAAAACTGAAATATCAAAAAGTGTAATTCATCTCATAAACGGTTTTAAAGGATACTTGATTCCTGCTCAAAAACGACGCTCCTTAAAACTTAGCAATAGTTTTGACAAAAATTTATAACCTTCTTAGGCAAGATTGGTTTATCTTACCAATACTGCCATAAAGCCCTCTTAAAATCGTATATTCTTGAAAGAGAAATCATACTCTTAAGAAAGAACATTCTGGCGTAAACAACTAATCTGTCAAAATGGGCGTCTGAACTTGGATAAAATTGAACAAATATGGATCTTTTACACGAAAATTAAGCAAAAATCTGTCCAGTATTTTGAAAACTCTTTTATATAAACAATCTGCGAAGTTACGAAACAATGAAGATTTCCAATTGAACAGGGGAAGGGCAGTGCCGGTGATGATACATCAATGGTAGATTTGCATGTAATTAGAAAAATTTGGTTCGATTGTGTTTTGCCGGAGGCGGTACGGGTTTCCTCTAGAGTTGTTCGTATTTTTTAAACTGAATATAGAGGTCATTAGGTCGGTATCTTTGTTTGGAAAATGTTCGAAAGGGTTGAAGCAGTTGAAGCATATTTTTTTAAAAACGGCAATAACGACAAAGTATATAAAAATTTTATAGATTAAACTTTACGCATGGAACTGTCGTGCAGTCCTCTTTAAATTTTTAAAATCAATTTATATTGGTAATCAACATGACTGCTGTACTTTGAAAATATTAAACTGGAAGTATGGTAGCATATGAACCTCCAGCACAAACAACATCTTACATCGACACTTACACTTTGTTGACGTTTTCTTTGTTTATACTAGAATGATAATCTTGCAAAAAATTTGGTGCCCTTAAATAATTCAAACAATTCTTATTCAAGCACAACTTGTCTGCTTCAAGAATACAATAAGTATAGATGAACTTATCGACCTCTTGGAAAAATTTTCTTAGTCTTGTGCAAAAAATGTTAGTCTAATCGGTGCTTTCTGGTTGATTTAGATAAAACCATTGAAAAATGGCGAACAAGACTGTTTTATTAACTTTGGAAATTGTAACCAAATCCATAAGGGCGTTTCGAAATATGTTGTTATGCAATACCATAAGTGATTTTATCTTTTCAAATAAATGTTCGGACATATAAAAGACTTCTTTCCGCAATTTGTTATAAATCTGGTGTTTATCAGCTTCTTCAAGAAATTATTGAATATTTTTTATTAATTAAATTTTTCAATAATCTAACGAAAATAACCAGCGCGTTAAAATTTTCTAACTGTCATGTCAAAAAACATCGACAAACTGAGCGTGACATGAAAAATTTCTAATTTATGGGCAACAAAGTAGCTGCTTTTATTACCATTATCCTTTTATTATCCATTTTGGAAAAGCAATATCTGTGAATGCTTTTTTCTCTAACAGCTTTTAGTCGATTTAACCCTTTATAAGGCCGTGGCAATTATTTTGCCACCAACGAAAAATATTTGTTTTGTGTCTATAATGACACCAATATAATTATAGAAGCAAAATAAAAACCTGAATTAATCCACCTAGCGGCGTGCTAGCCTTTCTACTGCCACAATAATCATTATTTAATTTCTCAGGAACTTAATTGTAGATGTATAGATGTTATATTAGACTATATTTTTAATTATCCGTTCCGTATTCCTCAAAATCCTTATTTGCCAGTAAAATTCACAACGTATTGTGTAGAATAATTATATTTTCTTTCCTTGGGTGCGTAAATACATGTAAGCGTCATTTATGTTACTTGATGAACACCTTATTTAGTTTTATAATATTTATAGAAAAATAATGTAAACACAAAAGATAATTTTTACAGACTTGAATGAATATGTATAGAAAATTAGAAATTAACCCGCTAACGGGTCTACAGACGGCCTTAACTTTCGGGCTTCAGAGCCCCATACGAAACTTGTTTTGAATTGACAATATGAAGTATTTGTTCATAGCAGATTTTTTGATATTAATACCATGCATTCAAAAGTTAGCATCTTTGAAAAACAAGAGTTCAGAAAAATTATTATTATATTTCGCTTTTGAAGAAAAAGGATATCTACAACAAAATGATTGATCTCAAAATTTTACTATCGGTTTGCTTGGCTTCAATTTTGCAATATATCTGAATTAGAAAAAAATTACTGAATAGAGCATTAGATATGAAAACGAGAAATGGAACTATTTCTTAGCTAGCGCTCCTTCAGATAATTATTTTTGCATGAAAATCAAAACTTAAGCTTCTTTGTAATGTACTTTCATGAAAAGATAGCCATTAGCTTGATCGCATCGTTTTTACAATGTTAGAGGGTTAGGAAAACAAGATGAGGTCGAAAAATAGTGCCAAAGCTGCGCCATAAACATGCTTGAGAATGGGAAATACGATCGATATGATTCCCAGTGCTTGTCTTTTTTTGATTTATTTATTAAAACATGATACATGACATAAGACATCTGTCCTTTAAAATATCACTAACGAAAACAAATCTTACAAAATTTCTACCGTGCAACGTTTACTTCCTATTTTTCATATAACATTTCTAAGCTCTAGTATCTATTGATTGAAAAGAGCATCTATTGATGCGCAGAATTTGTTTGGAATTTGTACAAATTTATTTGGAAAAATCAACTCACTAGTATTTTTGATTCTATACACCACTATACCTACATGCTTAAATTAACTGCTATTCTTCGCTTTTTGCTTTTCTTGTACAATTGTGAGTAACAGCAAGTGAAGAAAATGACAATTGAAATCTGAAATCAAAGAAAAGAAAAAACTTTTCGATTGAATCCCACTATTTAATATTTATTTGCAACAGATACATAGTTCACCTACGACGTGCAGGCTTCATCAGTGTCTTATTTCAAAGCGTATACGTATCTGTCGCGAATAAATATTAAATACCGCCATCCGGGGTGACATTGGGCCACGGGGGTGAGATTGTGCCAAAAACCAAAAATGTTTATTTGTGAAAATTTATTATATCTGTAGAAACTGGTGACTTAAATTCAAAATGATGATGAACATAACATATTTATTCATAACTTAGAAGGGAACACAGATAATATTAGCAAACTATTTAGCCTAAACAGGGTTTCAAAATTCGCGATCAAAAATACGTGGAAATAACGCTTGTAAAAAATGTCCCGCATAAACCAACCCAAACAAGAAATCGCATCAACTTGCTATCTTGAAGGTATATAAACTAATCATTTACAATGTTTTGAAAGGTTATTATGCGTTGGATAAGTTTTGATTACGAAAATAATATTTTTCGAAACTTTGTACTTTTCGAGCTTCACGGGGGTGAGATTGTGCCAAGCCATAATGATCGATCCAATTTGTGGATTTCACATACACAACAAAAATACGTCAGTATACACCAGCACACTCACATTCTTTACTATTGAGCACAATATTTTGACAGATTAGATGGCATCATCCATTTTGGAGCAAACTGCATCATATGTCTGCTGAATAATTTAAACTAATTTTTACTTTTTCTCTAGAAATTTCAGATACTTTGAATAAACACTCTAATATAAGACGAATATATTATACCGTGTATAAACTGCAAGTTTTAAGGAGGGGGAAGGGGGGTAGGATAGGCCACAAGTTCTGCGGCCGCGGGTTCTTGAACGAAGTAATGGTTACTTTTGTTAAATAATCAAATAGGTATGCTTCCTTAGGATACATCCCTTCATATATCTCCCCCTTGTTAACCCTAGAAACGCTACTGGCTATATAAAGGCTCTCCATTGACTACGAACTCATTTTTAGTTATTTCAGACCACTCCGGGTTATTTTCGTTCATATTTTTTGTATGATGCATTGTTTTTGGCCGGCCCCCTGCCCCTAATAGTCCACTTAGTTCATGGACGACCCCATGTGAACTACTTTATACTGATCTTCATGTGTATTGTTTATAAACATGCTAATGTTCACTGTTTAGGTTTTTAGCCTAACTTTATGTTTTTGGCACAATGTCACCCCCTAGAAGGGGTGAGATTGTGCCAAAGTTGATGCACTTCCAGTAAAATTAGGTTTCATTGTAACTAGACCATATCTACGGTAGTTGTTAATTGAACAATTTAGTATATATTGACAGCTTCGAAATCAACTTAGTTCCTAAATTGTGTGTATACTGAGCTAAAGAACAAAAATATATACTTTTTTGGCACAATCTCGCCCCGGATGACGGTAGTGGAATTTAGTCGGTAAAAGTTTTTTCTTTTCTTTAATTTCAGAGTTCGTATTCCACTAAGAGGCTTCAAAAACTTCAGACAATTGACATGTTTCTCACTTTTCTTGAATTTCATTGCAAATTTTAAAATTGCAAATTGTCATCACATACATACATACATACATACACACATACATACATACATACATACATACATACATACATACATACATACATACATACATATATACATACATACATACATACATACATACATACATACATACATACATACATACATACATACATACATACATACATACATACATACATACATACATACATACATACATACATACATACATACATACATACATACATACATACATACATACATACATACATACATACATACACACATACATCACACACATCTCATACATTGAATACAATCAACATTTGATTGATATGTTTTGATTTCACACGTTTTAACGGTTTAATATACGGTGCTTAAGTGTTAAAGTTTGAATAACTTTTGAATGAAGCGTCCGATTTTAAATAACTCGGTTTCGTTTGATAGATCTCAGCAGTAATTTTCAAATAATCATAAAATGTGTGATGTTTTTCATTAAATTAATGCTTATATGTTACATAAATATGTTTTAAATACTATTTTTTCACATTTCTTTATGTAACTTTCAAACTTCAAGTCCAATCGTCATGAAATTTGGAAGTTAAGGGTTTGCAAGGCTCCTCTTTCATATGCAATCAATTTTGTTCAAATCGGTTAAGGGACCTATGAGATAATGAAGTCCCATATTTTTCGTATTTTTATACATAACTTTTGAACTAAAAGTCCGATCAGTATGAAATTCAATAGCGACCAATGGGACACCTAGACCTTTCATTTGACACTAAGAACATTAAAATCGGTCCAGCCATCTCCGAGAAAAGTGAGTGAGATTAAAAGCGTCACATACACACACACACACATACACACACACACACACACACACACACACACACACACACACACACACACACACACATACATACACACACACAGAAAATGCTCAGTTTTCGAAACTGAGTCGAATGGTATATAACATTCGGCCCGCAGGACCTTCTTTCCATTTCCGGTTTTCCAAGTGATTTCTATACCTTTATACTATATATTTATATAGTAGAAAGGCAAAAATGTTTGTTGGTGGCAATATAGTTGCCACTGCCTTATAAAGGGTTAAAAAATTAAAGCTGTAAAAAGCGGTTGTCTTGCAAGTGTTCTTTGAGAAGACAACCATAAAATTATCAACATTTGTGGTGGTTTTCTTTTAGTTTCAACCGACTCTTGGAAGTCACTATAAATACACATCGATAAGAAATACAAGTTTTAACAAAGTCTTTGGAAATATTCTTGCGAACCGTCTTTAGTGTGGGCCTCCCCAGTTTTAAAAGGGTTTTATGACTGTTTTATCGCAGATTTGTAGAATTACAAGTTTTATGTTCGGTTTTAAGAGGCAAATGCTGGAAACCTCTTCAAGTGCACCTTAAAATTGAATTTGTTACTTGGGCAGCCCTCACCTCGGAAGTACCGATGATGACAAAGGCGAATTCTACGCGCAGTTGGAGCCTGAATACGACCGCTGCCCAAGACATGATGCCAAATTATCATCGGGGACTGTAATGCTCAGGTTGGTCAAGAGGAGGAATTCAAATCGGTGATTGGACGGTTCAGCGCTCACCCGCAAACGAACGAAAACGGCCTAAGACTTGTCAACTTCGCCGCCTCCAAGAACATGGCCATACGTAGTCCCTTCTTCCAGCATAACCTCTACCATCGGTACACCTGGAGATCACCCAACCAGACAGAATCACAAATCGACCTGATAGATGGTCGGCACTTTTCAGACATTATCGACATCAGAACCTATCCAGGCGTTAACATTGATTCGGATCACTACCTAGTGATGGTAAGGATACGTCAAAAACTATCTGTTGTAAACAACATACGATACCGGCGTCCGCCACGGTATAATCTAGCGCGACTGAAGCAACCGAAGGTCGCCGAATACAACGCGTTATCTCTCGAAACCGCGCTGCCGCAAGTGGGTGAGCTGGATGAAACCCCTCTTGAGGACTGTTGGAATGCCGTGAAAACAGCCATTATCAGCGTAGCGGAGGACGTCGTAACGAATGGTTTGACGAGGAATGCCAGCAGATATTGGCTGAGAAGAACGCAGCGCGTGTACAAATGCTACGTAGAGTCACCCGTCAGAATGTGGAACGATACAAACAGAAGCGGAGGCAGCAAACCCGACTCTGCAAGGAGAAGAAGCACCGCCAAGAGGAGAAGGAGTGCGAAGAACTCGAACAGCTGTACCGCTTTCACGACACACGAAAGTTCTATCAGAGACTCAACGGATCTCGCAACAGCTTCGTGCCGCGGGCCGAAATGTGCAGAGATAAAGATGGAGGTATCTTGACTGACGACCGTGCGGTGATCGAAAGGAAGAAGCAGCACTACGATGAACTCCTGAATGGCGTGCAGGCGGAAGACCATAATAGCGGAGGAAGTGACCACGTTGGTGTAGCAAGCAACGAAGATGTGCCACCCTCATCGATAAGGGAAGTTAAAGAAGCCATCCAGCGACTGAAGTACAACAAAGCAACGGGAAAGGATGGCATTGGAGCGGAACTTATTAAAATGGGCCCGGACAAGTTGGCCGGCTGTCTGCATCAACTGATTGTCAAGATTTGGGATACGGAACTACTACCGGAGGAGTGGAAAGACGGGGTTATCTGCCCTATCTACAAGAAAGGTACTAAGCTAGATTACGAGAACTACCGAGCAATCACTATCCTGAATGCCGCCTACAAAGTGCTGTCCCAAGTTATCTTTCATCGCCTATCGCCAATAGCCAATAGATTTGTGGGAAGTTACCAGGCCGGCTTCATGGAGGGTCGGTCTACAACGGACCAAATCTTCACCCTGCGACAGATTCTCCAGAAGTGCCGCGAATTCCAAGTCCCCACGCACCACCTGTTCATCGATTTCAAAGCCGCATATGATAGCGTAAACCAACAAGAGCTATGAAAAATTTTGGACGAAAACGGCTTTCCGGGTAAGCTTACTAGACTTATCATGGCTACGATGGATGGGATCCAGTGCTGTGTGAAGAATGAATCACGAGCTCGCGCGTCTCTGCGGCGAACCCAGTATTCAGAAAGTGGTAAAATTTGGACGGATTCGTTGGGCAGGACATGTCGGACGCGAACGAGCGAAGTGGCAAAAGTGGCGAGCACTGGGTGCCCGCGGAACTGGAGACCAACTGCCATCGTTCCGTGGCAGATCAGGATAGAGAATTTATGCTACGCAGGCCTTGTCATAAGACGTTAGGGTTAGTCATACTGATCGGGACAGGCAAAATTTTGAATAAATTCAAACGACCATAACTTCTACAAAATAGGACATGTTTAGATGAAATCAATTGCACTCGACGGGGAATTTTACCAGTTTTATTCAAAATATTTCGCGATTCGCAGTAGCCAGTGTACACCGGAGATATTCCTGGTTGCCCGGGGGTATATCAAAAACTGATTTTTTCATCGCTTGTATCTTTTTCTGTCATGAAAATTTAATAATATTCATATTTGCTTCTATGGTGGTTCGAGTACATAATATAAATTATTTATTTTTAAAACCGTTTCCAAATGCGATTTGGAATTATATTCATTAGCTTTTAAATCTGATTATTTCGACTAATACATTTTTAAATAGGCCCTCAACACATGTTGCTCGAATTGACGAATTTGAATGATATATTTGTATTAGACAGAACTTTCTAAAAAATATGTACAGCAAAGATTCGCTAATTGGTGGTTTTGTTTACTTACTCCAATTTTAAACTTAACCTGGTTTTCAATATTCCGATTTCCGAGTAACGAAAGTTTTCAAAATCAGAGACAAAAATAATTGGCGTACCCCTCAGGAAACTGTCAGTCAGCCCAATTAACCAACACGACTCGATAGTCGTGCCCCAGTTAACGAGTTCTGGCTGTATTTGCCAAATATATACAACTCAATGTAACCTCTAGAGGGTATGCTATAGAAAGATTTTTGCACAGATATTTTTCCTCGCTGTACAGATGGCCAGATTTTTCCAACAAAAACACAGAATTATATGTGGCATCCCTGACTATGGGATATAACTCTTGGTGAATAATAGATTTAAGGAAAGGTGGACCAAAAACTCACCTATTAATACAGGGTGTCGATTATCTAGCGAAAATAAAATTCCCTGACTTTTCCAGGTTTTTCCAGGTGTATTTCGAAAAATTCCAGACGCAAAATATCTCCTTAATTTCACGTATCAAAGGGTTTGTTTGGTTTAATTGGTTGTTTACTCTTGAATTATCATTTCCTAATGAATTCAATTTTTCTTTTTAATTCAAATTCACCTTTTTTGCAAAATTTCTATGTGCAAAATTAAAATTGATTCGAATTCGAATTGATTGATTGATTGATTGAACGCACATCGAAATTAAAGAATCAAGCTAAATAACATTTGCAAGATATCTTTTCGAAAAAAAAGAAATAGTCTGCTGGTTTATCTGGTTTGGCTGGTTGCCAAAGGGATGTGGGAGAGCCGTCTTGCCTGTTAGATTACATGTAATGAATGGGTATATATCCGCTTCAAACATTTAAATATGCAAAACAATAAACATAAAGGTTGGTCTTTAGTTTAGAAAATAATTTGAAGATATTTTCTGACACAAAGTCCGATTTGTCTGAGCAGCTATTTCGATTTGTTATCAAAATTTGAGGAACAGGAAACACTTCGTCATAAATATAAAAACTTTCGAGGCCAAACGACTCATCGAACATCGCAGCATCATCGTATTATTTAGAACCTGACCTTCGATCTTTTATTCGACCTACTTCCAGCCAGCTTCTGATATTCAGGAAAACTTCGGGTTTGCGACTCTATCGATCCTCTGCTCGCAGTGGAATTTCGAAGATATGACTGATTTGTTAGACTAAATCAGAATTTTGAAGCTGATATGGTCTTTCATTCGAATACGCATTAAGCGTAGGTTTTCACTAATGATCGACATGAGAATAAAAACTAAAGGCCGGGTTCTGACCCGTTCAGGTTGAACAACGTAGTAAATTTTCAAAAGCTGATCTTGGTTCAGTTTGATTAGTCCTCGTTCCAGTAACAGTCCGATCTCGGTGCGGAAGTCTTGAATTATCTAGACGCAAAATTTGCTGGTATGGCCTTTTTATGCCACTTTCCGTACAAAATAAGCAAATTTTCTATCCAGAATTTTTCACGCAGAATAATCCACACGTCCTTTCCATATGAAAAATCACGTAAATTTCTCTACAGGGAGTTACGTGACTTTCAGTTGAACATTATAGGAAAATACAATAACATCTATCTGATTTCCACGTAAATGCACGCATACTAATGCAAACTAAATTAAATTCACGTAAATAGTACGGGAAAAGTAGGGTGGAAAAAATTCACATAACTTTTCCCGTAATTTCAACGTGAAAATTATTTTGAGTGTTGATCTAAATATCCAATTACAGGGCTAGAAGCGACCTGGCCAACTAAAAATAGTGACTTTAGTGACCAAAATTTGAATAATAATGACCAAAAAGTGACTTAAAAATTTAGAAAAAATAACTTATATTAGGTTATTCACGAAATATACAATGATAAAAACAACTGAAAATAGTCAGTTTGCGCTTTATAAATTTTATTAGCTCTTTTTTTTTAACAAATTTGCGCCCAGTTAGCTTTAAGATATGATGCTGGTTTAACAAGCAAGTCGTCGAATGTTCGAATCTCAGCTAGGCAGTGCTGCTAGATAGTTAGCAGGAATTTTGCACTAGCTCCGTAACTGTCCTGTACTCTAACAGCTGGCCGCGAACAACAGTCTAACAGCTGTTCATAGCGGTCAAATCGGTGCAGCCACCTTCGAAAAACAGGCGATAGAAAATTAGCTGCACACACACACATACACATATACACACATACATACACACACAGACATTGCTCAGTTCGTCGAACTCTATCGATTGGTATATGTGATTCGGCCCTCCGGGCCTCGGATCGATTTCGTGTTTTTCGACCAATTTCTAAACCTTTGTTATATAGTATAACAAAGGTAAAAAAAATAATGATTTAAAAAAAATTTAGCCCCCTTAATACAGCAAATACTGCTATTTTTAAAACTTTCGAGTTAAAAAAATGTTGGTGTTCTCTTGTAAATGCAAGACTTTATTTTTCAAGTTATAACTTTCAGATTGCAGCTTAGCAAAGCTGAATTCAAACTATGCTTCCAGAACGGATTTTATTGGAAAAACTTCCAGCAATTGATAAAGTTCTTTTCGCTTCCATCGAAATTTGATGAATGGTTCCAAGTTGGTTAAACATTATGGTCAAGCATTTTTCTTCTATCCCTTCTTAAAAAGAAAAATTCACTTTTGATTGTTTTCAAAGTTCCTGGTGTTTTCACTGAATTCAATGTTAGGAGAATGAGTACATGAGTATGAGTACGCAGTCTTCTCGAGTTCTTCGATCATCGGCAGGCTGAATCAATAATACCGTCATCTTCTTCGTCATTCGCAGGTACCGGAACTTTTCAGTTATCAATCCCACTAGTGTAAGGCGCATTTCGTCAACTTGTTTGTTTTTAAAGTAACTCTCGAAGAGTTGAAAAATATTTCAAAGTCCTTACTTACAGATCCTTTGAAGGCACAATTGATGCAGAAAACCAAAAGGTCCTCGTATTTCGATTGTTTCCCCACAATTCGTTCATTGACAGCTTTGAATAATTCGACAACGATAATTGAATATCAAGTTGTTCCAACATGGATTGAAGCATTATGTCCACCTCATACAATGAGGCAAATTTCCAGCGAAGATGCTTCAGAGCAGCCTAAACAAATTCAAATGCTACAATTATTTGATTGACCGCTTCAAACTTTTCATCGCTCAATTCAATTTTAAAAATCTTTTCAGCACTAATTGCAAACTGTTTTTCAATGTCAGTTATTTTCTGACATTGGAGCCGACATATTTTTGAAGCGAATTTTTAATGAAATACCCGAAAGAAGAAAAATACAAATTTTTTGCCCTTTTACAACCGGTATATTGGTATTCAAAAAAAATTGGCCAGTATTACCGGTTTCGGTACTTGCGGTTAGACCGCACTAGTCCATATCCATTTTGGGAAATTTTTAACATGCGCTACGCGTACGAGATACAGATTTATTTATGCAAAATTCAGTATGTTTTGTTCAAACATGCGTCATTGATTTTTGATATTTCAAAAATAATTTTTATGCTCAAAATAAAAGATTTATTGACAACAAATTGTTAATTTCTTAGCACCGCAGATGACTTCAATATTATAGCCAGAAACTGCGCAACGGCGGATTATTTCTACGTAAAGCTAAAAGTGGAGGCAATGAGGATTGGGCTGGAAATAAATGCGCCAAAGACCAAATACATAAATGGTAGAGACTCAAAGAAGATGAACGTGCGCTTTTCACGGACCTCCACCAGACCTCCAAGTGGTAGATGAGTTCGTGTATCTAGGATCGCTTCTGGTCGCGGATAATAACATTAGTAAGCAGATCCAGCGCATTCAAGCAGGAAATCGAGCCTTCGCAAAACGCTGCGATCAACAGGCACAAGCCGCGTACGAAGCTAACAACGTACAAAACCCTCATTAGACCGGTAGATTTTATGGATTTGGGATACAACAACCCCACCGGCACCCAGAACAGAGGAGTCCTACGTGTGATATAGCTCGACCAGGTCTAAATTCACTTGCGACATCTCTGAGACGCCTGGCGACCTGAGAAATTGGGGACGAGTAACTCAAGATCGAGTTGAACGATGACGACTGTTTGAAACAGCACGAACCACCCCGGCTCTATGCTGTTGACGACGACGATCGCCCCGTAAATTTACTCTTGCTATAATCAGCTGGCTGTGAAATTTCGAGCATGTAAGTGTAGACCAAATTTTCTTCTGCTGGGGGGTTGGATTAAGAATAGGTTTTCTGCTGGATGGAATTATGCATTGGCGGTACTTGAGTGGTACATTCAGAAATATTATGTTGGCGTGATTAAAGAAAAAAGTCGATTTTATCGATTTTTTCTAGCTTGTAAAGCTGGATTACAACGTGATCTTCAATCTTCATATTTTCAAATCCAAACATTTTTAGCAGTTTTATTTAGCAGTAGTGAAAATGGGATTATTCGCCCTATTCCATAAGTTACATCCAGCAACTAGACTCGTTTCTGTCGAGTGTCGAGTATAGGAGAACGGACAGCATAGCGATGCGATAAACAACCTAAGCGAAGCAAGCTCAGCGGTTATTAGTTTTGTAGCGATCGACTCGGTTGAGTTACTCCACAAAATGGTGTCGCGTGAGATTTACAAGATACCAAAAGTGAATTATTCAAGCAGTGACACTCGACGTGACTTTAATAGTGACTTTAGTGACTTTTTGATGGCAAAAAGTGACTTTAGTGACTTTTTGATGGCAAAAAGTGACTTTAGTGACTTTTTGGTCAAAAAAGTGACTTTTAAGAGACCAGCTTGAAAAAAGTGACCAAGTCACTAAAAAGTGACCAACTTCCAGCCCTGCAATTAATATCAAAGAATCCTAAAGATATTGATAATGATCGATTAGGTTGTGAGCACTTCCCTTTGAAACCAGAATCGATCAAATCGGTTCAACCGTTGTTGAGGTTTAAACCAGGTCGCACATTCATGAAATTCGAAATTTCGAAACTCGCAAATTTGAACACAGCACGTGAGTAGAAATAACGTCTCGTATTATATTTGATTAAGATATACGCGAAGGCCTTGAGTGAAAAGGTGCCAGATATTTAGTACCTAAATGTTATTCTTGCGAAGTCTTAACTTTTCCGGTATATTTTCTTCCCATGTCAAAAATCCCTGACTTCAAATGAAATTCCCTGACATTCCCTGACTTTTCCAGGTTGAAACGAATTTCCCTGACATTTCCAGGTTTTCCCTGATTTTCCAGGTAATCGACACCCTGTAATATCAAATTATAATTACTGAAGCAGACTGATAAAATATAGTCCTGCGTTACCCCGCTGTTGTTTGCGATTTGTTTGAAATTTTTGAGATATTCATATCAATCGATAAAAAATTTCTTTATGAACCACCCCATCGACATCTCTATATCGAGCTGCAGTAAACGTCAGCGACAGTATGTCCGGGGCTCAAAATTTGACAGCGGGCCCAAATCAGACTACTGGCAGTTGAGTGAAACGCAGTGCTGACATGCTATCTCATTTTCGCACACACGAGATGTTGGCGGCGAAAACATGGTTGCCTGCCGATGGGCTGTTATGAACTGATCAATAATACACTGAAGTCGCTTTTTACGCGGTGTTTTTACGCGACTATTTTTACGCGGTTTTCAGAATTTACGTGGTTTTCGGAATTTACGCGGTTTTCAGAATTTACGCGGTTTTTTTACGCAGTTTTCGGAATTTGCGCGGTTTTTTACGCAGTTTTCGGAATTTACGCAGTTTTTTTTTACGCGGTTTTCGAAATTTACGGGGTTTTTTTACGCGGTTTTCGGAATTTACGCGGTTTTTTTACGTGGTTTTCGGAATTTACGCGGATGTGCTCAAAACGTCCATTTTTTCGCGTAGTGTTGAAATCCACAAAGTTTTTTTTACGAGAAATTTTGGTTTTTTTACGCGGTTTTCGGAATTTACGCGGTTTTCAGAATTTACCCGTTTTTTTACGCGCTTTTCGGAATTTACGCGGTTTTCGGAATTTACGCGGTTTGGATTTACGCGGGACGTATCCTCCGCGTAAAAAGCAACTTGAGTGTATATGAAAAAAACACATGTTTGGGAAATGAGCCATATTTCAAAACAAATGTGTAATTTGGTCAATAAACTTGCATCCACATGACGTCCTGAAAGTAAACCGTTTGAGAACCATGCTCCTGACTGACCGATAATATCGACATGCTATTCTTACCGTCAGATTGGTAATGGGACCTCAGCCAAAAAATTAGTGTGGTCCAAACTAAATGGAATAAAGCTATTTGATTCTATGAACTTTACACAAAAAAGACGCATTACAAAAATTTTATAAAGTATTCTTTTATGTATATTGTCCATTTTCGCATGTTATTTTCATGCTATACCCGGGTAACCAATAAGCATTAGTATAGGCAGTAAATCAATCGTTTATTAGCATCCCTGGCGTTTTATACTGAAGGTTGCTGTTTATCAGCCTTTTTTTTGACTGCATAACTGTAGTAAATTGGCATCCACAATCCTATTTAAATTCTTCTTGTCGGTAACTAGCTGCAAATAACAGCGGGGTGGTGTGGCTGTCAAACTACATACATTGTACATGTCCCACTCATTGGTTTTGGTACTTTTGGTTTTGGTGCAATAATAGTACCGTATAATGATAGTAAAATGTGAATAAAACGTTAGAGAAAAATTTTCGCACTAACCTTTTTTGACTTTCTCTACCGGGGGCTTAGAAATAATTAAGGATGAATCCACCATTAAGTCCGATGTTATGACAGGTTTAGTATCCATAATAATATCGAAGAGAGCGTTACTGAAGAGGCCTTCTATAAAGGTAGAAAAAATATTACTATGGAGGCTTCTTAGTTCCCTGCGTTCAATCCTACCATTGCAGAAATCGTAGTCTTCAGAGATTAGCTCCTCAACGCAGGAGGAGTCCTGGGAGAATGGAGATGTTGGCTCCATTTTGCCCTCCCAGTCCAGAAATTGACAGGACTCCATCGCAGTTTTCGATCGATGTCACGGTTTTGGAATCAAAAAACGACGATGGTAAAGATTGTGTAAATTTAAATGTAGGAGACAATGATGATGTTTGGAATTTAAAACTCGGGTCTGTCGCTGGGGACGCCATTTTGCTTGTGTAAGATGCCATTTCGGCTCTGCGAATAAATAAAATAATATAATGAATATTCTAATTGCTATTTGTAACAGATATATTATATCAGAAAGCATTCTAAGAGAAAATAATATTGAACGACATGACCCACGTTACATTACATTGAAAACTTTCTTTCTGTTAAAAATTATAATACCGCGCGTTTTAACCCATGGGTTTGTTACGGTCACGGTCAATTAAACATAAGCATTACAAAACACTTCGAAAACGTCCAGTTCGAAAAATACTTGGCTTGATCAGGAATGAAATCTGATGATCCGTGAGAGCTAAACAACCGGTAACGGTAACCACAGAGCCAGAAGAGCCCGGTAGCTACACGGTTACCGAGTCTGCTTTGACAAGCGGGGGGTCGTCGATCCGAATCTTAGTAGAACCGGGCCATTTGATGGCAAGTGACTTTTAGCGCAGGTTTTTTTAGGAAAATTATAAAACTAGTCTTCGCACGCATTCAAATTAAGCAAAAATTTCCTCATAACTTTAGAACCAATCAAGCAAATGAACCTAAAAATCAAAAAAAAAAAAAATAAGAAAACTTATCCAATTTAATTCTACTATGTGTCTATTGGATAAGTTTTCTTATTTTTACCTTTGTTATACTATAACAAAGGTTTTTTTTTATTTTTAGGTTTCGTATTCTACTAAGACGCTCCAAAAACTTCAGTCAAGCAAATGAAACCAAATTTTGGCATGTGAGGAATTTTGTAGGCAGGATTTCTTTCTATGGCGTTTTATCACCTCTCCTACCCCTCTAAGGGGAGGGTGGGGTGGCTTCCAATTTTTGTAAACACACAAGGAGTATGCATTCAGTTTAAAAAATATTTTTTTGATTCTAAAATTGAATTTAACAGAAGCTGTTTCTAACAAAAAACAAAAAACGAAGAAAAATATTGAATTTCATACACAATGAATAAAAAAATGCTGAAGCATATTTATACCGAGATGAATTGTCAAAAAGAACTTAAAATAGCAAAAAACCAAATAACTTGATTCGGGACAAAAGTTGAAAATCCAGTAAAAAAGTAAATAAATAAATAGCTCAATGCATAATTTGAGCACACGCAAATGCTAACAAGAACTTATTTCTCTGGTATTCTCAAAATACCCAGGGTAAACGCAAGGCGTATATTGAAAACAACAGAATCAGGTTTTTATCCTTCTCCCATTTTTAGAGCAGGTAGGTGCCTATTTTGATATTTTAGCCACATCCGCTATATTGCTGACGTCGAAAGGTGAGTTCTGCAACAGAAAACACCGATTACGTCATTTTTTAATTGAACCCTAATTTCTCCACCGAATATGTTGAATTCAATTGCAAATTAGATAAACCTAAATTTTTATTTTGTTTACAGCTAAATCAACACAAAGAATAAATTATTGATATCCTCGAACGCAGCGTTGACATTATCATATTGTCAATATGCCTAAAAGCTTTCTCCTTTCTGTAAATGGCGTCGCATTGATCATTGGAGCTGTATTATTTTTACATTTTTACGCCTGATAGACGCAAATTATTACTCACATCATGTTAATCCACTAAATTTCGTTCGGTTGTACTTGGGCACCGCAGTGCGCTGCTAGCTGCTTTCAACTAGTACTCCATTTTCACCTTTTAATAAAATCGAATAAAACTTTCAACACACTATTTTCAAGTAACATTGGGAAATGAGAATGAATCATATTATTTGACATTCGTGTTCAAAGTAAATTGATATATACCAGGTATATGACAATGCGAGCTGTCATATACACTTTGCACTAACACATCTACACTAGTTCTGAGATTTCGAGCATTTTGTATGGAAAATTAGTTAATTTTTTAAAAAAATCGTTGGATACGCAAGATTTGTCTTTTTTTTTCTTACAGCTTTTATGTTTATGCTTAGAACATTATTTCTAGTATGTATTTTCATGAATACAATGAAGTACAACATTCCAAATTGCAAGCGGAAATTTTTTCGTCAAAGCGGTATCAAGATATCTCAAAGAAATGTCCTTATATCGCTTTCCTACAAGTAGTAAAACAAAAAAGAAATTCTTTAAAATGCTCGGACATGATTGTTCAATAAGCAGCATGAGCAACATTGTAATCCGCCCGCGATATTTTTCGTCTGATTTCTGGTAAGCTTTTAAAGTGTTAATTATCATCTAAGACTGTTTTGTAGCAATCTAAGATTGCTTTTTATGGTTTTCTACGTAGTGTTGAGACAAGAGCATATATATCAAACAACGTGAGCGGGCAAATTTATGATAAAAAGGTATCATCTTGGAATAGTGACTTCAACTTAAGGATTTTCAAGCAGTAGCACAAGCATCTATTCGAATAAAACTATTTTTTAAAAGAAGACATCAGAGGCAGATATTCAAGAGCATCATGCAAGCAAAATGTTGGACGGAACGTGTTTTAATTTAAGCAACCGTATACCGTATTGATCGTGAAGTATTAGAAACATTAATTCATTTTTCAATTGTACATCGAAATAGTTAGTCACCTATGTTCTCAAATTTTTTACGCATAATTAGAGAAGGCTACAAGTGCAAATGACTTAAAAATATATTCCTTACATTTCATTGTAAATGTTCAAATATTTCTCTGGAATAATATAGCTGCATTCATTAATTACAATTAATTTAGTTTTAATTTTCATGCAAGTTCCACCATATTTCAGAACTATTTCTTCTTCTTTCTACACACACTAATGCAACCCTCGATGGTCACATACCTGGTATATATCAATTTACTTTGGACACACAGTTCGTTACACGATTTTGTATGAGTGCGAGCAGACCATAAAATCTTTTTTATCCATATCCCTTTTGTAATTTTGTCGATAAACTCTACACAACACAGAATTGCCAGCATTTCGCGACCAAAATGTCGACCAACATTTCAAAAGGGCGGATAAAGTTGGAATCACACGGACCATCAGCGAACATCATCGGCAACGTACACTGAGAAAACTTTTCGTATAGTTTCTATGTGTCCCACATATAGATTTTTGCAATGTGCCCAGTAAATGATCTTTATGTGCCAAACAGTTATCATTTATGTGCAAGCGAAAAATTGACACATACTATTCATATGCGTATAATTTTTATGTGTATAATTGCACATACTGTTCATACGCGTATAATTTTTATGTGTATTTCTGGGAGGATTGTGTTTATATGCGGCTCATGATAATCATATGGGATTTCATATGGAAATTTACTATTAGTTATGTGCAGAATATTCTGAGTGTATCGTAACGGAACGTCAGTGATGGTCGCTTGCATATTTTCAATTCGCAATGACGGCACCGCACGACCTCTTTTCAACTTACAGAACTGCCCATAGCTGAATGCGTGAAAATTATTTCCGACATGTTTCTGTCCTTTGCACTCTTTAACAAATCGCTATTCTGCTTCACGCATACTCGAAACTAATGTAGGTGTCTCCACTGCGGCGCCGTCATAGCGAATGAGTCCAGAACGTCACATCACGGAACGTCAAGGCCCTCGTGTGAATGCGCAGTATAATCAATATATATAGAATGCCAGTGTCGCTGGTGTTTCATGGATATTTTGGTGGCAAATATGTTGCTGGTTCGTGTCTTGGATACGGGAACTACATTGTCAAATTGCAAAATAGAAAATTTTCCTGCCGACAAAATACCCCAAAACGACCAAATCGGGTGATTTATCCTACGGAAAAGCAGAAGGATTTTTTATTGGGTTGCCTTTTTAGTTTGACAATCAGATTCCCGTTTCGAATCGATCACTCACACATAAGCGCATACAGTGTAAATACGTAATTTTCAAATGTGTGATGTTTACCACGAGCACTGCAGCGACACTGGTATTCTATATATATTGATTCTACTGAATGCGCTCATTGAAAATGCATGCAACCATCACTGACGTTCCGTTACGATAGTAGAATCAATATATATACACTCAAAATAATCCGCACATAACTAATGGAAAATTTCCATATGAAAATCCTTATGATTATTATGTACCACATATAAACACAATCCGCCCAGAAGTAAACATGAAAATTATATGCATATGAATAGTATGTGCAAATTTTAAAGGTAAATTTTAAAAACACATAAATGGTAACTGTTTGGCACATAAAGTTCATTTACTGGGCACATGGAAAAAATCTATGTGTGAAACACATAGAAACTATACGAAAAGTTTTCTCAGTGTAGAATGCCAGTGTCGCTGTTTTTCTACAGGACTCATTGTGGTAAACATGATGCTAACAATCTGTATCAAGTCCACAGAGAACAGACATCCAAGCGAAAGGTCCCCACTTGGATAAAACTTATGTCAAATTAGTTGGGAAACTATATACCCAAGTAACCAGTGAGCACTTAAAGAAGCAGAAATCTAGCTTTTTATTAGCCTATGGTGCACACCATATCGTGCAGCATAGTTCAATATGCCTATAAAAAGCAGCTAGAAAGCCGGTTTTGGCGAAATATCCGGCTACATTAGTGCTTGTAGCTTTACAAAAGTCATAAAACGTAACGCCTGTTGCGTAACGGTAAAACGTCAAACATAAAAAAATGCGAAAAATATATTGTACATCCTTTTTTATCTTCCCTCTCTGTTATGCTTAATTGCTTATATGGCGTACTTTGTTGACGTTTCAAGATTGCTTTTTGTTATTTTCTTTTTCGGTTAGAATTGAACCGCCAGCCAATCTGTCGATAGGAATAGGAATAGAGGAGTAGGGCAACGCCTTTACCAGTTGATCTGTAAACGGTAGTTGCGAGTCAGCTGCCAATAGCTCTACTTAAATTACCGAAATTCTTAACTCGGATGTTTGATTTGCTTATCAAGGCGGAATGGAGGGAAAGATTTTGTTTTTCACATATCTTCCATAAGTTGCGCTTTGGGAGAATTACCTACCTTTTATTTTCTTTTTATGTGATGGCATACATGTATCCAGCTTTTTACGCGCTATAATGGAGGACGCTATAAATTGTGTTCGTAATACGCGAACAATCTTTTTGACAACTCTGCATGCATCAAAACTGGGCACTCTTCTCCTGTAAGGCAATGTTGCTCTTTCTTTCGTTTACGCAAAAGAAGGAGAGCAATAGTTTTGTTTACATTTCGCACATTTTTGCTCTCCTTCTTTGGCGTAAACGAAAGAAAGAGCACGGTAGTGTTGCAAGAGAAAAGTGCCAGATTTGATGTATGCAGAGTTGTCAAAAAGATTGTTCGCATATCACGAACACAATTTATAGCGGCCACCATTATAGCGCGTAAAAAGCTGGATAGAAATATTTCTTGCATATTATCCGTATGCATATGCCCTATAGATTCGTGTTGATGTTTATTCAATCGGCGGTGCAGGATTTTGCGTAAGACAAAAAGAGAGGGAAGCATTTTTTCTGTTATCACGCGTACGTTCGCAAGGAGATTTCCTGCAAGTGTGAGCAGTGTTCAAAATCTCTTTTGATGCCGGTAACGGCAATAAAGCTTGCTTAGAGCATCTAATCAGCTTTTCATAGTGCTTCAAGTAAATATTAATTCAGCATTGAGAATGCCATTTTAAAGCTGCTATGCTTTGACAATGCTGAATTATATCTGGCAGCATGTAACTTGCAAATTTAGAGCAGCTTTCAAGCTTAATTCAGTGCTTAGCGGTTACCTGGGTGATAATACTAACGGGGTAGCAGCCTCATAGTAAGTACGAAGCATCTACTGAGCAAAAAACCTAGAATGAAGCCTGACTGCGACAAACTGAAATCACTGAAAGAAAGAGAAAGAGCAACAACAACAATGTTGCTGCTTCGTTTCGTCATATCCAGGTTTCTACGAGCGAAAATGGCGGCTATTGAGCACAAGTGGGCTCAATTTTTTGACATTCATTGCAGGAGCGTTGAGTTCACCCTGACGGAGTTACTATGGAAACATCCATAATTGTTTGTTGTTCGAATGTAAAAATATAAACATTGTTTAATTTTGCAGATCAGCTGAAGAGGAACATATTTAATTAAACAGATAATGAGTTGTATTACTTTTGGCTTCGCAGTTTTCGCAAACTTCTGGGAGAATGTTCATCCATATACGCAACGGAAAGTTTCTTATCAAGTCGAGACGCTGTTCGAGAGCAAACTTGGCAAGGCCTCGACCAATATGAAATTAATGTTTGCCTCTGAGTGCACTCGAATGTTTAATTCGGACGATTGTAAAAAGTATTCTGAGCCGGTGCTTTCAGGAAATTATGGCCGCAAACCGTTACAAAAGATTGAATCCGTTCAATCATGTTCCACTACAGCTGATCTGTAAAATTAAACAATGTTTTCATTTTTACACTCGAACAACAAACAATCATGGATGTTTCCATAGTAACTCCGGCAGGGCGAATTCGACGCTCCTGCAATGAATGTCAAAAGATTGTGCTCAATAGCCGCCATTATCGCTCGTGGAAAGCTGGATACATTCCTACACGGAGAATAAAAATGTAGTTTCAACCATATTTATGGTTGTTTTACGCACAAACAAAAATTTCGTTTTGTTTCAAACTGAAATGTATGATTGAAATGAAAATATTTATTGTTACATCAATGTCAACTTCAAATTTGAAAATACTTTACTTTTAATTCAAAACTGTTATCCCGCATTTTGCACCTTACTGGACACCGCAGTCTAAAAGTGCGACTGGCACAAAAAGTGCGAAAATGCGAATGCTGTGAGTGAGAACGAGAAAGAGTGACAACTGCAATGTTGCTGTTTTCTTTTGTCATATACATTGGCATTAGAGAAAATAATCTGGATTAATCCAGGTACAGCTGCAAAACACAATATTTACTTGATTCAAACAGAATCTCGTTTGGAAACAACAATATTTCCAATACAACAATATAGGTTGTTATAAAAATATTTTATTGAGGCTTAAAACAACAATCGTTTTGTTTGAAATAAACTGGAGCTTTTTCGCTCCGTGTAATAGGGCAAATACTGCAGATTTGGCTGCCAGCCAAAATATTTAAACAATAAATATTTATTTCCAAGCCCATGGCAGACAACCATGTTCTCGCCGCCAACATCTCGTGTGTGCGAAAATGAGATAGCAATTCAGCACTGCGTTTCACTCAACTGCCAGCAGTCTGATTTGGGCCCGCTGTCAAATTTTGAGCCCCGGACATGCTGTCGCTGACGTTTACTGCAGCTCGATATAGAGATGTCGATGGGGTGTTTATTTCACTGAACTGCCCTCGGAATCCAACGATCAGAGTATAGACATCCATTCAGGAACAAATTTTTCGGGAGTTCTTTGATAAAAGTTTAAATTAAAATCACCTAATATGCTAGCGTCACCACCACTATAGCACAGACAAACAGACATAACTCTTGGAAGAAAAATCAACAAAAATTATCGTACCTCACCTTTAGCTTGAACACTAGCACAATCTATGATATATATTCCCAAATACAGTGGACCCCCGTTCGTTTTAACGATTCCTCATGCAAACTAACGGGGTTAGCTTTTAATTTGAACAACTGGTAACCCTAAATATGCTGGAGCTTGTGTGAGTTGGCTACCCTGTTCTTTGTTATTGTTTTGGTGGTTTGATTCAGTTGGCAAATGCAAGCACCGAATATTTCATTCTCCAGTCAGATTTCTACCATAATCGTTGGGAAAACGCATTTTGAAACAGATTAAACACGCTAGATCAGTACAAACAAATCGTGTTTATGTGCATTGTCTGCACGAGCAAGTGATGTCACATTGAGAATGACATTTGAACCATTTTTAATTTGCACGTCGTGCAAACCAACGGGGTTCAAATCAAAAAGTGTTCAGATTAAAAACGGTCAAACAAACGGGGGTCCACGGTACCAAATAGCAACATGCGTATCCCTCGAAGTAGCAATTATGCTTTATGGGGAAGTTCCCTTCTTTTGTCAAAAAGCGCCACTTTGACCAAAACGGAGACATTCCCAACTAAGCCTAAATTTGAAATGACGGTTTAATCGGTACGAAGAATGGAAAACGAGTGTTATGTCTGTTTGTCTGTGACTATAGTTTCCCAACGAAATGATTCTTTTGACTTGCACACTGACAACCTTTGGCTCCTCTGGCGCTAGTATATGTGGACTATAAGCGTTATGCTAGTGCTAGAAGCTAGCTGTTGTGAGTTTAGTGTAGAATTTTATGCGCCTTCAGCGACATCATCACTATATAGTTTCCCAACTAATTGGACATAAGTTTTATTCAAGTGGGGACCTTTCGCTTGGATGTCTGTTCCCTGTGGTGCGCATTCACACGCGTCCGGAACGTCACATCACGGAACGTCAACGCACTCGTGTGAATGCGCTCATTGAAAATGCAACCATCACTGACTTTCCGTTACGACACGTTGTCGTTGATGGTTGGTGATGGTTAGTGTTTTTCCAAGGAAAAAATTGAGAAAAGCGATTATCGAGTTCGTAATTTGTTAACAGTTCTCAAAATTTTTTGATGCGCAGAAATTGTGTGTAGACTTCTGGTTTTTTGACAATTCGTGCTTTGTGCTGAATTGTCAAAATGCAATGCTACCAACCTATGACAACTTCCTTCTTTTTCGGTCTTTTCGACGTACAACGTGCGGATCAATAGGAAGGTGATTTGTTTTGTTCTACAAAATAGCTTAAATTGTAGTCAAAATTGAACTAATTCCATCTAATAATACAATTTTAGATGCCTGCTGAAGTGAAAACAGCCCCGGCACCGAAGGCGCCGGTCGCCAAGAAGGAAAAAGTGGTTAAAACTAAGAAACTGCCTGCGGTTCCGGAATCGAAGTTGAAGGCAACTAAAGCCAAGACCATTGGTCGTCCGGGAGCTGTACGTCGGCGCCGACAGCTGCACGCTGTTAAGCTGCTTCGCCGGCGTCAGAACCTCCTGAGGGCGGCTAAGTATACTAAGAAGTATCTGAAAATGGATCGTGAAGTCGTGGAGAAAGCGAAGGAGGCTAAGAAGGCCGGCAATATTTATATTCCGGCAGAGCCGAAGGTAGCCTTCGTTGTTCGAATTCGCGGGTGAGTGAAAGTTTTGTGTTACTCGAAACGATTATCGGCATAAAATTGCATATGTGCACAATGCGAATTGTGTAATTTGGCAAATATTAAGTGAATCTAATCGAGATGTAATTTTTGTTACCGTCGCTTAGAACAAACTTGTAATTATGTACTCGAAAAAGTGCGAAGTGTAAATCGATAGAATGTGGTTTTGTTCGATACGTAATACGTTTCTTGTGATTTTCAGTATCAACAAAGTTGCTCCGAAGGTACGCAAGGTGCTGCAGTTGTTCCGTCTTCGTCAGATCAACAACGCTACTTTCATCAAGCTGAATAAAGCCACGAAGAATATGCTTCGTATTGCTGAGCCGTACATTACCTACGGATACCCTACGCTGAAATCGGTTCGCAGTTTGATCTACAAACGTGGGTTCGTCAAGGTAAGTGTGCTATCTTATTCAAAAAATGTGAAATACTTGCGAATAGCGAAGCGAGTTTCACTTGTTAGCAACAAAAAGAAGTGTTATTACCCCACATTAAAAAATGCATATAATCGGGTTTAATTTTACATGTGTTTTCGTATCAGGTATGTTTATAAACATATACCTAAACAATTCGAAACAGATACTTAAATTAACTTGTTAAAAAAACTTAAATGCACTAAATCGCTATTTTTATAATTTTGACATGTGTTAACCACGTTTAGTTTTTTTTGCCGAAGCATGGTGTTGAAAATTTTCAAAAATTAAAAAATGAGTACAGAACAACTGAATAAAACAGTCTCCATTTTCTGACGGTTCATTACAGTAGGTTGTATCTGTAAAGTTTTTTTGGATTATTTCGCGTAATTGTAAAATTTCATTAGACTTGTAGCGTTTTTGTTTTTTAACCTGGCTTAGTTCCAGACCACTGAATAAAAAAAATATTTTCGGGAGAATAAACAAATGTTTTCAGGTTGTCGGGTTCTCCCGAAAATGTTTGTTTACTCAGTGCTTTTGTTGGAACTAACCTAATAGCGTTCTTGTTTTTACCTAGGTCCAACCTAGGTTTGCTCTAGTTCCAATCGAACGGCTGTCAAAACGTTTGTTTTTTTTTTCACTCAGGTTGAACTTAGTTTCGCTCTGGGTTGAACTTTTTAGACGACGGGTTCGCTCTGGGTATTTTTTCAGTTTCAACCCCGCCATGAGCCATACACTGGCAACCTGAAAACGTTTGTTTATTCTCCCGAAAATGTTTGTTTATTTAGTGGTCGGTTTGGAACCAACCCAAAAACGAAAACGCTATAAGTTAAAAAAACAAGGCTATAACTACAACCTGAGTGAAAAAACAAACGTTTTGACAGTTGTTCGATTGGAACTACGGCGAACGAAGTTTGAACCTAAGCAAAAACAAAAACGTTATAAAAATCTTTAATTTGGAAAACGTTTGATTTGAAAATCGAAATGACAGTATTGATAGGAGATAGGGGCTGAAACACAAATAGACGAAATCCAAATGGCCGAATTTCAGCAACAGTCAAGACCGAAAACCGAAATTATATTTGACCGAATCTCAATTTGGTCGGATCAGGAAATGCCGAACCGCTAACCCCCTCGAAAGGCTTGGCATGAAAAGACGAATTTTATCGGAATGCCTAATATAACTATTCAAATAAAAAAAAGCATTTATCAATTGGAAAGCAGTTAACATATACCGTTTTTGTTTTTCAACCTGGGTTAGTTCCAACTTGACCACTGAATAAACATTTTTGATTTGTCCGTGTATTGCTTACAGCGGGGTTGAAACTGTGAAAAAAAACCCAGAGCGAACCCGACGACTAAAAAGTTCAATACAGAGTGAAACTAAGTTCAACCTGAGTAAAAAACAAACGTTTTGACAGCCGTTCGATTGGAACTAGGGCGAACCTAGGTTGAAAAACGCTATTAATTGAATCCGAACGAGCGGCAGCGAGTAAGTACAGCATATACCCAACAGTTGTGCAGGTTGAAGGCGGGAAGAATATGTCATTCGATCATTAGATCTTTTATGCCATTTGTTATTTCGGCCTCTCATGATTCTGCCATGTGTGTTTCGGCCATTCGTGGGTATTCCGCATTGTAGTACGGTAGCGTATATCTTTTTGCCAGGATGTTAGGCGTCCGTCTTCCATTAGGCCAATTCGAAATTATTATAAATTTTAGAAAACTAAAAGTTGAAGATTATTTTTTCTTCCGTACTAAATGTATGGGAAACTCTGCACCAGTATTCTATGTTCAACAACCTATTTTGGAAACTAGAAAACTACTACGTTATGTTTATACTTTTGCGCTTATCTACTGAAAAACTACTTTAATTGAGTTCAAAGCTAACCACGGGTGCGGAAGGTCGAACAGATGAAGAAGAAGAGGCTTACACTAAATTTTTGATTAAAAATTAATTCACATTTGAATATGTTTCATTTGAACAATTATGAATTTACCAGGATTATCAACGTTTCCCAAATGGGGGTTCGTGAACCCGCAGGGGTTTAACAAAAATTTAGCTCACAGTAAAATAACATACGGAAATCTCGAACCAAAAAACTTTGGGAACCACTACTCTATATATCGCAACAATCTAACAGGAGTATTTAAACATAAAATTATTTAAATGGTTTAATAAGATTATTCAGACATACTTTCAGGAATGCTAAATATAGAATTACGCATTCTTCAAATGTTCACATAAATATAGTCAAATGATTTGTATCGTTTCATTTCTAGCACCGACATAGCCGCATTCCGATCACCGACAACTTTGTAATTGAACGCAAACTGCGTGCCGGCTACAAACTGCAGTGCGTCGAAGACATGGTGTACCAGATCTACACGGCCGGTTCCCTGTTCCGCAAGGTCAACAATTTCCTGTGGCCGTTTAAACTGAACACACCAACCGGTGGCTGGCGCAAGAAGAACAACCACTACGTGGAAGGTGGTGACTTCGGCAACCGCGAGGATAAGATCAATGAACTTATCAAACGTATGATTTAAGTGAACGTTCAGGATTGACTGCGAGCGAGTTATGAATAAAATTTAAACAAAAGTCACCTGTGCGTTATGATTTATTTGCCTTATTTCACTCAATTCCATCTAGCTAACGGTATTTTTTTTTTGTTTTTAGTTCGATATTTATCTAGCCTCTCATCTCAGTTCGACATCATTTAGCTAACTTATACTAGCGGTACATTTATTTCTGTAGAAAAAGAAAAGTTCATTGCAGTGTCGTTTGGCCTATCAACGTGTTGTCCTGCCTCCTATCTACTCCGATTTTCACCGGTATAAAAAAAAAATCCTGAACGGTGCTGGTAACTCGTGATTTCTGCGTATCTATACCGTTTCTGTCGGTAACAGCTGCTACTTCAAAACAACTAGTCTTCAGCGAATGACCCAGTAGTTTCACATCCGTAGTCCCTAGGGGAGCGCTTGTCTAGTATGTGTTTTATGCAGTTTCGGCATCCAGTAACGGTATACCTATATTCCTTAATCGTGGTAGGTACCTGAAATCAACGGAGTGGCCGGCACGGTAGGATTTCAGCGTAACGAACACCTATTTTCATTCTGCTTTCACTCTACTATAAACTCCTGTCGTATTTTCATTCATGCTACAGAAAAATATACCTATTTTGTAACTATAATACCTAAATCACAAAAATGCAAAAATTATCGATAAATTGCATTAAACAGTCTAAATTATCTCAAACTGCATAAGGTACAGCTAATATCAAGTTTTGTTCCCCGAATTAACAATGCTTTAGGGTGAACAGGTTATTTTTCGGGTGCCAGTTACGGTTATGCAGTTTATGTAACTGTAGAAACTCAATGAAGTATTCCACCACGCACACATATAAGGATTTTTTGACATTAGCTGAGGCCCTCGCTGAGGCTGTTTGCAGTAGGAATAATATCAAAAACATCAAATATCAAACTCCCGGATCCTCTCCTCCACTCTTCGCTCCCCTCTCACTCCTATACATATCCGATCCTCAGCTAATGTCATTCTGGTTAGTGACGAAACCGCAAATTACTTCATTGGAACATACATCTAGAGCAAGCAGTAACTTTAGTTACTATATATATAGTTCGGCGGATAGAAAACCAGGCGAATTGGCATCCCTGATTTATGAAATTAAATTTGAAATTGTGGTGAAATGTGCAGGTTTTTACGAGAAATAATCACTGGCGGGTGTTGAAAATGACTAGTTCTATGAAAATAAAATGTGTATTTTTAACATTACTCCTGCATTTTGGATTTTGAAAAGCTTTTGACGTTTATTTGGTTCCCAATTTTCTATCCGCCGAACTATATATATAGTAACTATAGCAGTAACCAAAGCAACAAATGCTCTATGGATATGTAAAAGAACTTTTGGTAAGCAATGGGGACTGACACCGAAGATGATCCATTGGATCTATTCGGCCATCGTGAGACCCAGGATTACCTATGCTTCGTTGGTCTGGTGGCCAAAAACGAAAGAGAAAACTACCCGAATAAAGCTGGAAAAACTTCAAAGGCTAGCCACTCTCTCAATAACAGGTGCAATGAGAAGTATACCTTCGAAGGCATTGGATGTTTCACTCTATATACTTCCATTGCATCAGTCGATACAATTAGAAACTGAAAAAAGTGCTCTGAGGATCAAAAGGTCAATAAACCTTTTTGAAGGGGACTTAACCGGTCATCTCAGTATTCTAAAAACTTTTAGTATTAATCCTCTTGTAACCAGTAATGAAGATTGGATGGAGAAAAAATACAACTTCAACCGAATATTTCGTGTATTTGAACCTAGACGTGATTCCTGGAAAGATGGTGGTCCCGATATTCGTCCAGGCTCGACAGTTTTCTATACAGATGGTTCAAAAATAGACAATCAAGTAGGAGCAGGAGTAACTGGCCCAGGAATAGACATGTCAATTTCTATGGACAGATGGTCAACTGTATTCCAAGCTGAAATACAAGCAATTCTAGAATGTACGACTGCGTGCTTGCGCAGGAACTATAGACATTCAAATATATGCATCATGTCCGACAGCCAAGCAGCTCTAAACGCGCTAAAGTCGGCGACATGTACATCAAAACTTGTCTGGGAATGTATTCAATCACTCCAAAAATTGTCTTGTCGTAACCAAGACAAGTCAACCAAGTTAACTCCGCCAGTGACGGACCTTCGCTGATGAACCGCCACGGGTGGCTCCCTAAAAAGCGTGAACAAGTGATGGGGAAATTGGATCGGGACCCGAGCTGTCTGTCACAAGCCAGAATAAAGGAGGAGTGTTGAGATTTGTCGCTCGGCGTGCAGCTCTGGATGGCTCCATGGTAAATTTATGGTGGATCCATCCGGAACTGCACATCGAGTCTCTTCCGCGGCAAATCTTGTAAAAATCTTTTGCTCTCAATGTAGCAAGTAGTCTAGGAGCATGCTACATTCTGAGCAGAGTGCGGAGGAGGACCCCAATCCTCGGTGTAACGCGACCCGTGCCTAGGGATGAATGCTTGGGGGGGTCTAATAAAGTTTCCCAAGGCCGAACGGAGCCTGCATGGTACCAGAGCACCCTGTGCAGTAATTGCTCCCTCTGTTCCAAGCTGGTAAACAACCGTTGGTTTTCTCCCCAGCAGAGTACAACCATCGCCATGGATAACCTTGAAAAAATAATTGATGGGGCAACCAACGATCTCCAAGAGTTGGTGATAAACCTACTCCGGTATGTGTAGAGGTGGCGACCGACGGTAGACCGGAAGTGCGCAGTCCGATCGTCACGGACGATACTGGCGAAGTGATGGACACAGGGATGGAAGAGGACTTTAACCTCGACAGCATATCGCTGGAAAAAGGACTCTCGGATTCATCCCTGATCCTGAATTCACCAGCGCAATCTTGGCTGTAATTTCGGTAATCGAAAAGTTTTTCTTCAGTGCATGAAAGCTTGGAAAGCTATGTTTATGGAAGACGTTTGCACTTCTAAGCAAAATATAGTTTCGCACTAACAAATCTATATCTGTGAACAGGGCTAGTGTTTAAGTAATACTTAAGCCTTTTTTGCCATTCTCAGCTGTAACGGAAAAGTAAATAATAATTTTCCGTGGCATAATTTGAGACAAAGTCTGTAGCTCGGCGTTCTGTTTTTGTTGGGAAATTTTTGAAAACCTTCTAATTACATCCGCGAAACAAATTTCCAGCAGGAAAACCGTTATCATCGATTATATGTCATTATTATCAACCCGAGAAACGGGAAAAATTGGCAATACTTAATACCGATTAAGTTTATTAATTTTTTTAAAGAAATATTTACTCGCTATATGAAATAAAATCGCTTTGAGTTTAATTTTGAACAGTAATAGCACAAAGCTTCATAGACAGTGGTTTCTTCTAACAGGGATAACATAATAACGGAAATCTGACGGTTTATCAGTGCTTGACGTTGATCTACAAATATTGAAATATCTTGCATAGTTGCAGCTAAAACCTGTTCGATCTTGTAGAGGGCACTTTGAACAATTATTCTGTGTATATTTTAGCTTGGAAGTCGGTGGAACATTTTTTAAATCAGTAATCAAAGTTGGAGTTCTGTTTTTTTGAAGGACAATATCTATGTCGTTTCTATGGGGCGATTTCTTAGGAGTGAGGTCAAAATGAATTCCTTCTATAACCAAAATTTATTCTACTAATCTTGATTGTTATTCTCCATTTTAAAGATTTTGATTACACAAACTATGAAACTTTTACGAGCGTGAAGAATAACCTTCAAAAATGAAAGCAAAATTTGTAAGTAAAATCTACTCTGCAACTTGACAGTTTGAACGCTTGTAATAGTAGTTGTGACGCTTTCCCAAGCAAACTAATACTTGTTTATATAGCAGAAGGCATCTATAAACAATTTTAAATACTTAGTATACCCGATTAAAAAAAGTGAAAAATGATTTTTATCTATGGCTCAACGCACTGTGCGTCGTTGCCATTACGGTGGTAGTCCCGACGACTAGAGGGAAGCAGGAGAAAGTCGTTGCGTCCGCCTACTTTCCAGGGGACAAGGACGAATTACCACCGGCTGAGGTTGCTGAACTTGTGCGGTACTTCAGGGCAGTCAACAAACCGTACGTGATAGGCTGCGACGCAAATGCGCACCACACGATATGGGGCAGCTCGGACACAAATAAACAGGGATGAGTACCTACTTCAATATCTTACTTCTAATGTCAATGTAATCAATACAGGGAATGACCCCACCTTTATAAACGCTATCAGACAAGAGGTCCTAGACCTTACTCTATGTAGCGCCTCTATAGCTGAAAAAGTCAAAAATTGGCATGTCTCTGATGAACCAAGTTTATCAGACCACTGACATATCATTTTCGACATCGAGGCTAATCCTCTAAAGAGAGAACAATTCAGGAATCCGAGGAATACCAATTGGAGTTCCTTTAGGGATCATCGGATTGCCTCACGTAGTTCCTGTCACAATAATACACGAACTCCAGTTGAGCTGGATATCGCCGCTAGTGACATGCAATGTAGGATCACAGACGCGTATAACACAAACTGTCCCGAAAACACGCGAACAGTTTGCCGTGATGTGCCCTGGTGGAATGAGACGCTTAGCAATCTCCGTCGGAAGGCAAGGCGTCGGTTCAACAGGCCCAAAATTACGTCTAACTGGGAAGACTACAGAGCTTCCTTCACCAAATACAACGCTGAGCTACGCAGAGCCAAAAGGAAATCACGAGTTAAATTTTGCGCAAGCATTCAAACTCTGCCAGAGGCTACGTGTCTGCAGAAAGTGATGTCCAAGGACCATTGCAATCAGAGATGCCAGAAGTGAAGACATGTCTTCATTTTGAAGACATTTTTGTTACAAAAAAGTGAAATGTCTTCGCTTGAAGACATGTCTTCACCATGCAATTTAAATGGGCGGAAAGACGAAGGAAGACAAATGAAGACATTTTTGCTTGATTCGTGAAGACTTTTCAAAAAATCACCTGGCATCCCTGATTGCAATGGCCTTGGGCAATTGAAAAAAGAGGATGGGAGTCTCACTGTTACCACCAGGGAAACTCTGGAAGCTCTGATGAACACGCACTTCCCTGGTTCGACAGTGACCACTGGACAAAACATAGGCGGGCAACAGTGGAATGGGTCCATTACACAATGTGCCAAATGATTCGGTTCTACTTGCACGCCGATTGTTTACGGAGGCGGTCCGGGCGGTTCAGGTCCGGATGGTATTCTACCGATTTTCTTACAAAAAACGGACGGTGTTATAATGTCCGAGCTCATCAACCTCTTTCGAGCCAGTTTCACTTTGGGGTATATCCCAGAGAATTGGCGGAAAGTAAGGGTGGTGCTCATACCTAAGGCTGGCAAAAAAGACAAAACCATGCCTAAGGCTTTCAGACCGATAAGTCTGACTTCAACGCTTCTTAAGCTGATGAAGAAAATCTCGGATAACTATATCCGCAATGAGTTTCTGAAAAACTCTCCGTTACATGTAAATCAACATGCATACCAACACGGTAAATCTACGGTCCTGGGGATTGGGGATTGAAACCTGGGGATTGAAAACTCAACTAGCCTTCTGGTCATATACTACTATTGCACGGCCTAGGATAATCTATGCTGCAGTCGTATGTTGGCCAAAGGTGAATGAGGTGACAGCCCAAGCCAAACTTCAGCGCCTGGCCTGTCTTACAGTTACCAGTGCCATGCGTACAACACCTACTGCAGTCATGGAGGCAACGCTATGCTTATTGCCTTTGCATCTTCATGTGAAGAAGGAAGCAGAGCTCGGCGCACTACGGTTGCAAAGGAGTAAAACCATACTCGAAGGTGACCAAATCGGTCATCTTCGTATACTTCGGGAATTCAATCTGACACCCTTAGTAACTTCAGTCTCTGACTGCATGGAAGCCAGGTCCAATATGGACGTTCCATATGAGGTGATTGAAACAGATCGCTTATTGTGGAATGAATGAATGAAGGGCCAGATCTTCCATCTGGAACTATCTGTTTTTTTACAGATGGTTAAAAAATGGGGGCCTGCACAGGCTCCGGAGTCTACGGACCCGGCATCAGGGAAACTATCTCATTAGGAAAGTGGCATACCGTTTTTCAAGCAGAAGTATATGCGATATACATCTATGCAACAATATGCTTGAAACGAAAGTACAGGCATGCGAAAATCGGTATCTTGACGGACAGCCAAGAAGCACTACTCAAGTCCGCCAAATGCGTGTCCAAATTAGTTTGGGAGTGCAGCACAGCATTGAGGGAACTCTCCCGCCAAAACAAAGTTTTATTACTTTGGGTGCCCAGTCACTGCGGAATCGAGGGCAATGAATTTGCTGACAACCTGGCAAGACAAGGATCAGCTCAGCAATTTATTGGTCCTGAACCGTTTCTGGGTACCTCCACATCCGCCGTTAAAGGCATGGAAAAAGCTAGAAATAGTATCCCGTTGGAATCAAACACAGGGTTGTAAACAAGCTAAACAGCTCATCTACCCAAACCCTGCAGTAGCTAAAAAACTACTCCATTTAACTCGTAGTGAACTACGCACGATCACGGGACTCCTAACAGGACGCAGCCCCGCTCTTTATCATTTAAAGAATATCGGCAAGGTATCATCCGACACCTGCCGCTTTTGTAACTCTGAACCTGAAAGTTCAGCGCATCTGCTCTGCTATTGCGGAGCTCTTGCATTATCAAGGCACAACTTCTTAGAAAGTTTCCTTCTTACTTCATATCAGTTATGGAGCCTAAATCCCAGCACGGTCATTGGCTTTATAAACCATGTAGTACCGAATTGGGGCACAGGATTTCAACTATTCCGCTCAACTCCATCAATGGGTATGAACGATCCGTAAACTGTGTACAGCAAACGGGGTCTGCCACAAAAGACGATCATTAAGACTGTTGCAGTGGCCTTTTAACCCATTGCCCTTCTGGCATACAAACATAATGCAAGCGGCGATGTTTAAGATGCTTTTGACATCGATTGTGACAATGGCACGATACATACCTCACTTGCCCCCTGCCTCTACTGTCTCATAGGCTTCTCGGCCCTCTCTATAACGGACTTCATGGCATTGACAGTGGACTTTCCCTTAAAAATCCAAACTGCGTCCACACCCCTGCCAGCCAAGTAACACCTTTCACAACAGGCGTTAGCCTGTTTAGGATTACTCGCTCTAGTAACTTGCGTAATTTGTCAAGTAGGCAAATCGATCTGTACGATGAGGGATCCCCTGGTGGTTTCCCGGCTTCGGTAGCAGTCACAGTCGTTGAATTTTCAATCTGTCTGGAGTGTCTTTCTAAACATATCAGGGAATGGATGGCCGGCTTGCACAGGCTGAGCTCCTCATTCGTGACCAGAATGAGGGTGTCATTCGCTTGACTATACGGGGTCGGAGGCCACCTCGCTGAATTGTGTTGCGGGAATAGCACTTCCACGATGAGTTTCAGTTTTTGTGGGCAGGTTTTCAGCAGAATAGATGCACCAATCATCTTTTTCATCACAACCTGATAAGCACCACCCCAGGCATCTGGATCGAATTCTACTTAGCATTCGGTGCATTTCTCGATATTGAAGGGGTCTTAGGTGAAGCTTCTTATCAGTGGTTCGAAGCCCATACTGGTGCGGTCTAATTTTCCCACACGCGTGCTCGTTCTAACGATCATGCTGGCATAAGCATCACTTTCGAATTCTCGCTCTTATTCATTCATGTACTGCGACTTTCCAAGTGGTCGCTTAGTTGATTTCGAGGTACGATGCTGGTCTAACAAGCCAGTCATCGTATGTTCGAATCTCGACTAGGCGATGCTGCTATAGTCAGTAGGATCGTTGCACTAGCCCCGTAACTGGCCATGTAGCCTGTCCTAACAGTACTCTAATAGCCGGCTGCGAAGTGTGTCGATAAAGAAGGGTCATGTTCTCAACAGAACGTTTATACCCATGGCTTTGTCTTTCCAAGTGTATATTTAGCTAGCAGCCACGGTCGTCGCTCTCGCTCGTCATTGTAGCCCGAACATCTGATTCCGATCACTCGCGAGGGCTCGGACTCGCACCCGCGTGTAGAATCGTGGACGTAAGATTAAGAAGAAAAAGGAAAATTAATGCGAAATTTGTATCCCAGTGCGCCACTAGCTCTCACTGGCAGCCGGCTGCTCACGAGTTGTTCGCCTCGTCAGCGAGCTATGTAAAAAGACGCTACGAAGCTGCGTTCGCGAGTCTGTAGGTAGTACGGAATGTTTGCGCACGGCAGTGGCGTATGCGTTGGGTGCTGTGCTTCTTATACTCGCTCGCGTGAATAGACATCGCTCGATTTGCATCATTGGTTTGGGTTTCTATGGGCTAACTAAGGGAATGCTCTATAAACGAAAACAGTAAGTCAACATTGAACCGCCCAACTCAATGTTTTGCTTTTTTTCTTTTTTTTTCACGCTATGGTACTGCATTGGAATTTGACAGCTTGGAAGCACGATATTATCTTCTGTCAAATATAATGCAAGGGATAGCAGAGCGCATCCCCTCGGCTAAGAGTAAGTTTAGAGATGTGATATAATAGAGTGAATAAAAATACAATTGTAGTGATATCTACAGATTTTAATTGAAAAATGTTAAAAAAAATTTCCTTTTCATGCAAAATGAAACGGTACAGCAGAAATACAATAATTTTAACATACATTCTTTTTTGGTCAAACACACTCGATGCGCATATGTCAGTGCAACTAGAAATGATGTCTCTTTTTTAAATTGAAAAATAGGCATAATTTTGTCGATTTATCAATTTCGTAACCAATGTTTCCTTCGTTTCATACAACAATAAATGCTTGTACAGAACATTTTTGTCAAAACCTTTCGCACACGCATACATCTACACAAAAAAGTTCACATAATTTCTAATTTTCAGACAGCAGATAGTTTCTTGATTGAAAAACAAATTGTACAAGTGAATGTATAAATTACTTATCTTTAATGCGTGGGTGAATACATCTACAATCTAGTGTTTCATATTAATAAGTTACATGTCTACTGTCATAAAAACTTGTTTGTTTCTGTTTAAAGATAGAGTTACCGATAATGTTAAACAATAACATCAGATTTTACAGCAATTGTGTTTTCGATGTCAAAGCAAATGGTTTCGATTTCACATTCCGACATTTTTTTGCTGTTTTCTTACGGAAACAAATACGACAGATTTCATAAAATTAGCTCTCTAAACATTTTTTTACACACGAACTTCGGTTGCTGTAATCCGAAGTTTGTGCGAAACCTGCCATTTAGTAGGTGTTTAGAAAATGTTACACAGTGATACGCTTATAACTACAATTACGCAAAATCGGAGTCTGAATCGATCTGATAGTCCGATTCACTCTGCTCGGATTCAACAATAGCCTTCTTTTTGGGTTTCTGCAAAATAACCGAGTTAGTAATTTCTAATAATCAGTTAAGTATAGATTTAAGCTTACCTTCTTCGGTTTATCTTCGTCGCTACTGCCCGTACTGTCTTTCTTGCGTCCGCGTTTCGCAGCTGGTACCTTGGCGGCAGCGTCACTCTTCGGACCAAGTTTTCGCTTTGCAGCGGGTTTTTTGGGCTTCGCCGGAGTAGCATCCAAGTTAATCACATCCTCTTCTGGCTCACAAAAGCTGTCATCCTCTAGACCACCGGTAGTGACCGGCTGTTCATTAGCATATCGTTTCTCCGGATTGTTATCGAACATTTCATCGTCCGATTTATCAAAATTATCATCTTCGTCGTCGTTGAATGAATAATTTATTTTCTGGTAAAATGAGAAAAATATTGTTGTCATTTCAGCCGAGTTCTGGGTCACCAGTGATACATAATTTATTATTAGCAGTTGCTTACCTTAGAAGCTGCTCGCCTTTCAGTTTTTTCGCGAGTGGGAACATTAACGGCCGCTCCGAAGTCATCACTGTTATCCGAAAGACCCGTATCCTCATCATCAGAGTTCTTCTTTTTCTGTCGAACAAAATAAAATAGCTCAAAAGTTAGGCTAAGAGTGACAACAACCCATTAACTTACCCTTCCTTTACCAGCTCCTTTTCCAGCAAAGTTCAACTTTGGCTGTTTCAGGCCGTCTTTCTCTTTCTTTTCTTTTTTAACCTTTGGTTCTTTGGGTGCCTTCGGTTCTTTCTTCACTTTTGGTTTTTTGCCCTCAACCAATGCATCAAACTCGTCTTCTGCTCCACCCTCGCCAGGTTCTTTTTTCTCTTTTTTCACCCTTGGTGCTCCCGTGCTAATAGCGGCGGCTTTTTCGTACTTTTTAATCAGCTCATCCGTAAGCTTGAACTTCACTTCCTCGCCAATTTCGCTAGGTTTCGTTTCATCGATTGCTGCCTTCTTTCCGGAAGACTTGATTCGACCACCACCTGCTTTGGGCGCTCCGCTCTTCAGTTTCTTTTCGGTGTTGATGGCATCTAACCTTTCCTTTTCCTCTACCTCGTCCAGTTTCTTCGAAAGTGCATCCAAATCATCTATCCACAAAACCTCTTTGGTTTTGTGTTTCAAGGCAGCCAACTCGGCAAGCTTAGTATCGCGCTGCTTCAATAACTCGTTCTTCCTTTCATCTGTCAGCATCCACATAGACATTCCGAGCAGATAGTCATATTTCTTAACATCTGTTAGCTTCTGGAAAGCTTTCTCCGGATCAACAGGCTTTTTGGAAGACTTTCCAGGTTTAACGTCTTCAGCTTCTTCTTCGTCTTCAGCAGGCTCCTCTGCTTCTTCCTCCTCTTTGGCAACATTGCGTTTCCACTCCTTGACCGGATCTGGCCGGTAACCTCGCTTGATCAGCTCATCAATCATCACTTTACGTTTCTTGTTCTCCACCACCAATGTGCGGTCGCATTTCTCTACAATGAAACGTGCCTGATCGGTAAGTCGGTCAGCTTCGGCCTGTAACATTCCCTCTAAATATGCTTTACGCTTGCCATAGTATTCCAAACGCAGTTTGTAATATTCATTGAAAATATCGTTGGCATGGTCGTACCGTTTCAAATAGTTTTTATCGTCGAACGCGTGCATACTAGACGTTGGAATAGAACTGGTGAGTTTAAACACTCTATGGAAACCGCCGTCCTCCGCGTAAAGCTTATCGTATTCTCCAGGAAGGAATGAAATCACAAACCGGATAGTTGTATCGGTATTGTACTCCTTATAATCAGTGATGACAGCCTTTTGCTTGTCTGAACCATGCAACAACGGTTCCAATACATTTTCTTTGTACGTCTGAGTCCAGGTACCGATGGGCAGTTCAGATATTTCAATCTTCTGATTATCCAGAAGAGACACATTACCAACAGCTAGATACCGCTGGTGTCCAACAGCTTCTATGGTTCCTCGGAAATTCTTGTACCAAGGGTGTACAATTTTCGGCTCATCACCGTTGAGCACACGGCGAATGTTGGCGATCAGATCACGCGGATTGTGGTTCGGAATTTTGGTTGACCAACCGGTGCCAATACCTGTAAGATAAAACATATTAACTTTAAAACAATCACCACCAAGAGAATATAAGTGTCTTCTTCACCTTCACTTCCATTTACCAGCACCATAGGAATAATCGGTAGGTACCAAAGCGGTTCAATTTTCTGATTATCTTCGTACTGTACCTCAAGCAGTGGGTCATCCAACGGGTGGAAAATAAGTCTCGTTAGTTGTGACATCATTGTGAAAATATAACGCGGACTAGCGCTATCTTTGCCACCGCACAGACGAGTACCAAATTGACCACCGGGGTATAGCAGATTGATATTATTGCTGCCCACAAAGTTCTGTGCCAAATTTACAATGGTCGAGCACAGCGACTGTTCACCGTGATGGTAAGCGGACTGTTCGGCAACGGATCCAGCCAACTGGGCTACCTTTACTTCACGTTTGTCATTTCGTTTGAAGCAGGTAAACATAACTTTGCGTTGACCTGGTTTCAATCCATCCACCATACAAGGGATAGAACGAACATTGTCCGAGTTGGAGAACAGTACCAATTCCAGATTGACAAATTCCTTGTAGGTGATAGCTTTGGTGGTTTTAGTGTACAGATAGCGTTCAGGGAGGCCAACTTGCTTACGATGGCGGTTCTCTTCCATATGGGTCGTAAGCCATTCCTTACGCTGGTCAACGCACTTCTTGGAGAACGCCATAGTAATTGCATCATCGTCGGAGCTGTTATCATACTTAAAAAGAATCCGATGGCGTTCCATATTCTGGAAGTATTCCTTCGCCTCCTTAGAGGTTGAAGTACCCAAACCCTTATAGTATTTGATATTATAAGTATGAGCATTGGCCGTTTCGCTTTTCCATTCTTCAAATTCCGGCAGCGAGAAGAATGATAGTTCTTCACCGTTTTTCTTGCTGGCTTTTACGATTGGCGTGATAAACTCCTCAAGGAATGGCAGACGCAGCAATTCCGGCCAGTTTGTATGGATGAAATTGATTAGCAGACCTTTGATATGGGAACCATCCTGATCTTGATCTGTCATGATCATCACCTTACCGTAGCGAAGAGTTTTTAAATCGTCAATCGTAAGGTACTTCTTTTTGTACTGCAGACCTATGATCTTGATGAGATTGTTAATTTCAGCATTCTCCAGAATCTGCTTATGAGTAGCTTCTCGTACGTTGAGCAATTTACCACGAAGTGGGAATACTCCATAGGTATCACGACCGACCACGCCCAGACCCGAAACAGCCAAAGTTTTAGCTGAATCTCCCTCGGTAAGAATAAGTGTACAATTAAGTGAATTTTTCGAACCAGCATCGTTAGCATCTTCCAGCTTGGGAACACCCTTAATTTTAGACTTTTTAGAACCAGAAGTCTTACTCAGTTCCGTTTGCGCTTTGAATTTGGCCCATTGCAGGACAGATTCGACGATTCCGCTCTTGGAAATAGTAGTGATAAACTTCTCCGATAGAGCACATTTGGAACCAAAACTCTTACTTTGCAACGTCATATTTTCCTTCGTCTGTGAATCGAAGGTCGGATTGACAATCAGACAATTGATAAAGACCCACATATGATTCTTAACTTGGAATGGCTTGATGTTGATACCTCCTTTGTTCTTTTTCTTCAGTACCTCAATCAGCTGCTTGACAATCATATCCGTTACATAGTCAACGTGACGACCACCTTTGGTTGTGGCGATCGAATTTACGAATGAAACTTGCTGGAAGCCTTTATCCGACAGAGTTACTGCGACTTCCCATCTTTCATTCACATTTTCGTAGCAAATCTTTACAGCGCCACCGATCTCGTCCTGTTGATCCTTAATATACAGATCGATGTAGTCTTTGAAAGATTTCACCGGAAGTTTCTTTCCGTTCAAGAAAACACTGACACCACGCGTTGATGCTGCCACATCGAACGCACGACGCGACAGCAAACCCACAATATCGTCATCCAATTTTTCCATTTTAAACTTTTTCAAATCCGGACTGAATGTAATCTTGGTGTAGTCTTCTCCAGTATAATCTTCCTTGATCTTCGGTTCGGTAGCCTTGCTCATGTTGTCACCCCAGCTTTGTCTGAAACATTTTTTGTATTGCCTGGTCGCCGTTTCTACCGTAAACTTAGTACTGAAGATGTTACACAACTTTGCTCCATAGCCGTTTCTGCCACCAGTGACTTTCTCCTCCTCATCGTTGTAGTTAGAGGATGTTAGGAGATGACCAAAAATCATGGTAGGCACATACATTTTTTCCTCCTTGTGCATCACCACCGGAATACCCTGACCATTGTTCCAAATCGAGATCGTATTGGTCTCCTGATTGATCTCCACCTTGATCGCATTCATTTTTGCATCCCGCTGCTTGTTATCGGCTGCATTGACCAAGATTTCGTCAAAAATCTTGTACAGACCCGGGACAAAAGTGATTTCTCGCTGAACCATCTTATTAGCTTCCGCATCGTACACCCACATGGTTTCCTTCAGCTGTTCCACTGAACCGATGTAGGTATCCGGACGTAGCAGGATATGCTCCAGTTGCGATTTCTTCTGGTAAATCTTCTCGATCGATTTGCCACCGATCTTCGGGCTTTGAGTAACGGCTCCTGCCCCGCCGCCATTCTGTTGAGCAGCGAACGCTGCCTGTAGATAAATAAAAAAACAAAAATAAAGTCAGTGAAATACGAGGTACATAATAGGAAAATCATGTAATTGCATTAAAGGTGACTTCTTTTTGAAAATCGTAAAATTTGTTTATTTGTTTGTAGACAAAATATTAACAGGCCTTGTGGCCCAATTTACAGACTTAACCTACAAATTCCGTACTATGGCTAAAAAGCGCTTTTCGGTTGACGTCAAAGTCGAAGCTGGAACGAAAACAGTTAGAATGGCGGTTGTAGACCAGTAACCGTACCAAAAGTACTGTAGTCATTCCGTCGATGCAGCACGGGATAGAAAGGGGCTATTGCGTAAGGTACGACTCCAAACGTATATGTCAAGGCTTTCCAGTATAGACGGGCAATCCGCTCGCCAGGTCAACAAATCGGAGACAATTATCGCTCTATTCACATCAGGATGAATATGCAGTGAGTCTAGGTCAATGAGTGTATAGCGTTGCTCGTTGCTTGGTAGTTACAAAAGATTATTCCACAAAGGTCTCCGAAGAGCAAAACGAATGAATCTCCGCTGCACTGACTCGATTCGGCTAACTCCATTTTGATAGTATGGACTCCAAACTGGAGCTTAATATTCTAGATTGGACTAATGCACAATAGCTATCAAGCAGTCAACATAATTGAAGTTCTTGCCGATGCGCATAATGAACCCAAGTTTTCTGCAAGCTTTGTACACGATAAACGAGATGCGCTGTTTGAAACTAAGCTTAGAGTCGACTAGTGTACCTAGATCCGCAGTTTTCGCGACATAGTGGCATATTTGACAGTCTGTAGTCGTAAATGGGCTGTCTTCACACTTGTTGGGGTTTGCAGCATATTGTTGTCGCCACATCATTTCGCAAAGCGGCTATTTTACAGGCTCCCGAATTATCCCGGGCAGTAATGAGTAGATTCCTGGAAAATGGCCATTTTCCGGACAGATGGAAGCGACAGAACCAGGTCCTATTACCGATGCCGGGAAAACCTTCGGGTATCCCCTCGTCATATAGGCTAATCTGTCTGCTCAATACTGCCGGCAAGGTTCTGAAAAGGGTTATCCTTAACAGGCTCGTACAGTACACTGAGGGCACAAACAGTACAAACGGTCTGTCAAGGAACCAATTCGGCTTTCGAAAAGGCAAATCTACGGTGGATGCCACTAAGACAGCCGAGGTGGCAATCTAGCGTAAGAGGACGGGTATCTGCTATTGCGCAGTTGTCGCGCTCGACGTTGAGTTTTTATACTTTTGAGTCCAACTTGAGGTCGTCTGTAAACAAGAGTCGTCGACCTTTAGGCGGGTGGTTGACATCATTGGAGTAGATACGAAATATTAAAGGGCCGAGATGACTGTCTTGTGGGATTCCTGAATAAGCAGTGAACGATCCTGAGACTCACCTCACCTAGTATTCACTTTTAGGTGGCGATCTAATAGGCGTGAACGAAACCAACGCAGCAACGGACAACATATTCCAAGGTTATTCAGTTTGGTAATGGTATTTTGATGGTTCAATTTATAGTAAGCTGCGGAAAGATCAGTGTAAATAACATCTGTTTGCGACTATCGAAGAGGTCATCGAAGCTATTTATCACGTAGGATGTGTGAGTCAAAAGATTGGTAGTCGTGGAACGTTTAGGCGTAAAGCTCGAAAAAATTTAAAATCGAATTCAGAGCAGATTCCTCTATAATTATTTACGTTTTTCCTGTTTCCCTTTTTATGCACGGGAAACATGTACATATGCCGATTTCTATGGTAAAGGAAAGACACCTGAGTTGATGGATAAGTTGAAAAGATGGCTCGTTGAAGTAGCAAGAATGAGGATGCATTTTTTAGGAAACCAGGTGGTGGGGTATACCGATTGGTCCATCGAATCGAGAAGGCATCCACTTCACGGCGGCCAAGGAATCAATTTTATCACCCAGGAACAGGGATGGAAAAAAATCGCTCCTTGCGATCAAGATCATAGAAGCGATCAGATTCAGATTCATTGACATCACTACTTGTAAGCGACAAACACTTTGTGGCGATCCGAATAGATTATGACAAACCTCATGTCAGATCAAGTTCATTGCATGATTGCGTTGAGAAATATAACAGATACAGACGATTGGCTGTGTGCATCGTATGAATCACAATACATACAACATGTGTGACCTTTTTTCTCGCAGCTAGGTAAGATGTAACACTGTGATCGACTGCTGTGACTGGAGAACAAAATCTTGTGATCAACGCTAAAGATTCACTGTTTGTCATGATCTGTACGGATCGTGATCTGTGCGTGTGGCGATAACTCAGATTTTATCAAAATCACTAATCTTCCATCCCTGCCCAGGAACATAACCGAGGATACAGCGTCATCTCTCCTCCGTTACTCGTTGACATATGTCCGAAAAGATTCAGGATTCCGTTTCAATCTTCACTCGACATTTCACAGGTAGCTTCGAAAACAAGAACGACTCAAGCATACGAACGAATAGTGGATGAGGACTCCTGATGTTGGATGGATTTATGCAAGGGGATACGCTCTCAAATTTACTACTCAAAATTGTTTATTATTATTGTTTACATCAATGAAGTATGCCTCGAAATCAAACAAAGAATTACAACTACGAATAGGAATTTCATGCTGAAAGAAAGTGATCGACAAGCGTCTGGAGTTTTTGAGCATGAGGTGCTGCGTTTAATACCTTGAAATATCTAGATAACCAGGAATAGGTCCTCGAATTCGTGGTAGACTCTGTTTCTGCTTATGACCAAGCCAGCGCACTAAAGAGAGCAAAAGACGATGCAAAATTTTCAATGCGAGTGCACTTTTACTAGATGGTTTTGGATACTCAACTGTAGGGACATGTCATATCAGGTACGGGTTTTACACACAATAATGTATTCGAAAAACTATGTTGTAATGTTATTTAAGAAATATTTAAGATTTTCAAAATGCCATCTTTCTCGATCACACCAACGCTGTTTGATGCTTGCGCTGCTTCGGAGGAGCACAAACTGAATAAATAATAAATGATAAGTAGGTTTTCCTATATATCTCAGTTTAGTTGGCAGAATATTTGTTTATTATATTACTATAAATTCAGTTCGTGCTGCCTTACTGGAGCTGCGAGATAATTTGATAATTAATCAGTTATATATTTCTACAAAACTCGAGGCCTTTGCCACTTGGTGCGGCGTGAACTGTATGATAGTGAAAAGTTCTCAGCAACCACATTTTCCCGAAAGAAAAATCTGTTTCTGTTTTGTTGAGTTATGAAGGCACAGTAATTGAACGTTTTACGTATATCATAGACCTGGGTGTTATCTTAGATTCGCTATTAACGTACAAGCATCATATCTCGTATATTGTCGCCAAAATCTTAAGGTCTTTAGGCTTTATCGCGAAACATTTTTCTGAAATATACCTACTGCCTCAAATCGCTGTGCAACAGTCTTAGTGATCGTCTTTTGTGGCAAGCCCCGATTACTACTGTACACAGTTTACGAACCGGTCATACCCAATGATGGAGTTGAACGAGAATTGGAATCCTGACTACAACAGCGCTGAGAGAATTGAATTGTCCGTTCAGCGTCGATTTCTTAGATTCGTTTTGTGAAAGCTGCGATGGAGGCACCCGTTCCGTCTTCCTAGCTATCAAAACCGCTGTCAACTGATCGATCTGGAACCTCTGCGTGTTCGTTGGGCTACCTCCAGAGCACTGTTTATTGCGGATAGCAAACAGTAGAGAATTGCTTCTCCTGGATGCTGTTGGGACATACTAACAACTGTTCAACCATGGGCGCTGCGGAACAATGCAATGTTGAGATTGCTACCTCGTCGCACTAATTACAGCATGAACGATAGCGCATATCACGTATACTACTCGGAAGATTCGCTTGTTTTTTTTCGAGAAATGCTTATACAGAAAAATATAGATTTACTAGCTGTATCCCGCCTGCGTCGCCTCGCGTCCAATTGAGACCGAATCGGATGTACGCCATGTAACTCAATGAGATGCAACTATGTTACTTTTGCTTAGCTTAAATGCAATCTGGTATAATAAGCCTTTGCAACGCGCCTAACCTCAACTCGGGTTTGAAGTTTTTGTGTGGTTTGTTTTGATTCCCTTTGTAACCTAAATTTATTGCTAGTGGGTTTATTACGTAATAATGTTTTTGTATATTTGTGCGACAAAAGGTAGGTGGGTATGAAATGGGGAAGGCAAATGAGGAGCGTCCAATATAGCTCTAGCTATCCCAAGCCCCTACCTAGCGCCTCCACGTGGCCATAAGCTAGGAGGTGCGATACTGTGTGGTTCCCGGCTGCCTGATCTCATAATCGAGGTTTTGGGCAGACGGTGGAGCCACACGATCTGGTAAGCATAATATAAGTTATTTTAATTATTTTTGTCGTTTTAGCTTATGAAGCATTTACTGCTTTATAGTGAAAACTTTGGCCAATACGAGTGTTAATACTGCACATGGATATTGGATACCAGAAGAAAAATTAAATTAATTGTCAGAAGCATTTATGGAAACTAAAAGGACGCAACTCTATTCCTTTCGAAGGACTGCTGGTGAGATTGTTCTATTTTTACCCATATATACCACATTTCATAAATAAACTAGAATCGGGAAGAGGGAGGGACCATCAGAGCACTTGTTTGAAGCGGTGGGCCTAGGGAGAGTGAAACAGTCAACTTTCTAGGGTTAATCTTGGCCCGATTAACAACACATCATGGATAATGAGCGGGCTTTTCTCCCCACCTGCTGGAGTCATTCTGCATTAAGACGGTTTATTCAACGATTGACTCAGGTGACTTAGCCCTTGGAAGGAGATTCTCTAAATCCCTGGTACGTGTAAGTGATGTTGCTTATCGACCAATTTCCTTTTGGCCCTTCATACAAGAGTTGGGAAGCATGACCAATCGTTGAATATGTTCAACTCTTTTTGACATGATAGGCTCATTGCTATGAACGGATGTTCTGCTAAGGCAGGTGGTAGTACCATATATTCATATTCATTTGTGCGACAAAAGGTAGGTTACATATTACGTTAAATTATAAAAATCGACGTGTTCAAGTGGTAAAACTTTTTTTTGTGAAATGAATAGAAATCAGGCTATTGCAAGCAAGATACAGGATAACCTAAAAGAGCATTCATGTTTTCATGTAGTGCCGGAGCAACATGGTTCGCTAAGACTGAAAGATGTTCGAATCTCTAGATACCTGAACCGATACAAAACAAGCATGAGGATTTTGCAAAGTAGAAAAACATTCCAATAATATGCAAAAACCGATTTAGGACCACTGCTGTGTGCGATTAGCTAAGTCGCCACACCAACTTTTACAGTATTCTTCAAATTTATGCTCTTTCAATTGACTAATTGAGTGTTTATAGCAATTTCTTACAAAACCTGATAAAAATTTAGAAAAGTTTTCAATCGAAAACTAGTTAAAAATTAAATTTACTGAAATTTACTTTTTATGAAATGTACCGCATCTGTCATTTGTTCTCGTTTTTTCACCATCACAGCAGGTAGCGACACGCCGGCAGTTTTTACTCAAAATCGTAAAAGACACGTTTTTCTAAATAAAATTTAAACAAATTTTAACTACGATGTGACTGAATTCCGAAAGCAAAGTTGGCAGCACGGCTGTCGCACCGAAACAAAGAAAGAAGCATAAGCCCACGCTCCAAGAAGCTTCGATCAGCATCAAGTAGGGTAGGCAAAAGGGCAAGAAACTACCCAACTATCCAGTGAGCAAGGCAATCGGCGAGTGTTGATCTCGGGGTGGGAATTGGGCGAAGGAAGCAAATGGAACAAAAATGGCGGCATTTGAAAAATTCCGCCGCAGACGGAAAAGTTTAGCTGGGAGGTTGCATTTTTACTCTTGACCGCTGCAAAACATAATGGCTAAGTGCGAATTTTTACTGACTAGGTATAGAAAACAAAGCTAATTTTTCATGTTATGAATTACACCATTCATTCAAACCGAACATAATATCACGATACAAGCGCTAGCGTTCGGAAAATTGAACTCTGCAAAACCGATGCATATTTTTGAGCCAGGTTAAGGTATAGCAGCTGGGCGTTCAGAGGTAAGGTGAGCTGCATCGTTAGTGCAGTGCAACACATAAAGATGCAATTTTCTCTTTCCTCTCCCACCATCCGCCGGCTCGTTGTCTGTTCCGGTCGCTTGTTAGTAAGCTTTTATTTTCAACCCTTCTAATCAAATGAAGGAATATAACGGGAAAACATTCGTTTGTACTTACCCTAATGTCGCTCATGTTGTTATTTAACAGTTTGCGATATCGAATTAGAGCTCGGAAAATTCTACTTCAAGGCGATTCTGAATTCCCTTTTCGCAATACCGCTGTTCCACTTGCAGATTGATTGCTAGCACTAAAAATCTTCCACCAATTGGTTAAGAGGATTTTGCACTATCAAAAAACTGTAAAAAGACGCTTAATACGCACCAACTTTCACAAGAAAAATGTTCTTATTTTCACTGCATAGACGAGACAAACGCGACAGTGGCTGAACAGCCCAGTAGTAAGCAAAAATCCAAAGAGAGCGTCCGGTTTCCACTCAAAAGACCGCCATTAAAAGATACGAGAGCAAAACTCGCGCACTGTTTGCAGTTGTCCGTCTCCAAGCAAAATGAGTTGATTCGAGAAGCGGCGATCAATCGTCAGGCGAGCGGCTAACGGAATCACCGGCGGCTGGAATGCCATTCAAATTTTCTCAACAGCCCATGCAGCAACTAATCTGTCATAACGTTGCCGGTTTAAATAAATATTATCAACCACTCGTGAAATTTCTTTGTATGTAGTTCTTTATGCAAAAATAAAGCTTTGTGACGATAAATCTTTACGTTTAATTTTCAATAATATCGTTACGAATATTTGAACTCCTTCATAGATCAATACTCGCATTTAAAACATTTTCTTTGTCAGTAATTTGATAAAAATCTTTAAAGATATCCAGCTTTTTACGAGCCATAATGGCGGAAGGCATAATTAGATAGCCTTAGAGAGTCACCATCTTAAACCGAAAATTCCAATCGAACAGAATCAGTTGTCAAAAGTAAGTCCAATCGAACAGGAGACTTGTCAAAACACCGATTAGAAAGCCTTGAAAAGAGAAACGACTAGAGAGCCTGTTAAACATAGAGAGACGCCATCTCAAATCAAGAACATTTTTTGAGTAGACTTTTCTAAACTTTTAGCAGCTTTTTATGAATTATCAAAGATAAACGCTTCAGAGGAAGGTTCCTTGAGGATGTTATTATTATATGTAGCATCGAGAAACTCGAAATCTTTAATTTAAATCGCTGGTTCTCAAAAGAATTGGCAATAACAGACAACAGCAGCATAACTATTTACGGTACGACCATTAACTGTGGTAAAATTATCATGAAAAGGAATTACATATCCAGATTTTATAAAAGTTTTTTATTCCAAATGCCTGTTGATCACAGAATAATCTGCGCGTGCGGCAACACTGACATACGCAGCTGCATTGTTGCTAGATTATTTCACAGAGAACAGACATTCATCTTAGTCTCGCGCGATGTGTAAAATCTGAAACCGCCATTTTGTAAGTAAGTGGTAATCCACCTGTTAAGAGGCGCTCACATCACTAAGAGGGAAAGTGTTTTGCTTAGTTACCGTCGTCAATGTATGTTAAAGCAATCAACGCATTTTCACTAAAACATTTTACAGTTGCCACAGTAACCTGCATATTGTTTACGCAATTTGCTTCTATCAAACTTAAAACAAAAACAATCGAATATCTGCAAGAGGACGATTAGAATTCTCGAAGCCAAAATAGTTAGTTCTGGTGCCGTCACTATTGATCTGCCGATGTTTAACTAAATAATAGATCGATCGAGGGTGGAATGCAAAAAGGATGGTTGCACAAAAAGAAAAACTCGAAATACCGCACTCTTTGAGACTTTTACATTTATCAGTAAAACTTGGGAAGCTTTCACTCAACTTCGATACCGTTTTCATTAATAAACGGTCTGTTATACTTGTTGGTCCGATGAAATTGTGGAATTTGGCTATCCTCGGCATGCGGTTGACAAAGAAGCATCAATCCGCCGTATGTAGTGCCTGTATGTTTGTAGAAAGAGACCTGCTTGATAGATTTTTCTATTTTCTTTTTCAAAATATAATTCATTACATACCTCGACAGAATTACCATATAACACGAGACTCCTTGCCAAGAAATTTTTAGGATTTAGGATCAAACGTTTTCAACCGTCGTTGAATATTATTTATTAAAATTCAATAAACAAAATCAAGTCGTTGTTACGGTAACTGGCATTGCAGTTGCCAGTAACTCGAATATGTAGAATATAGCAGAAAAATATATTGATCATGGCAACATGGATGTCGTTTATTTGGTGCACCCTAAGAGAGATGTCGCTAGTGTATTGTTAAAAGTTTTACACATCATTTGAAAGAAATTTTATATGAACATAAATGTCTGTTCTCTGTGATTATTTGTTTCAGATGGCGACTCTCTAAGGTTCTCTAGGCATAATCCGTGTTCGTAATATTTGCACATCCCTTTTGACAAGTCATGCGTACGTCAAACGTAACGTCAGATACTTTCAGTCTAGCAGTCTAGCTCTAGCAGCAAAACAAAAACACTTGTTAAGCATCAGTGATTTTGTTGAAATTTCGCATATATTTAAAGATATGCCTGTTAAGTGCTGTGTTAAAACATGTGGTGCAAGGTACGGTGAAGTGAAAACTAGTTTTCATCGTTTTCCGGCAATTGCCACGTATCGCGATTCATTGCGACGAGAGCTGTGGAGGACAGCTGTTTCGATCAACGTGAAATGTATTAACCGTAGTTTTGTGTGCGGACGTCGTTTTGTAACAGGTATTTGCTGTTTCTCTTAGATAAAAAATAAAACACTTTGCTTATTTTATAAATGTTGAACTTCAAAGGAAAACCAGCTCCACCTTGCGCTATCCGTGAGATAAACTGGATACCTACATTGTTTTTGAACCACGCAGATGATCCAAGTATTTCAGCGACTCAAGCACGCCGAACTGCATTGGGAAATGAGCATTCATCTTCAGCAAAAAACGTTGGCCGTGGGTAAGTATAGTTTATTAGATTATTAAACTGTAATAATTAAATTTTCTATTTCTTGGTCGATTAAAATTCCAGATCGTGTGTAAAACAAAAACCTGACTTGCCCGGTATTACCGAACACCCAAACCAATCACCTTTGGAGCACGATAGCAACACGAAAAACTTGGAAAACATCGATTTTGATACAGTAAAGGCATTTTCATTGATGTAAAACCACAGAGAACAGACATCCATTCAGGAACAAATTTTTTGGGAATTCTTGGATAAAATTTCAAATTAAAATCACCTAATATGCTAGCGTCACCACCACTATAGTTTCCCAACTAAATGATTCTTTTGATTTGCACACTGACAACCTTTGGCTCTTCTGGCGCTAGTATATATGGACAATAAGCGTTATGCTAGCGCCAGAAGCTAGCTGTTGTGAGTTTAGTGTAGAATTTTATGCGCCTTCAGCGACATCATCACTATAGTTTCCCAACTAATTTGACATAAGTTTTATCCAAGTAGGGACATTTCGCTTGGATGTCTGTTCTCTGTGGTAAAACTGCCCAGGTAACCAATAAGCATTAAAATAAGCAGTAAATCAGTCGTTTATTAGCATCCTTGGCGTTTTATACTGCAGGTTGTTGTTTATCAGCTTTTTGACTGCATAACTGTTGTAAATTGGGTCCTAAAGCCCTATCTCGTTTTTGGTTTGTATCCATACAGTTAGGGCTAGAAACACATATTTCTATATTAAATTTTATATTTTTGGCTTATTTTCGTTAAAAATTGATTTTTTTTGTTTTCTGAAATTTTACACAAAAATATTATTTTAGGCAACTTTATATAAGTCAACTATAATAATGTGTATTTGTGCCAATACAACACGCATTATAAGGAGAAACCATAGTTTACCCTCAAATGTCACGGAATTCGTTTTGCTTATCTACGTTCTACGTTCATGTGATGGTGTGTTGTCGGAAAAAAGTGTACGGAAATGGCATGCATTGTAAAAGAATGCAATCGGCATCAAAAACATTCCCCTACCCAGGTAACCAATAAGCATTTCCAATGCAATTTAAAAGCAAGCCAATAAGCATTTAAGTTGCCTTAAATGCTACTTAAATGCTATTTTGGCAAAATATGCGGCTACTTTACTGCTAGCCCTCTTATAGTGCTGACAATGCTTATTTGCAGCTAGTTACCAACAAGAAGAGTTTAGATAGAATTGTGGATGCCAATTTACAACAGTTATGCAGTCAAAAAGCTGATAAACAACAACCTGCAGTATAAAACGCCAGGGATGCTAATAAACGACTGATTTACTGCTTATTTTAATGCTTATTGGTTACCTGGGTAGTTTACATTTTTTTTTTGGTTCCTAAAGATTTAGATGCTCGAAGATTATGGTTACATCGGTGCGGCATTTACGTGGAAAATCCAATGCCAAAATTGTTTGAAACCAAAAGTCTTTTCGTTTGTGAAAATCATTTCGAGGTAAGTGTTTGCTATTTGTTTGAAGCTGTGACAAATACAGAAAAATACCGCTCTTCTTAATTTCAGCCAAGTGATTATCGAATAATTAATGTAAAATATGAGAATCCTCGCCAACCAAGTCGCCAACGCTTTTTGTTATATCCAGACATTCTGCCACATAAAAACTTACCACTGGAATTTCCCAATGGCCGGTATTCATTTCTTCGTAGCGAGGAGGATCCATTGAAGATTTTTAAAAGCTCAACAGGGTCAAGATCCATGCCGTGTTGCACCAACCCCGTTATATCAGACGAAAACGTGAAACAATTAGGGTACACGCAGTATCATAAAAGTACGGAAGCCAATTACTACATCGTACTATGAGTTTATTTAATGTTTGAAATTACAGGATCCAAGTTGGTGGACATCAGTTCGAGAGACAACGTTCAAAAAAGTTCAAAGCAGATTATGACAGACCGAAGTGTTATAACCGATTCATTGGTTCAATCATCCGCATCGGTAGTGTTTCAATGGAAAATAGGGGAACTCAGACCCTGCACACAATGATATCGTACAAAGCTGTTTCGTCTACACCGAATTCATGGGTCCAAAGTTCAGCTGGATCTACGCTTCAATCAAGAGCTGGTTCTGCGGGGAGCGTGTATTTGCCAAGCACAGAAAGCATGAATGAGCTCAAAGTGGAGTGTCATTCCAACGAATTCTACTCTCAGATTCAAATGTCAATTAAAACGAAGTCTATGAACTATCTAGGTATTTCTCAGGATAACTATTTCGTAATAGATGCATTAACTGAAACTACTGGTATAAGGGAAAGAGATTTGATTATAGTATTTCGAAAAATAAGGTTAAATGAAAGTTTTGAAATCTTAAGCGACGCGATAGGATTGACTGCTGCTCGCGTCGGTCAAATATTTAGCACATGTGTTCCTATAGTTGCCAGGGAAATGAAGGAGTTAATTTTTTGGCCCGCAGACAACGAGATTAAAATTTTTTGCCTGTTTCGTTTCTTAACAAATATTCGACCATACAAAGCATCATTGACTGCTTTGAAGTACAAATTACTAAACCGTCTAGTCCTATCTTACAATCAGTGACATACTCGCAATATAAATCGTGCAATACTTTGAAGTATTTAATATCTTGTGCTCCTTGTGGATTAGTTACGTTTATTTCAAAAGCGTTTCCTGGACGTGCCAGTGATCAAAAAATTGTGCGACGATCTGGTTATTTGAAAATGATAAAGGCAGGTGCAGGAGTGTTAGCTGATCGCGGTTTTAAAAACATAGCAACAGATATAGCTAATGCTGGGGGAGTACTAATTAGACCGCCAAGCGTGTCTGGTGATGAACCATTATCTAAGGAAGATTCAATATTAGCCAAGGAGATAGCTAGCGTTAGGATTCACATTTAACGTTTAATAAGACGATTCAGAGAGTACAAAATATGTGCACCACACGCTGGATTACCATCCACCTTATTTGATAAATATGATGATATTGTTATTATTGTAGCTGGTTTAGTCAATCTCCAAGCTAAATTAATTAAGTAGCTTAAGAGTGTCTCAATAAATAATCAATGCTAGCTGATTGCCTGATCTCACTCGGGGCCTATGTCACTCAGTCACTTGTACATCTGTTTTTGTAACGAAAACTCATAATGCAAAAAAGAAAAGCATCTTTTTCATTTGAATAAGTCTAGTCCCTTTGTCAGTTCCTCTCACGTTGTCCCCCAACTACTTGTAAATCTATCTTCTTCTTCTCGGTAATCCCTAATCGACACAAAGCCTTTTTTACGTTTTTATTCCCCCTTTCAGAAATAAAACAACTTGTACAACTGCTATTGTTCCAAATGCAAGAGAAACGCACCCCTTTATCCATTTGAACCTTTTTCTCCCCTTGTAAGAGACCGTCTCCCTTGTTTGTCAACCCCCGGTATTGATTCTTTTATGCCATAAAACATGTGTTTAATAAACGACGTTTGATGAAGAATAGTCCAGAAGTTCCGGAGCTATGGCGGAACATACATTCATACTCACGTTCCTCGTCCCCCTACATGTCAGTTCCTTCTCAGTCAGCTCCCCCTTCTGTCACGTAGCTAATTCTGCATCAGTTTGCTCAATGAAAATCGCTATAATGGAAACGAAACAAAGGTTTATTTAACATATATTGCTCCTCTGTGAAACCCCCCTCTTTTCTCAAAAGCAGTTGCACAACTACAATTGGTTTAAATGCAAGAGAAACGCAATCCCTTTTATTTATTTTTGTGGATCACTCTTCCCCTTGTTAGGGCTTCCCTCTTTTGTCAACTTCCCAGTGCTGATTCCCTTACGCCAAGGAACATGTGTGCCAAGTTTGATAAAGAACCGTCCAGGCGTTTTACAGTTATGGGTTTCCCAGTAAACCATTTGGTTTGTATATCTCGATTGCAACTGAGGTATACGAAATCATATCTGAACGAAAAAGTTATATTTCACGCCATATAAGAACATATATGTACCAAAGTGGAGGCAATATACGTGCGAAAATTTTGACAACTATTTGTAATTCTATTTTGCGCAGTTTTTATAACACGCAATTAAATACTCCTGAATATACGATAAAGATATAATCAAATATTGCAATTGTCTATCCTGCTTTATAATTCACAGTCATGAATTGTATATGAAGACACGCACGACTGCAAAACAACTTATTGTTCACTTCGATTTGACATACTCTAATCATTATACAATTCCAATGTGAAATTGACATGAAAACAATTTAATGTGAACTTTCTATTACGATTTTGTGTTATCTGGGTTCTCCCCTGTTATAAATCTCTCCCCCCTCTTTTTTGGAATATGTGTACCAAGTTTGGTGAAGATCGGTCTTGGCGTTCCGGAGTTATGGTCGAACATACAAACACAGTCACGCTCACTTTTATATATATATATAGATAGAAGATGTTACTTATTTATTCTCATTTCTTATTGCTCAACTATCAAAAATTTTCATATAATTTAGGATATATATTCTTACACCAAAACATAAAACTAGATTTCATTATTTCTGTTATGTAAGTTTCATCAAAAGAAATTTCGTAAAACTCTACAAGTTTCTCTGGATTTCGGCTAGAACTCCTAGAACTAGAACTCCATTTTCTCTTTGCGTCATAACCATTTGCAGCTGGATTTGAGAATATACTTTATCTTTAAGTTTACCGTCATCTTCCACATAGTATTTTTTGTTTTCTTTCTTAAAAAGGGCACTTAATTTCGAAAACAGTTGTCGCATTGATTGCGTCGGGAGAAGCTCCAAACGCGGGATATCGAGGATGTAGAAAAAGCCCACATCTTTTCACATTTGGATAGTATTTTTTAATAATATTGACTACCTTATTCTCAAGCCACAGGCCCCTTTCCATAGCTTCTGTAGTTTTGTTGCTGCGTCCCAGAACAGCATGAACTAGAGACCCATCGGGAGTTGCACAGCGTGACAACTCATATAGCTTGGACGCAGTAATTCGGCCAAATTTTAAATGGTACCACAACGACGAATCCTGTCCTCTAGTGTTTATCTCATTAAAATTACAAGCTTTTTCGGTCATTAAACTTTTACAAAAAGAAATGAAGTTTTTGAAACTATAAGTTGCCGAATTTCTAGATTTCAACTCCAGCGTTAAATTATGCATACTGCATACATCACCTTCATAGGTGGGTTTGAAGTACTTCAAGGCAGTGTTTGTGTGTGACTTAGGGCACTTTTCAAGTAATGTTTGAAGAAATCTCCCACTTCCGCTTTCTGGATCCGTTTTTCTTTTCACACCAGTTACAGCACAGTTGCTTATATCAAAGTTGTCGATATTTTCATCGACACGCGCCAGTTGTGGAACTTTCCATAGACAGCTAGTGTCAGTTGGTGAAGGTGATGCAAACTTCTCGTACAGGAAGAACAAAATGTAACTGCGTGTTTACAGCCACCAGCTGCCGCTTTGCAACCATCGCTTTCACTTTCACAGTAGACGTCTTCTATCTTCTCTAGCTTAGTATCGACGATTGCCACTACGCTGTATTGCTTGCTGGTCACCTTGTGTTCCGGAACGACTTTGGCTTTGATAGTATAAATACCATTTTCAATTTTGTATTGAACTCTGCCAATAGCTGACTTCAAATAATCGGGATTATTAGATCTAAGTACAGATAACTATTAGATCAATATTAATAACTTGAATACAAGTGTCGGTTTACCTTTCAATTTTTCCACGCTTGTTGGCATCTCGAAACTTATCATTAGTAGAGAGGAAATGCTGGACCATAAAAAAATCCACTTTAGGGAGAGTATTTATGTCAGCTTTTGAATATCTTGTTTCCATTTCTCGTTATTGACAATAAGTGTCGAGGAGTAAGCTGCAACAGCGGAGGATAACCAGCAGCAGAAGATCGTCAGCAGCAGCGGGAACAATTAGCAGCGTGGAGCTTTATCGTTCTTTCGAATAAAATATTATTTTTATTTCAAATTTTAGGACCCAATTATTGCGTACAACTGGCACTTGAAATATAACGTTTAAGTACGTTATTTTTAGTGATCAAAATTAACGATATTTTCGATACAAGGGCGATATTTTTCGAAACCTTTCGAACCAACACGATCCCGCGAACACAACGCATATTCGCCGTGAGTCAGGTAACACAGTAGACTGAAAGTATTGTCAATTGCAAGGAAAATTGTGCCATCCAAAGTGCGATATCGCTCATAAAAGTGCTATTTTAGCTTAAATCGTTTCGGTATCTTCGGCGCACTTTTTCGTTATCTTCCAAGCAATAAGTGCGCCGAAGAGACCGAAACGATTTAAGCTAAAATAGCACTTTTATGAGCGATATCGCACTTTGGATGGTACAATTTTCTTTGCAATTGACAATATCTGACGTTACGTTTGACGTACGCATGACTTGTCAAAAGGCCCAGATAACACAAAATCGTAATAGAAAGTTCACATTAAATCGTTTTCATGTCAATTTCACATTGGAATTGTATAATGATTAGAGTATGTCAAATCGAACTGAACAATAAGTTGTTTTGCAGTCGTGCGTGTCTTCATATACAATTAATGACTGTGAATTATAAAGCAGTATAGACGATTGCAATATTTGATTATATCTCAATCATACATTCAGGAGTATTTAGTTGCGTGTTATAAAAACTACGCAAAATAGAATTACAAATAATTGTCAAAATTTTCGCACGTATATCGCCTCCACTTTGGTACATATATGTTCTTATATGGCGTGAAATATAACTTTTTCGTTGAGATATGATTTCGTATATCTCAGTTGCAAACGAGATATACAAACCAAATGGTTTACTGGGGGGATGTGCAAATATTACGAACACGGATTATGCCTTCCGCCATTATGGCTCGTAAAAAGCTGGATACGTTTATATTTTTTTGAGTGTGGGCTCAAAATTTGACAGCGGGCCCAAATCCAGATTGCTGGCACCCGCTTACGAAAAAGTCGGATGCCTGGCAGAAATCGAACAGAACTAGTCTTCATTTTTCGCTCGATTCTCTTTATGTCAAATGTGACACTTTGAGGCAGGAGAAAAGTGGTTCATCAGTTTTGCAGTTTCAGGCAAAAGGTAAGAGAATAATATGGAACATGACAAAGCAGGTATGATTTAATTGTTAACCTGTTGATTGCACGCTTCTTGCTGTTACAATTTGCTGCTGCTACCCTCCAAAAAAGGAGGGAAAGCAGAAGTGGTATAAAACCGTTTTTTATTCGAAACCTCTGGCATAAATCGAACAGAAATCCGGCAGAAAACTGTAAGGCGAAATTTCTGCCCGAATCGAATGTATCATTTCTGCTAGTTTTCACCACGGGAATGACACTTCCAATACCAACCTGTACAAAAAAACGTAGCCAACATAGAGCGGGCCCAAGCTGACAGCTTCATAGATGGGCTCAAGCTGACAACCGAGTCGGATGTGTAAATTGTTAAATTTTCTTAGTTTTAGTTTGATTTTAGCCAAGGTTTTAGCATCACATAGCTAATGTTAGGCAGGCAATTGATGCGAAATACATGTAACTGTGAAAATGGTTAGTTAAATTCGTTTTGTGAGATCGCTTTGCGTTTGCCGCCTTTTTCATGTGAGCAACGAAAATGTGACGTCATATCAGCCCCCTGGTTTTCACGGGTGACGGCGGCCAGAAATCTGGCAGAATGTCTGGCAGAAAAAGTTTTTCGCTGCCAGATTTTTGCTCGATTTCTGCCGGACGCGCCTAAGCGGGCAGTTGAGTGAAACGCAGTGCTGATATGCTATACACTCTTAAATGATTCTACCTGTAAATATGTCGGATTTAGTTAAAGCTAGGTTGAAACTACTCAAAATGCTCTTAAAGTGTACAAACTCAAACTTTGGGTAAAAATTTCAACCAATTTTGGCTACTTGCTACCGATAATTGAATTATTCTCCATGACAAATAACGCAATTTTAAGTTCCTACTACCAATTTTTTGGTTGAAAAACTACTCAAAATCTGAGTTTGTACACTTTAAGGGCATTTTGAATAGTTTCAACCTTACTTTAACTAAATCCGACTAATTTACAGGTAGAATAATTTAAGAGTGTAGATCATTACACGGGAGCTCCTAACCGCATTTTTTTGACAGCACTTGGTGGTTTGTTTACATGGTGTTAAAGTTTGAATTGAGTTTTCTATCTTTGTTCGGCAGATAATGATAAAAAATTATAGTTTTTATTTAAGAGAAAGTACCTTACATGCATTTTACAGCTCCTGATGCAGTAATCCTTCACGAAATTTCAAATCGAAACCGCTGGATGTGACAAAAACATGTAAACAAACCACCAAGTGGTGTCATTTGACGGCAAAATGACGTCATCGCAAAATGATCTATCCTAGGATCTATCTCATTTTCGCACACACGAGATGTTGGCGGCGAAAACATGGTTGCCTGTTGCTGGGGTGATTCTGAACGAAGTGTCATCCATATCCAGCTTTTCACGAGCCATAATGGCGGACCTGTTCGTAATATTTGTACGGCATTTTTGACATTTCCCTAAAACACCGCACATTTTCTTTCCGCGCGTTCATGGTAAAACTAAAGGAATGTGCGGAAAAAATACGTGCGATGTATTAGGGAAATGTCAAAAATGCCGTTCAAATATTACGAACACGTCCGCCATTATGGCTCGTAAAAAGCTGGATACGAGCGAGGGTTTTTTATAGAATGTTGCCCGTTTAGAGGGTTAATGTTTTTTCACTTTTGGCCTGCTGCATGGGTCCGTGCGCTGTTGCCATGCTAATTTCGCCTTCAACGCGGTTTTTTCGGATTTTTAATCAACGGGCGGCTGTTTACTGTTGACTTTGACAGCTGATTATAGCAATTTGATGTTTGCTGTGCTGTTTTCGTAATTTCCCCCTCCTCCTTTATCACTTTTCCCATTCTACCAGCGTACATACACACCAGTGCAAACAAAACACTCAATATATGGCATACTGTTTGGGCTAGTGGAGTGGCTACGGTATATGTGACAGTGTTCGAAAAAAATCTTTCTCATAGGTAGTTCTATTAACAAAAGGACACTTTTTTCAACTATCGACACGATTGCCTGCCTGCGCTAGTGTGAAGCAAGCCATCATTCATTAAAAATCAGTGATAAACGACAAGTTTTTCGATTGGCTGTCATAACAAAGAGAAAAGTAATTCGGAAAGGCCACCACCACCAGTCAAAGCGCTAGCAGTGGGGGCTTTATTTTCATTTTTGCACTCAAAAAAGTGAACTTTTTGCTACTGGATTTGAGTTGTTTTCGAAAAACGGAGACTGGATTGTGATTCCGTGAAACGAATCCTGGATAGCATCTGCATTTCGTGGTAATATTTGCGTTTGCGATAGTGCATTTATTTGTGTTGTCCGCTGCTAGGAAAAAATATGGAACGAAGCATTGGGTAAGTGGTTTTTCTCTAATGTATTCAAACCAATGCCCCCATTTCCGCATATGTGTAGCTCGATTGTTTGTTGAAGTTAGAGGGAAGATATGATTTTACTTTCGTGATTGTTTGTTTATGAATGAAACAACAAAATGGTTATGTTTTTTGTTTTTGTACATGCAGACGACAGGGACCGATGATGTCCCCGGGAATGTCGAGGCGGCCTGGAGGAATGCCACCACGGGATAGTTATCAAACACATTCGTATCATCAACAACAGCAGCAAACTAGCCCACATCAGCATCATCAACAACAGCAACAACAACAACAACTGCAGCAGCAGCAGCAGCAGTCCTCACAGCAGCTGCTGCAGCAGTCCCCTGGTCAATTCCAGCATTCTCAGCACGATGAGCTGATACGATACATCAATGAGGCATGGAATAGCGTAAGTTCTCCTAAAGAACCAATACTATAGACTTGTTCAAATAAGGACCTGTTTTCTAAGGTTTTTCTCTAATGTATTCAAACCAATGCTCCAAGTACTTGCGATAGTTGCGAGAATCCACATGTTTATCGCGGCCAAGAATGGCTCGCTTAGTAGATATTGGCGAATATTTGAAAAAACTTTGGTTATTTCAATTTTAGTCCAATGGTTTGTGTGGTAATAGCTAACTTGACATCTAATATACCAATTTCTAATACTTTTAGTAGATAGTGTTTCATAGATTGACTGCATTTATGCGCCAATGGTATAACCAAAATAAGTTTCACACTGATAACATTTAAGAGAATGCTGTACTTGCGCTTAATTCATTATTAGAATTTTGGTTTTGAATAAGACCTTTACGGAAATTGGTCTTACGACATGGACCAATAACTCCAGTATACAAATAACAATGCTACGTTTCTTCTCTTTTCCACAGATTATGCAAGACAAAAGTCAAACCCCGCCAGTATTCTACAAGGGTGTACCTGAGCCACGGTTGGCCGGATTCACTCCGTTTGATTTGGAAGCATGGTGGGGTCGACGGTTGGTACACAAAATCAACATCTCTACCCACGGTCATCAGTGAAGTGGAGACACGTTAGTGCATGTCAATAAACCGGAGGCAAAAAAAAAGTCGAACAGCATCTGTCTCAATCCATAAAGGAGAGAATTAAACATGGTAAAGATTTATCAGAAAAAGTAACAACACAGAAACGAAAACCCGCGATACTTCACCGGGTTTGAACAACATACTACAACCGACACAAAGTTTCATTTCTTTCGCCAAAACGGCTTTCAATCATTGTGGTATTATTCTTGCGGGAAACGGGGAACAAAATGGCTACATTATGTTGGTAATCAACAACAGGTTATCTCTAGATCAAAAAATTATCGTTAAAAGAAATAGTGGGAATCTTTATTTGCAAGATACCCCGTACAACAGATGATATGGTAAAGCAAACAAATGTCTTTTTATTGCAAAAAATGAGTAATTGTGAATACTGCAAAACAATAAAATAGATGTTTTTTTTAAGTTTTTTCAACTCCCAGCGCCTCTTTGTAACATAAAACTACGGATGAATTGAAAATGTAATAAACAGCATGGGTCAAACAGAAAACTTCAGAATGACAAGGCAGCTATCTTATTAATGGAAACGAAAGAAAATATGAATACTGTCTAGCAATTTCTGAGAATCTTCTCAATCATTTGAATGATTAAAACAAGCAAGTGTCAGTGTACAGCAGACTGCCGCACTGGCTTTTTGAACCCAGTGCCTATGCGACAAACAAAAATGTGGCAGCCAAGCAATGCTATATAATTGCCTATTTCACGATGTAAGGAAGGGGATAGCCTCATTTGTCCAATTTTCAAAAACGGACATCGACTGGAGTGTAAAAACTATCGAGGAATTACATTGCTCAATTCTGCCTACAAGGTGCTTTCCCGTATCCTGCTCTGCAGACTGAGACCGTTAGCGGAGTCCTTCCTCGGCGAGTACCAAGCTGGTTTTCGTGAGGGTCGCTCCACGACGGATCAGATGTTTACCCTGCGTCAGTTGCTAGACAAGTTCCGGGAGTACAACTTTCAGACACACCATCTGTTTGTGGACTTTAAAGCGGGGTACGATTCAGTTAAACGAAATGAGCTGTGGCAGATAATGTTAGAACATGGTTTTCCGACGAAATTAGTAACGCTGATTCGTGCGACGCTGGACGGATCCAAATCATGCGTTAGAATAGCGGGTGAGACCTCAGCTGCTTTCGTGACGTTGGATGGACCGAAGCAAGGGGATGCACTCTCTAACCTGCTATTCAGCATTGCCTTGGAAGGTGCATTGCCTTGGAAATCTCACATGCTGCTTGGTTTTGCGAATGACGTCGATATCATCTTTACGGACACGAATAATGGACGCTAAACGAAGCTGATCGGCGAGTGTTTGGGGTTTTTGAGCGTAAAATTCTGCGATCTATACTTGGTGGCAAAATGGAAAATGGAGTGTGGCGCAGGCGCATGAATCTCGAGCTGTATACAAAGTGAAGGTAGTGCAATAGTGGCAGACTGCGGTGGGCTGGACACGTAGCCAGAATGCCCGACGAAAGAGTAGCCAAAACTATTTTTAGCAGAGAACCAGGAAGAGGCCGTAAAATCCGAGGCAGACCCTGCATCCAGTGGGTGTGTGCTGTTGAAGACGATGCACGTTCAGCTGGTGTTCGTGGGGATTGGAGAACGGCAGCCCAGGACCGACGGTATTGGAGGACCATAATTCGTTCGGCGCAGGATCGGTAACGGACCGTTGCCACTAAAGTAAAGTAAGTAAACCGCACTTTACTACAAATTTTTTCTATAAAACTTTTTATGATAAATCAATATAAAATACGTCCTGGAAATTAAATAAAAAGAAAACTTATCCAATTTAATTCTACTATGTATATTTTATTCTTTGCAGATACGTATTTTGCCTACGACTTGCAGACTTCCTCAGTTTCTGTTTTCGAACTAAATTAGTCAAAGCAATTTTACAGTTTTTATAGGAGTTTAAGGTTCCGTGAGCTATGTACGGGTATTGAAAATTAGTGTAGGTAAAGGGATACAATGTTTGTTTAAGACTACTTGTGTAGGTATACACAGTTGTTGTAGGTAAACTAATAATATTGTAAACTGCATTCTATTGGTGAACTAATTCTATTGCAGGAGTCTGGAAATTATGGAAAACCTGAAAAAGTCTAATGAGATTATGCGAAAATGTGAAATCGGGAGCCGAGAAAGGAGAGAGAGCGAAGTTTTTTTAACCAGAAGTTGTTACGTCTGTGTGTGTTCCTGTACGTCTGTGTTTTGGCTCATATACAAAAAGCCAGGAGTAACAGTTTCCAGGGTCTTTGTTTAGTAAAGTGGAGGAGCACCTCTTAGTAAATCATTAACTTTCCGCTACGTTCATCTTCCACGCAGAGCAGTTGTTTACTACTTTTGCGTTGTCAATGGTCAGCGGATGGTTGTCGTTGAAGATATGCTCAGCCACTTTTGATCTAAAATGGTGTGTTAGACCCTACTCGGCATTTCTTGATGCTTTTGTTACCTCTGCCAAGTGTTCTCTAGTACGTGTTTCCAGATTCCTTCTAGTCTGGCCGATGTAAACCTTTTCGCAATGTGGGTAACTGATTTCATAAACCCCGGATTTCCTGTGTTCTTCTATCGGGTCTTTAGTTGATCCCAACTTATTTTTGAGCCGGTTGTTTCGGCTGGTGTAGACTAGGTCAATTCCAAATTTCCTCATTTTTCTACGGAGAGGACGTGTTATATTTTCGTCATATTCTACTGCCAGTCTCTTAAGTTCTGGTGTTATTGGTGTTAGTGTTGTGAGTGATTTTTTGTATGCGTCTCTTCTTTTCTTGGAAATAATGTTTTGGATTGTCGTTTCTTTATATCCGTTCAATTTTGCAATTTCAAGAATGTGTGTTAATTCTTTTCGTTTTCCTAGCCCACTTAACGGTAATGTTTCCATCCTATGTATCATGTGATGGAAAGCTGCCATTTTGTGTTGGTGGGAGTGGTTAGATGAGCTAGGTATAACTCGTTTGGTGTTTGTTGGTTTTCTGTAAATTTCAATTTCTGTTTCTGTGCATTCGATTTGTCTTATTACCTATGTGTATTTGTGTATGTTCCTATGTGTATCATTCATGGCTGCTAGAATAGTTTCCAGTTCTCCCTTTTTGACTATGCTGAAAACGTCGTCGACGTATCACCACCATCTTGTTGGGAGCACCTTGTTTTGTTCCAGCTTACTTTCAAAGTTAGCCATGAACAGCTCACACAGGAACGGTGATAATAGGTTACCCATCGGTGCACCTTTTAACTGTTTGTAATAGTTGTTTCTGAATGTCAAGTAATTATCCTCCATACACAACCGTGTCAGCTCTAAATAACCTCCCACCTTTTTTCTCCATGCGTTGTCTCATGTTGTTTCAATAGCCAGTCTTCCAAGAGGCTTATCGATTCTTTCACGGGGACGCTTGGGAATAAGGCTGTAACATCGAAAGAGACCATTATTGCAATAGTGAACCTTGGGTTTTTCTTCTCTTGTGTTGTTGCGTTGGCCCAGTAAACCATTTGGCTTGTATATCTCGTTTGCAACTGAGATATACGAAATCATATCTCAACGAAAAAGTTATATTTCACGCCATATAAGAACATATATGTACCAAAGTGGAGGCGATATACGTGCGAAAATTTTGACAATTATTTGTAATTCTATTTTGCGTAGTTTTTATAACACGCAACTAAATACTCCTGAATGTATGATTGAGATATAATCAAATATTGCAATCGTCTATACTGCTTTATAATTCACAGCCATTAATTGTATATGAAGACACGCACGACTGCAAAACAACTTATTGTTCAGTTCGATTTGACATACTCTAATCATTATACAATTCCAATGTGAAATTGACATGAAAACGATTTAATGTGAACTTTCTATTACGATTTTGTGTTATCTGGGGGAGTAGTTGTTGAAATTTCCTCTCGCCTATCTTCCTCTTCCTCTCGGATTCACATTACGCGGCGATTAGTACTTTTGTTAGAAACAGTGGGAAGCGGTGGGGGTATTTATTCGGCAGTTTTTGATGGAGGTGATAGCATTCCAAAGTGTTAATGTTCAGCTTCCTATAAAAGGACTTAATGCTCTCCTTCATTCACTATTCCACGGCGACTCGATGCGTTTAATAAGGTGTGAAGGGGTTGATTTGCTGGCTTCAAATCTATGACTAACTGGAGTAAGGTGATGTTTCAGACATTGTATCCCTTTACCTACACTAATTATGTATACCCGCACATAGCTCACGGAACCTTAAGCTCTCATAAAAACTGTAAAATTGTTTTGGCTAATTTAGTTCGAAAACAGACACTGAGAAAGTCTGCAAGTCGTAGGCAAAATACGTATCTGTCAAGAATAAAATATACATAGTAGAATTAAATTGGATAAGTTTTCTTTTTATTTAATTTCCAGGTTTCGTATTCTACTCGGACGCTCCAAAAACTTTAGTCGATAAAATACGTCCTGACCGGCAGAACCGATGCCGAGGCAGTAATGTAACAATCGATAGCGATGAGCTTGCGGTAGTTGACGAATTTATCTAGCTTGGCTCAATGCTAACGGCAAACAATGATATCAGTCGTGAGATTTATGGTATTATGTAAGTCATACGCCACACAATTTTGTCGAAGAACTCGACTGAGTCGAGCGTTAAAAAGCTGGTGACTCGGCTGTCAGTGAATGACGACTAAGTTTGTTTTGTTTTGGCCGCTAATTGAATCGCTATGCCTATATAGAATCATCGAGATATTACTAAACCGAAATTGGCAATCAACATGTTAACTAAAATTCTCCGTTTTCTTTTTGTTTTCTCTATTTTGTTGTTTCTCACAGCGACTCTGATGTTGTGGGGGGCGGCGAGAGTTCAATCATAGGTGATGGCGACGACAACGATAAGTCGTCGTGTAGGCCGGATTTGGGAACGAACAAGACAGATACTGGCAGGGCAGCGGATCAACAAGAACAAGAATAAGATTAATTATAAGTATAAAAATTCATATAATTATTACTATTATTTATTAAAAAAATTCGACGAAAGCTTGAGTCTACATGAATGACTTAAAACCACATAAATTGTCATAAATTACTTAAATTCAGGCGATTTCTAAATACATTTATACTGACATTAAAGTCGAATTCGTCAAACACTCGATTAAATACTGAACACATTCCTCTTATCTTATCATTTATTTCTTGTTCAAAAGGCGACGTTTTCTGTTAGTTGAAAGTAAATTATTTTTATCGATGAATTGTTATTAAGATTCATGTAAAATGTTTTGTTGGCTTGATCGCATCACTTCACTGCCGTGTGAATGCTGCGTATTAAAAGCAAAACGCCTGTAGCGCCACCTCATTCTGTGGTGGTATCAGGAAACATAGTAGATGCACGGGGGTTGTTCTGCGCGTATTCGGTTCTATAATAATATACATCCGTATTCTGTATTTCTAACGGATTGGTATTTCGAACGAAAGTTTTTTCGAACGACATTTCCGCCAGCAAAATCATACAAACCGAGTGAGGGTTGATTTTCCTATGCTGGTCCAGCAAAAAGTAACTCTCACCCGTTTTGTTTACATTTGCGACATTCGCCCTTTTGTTAATTCGATCTAGAAATGGGCGAAGCATCTCGTTCGAAACAAGTCGAACGAAATAAAGATTCGTTCGAAATGCAGAATAGGGGTGATCTAAGAAACTAAGTCTAAGTAAGAAACGGCCGAAGTCGAAGATTTCTTGGGGAAATGCTAACGTTAATCTAAGTCAAGATTTGAGCAGCGTCTATTTCAGCTAGCAGTAGTTTTCCAACGAAAACAGCACTGGCAATGTCACGTCTTTTCGACAGAGTGTTCATGCCAAGCAGCGCGCATCGATTCACGTAGGGTGGCAAGTCGCTTGGGGTATTCCCAGGCAGAAATCCTAGAGCATAGCGAATAAATTTCTTCTGAACAGCTTCAATTCTTTTAATTCAAACATCCACACTACGACTGCCGTTTCAAGTGTTGACCGCACAAGTGAGAAGTACAGTGCTCTCAGACAGTATATAATGTATAGTGGGGTCTAGCGTGTGCTCTGTCATTTATTCTATCCCATTACCTCGCAAATGTCGACTCATTATGACACACGACGAACTCTTTCACTCACTCACTCCTTTGCTCGGCCTTGGACAGACTTGGCTCTAACTGCTCCACTTCGTGCTGCAAACGGAAACGGAATTGAGCTGCTATGCTACCCGGGGCCCTATTCTCACAGTCACCTCACTCACCTCGCTTACTCTCTCATGTGACCTATTCTGGCAGTTACCCTCACCTCACCTAACAGCCCAGATAACACAAAATCGTAATAGAAAGTTCATAATAAATCGTTTTCATGTCAATTTCACATTGGAATTGTATAATAATTAGAGTATGTCAAATCGAAGTGAATAATAAGTTGTTTTGCAGTCGTGCGTGCCTTCATATACAATTCATGACTGTGAATTATAAAGCAGTATAGACGATTGCAATATTTGATTTGATCTTAATCATATATTCAGGAGTATTTAGTTGCGTGTTATAAAAACTACGCAAAAAAGAATTACAAATAATTGTCAAAGCTTTCGCACGTATATCGCCTCCACTTTGGTACATATATGTTCTTATATGGCGTGAAATATAACTTTTTCGTACAGATATGATTTCGTATATCTCAGTTGCAATCGAGATATACAAACCAAATGGTTTACTGGGAGCTCCCCATTAGATTTGTACAGCCACCCACCCAGTAAACCATTTGGTTTGTATATCTCGATTGCAACTGAGGTATACGAAATCATATCTGAACGAAAAAGTTATATTTCACGCCATATAAAAGCATATATGTACCAAAGTGGAGGCGATATACGTGCGAAAATTTTGACAACTATTTGTAATTCTATTTTGCGCAGTTTTTATAACACGCAACTAAATACTCCTGAATATATGATATAGATATAATCAAATATTGCAATTGTCTATCCTGCTTTATAATTCACAGTCATGAATTGTATATGAAGACACGCACGACTGTAAAACAACTTATTGTTCACTTCGATTTGACATACTCTAATCATTATACAACTCCGATATGAAATTGACATGAAAACGATTTAATGTGAACTTTCTATTACGATTTTGTGTTATCTGGGCAGGTGAGTGGTGTCAGTGACAATCGCAAATTAAGCTCTCACCTAAAAAGTTTAGCCCCCGTTCTTTCGACACTTGACACTCGACGGTGACTGAGTCGAGTGGAGTTGCTCGACATACACTTAAATAACAGGGCATACAATTAAAATAAGATCCCATAGTGACCTACGTTGTCCATAGAAAACTTGCCCATTCAGCCGCATTCATAGCAGCCAGTCGTTCAAGGCGCAGTCGCGAACCTTGAATGTATTCTCAGGTCTTTTTGGACCGATTTTGTATCATAGCGCTTCTTTGTATTTCTTTGTTCTGAAGTTATTATCGACGTCTTTGTAGCAATAGCTTGTGTGCAGGCAGAAATCTATTCATACAAGTAATGCAGGAAATGTATGAAGCATTATACCGGTAGCGTTGAATTTGTAAGCTACGGACGCCATCTGCTGATTGAGATCTTACTTGACGAAACGAAGTTTATGTGTCAAAGTAGGATCTACTGTTTTTAACTGCTTCTCGAATCGATCTGGAGTTCCGCAAGACAGCAATTTGTGCCCACTTCTTTTCTCGATTTTTATAAACGACGTTGCGCTTTTGCTTCCGCTTGACTGTTGGCTGTTTTATGCTGATGACACAAAAATGTCACCTGACTAACGAACTCCGAACCAAATCGACCATATTCTCATCGAGGGCCTGTTTTTCTCGAACATCACCAACGTACGCTCCCTACGAGGTGCGGATATCGACTAGGACCGTTAGGGTAACCAATTTTGGACCCCTTCAGCAGTTGTACATAATTTGGACACTTACAGCAAAATCAAATGGAAGTGTCCAAATTATGTATAGCTGCTGATGGGGTCCAAAATAGGTTGGTTATCCTACTTAGTAGCAGTACACGTGCGCTCAAAGCTATCGACGGTTTATACCTCGTGACAAAGCCGCCCTCCTTGGTTAAACATTCGGCATCTAAACCCGCCAGTTGCCGAAAACTACGCACGAGAACTGGATGAAGCCTCTGCCTTCCTCTGTGGAGCTAGATGCTTCGACCCTCGATGCTCCGACGGATGGAGCATGATACGCTCGGCCGTCAACGAGGCCGCAACCGCGGTGCTAGGAGTGGAAATTATTGATTTGACGGGGAATGCCAACAAGCGATAAAGAAGAAAAAAGAGGTTGGAAAACTATCTAGCATATCCACGAGAGAGAATTTGGCCAAGCATCGACGAGCGCGGATGAGTTGACTACGATCCTGAGGAGGAAAAAGCGCCAGAAGGAGGACAGAGATCGTGAGGAGCTGGAACAACTAATTACACGCGCAAGTTTTACGAGAAAGTGAACCAAACACCTGAAGCTGACATGTGTAGGGACGAAAGGAGACACAATGGAAGTTAACCTGACAACAGTGTGCCGGCTCCCGATCTCGAAGAGATCCGGCAAGAAAGTCGTCAGCTGATGAATAATACAGCCGCCGAAAAGAACCGACTCCCGGCAGAGCTCTACAAAAATGGTTAAAACCGCTAGCAATGGCATTTTATTGGATAATTTCTAGGATTTGGGAGAAGGAGAAACAACTGGAGGAGTGGATGGAAGGTGTAGTTTGTCCCATCTACACAAAGGGCGACCGGCTAGATGGCTGTAATTACCGCGGCATCACGTTAGTCAACGCCGCCTACAAGGTGCTCTCTCAGATTTTGTTGCGTTGTCTATCCCCAGTACCAAGAGAATTCGTAGGGCAGTATCAGACGGGTTTTATGGGGGCCCGTGCTACAACGGATCAAATTTTTACTCTACGACAAATCCTCCAGAAATGTTGAGAGTACAACGGGCCCACGCTTCTTATTTTCGTGGATTTCAGAGCGGCATATGGTACAGTTGAACGAGAACGGCTACAGCTACAGATAATGCAGGAGTACGGGTTTTCCGGACAAACTGACGCGGCTAATCAAAGCTACTCTGGAGCGAGTGGTGTGCTATGTGCGTGTTTTGGGGACACTCTCGAGTCCTTTCGAATCGCGCAGAGCAAGAGGGTTGCGGCAAGGGGATGGACTGCCCTGTATGTAATTCAATATCTTTATTGAAGGTGTGATCCGGTGAGCGGGCATTGAAACGAGAGAAACTATCTTCAGTAAGAGTAGTCAATTACTAACCTTCGCTGACGACCTCGACATCATTACTAGAAACCTTGGGACGGTGGAGCTAATCTACGCCAAACTATAAAAGGTAGCTAGGACGATAGGGTTACAAATCAACGCGTCGTAAACTAAATATATGGCAGGAAGAGGCTCCAGTGAAAGCAACGATTGCCTCCCACGGAGAGTGACTTTTCATGGTGATGAATTAGAAGTGGTTGATGAGTTCGTATATTTGGGATCTATGGTCATCGCCGACAATAATATGAGTGAGGAGATCCAACGACGCATTCCAGCTGGAAATCGAGCCTACTTTTCCCTCAAAACGCCAATCAGACCGGTAGTCCTCTACGGACTTGAGACAGTAACTTTGCTTACGGAAGACGTACATGCACTACCCGTATTTGAACGAAAGGTGTTGCGGACTATTTGCGGAAAGCGGAGAGTGGCGGAGGTGTATAAATCACGAGTTACAGGCACTACTTGGAGAGATTCCCATTGTACACCTGGCGAAAGTTGGGAGACTACGGATGCCGGGTGACTATGCAGTGAAATCCGTTCTCTTCAAGAACTCCACCGGCACCAGGAATAGAGGGACCCAACGCGCTAGATAGCTCGACTGGGTTGAAGCCGACTTGCGTTTGTCAAGATGCGCAACGAATTGGTGACGAGTAGCCCAGGACCGAGTACAATGGAGATGAATTCTTGATACGGCAAGAGCCATCCTGGCTCTCGGCTGCAAAATGCATGTGATGTGTAATAATGTAGCTGGTTTCTTGCTTACTGACAAGCCGGCGTTGGCAGCTAGGTGGAAGGAGTACTTCCAGACGCTGTTGGGTGGAGAGGTAAACGTGGAGCAGGAACCGGATAAGAATTGTAGGCGATGGCCAAGCTGCGAAACGGTAGGGCTGCTGGGAAGGACGGTATCCAGGCTGAACTTCTGAAAGTGGGAAACGAGCGGCTGTACGAAGCAATGCACTATCATTGTCAGGATCGGCGAGAAAGATCAAAGGAATGGGAGGAATGGGTGTACGGTCTATTTTCAAAAAAAGGCCATTGACTGGAGTGTAATTATCGAGGCAATACATCGCTCAATTCAGCCTAGGTACAAGGTGCACTATCGTATTTTGTTCTGTAGAGTGACACCGTTAGCGAAGTACGTCGTCGGCGAGTACCACGCTAGTATCGGTTTTCGGCAGAATGGGTTAAAATCATGCGTCAGAATAACGGGAGAGCGCATTTGTAGCGTTGGATGGAATGAAGCAAGGAAATGCACTGTCTAAGCTGCTGTTCACATTGCCCTGGAAAGCGCGATACGAAGTGCAAACGAGGAGAGGAACGGGACTATCATCACGAAATCTCACATGCTTCTTTGTTTTCGTATGACGTCAATATCATCGAAATCAACTGCAGAGAAGTAGAAGACGTATCCAAGTGCTTTTTGGTTGAAGCATGGCTCAACTAACGAACCCTCAATTCGAGAATTTTTGCTGTATCATGGTGTCCCTTAGTTGGTTTCGAGGTACAATACTGGTCAAACACGCCAGTCGTCATATGTTCGAATCTGGTTAGGCGGTGCTGCTAGATAGAGTCAGTAGGATTGTTGTACTAGCCTCGTAACTGTCCTGTACTCCACAAACCGGCTGCGAAGTCTGTCGATAAAGAAGGGTCAAATTAGAAAGGACGTTTAAGCCCAAGGCTTTGCTTTTTGCTGTACATGGTTGCTGGCAGGGAGTCCAAGTGATCTTAGTGCTGAGGCGAAGCTGGATGGGTAAAGAAATGAAGTAGTTGAGGAATTCGTATACCTTGTTACGCTCGTGACATGTGACAATAATGTACGTCACGGAGTAAAACGACTAACTGCAGTCGCGAATCAGCTTTCTACAAACTTAGATTATTGAAGAACATAGATAAGCCACTCTTCGCAGATTCAATTGTCAGTAAAGTGGCTCCTGGCAGCAACAGGGTTTATTAACCTGTCGTAGTGTTCGTAGAGCGTTTTCATATGCATACGTTTGACTACATCATCTGTCACTAACACTTGTGTAAAGTGAGAAGGCGATACAAAGACTATGATAGTCTAGTTCACCCTACCGCCAGTACCTAGTGCTAGGGACATACTTTTTACTCATGTATGAGACTGGCGTATCTACTTTCTTGAGTAATCTATGCTACAGCTTACGTAGCCAGCTGAAGTTTGCAAATTTGCACAAAACTAGCGCTCTACAGAATATTAATTTTTCCAGTGGCCCTTTACATACATGAATCACAGACGCTAAACGCTGATCGACGAGTGCTTGGAGTTAATGAGCTTAAAATTCTACGGTCTATACTTGGTTTTGACGCAGACGCATGAACCACGAGCTATGTCAAGTCTACAAATATGCAGATATAGTGAAAGTAGTGCAATGTGGTAAGCTGCGGTCGGCTGGGCACGTGGCAAGAATGTCCGACGAAAGAGTAAGCAAAACTATTTTCAGCAAAGAACCAGAAAGGGGCCGCCGACGTCGGGCAGACCCACCATCCGATGGAGTTGTCGAGAACGAAGCACGTGTAGCTAGTTTTCGAGGGGATTGCACCACGGTAGCTCAGGACCGACATTACTGAAGGTTGGAGACCCCTAACTCGTTCGGCGCACGATCGATAACGGACCGTCGCCACTAAAGTAAAGTAAGTAAGAGATTATATAAGTGGTGTATAGAAAAGGCAATTGTAGAGTTTGTCTTGTTATTCCGTGTTAAGTATTCTTACGTTAAACAAAAGCAATTAATTTAAGAGTTGATCTACAATATTGTTGAAGAAAGTTAAGTTTTACCATTCTATTTATGGAGCAATGGGACCGCTACCCCGTTGGTAGCAAAAAAAAAACACTCTTGCTATGCTCTCTAGACCACGGGTACTCTCTAAATGAACAGGTACCTTACCATACAGCAATACAAATATGTCCGTCTCTGAAAGAGTAATAACCCCTTGTAAACTGCCTGCACTGAACTGTGTATTGGCAACTGGGCATCTTCGAATAGGTATTATGAAAAATTCAATGGCATGAATAGTTTACAGAAATACAAATTTTGAACTTGCTTTGTTCCATAATTTTATTTCTCACGATGCCTTTAATGGCCTATACAATAAAACTGTGGTTACAGTTGGATGATATAATAAGCTATCACAAATCTGTTGCAAAGAACACCCTGGAACATCAAATTTGTGTAAATCAGAGAAAAATTCAATAGAAAGAAGATGTTTTTTTATGATTCACTTTTTGAAAATGAAGTAAATCTTGCATATCAGACATTTCTTTGATATCGCTGCTTTTTTTAGATAACAAAATATCTTTTAAAAATTTTGAAATTTTATCTAGACGTAGTAACAGTTTTAAACGATTTAACTAAATCTTTGAACATTTTTAGCCGAAAAGGAACATTATTTTCTTTTTTTAATATCTTTAACATTCAAAAGTCAAAGTTTGATAAACTATGTTTCGGCAGCACCATGAAGTTTCTAGTTCATGTGCCTAATATGTCACTATCTTTATATTTTGCAATTACATCACGGGATTTCGCGAACAACCTAGTGCATTATTTTAATTAAAAGTTTTTTTTCAGGTCACCTAATTCAATACATAATTCAATATTCCAACGCCCATTCGTTTTCGGCAAGGAAAGCATCTACGACCTCTTTCATGGAGTAGTTGGAAATAAGTTGATCCTGCGTCAGTTTCACCCTAGTAACCGGATCAAAGTGACCGACGCGTTGTAAATGCTCCTCGATATCCTTGCGCTCGTAAGTCATACCGGACGGAGTAATAACAGGGTCGACTAATAGTTCGAAACTGATTTTTCCGCACAGGTAGTCGGGCACCTCACGCTTCTGTAATTTATTATTAGTTATTTGAATCAGTTCTGATTAAAGCAAATAAACCATTCGGAACTCTTACCCTTCGTCTATCGTCGATTTTAGCAAAAATGTTGTTCAGTTCGGTGGTGTGATTTTCCTGAATTCGTAATGAAAAAAACCGTTATTATGTATCAAAACGGGACATGGAAAAGCCTTACGGATTCACGCTCGAGTTCCGAGGTTTTTTCGCGAGCTGCATCCTCGTTAAGTGTATCGTCTAGTTTAAGCTTCGCTATTCTGTTTTCCATATCCTCATGTATTAGTCTATAGTAAAGATAATAGGTCAGAATAATAAGCGACATGACATATATGACTAATCGTTTCTAATTGTTAACGGGAAACTAGCAGTCGTTAACTTTTCGCCAGAAAGCCCAATTTCGGAAGCAGTTTTTGGGCACAAAAGCGGGGTTCTGTTTATAGAAATGTATTCACTGCATTCTTCTTACTAATCTGAGCACAGCGAATATGTTTTCATGAACAAAATTTTTGTTTCGAACTTTTGAAATTTGCAAAATCGATGACAACTAATTTCACCTCCAACAAAAAGAAGACTGTTGCGACTTCATTGAGGCAAAGGAAGACGCAATAAGCAAATAAAATTAATGGCAAGGTACGTCGATGTCATGCGAATCCTTTATCCTTTACTATCCATCAGTATTAATTAAGATTTGAATTATATTGTAACATGTCTACTAATCTGAATATTCGCGTCTTCGGGTGCCTCAAAGAGCCACATACGCAACGACTCTACTTTTAATATGACTAAATTAAGTTTCTAACCTGTTGAGATAGCTTTGCAGTTCGATCTCTTGACAGATTCGCTTCTCTTCCTGTATATTCCAGCGCTTTTTTCGTGCCAACCGCAGCTGCGAAGCTATATCGTCTCCAAAGTTCAGTTTCTGCTCCTTGGCCAAGTCGTGTGCACGCATCAGATGTTTGATCGCCTCATCGTACGATTCTAATTCCATCAGGCTAAGGCCGAGAAAGAAATGGCCTTTCACCAGGTTGGGATCCATGTCCAATGCACGCCGGCAGTCCGTACAGGAAGACTCCCATCGTTTCATTTTGATATGGCAAAGGGCTCGGTTGGTGAAATATGTTGCATTGGTCGGATTTTTTATCTGCAATAGATAAATAAGAAAAATTTTAAAAATAATGTAGTATTATGAAACAAGTAACAATGAAAGTGTTTAATTTGTTGAGCTAATTTAGCTCATGATTGAAACAAAATGAATTGGCATTATAATAGGTACCTAGACTTAACCTCATGTTTTAGAGGTGACTTATCAATGATGTCAGACATTTGAATATTTTAATAATGATAATCTTTACAATTGATGAAATTATACGTGACACAAATATTTTTAGAGCAGGAGCATACGTGAACGATAAAAATGGAAAAATTAGACAATCACAAATCATGTTAATTTTTTTTGTGCGAGTTGATGGGCTGCAGTGTATTGGTAATTGGGTCTCGGCCCGACACGCGAGTTAACCAAGCATAAGCCGGCTGAACTAACCTATGTTTGTCGATTGATCGCCGTTGCTCGAAGCAAGAGGACTTAAGTTGCCCGATAAATTTTGTTTTATATGTATAATCCATACTTAGTGATAAAATGGGGGCGGGATGTGAGTCATTCAAAGGCCACTAGTATTTTTGCGAAAGGTATTTCACTAGTTGTTCTGAGAAATGGTCCACTAAAAATATCCTTTTCTGTAGCTTAGATTGCATTGAAAATTTTCGATGAAGTTTTCTCTTCAATGAATTACATTTGATGCAAGTCAACCTGGAAAACCTGACAATCGAGTCAAAAACCAACAAAACGCTCAATTGTTTCATGTTTCTGGTAAATTCATACAAATGCAGATATTCTGGAGTAGGGTCCATTCTGGGGAATAGTTTTCTGTGAAATGGTTCATTCTATGGAATGTTTTTCTCGGAATTGGTTCATTCTGGCAAATACTTTTCTAGCAAGTGGTTTTCGGGCAAATGTCATACAATCAACAAGATTATGTGCCAGTACTTTTGGTAACGCCGCGTCTATTTTTACCGGTGTAAAAACTGTTTCCTGAACGTTTCCATGCATACTTACTTGCGGAACTGGTGAAAGTTCTTTTGAAAACGTCTTACGTTTTCTCCTGGCTCCCTTGGCTGCTTCGCATGTAGGGCAGTACCAGTCCTGGTACTCTATATCTGCCGTAACATCAACACAGATGAAATGATACCAGGCGTTGCATTTATCACACTGGACCATGCGACTGTCGTCCAGGTTCAGGCACATCGGACAATGCTGGTCCATTTCAGCATCGGCGGCATCTGTATCTTGGGGCTCCCTTATACGTCGCGACATGCCGGAATCCATACGAACTTACAGGTGCAAGTAAACAAACTTTTTATTTTGTTGACGTAATCAACAAGAGTGAAACAGATTTCCAAGCTTCTGATTTTGTATTGTGGATAACGACGACGACAAAAACTTCCTGTGTAAATACAAATGTACACAGATAGTATGTATATAGAAATATTTTTTCTACACTATGGTTAGTGTTTCAATCTACTTTTTCTTTCTCTTCTAACATCTCTCGTTCCTATTCGCTACCATTAGCGTTCTCCTCTATCTTGCATTCTAAATTACTAATTTTATTCGGTTTAGTTTAATCTTGCATGTCATGTTTAAATGTCTAACTGGTTCAACTTGTATAATGAAATTAATCATTAGCATTAGGGTAGAGTATTCGTACTATAGAACGTAACCTATAGAGCGATTTTTTAACAAGTTAGATTTAGTTTGCTTATTATATATTTACCTAGCATTTAAGCACTACTACGTAGCTTAGTCAAGTAAGTAGTTTTAGGTTCTAGTATGTAAGTATTTTATATCTAGTATTTAATCACAAAGAATTCATCGCACCGCGTGTAAATTAATAATTTTTTACCTCGTCCTCGTGATTAGATTGTTTACTTTTTAGTTTTACTTTTATTACCTTTATTACTGATGTTGACATTAGAGTGACTATATACAGAGTGGCGACAATGTCAAAATTGGAATGATAATTATCTGTCAGTGTCATTCCAATCGAGCAAACAACCTATCCAACGCGTATGAAGGAAAGAGAAAGAGAAACCTAGGATAAACCGCATTGCATACATTTGGGATGACTTGGCGCCACTCTGTATATAGTCACTCTAGTTGACATTATTGCTCCTACTGGGTTGCCAGATATTTTGGATTGTCGCAGAAAGTTAAGGCTGTGAACCAGGGGGCTGATATGACGTCATATATTTTCGTTGCTCACATGAAAAACATTTAACATGTGTGCTCACCTGTACCTTACATTAAATCTGTCGGAAGTAGTGCGCTGTATATCAAATTAGATGTGCTATACAGCGCACTACTTCTGACACGAGATTTAATGTTCGGTACGGAAGAAAAATCATTTGCCGTTTTTTCGGAAGTCCTGTTTTGTGCTGGATACCACCCCGCTGTCACAAATGTCATTCCCATACATTTTTCGTGTAGCCAACATCTCATCTAGCCCACAACAAACTTGTATTTGTGAGTAGCCCGCTCTAACTTCAGCCTCGGATGAATCTGTATTGGTAAGCTCCCGAACAAAGTTACTTTTTTGCTTTTTTTCTTTTTGTGTCGGACGTGTAGGAAGCGTAAAAAGATGTTAGCTACTTCTTTACCCTTCAGTTTCATACGCCTGCCTGCTGGATACACAATATGTAGTTTGACAGCAGAGATGCCAGATTTGCAGACATTTGTGCATGCTTAAATTTGGGAGTCACCAATTATTTCAGTTTCTGTTAGTTCCGGTTCTACTAATGGTCCTAAAGATTAAAGTACTTCATAAACTATGTACATTGTAGCAAAAATCAGACCGCAAAAATGAAATACTGCGGAGAAAATGATGGGGTCCCAAATTTAAGTTGATAGCCACACCACCGAACAGGGGGTCGTCACAAACTAACTTATTCTTAAGTCTCAGGTTCAAAAAATAAGCTGTCAAGCTTTATACGAGCCATAATGGCGAACGTGTTCGTAATATTTGAACGGCATTTTTGACATTTCCCTAATACATCGCACGTTTTCTTTCTGCGCGCTCACGGTATAACTAGAAGAATGTGCGGAAAGAAAACGGGCGATGTATTAGGAAAATGTCACAAACGCTGTTCAAATATTACGAACACGTCCATCATTATGGCTCGTAAAAAGCTGGATAATCTATTCTTCAAAAACTAGCTAGCATGAACATTTAAAAGATCAATATGAGCGAATTTTAAAATGTAAACAGAAAAGATGGGCTGGTACCGAATCGCCGAAACACAAATGGCCGAAATCCAAATGGCCGAATTCCAACAACAGTCACAGAAGGCCGAATCACGAAAGGCCGAATCGCAAAAAGCCGAGTCACGAATGGCCGAACTTTCCCGGAATACCTAAATAACTATTCAAAAAACATGAAATGACAAACAGTTGACAAATAACTTTAATCAAACAAAAAACAAAATAAGCAACACAGCTATCTATACCTATAAAAAAGGATTTCTGTCTGTCTGTCTGTCGGGATGTTCCTTATCCAGCTTTTTACGCGCTACAATGGAGGACGCTATAAATTGTGTTCGTAATATGCGAACAATCTTTTTGACAACTCTGCATACATCAAAACTGGGCACTCTTCTCCTGCACGGCAGTGTTGCTCTTTCTTTCGTTTACGCAAAAGAAGGAAAGTAATAGTTTTGTTTACATTTTGCACATTTTTGCTCTCCTTCTTTGGCGTAAACGTAAGAAAGAGCACGGTAGTGTTGCAAGAGAAGAGTGCCAGATTTGATGTATGCTGAGTTGTCAAAAAGATTGTTCGCATATCACGAACAATTTATAGCGGTCACCATTATAGCGCGTAAAAATCTGGATAGAATCGAAAACTACTGAACCAATCGGCGTGAAAACTTGCAAGTTTTCCGCAAAATGGTATGCGGCGAAATGTTATATAATCATGGCGAATATTTTAATGCTAACCGCTTTATTTTATCAGGCTAAGCAATGGGAGGTGTTGTTTTCTACTTTACTGAGGAAATTTTTTATATTAAACCACCCACAAACTCCTCAGAAACTAACAAAACTCGAGATTGTGACAAAGGTCATCCGAGATTCAGGATTTATGTACAACATAGGTTAATTTGTGACAATACGAAGTTTGTCGGGTCAGCTAGTTTACTATAAAACAAAAATACATATACTTCGAGAACACCTTTGTTTAGCACTTAACAAAAGTGCAACTGCGTCAACAAAATTTTTATTGCTCATTTTGTGAGACCTTGCACATTTTGAATAAAGGGGTAAGCCCCCCGCAGAAACCACTACTATTTAGGGGCATGCAGTTTCCTATAGGTTTACTGACTAGTAGGGATTATCTCTTAGTTAAGTCCAAACGAGCGGCAGCGAGTAAGGACAGCATATACTCAACATTTGAAAAGGGCGGATAAGCCAACTGGCAAACAGAACGAGTGAGAGTTCATTTTCCTATGCTGCTCCAGCAAAAAATAACTCTCGCTCGGTGTGTTTGACGTTTGGCTTATCCGCCCTCTTCAAATGTTGGTCGACATTTGTGCAGGGTGAAGGCCGTGATTATTTTCGACCGAATATGACGTTCGGTCATTCGTGTTTCAGCCAAGGGTAAGTCGCTTAAAACGTTGAGGCAGGCTCAATTTAGGGAACAGCTGACCTCATTGATTGCAATAGACCAAATCATCATACCGTCAATTGACAGATAGTGGCGCCCTTGTTTACATTTTGGAAAATTTTCCTTTTCGTTTATAGCGAATATAGCGTGTGTTTTAACATTTTACAGGTATAATGGCGTTTTAAATTCAGTCATAATGCTGTTTAAACAACAAACTTGCCGTTTAACAGCTGAAACTTTTTTATTATCTGCGGTCTGTTTGTAAACAAGGGCGCCAGTATCTGCCAGATGACGTCACCTTGATTTGGTCTATAGGCGAATAAACGCAAAACTAATGAAGCCCATGCGACTCCTACATTTGGCTGTTTGAACTAGGAAAATGATGATCAGTTACAAATTTTCGCTGGACGGATATACAAATCAAAACATTTTTCAATTAAATCTCAGTAAAATGAATATTGCGAACATTGAATTTTCTGCAGCGGGTTAGAAATCTTATTAACCAGCTAGCGCACTGGTGGTTGCAAATGAAATGTGTACTTAGGACAAGTAAATTGAGATCCGGATTTAGTTTAGGTGTGTGTGGTTATGTTTATAGGTTCCAGACCGAAAAATTTAGATCCAGATATATTCATGAAAGTGTTCTATATATTGTTTAAGGTAATTTCAATGATTTTAAGCAAAATTATAACAATATTTCATACAAGGCATGTTGAATCAATGTCCTTATTGTTTAGTATTTATTATGTAATAAAATTATAAATGGTTTTAAATAAAATGCAGGCAAATAAAAATTATAGTAAGTATATATGTTATTTTCTAACCCAACCATAACATTTGATTGATTCCAAAGCGCGCAGTTTAAAAAAAAATTCAAATTCGCTTCTTATGATTTTAGTTTTCTATGTGTTTTGACAGCTCGAAATAAAAATATCATCATTTTTACCGCGGCGCCAACTACTTGTCGAATGAAGCTTTTGTTCACCTATTGCGGTACCCTCATTTCACAGTTTATGGCACACTGTGGCCATCCTTTTTGACAATTAATTTTTGAAATGTGAGAAATTGGCAGCCCTGCCAATGTTTGTTAATGTCAAAACAATCAAACGGTCAAGCTGCAGCTCACAGGGGGGATCTATCGGTAAGGAATTGTGAAACTCACATGTGAAGGGGCAGGCAGGTGACCATAATTTTCAATGCCGCTCTTGCTACTTTTTTTCTTACCGATTTGCTGCTCTTACCTGTATGTGTAGCTTCCGAAAAGTTTATTAGTTTGTTTTATTTACGCTAAAAAGCAAATAAATCCATTATCGGGATCAAAACAATACAAACGACAATTGCGCTGCGTGTTTGGGTTTGAGTTTCTGTCAACTGCAGCAGACAAAAATAGAGTTGCGAGTCCCTTGGCTCGAAATCAATCACACGCCGTTTGGTCCATGACAGTACAAACGTCATGGACCAAACACCATCTGCGGTAACGCACACATGTATGGAATCTGACAGCAATAGATCCCCCCTGGCAGCTCATGAGCGCAGGCGAATTTGACAGGTTTCACATGATGAGCACCTCGGCAGCACAGTAAGGCACAGACTGAACAAAATTTCCATGAAAGAGGTGAACGGAATGTTCTCAGCGACTTACCCTTGGTTTCAGCCTTTTGTGATTCGGCCGTTCGTTTTTCGGCTTTTTCGGCCATTAGATATAATATGAGATATGACATTTGTTATTTCGGCCATTCGTAGGTAATTCGAAAAGATATTGCGGAGTTTCCACCTGTGGTGATTTTCTGCGTTTACCACACATGTTGCAATTTAGCAATTTGAACCATCAGTTTTTCGTTAGTGCCTCCCCACTGCACCCCTCCTTGCTTGACAAGCATATTTTCAATGTATTTAGTAAATACAGGATCAAAAAACGAATTTGTGTAGGACTCGTAAAATTGCTGCCAGGTGCAATATTTGTGTATGAAAAATATAAAGCTCACTGACTTGTTGCTTTGAATGCACGATTTTACCCTTTACACTTGTATTGACGCAAAGTGGAAACGCAAAGAATGGGACAATAATCTGGAATACCTACATATACTATGAAACACCCACTTGATATGCAAAGTGCTCCTGGTATGCCAAAAAATTTCTTCCAGTTCCCTTTTACTATTATTACAGGTTATTACCTGAGCGAAGGCTTACTATTGACGAAGCCGCACGTATGCTGTTCCATTCTATGGAAACTTCGAGCCGTTTAGTTTAGAATGAACTCTTTTGATATTAAACATTTAAAATGGAACTTGATAGCACACTACCAACGATAAGCTTTTGCTCATGCCATACCAGGCAACCGAACTTCGTACGTTGAGCAAGAGCTGGACTATTTTTATGTCTATAGCGATTATTCGCTTTGTTGTTTACAAATATTTTGTGGCATTATGGCATACTCTATAAGATTTTTTTATGAATGAAACTATCCGAGCTGCCGTAACATAAATTGGAATAGTATATTCGTTCTGTTAAATTTAGTAATCGTTAATTAATACCAGGATTGAAATAAAACAGGATTAGGTCAATGGATGAAATTGATAATAGATCCAAACTAGTATTAGGTTGTTTAAATTATCGATTCAGGTGTGTATATCTTCCGTTAGTTGAAAGATTTCTATATGTTTTCCGTTCAAAACCTTGGATAAATGTAACTTAACCGTAGGCAAACTGACTACGTTTGATAGGTACTGATAATAATTTTGAAAAATGTTGGGTATTGAAACCAACTTATCCAGCTTCTAAGCAGGTTTCCCAAAGCAAGTACTAACATGCTGAAAATACTGCAAATGAAAAATTACTATATTGACAATAATCATTTTGATATCCTATATCCTTTCAGTTTTATGTTAGATCCTGGTTTTAAATGTAAAAATCAATACAAAAAATGTTGAGAATTTAAATACATTTATACAATTAAATATATTTATTATCATTACTCAACTTGACGAAAATTTAGTTATGCCTAACGAAAATTTAGTTATATTGAACAATATATAAACGGATGATATAAAAGGTAATCACCTATGTGGTTAAAACCCAGCGAGAGGATTAGTCCTTGTTTTCTCATAAGTTTGTGAAATATATGTGTTATGATAAAAAAGCACTATTTTGTTTATGACCAAAACAATTGCAATAACTGCTACTGGTTAATTTGTCTTTTGCTTTTTATCTTGGTATAATTCAAATAAGGAGAAACCATATTTTTATTGATATAATAGTGACCTTGAACTAATACAAAACAACGGCCCCGCTTGGCTAGACCGATAAATTTAATCTTTATTGGCGTCATTTGACTGCATCGAAAAACAACACAATATCTCTCGAAACAAAAGAATGTTATGAAATAAACTTTCGCAAGCCTCTCTTTATTGTTGTTTGGTAGGAACACTTATACAATTTCATACGTAATATTTAGCTGTTGAAATGCCAGAATATATAAATCTGTGAGTTTTCAATACTTACAATTGCTTTTGTGTACAGATTAATTGCATCGTCATATTTTCTGGCCGAAAACATACGATTGCCCTGATCTTTCAGTTCAACGTCCGTCAGGTTTGCCGTCGAATACATATGTTTACTCATTGTGTATTATAAAATATTCCGAAACTGATTAGCTAGAAACAAAGCAAAATTTCCGAAGCGCAGTTACTCCAAATTAATCACAATTTTCCCTCAGTTTTGACACTTATTTAGTAATATTTGACGTCAATCCTTAATCAAGCTTTGACAGATTTCTGTTCCGATTGCAGACCTCAGCTGAATATTCAAGCATTCATTTATCCAAAGATTGAACTCCTTTTCGGTTCAAAACACAAATTTTCTCCAGGAGATTTTCAACTATTTTGAAAATGAAATGAAAATTACGCCACTCCCGTGAAAAAACTTTCTTCGCAATACGATTTGTATGGCTGTCAAATTCAAACTGAGCGCAATATCAATATCAAAAGCAAAAAAAATGACATTCAAAACAAATCAAAAGAAAAGGGAAAGAGGAAAAAACAGTCCCCGTAAAAAAATTGTTGCTGCAGAATTTTACAATCGACAGAGTCGACTATTACCGTTTCAACCGTTTGAGAAATAGAGATTAGTTTACTATTTGATTTAGTTGGTGTTCAATATTCCGGCATGACAGAGCTGTTAATATTTTTCTGTGCTTTGTGTTGAGAACAATATGTGTTCAGGACAGATTTCTTGTAATTTTGATGTGAAAAAGGACATCTAGAACAAAATTATTGACGCCAAATTTTTGTCAGTAATTTATATGCTGTATTTTAATTTTGTAATAAATATTAATATAAATAATCTGAGTTGAAAAAATATCTGGGTAAAGCGTTAGACATGAAAAATGAAAAAGGCAAATTGAACTATTTCTTACCTGGAGCTCCTCCAGATAACTATCGTATCGTTTTTATACGATGTTGCCCGTTAGAGAGCTAAACTGCCACTATTCGCATAGCAGTCCCATTTATATAGGAAACTCCATCGAAAATGCGAATAGCGGCAGTCAATGGGTTATATAGCCCAATTAACGAGAGCCCGATTAAAACGTATGGTACAAAGATAGCTCAATGAGCGAAAGTTGGTGGTAGTTTCTTTCTAATTTCTGTCAGAGATATTCCGAATAAAAGCGGTTTTAAACTGATTGGGCTAGTTTTCCTCTTACGAAATATTTTATGCTTAAAAATGCCCGTTTTTGATCTAAGCTTTACAACAGAACCAATTTAGCAAGGTATTTAATATGTCGCGTGATTTGTTGTTGCTGTTGGAAGATTTTGCACGTTTTTTCCGCGATTCTCTACGCGGGTGTCGTCCTGAAAGTAAAAACAAGTTAGATAAAAACTTCTCGGTCAGTGGTTTCTACAGTTGACGGAGGAAGAGACACAATTTGCGTGTCTAAAAATAACCCAAAACCAGATACGTCGCTGCATTAATAAGGCGGGTTGCGCAGTCTCCTTTTGTCCAACGCCTCTATGGTTCAAAGTAGAGATGGTCGGGTATGAAAATTTGAAAACCCGAACCCGACCCGTACCCGATTAAGAAAAAAATTAAAAACCCGTACCCGACCCGAACCCGCAAATTATTTTTTTTCAATACCCGAACCCGACCCGAACCCGGCGGGTCCGGCGTAGTTACGTATTCCCCCCTTACCTTTCCACTCTTTCCCCGCCATTATCAAAAAAATTTTCATTACTTTCCCTACCGTCCCTTCATCAATTGTAGAACCATCGTTTCAAAAAATATTAATAAAATATGTATGACCTCATTTCAAGGTCAAGACTAAAAACTCGAGGTTGTTTTTTTGTTTTCCCACAGTTATATCCCAGTAAAAAAACATACGGCGCGGTGAAAAACGACAAGTTTTTATAGCATTTCCCAGTGGGCTTAGCAAGCCCTATATAGTGCACAGTTTACATTCAATGTGATTTGTGTGTCTTGAAACTAAACTTCTATTAAGAGGAACAATTTATGTTTTATTATTTACATTCTTATTATTGGCTTGATGAATGGCTAGATGATGCGAACAGACCCCATCGTGGTCCTTCGCTTCTTATTCAGCAATTCCTATTCTTATCTACGAGCAATCTTAGCGGAGATCGGGTAACCAACCCCGGTGCGGTGGAAACTAAGATCGCATACCGACAGGAAAAGGGGCACTGTGTTGTCTCGGTATTATAAGAAAGCAGCCCTATCACGAGACTCGGTTGCGCTGTTCTAGTAAGGCAACCTACCTAAACCCACCTTATTACAAATATTTAAGCTAATACGGATCAGAACATTCGGCATCGACCTAGGCGACGAAACAAGGATGACGAATGGATACTCGGTACTAGTGGAACTGCAGGATGCGTAGATAGTGAACATGTCCTGCTCCAACAGCTTGAACCCCGTAAACCCAACGTAGACAATGAGAAGGAAGCATTCTACACGAGGCTGGAGGCAACGTACAACAGCTGCTCGCAACGGGACATCAAGATCGTCATTGGGAATATGAACGCCCAGGTCGGTAGGGAAGAAATGTATTGAACGATGAATCTCTTAGCCTGCGCACCGACATGAACGATAACGGTCAGCGATGTATAAACTTCGCAGCTTCCCGAGGTTTGGTGATCCGAAGTACTTTTTCCCACGCTATCCACAAAGCACAATCCACAATCCCAAGATATCCGCAAAGCCACTTGGAGATCACTTGACCAACGTACAATTAACCACATGTGAGGGACGAGGAAGGGAATTTAATTACAAACGAGTGCCAGGTGATGCAGGTGGAAGCAGTTCTTCGATGAACACCTCAATTGCGAAGTTGCATAACAAGACGAAACGGAAGTTAGCCTAGGAGTACCCAAGGAAGATAATAATGTCCCGGCACCTGATCTGCATGAAGTTAAACGAGAAATCGGGTTACTGAAGACCAACCAAGCCGCTGGTAAGGATCGTCTACCGGCGGAGGTTTATAAACATGACCGAGAAATGCTGGTAACGGCTCTACACTGGATAATTTACAAGATTTGGAGAAAGAGAAGCCAATCTACAAAAACAAAAGGCACGGCTTATCCGCATGCTGTTCAACATCGCTGTTGAGGAGGTGATCCGACGAGCGTGCATCTAAATGAGAGGCATGATTTTCACCTAGGGTAGTCCTCCTAGGCTTTGCAGATTACTTTGATATCATAGCCAGGAGCTTTGCGACGGCGGAGGCAATTTACGCCAGAGTGAAAGCGGAGTTTAGAAGGATTAGGCTAAAAATAAATGCGTTGAAAATCAAATTCATGAAAGGAAGAGGTTCAAAGGAAGTAAACGCGCGCCACTCACGGACGGTAACTGTTGACGGCGACGAACTAGAAGTGGTAGATGTATTCATGTATTTGTGATCGCTGGTGACCGCAGACAACAATGTGACGCTGGTCACAGAGGACATACGCGCCCTTGCCTTGTTCGAGCGCAAGGTACACACAGAAAGCGGAAAGTGGCAGACGCGTGTGAATCACGAGCTAGAGGCACTGCTTGGAGAGATTCTCATCGTACATCCGGCGAAATTCGGTAGGCTACGGTATGCCGGATACGTCGTAAGGCTGCCGGACGACAATGCGACGAAAACAGTTCTCTTCAACAACCCAACCAAGGTTAGTCAAGAGAGGTTTTCTGATGTTCAAATTTGTTTATCATCCCCACTGTGTTACCCTTCAAGATCACCGAAATTTTCAAAGCGAAAACTGTTGAATGTGATAAACAACGTCGATGGTTGCTAACCACTTGCTCCGCGCACTTCTGTTCTACAAACTGTGAAAACTAAATCACCTATTTTAACTCACCTTGAACCCAACGGCACCAGAGACAGCAGGGCTCAACGTGAAAGATGGCTCGACCAAGTCGAAAGTGGGAAATCGAGTGGACAACGAGTGGCCCAAGATCGAGTTGAATGAAGACGACTGCTTGAAACAGCACGTGTAAACCTGGCTCTATGCTGCTGCTGATAATGATGATGATGTTGCATCCTTATTACAGTTTTCATGACCAATTTGATCACCAGAACCGTAATAAGTGTCTAATAAAACCCCAATTGTTACCAACATACGTTTTCGTAGACTTTGTAAATTAAAAAAGCGTAATTTTACCTACAGATAGGCATTGTAGGCATCATTCGGCGTTCGAAACAGATATTGGTTTGTTGAGCGGTCATTTGGTATTAGGTGAAACTATACTTTTAAATATAATTCACTGTACACTGAGCATTTATTTGATTACTGGCTGAGTGCCCGATCTTACTCGGGGCGCTTTTGTCTCACAGCCAGTTATTGTAACCAAAATGCTTATAATGCAAAATTTTAATGTTTGTTCCTCTTTTGGAAGTTCCTCCATAATTGTCAACTCTCCCTCTTTTGTCTACCCGGCTTCTTGCACATCTGTTTTCTTTACGGAAATCTCTATAAAACCCAATAAACAAAGAGAAACAAAGACATTCGTACCTTCCGCATTTAACAATGGCCACCGCACCAATAGGAAATGCATAGCTTTGTTATTGTACTTTTCTAAACACAGCTTTTTATTTATTTATTAGTTTAGTACTACAGGGATACCTCGATATAAGACAATTTATAATTTCAAAAAGTTGTCTTATATCGAAATTGTCTTATATCGAAACATGATTTTTTCACAAAAATTGGGCATTAGTAGGCACCAATTTTGCTCTGTGTTGTGTGTTTATGTTTTTTGAACTATTTAATATTGTTTGAGCTATCAGTTGTTTACAATTTTTAGGATTATTTCGAAATAATGAACAAATTTATTGCGCCGCTTTTGGAATGGAAAATGTGCTCTGGTGTCGTTACCAACTATGTCAAAGGGATTTGTCTTATATCGAGGTAAAAATTGTCTTATATCGAATTGCCTTATATCGAGGTTGTTTTATAATGAGATTGTCTTATATCGAGGTATCCCTGTATGTACATACTATCCTAATAAACAAAAGTAGAAGGTGCAGCAGTGTTTCTTCCATGGATACAACAAACCTTGTATTCCTTTCATCTCACTTCAAGACAAAACCTGTTTGTAAACAATGTTTCTAGTTTCACCAATTCACAAATTATTGGCATAGCCCACTCTGGAGGATGCCACGTAAAGTTGACCATGGGAAAGACATGCTGTTCTTAGATCAATTCCACACTGTTTGAATGATTGCCCCTGTGACTCAAATAGAGTCGGCCAACAACACTTAGCACTTAAGATCGAACACTTTTTATACGAGTCACTTTGATTCGGTGCATAATTACAGTTGGTAAATCTACAGCTGCGAGCATTGCAGTTTAATGTTTCGCATTCTGATTTTTCCAGTTGTACGGATAAATTGTTGCAGTTAATGTGGGCATTACTCCCCCCTTCCTGACAGCAACCTCCGGTCATCAGCGACCACTTTTGTCCCACCGTCACGTCACTTATGGGAGAACTGTCCAAACATTTCGGAGAGTCCCTCTTTTGTAAACCCCTCAGTGTTGATTCCCTTATATCAAGGAACATGCGTGCCAAGTTTGGTGCAGATCGGTCAAGGTGTTCTGGAGTTATGGTGGAACATACAAACATACAAACATACTCACACTCACTTTTATATATATAGACTAGCTGATTGCCCGATCTCACTCAGGGCCGCTTTGTCACTCAGTCACATCTCTTTTGTAACGAAAACTCTCAGAAACAAAACCCTTTTTTCATTTGAATATGTCTACTCCCTTTGTTAGTTCCTCTCACGTTGTTCGTCGACCACTTGTAAATCTGTCTTTTTGTTTTTGAACCTCCCCCTTTTTAATGGCCACCCTATTCGCCCTTTCAGAAAAAAAACAACCATTGGCGGAACTAGCGCTCATTTCTAGGGGGGGCTATAGCCTCCAGCATTGTTTTACACCCTTTTATTGGTCGGCCAAGTCAATTTTTCTAGGGGGGGGGCTAAATCTCTCCTAGCCCCCCCCCCCTAGTTCCGCCAATGAAAACAACTTGTACAACTGCTATTGTTCCAGATGCAATAGTAACGCACCCTTTTACCCATTTGAACCTTTCTCTTCCCTTGTAAGAGACTGACTCCCTCTTTTCTCAACCACCGGCATAAAAGAATCAAGCTAAATAACATGTGACAAACGACGTTTGATGAAGAACCCCGCTGGTTTGCACGACGTGCAAATTAAAAATTGTTCAAATGTCATTCTCAACAAGCCATCATTTGCTTATGCAGACAATGCACATAAACACGATTTGTTTGTAGTAGTCTATCGTGTTTAATATGTTTCACATTGCGTTTTCCCAACGATTATGATAGAAATCCGATCGGAGAATGAAATATTCGCTGCTTGCATCTACCAACTGAATTAAACCACCAAAACAATAACAAAGAGTAGGGCGGCCAGTTCATACAAGTTCCAGCATATTTAGGGTTGCCAGTTGTTCAAATTAAAAACTAACCCCGTTAGTTTGCATGAGGAATCGTTCAAACGAACGGGGTTCCACAGTATATATAGATTAAAATCGGTTTTATTTACATTTCTGAACAAAAAAATCGCTCACAAATCACATAGGCAGGTTACAATGGTACAGCAAATAGCTGAAGGATCGAGGGACGTTTTATGTGAAATGGGTTTGAAAAAGCATTTTATTAATAATTTTTTATCATTTGTCGTTTATTTCGCCATTTGTTACTCCCTTTCTTTTGGTTTCTTCAGTACATCTTGCGTGATTTTACTTGTCTAAATATTTTCCTCTGTTATATACTGCCGCTTTTGCATTTCTGTATTTTGCTCATATTCCATGCCAACTTGCTCTATTAGTATAGCTGGTATTGTTTCGTCTCATATTTTTTTATATTTCTAGATTACAGTTGATGTCCATTTAGCACGTTTCATTTGCCATTTATATAAACGGTTACGTTAAGCTACTAGTACCATCGATATTAGTTTTTTTTATTTGGTTTACACAGTTTTGCTTGCTTGCGTTTGCTTTAACAACATTCAATGTTATTGGGTTTACTGGTTGCTCAGCATGTTTTGTTTATTTTGTTTATAGTTTGCAGTAAACATCGCTTTTTGCTGCGGTTTTCTTGTCTACATGGTCGACATTCACACAGTTATGGAAAAGCATATCGAACATGCAGGATACACTTTTTCCGCGTTTTCTTTCTCACTCCGTTTTTTTTTTGTTTCAAATTCTGCTTTGCTTAGTTGAATGTGAATACTTATTTCTGTTTATCGTCGTTTCGGTGTAGTATGACGTATCATAGAGACTTTCCTTGATATATCGTTCCAATCTTTTCTCTTTGTAGTTTGTGCAACGATTGATAGAAAACATATTAACATATTGCAACAAAAATATACTCTGTGTTCTGCTTTCAACTGAATAATTTCTGTTTTTTCTGGAAGCAATGGGCTATGTACATGAATTTTGTTTAAAATCTCTTGGTAATATAGTTTATGTATCACTTAAATTTTTTCATATGCTTGAGTTTGATAAATGATATTTCGTGTTATATTTTCCTCTGCCTGGTTTGATAAATATATATATATATCGTTCTATGGGGCGTCATTTCGACATCTTATTATCTCGTTCCGCAGTATTGAATATACTTTAAATATATAGTTGTTTTCCTATTGATTTATAAAGACTCCATCAAAATATTGACAAACGCAAACACAAAACAGACTTAATTTGTAATATATCTAGTAACTGATTATATGCTTCTATGTAACATTTTGCTTTGATAACAGGTTGATAATGCTATATGACTACATTGGCTCTGTTGCATGGTTACACAAGTAATCTAAAAGCGGTAATTGATCAACTCGTCAAGAAATCGTGTTGTTTTTTCGGCGATAGAATAGTAAACAAACAACAAAACCTGATAGCTACTCAATTTTTGGATCCTAAACTTGACCAATAATACTTAGATCGGTTTAAGCTTCATTCTTTTTTCAACTTAAACGCTACTGAGCCGAACACATTAGTGTTTCATGTTACATGTTGTTATTCATTGTGGTTTCGACATACTTATACTTTTGTAGCAGTTTGGAAGCGTTTATGGGGTCACAATTAGGATTGGGATTCGTGGGATCTTCCTAGTTCGATATAGAGCGCAGACTAAAAATTTAAACGGCTTGTATTACCGTATATTTGTCCAAAACAATTATAATTTTATAATTTTGTTTTGAAAAAAATATGCTAAATTTAAGATAAACATTAAATTGAACGTTTTCAGAAACACCCAAATGCTTAGATAGTAGAAAATTGAAAGAAAAACTGTTTGATCACTGGTGGACTAATAAAACTGCATTATTAATTTTACTAAATGGTTTCTTTCCTAAAATTTGAAACTACAGAACATCGAACAATTAATCGTAGATCCGATTTGCGCTCAATGAACATGGTCGATCAAAGCACGATTGCGTCTTGTTTGAGTGTATTCATTTTTCAAATAGAACAGTTTCACCAAGCATCTCGTTTCGTACATGTATAAATATAATACCGATCATCATTTTGTTACAAAACATGACATTAGGGTTTCATTTCCGGTTTTACATCAATTCCCGCTCGATTGTGCTGCGTTAGAGGCTGAGACAGTTTTTCTGTCCCACAGACTCTATCGTATAGTTGGTTGTTGCTAGGGAAAAAATCTATATATTGTGAAAGTGTATAGTATACCTACTGTCCTAATTTCGCTGGACTTAACACTATTTCCGGTTCGGTCTTGGTAGTGGTCACGGCTGATGATTGTAGCAATGATGACGTCGTGGTGATGGTATTGGTGCCTTGTGTGAGTGGATCGTATAACCCGGGACTGATTGCAGGAGAGGAACCTGGAAAACCCGTCATTGGAGGAGGTGAAAGCAGATAGCTGCTACTGCTGGTGCTACTATTGTGCGTCAGTCCGATCGCTGTGGGTGATGGAGTTAGTGGGGAAATGTGAGACATTAACGCTGCCGCACTGGGTTGGTAAGAGGTCGACGGCAGCGGTGATAGTGATCCTGGTACCGGTTGGTTTTTTATACTGGGAGCGAGGATCACTCCGAAGGCGGACTTAGAGGAGGTTGATTGTGTAGCTGATGACGCAGTTAACAATGAAGACGTTGCGTTTAGTGACGCAGTTATCGGCACCGCGAGCGTTGATTGTGGTTCTGATTTAATTGGTGTGCTAACTGGCGTCGGACCGACGATCATAAGTGAAGTTTCCATCAATAAACCACCACCTGCTACTGCAGCACCACTACCTGGGGACAGCGAAGACATCGAAGATTCTGTTGCTACTCCATCCTTCGGTTTCTGTTGGTTGACTGAAGTGCGTTGACGTCGGAGTTTACTGTCTTTCCGCTGGTGGTGCGAATCTGCGGAACGTGGTTGTTCGTCTTCCCCTGTAAGATCTATCACCTGGGTGTCGGACACACCTGCATCTGCGACATCATGCGGACGATGTTTATGACTGCGGGCGTCATCGTCATTATCCTCGCCGTCTGATAAACTAACGATGTCTATCACACTAAGCGTGTCAGCCTTGAGGGAAGTTATTTTCTTCAGCTCTAAAGGTGGTTCTGAAAAGGTAAAACAATCATCTATCTGATTTATCATCTCTTTCGGTGCAATCGGTAGGCCATACTAACCTTCTGTTTTATCTGGCTCCTTTATTATAGGAACAATGCGGTTGGATGAAACTTTTTGTTCGTTTTGAAGAAACAGTGAGGTGGTTGCTATCTGTCGTAGTGCTTCCACGCCCTCGTACGTTTTAGTTTTCACAATCGACTTAGGATAGATTTGCGGCTGCTTTGTCTAAAATATAATTATAATTTGAAGAGATTAACGTTAGCCCTCAGGAGGATAATTGGGTCGCAAAAGTATAATCAATATATATAGAATGCCAGTGTCGCTGCAGTGCGCGTGGTAAACATCACACTTGTTCAGATAATGTATTTACAGTATATATGCATATGTGTGTGTTCCTGAGATTCATCAAAAAGGAATCTCATTGTCAAACTTTGACAACCAGTTTAAAATTTCAAATATGGCTGCCAAGTAGTGTGATTGGAAACTTCGCTTGCTGCAAATTTCTGGAAAAATCGGTGCAAAAGGGCGCAGTTGTGGGATTCAATTCATCCGGACGGAAAGAAAAAGAACGTTAAAAAACATTTCACTGGCATGAAAACACAGCGATGAGCGCACTGATGACAGCACCAACGAGCGCACAGATAAAGAACAGATAAATAACAATGAGCAACTTTGACAATGAAGTTCCCGATTCACAGACTTGATACAGATTGTTAGCATCATGTTTACCACAATGAGTCCCGTAGTAAAACAGCGACACTGGCATTCTATATATATTGATTCTACTATCGCAAAGCTGTAACTGTGTGACCCGAAGACCCGGTGAGTCCACCCATACAAATTACACCACTACCCAGAAGCAAGTAAGCTTAGGAGAGATTGGGTAACCAACCTCGGTGAAAACAATGTCCTATGCCGATAGAGTAGTCATGCTAATGCTGAAACTTTGCTAGTCTTTAGCTTTTGCCTCCATTTTAAGTACGGCTGATGCCACTGCATGGTGGAATATCGTCTCCTTCATTTACAGAGCAAGTGCACTCCATGTTAGGAGCGGATCATAACAACGTCTGATTCGAAATCGGTCGCCGAATTAAGAAACGTGTTATCTAGAACGTTAAAACCAAAATAGCAGCCTCATCACAAATCCGTTGCTGGACTCTAGTAAGGCAACTACGCCTACGAACAATCAAGACTCGGAACATTCAGCATGGATTGAGTCAACGGAATAAGGACATGGAAGCTTGGTACGTGGAACTCACAGAATAGAAGTATATGGTTAAATTTAATCACATATATCTCACCTTCTACGGATAATAGTGAATCGAGCGGTAGAGAGAGACTCTGTTACCAGTTTCCGATCGCCGCGTTGTTCGAAATTCCACTTCTGTTCTATGTGGAACTGCAGATTGATGAATTTTGTGGGTGGCAAGACATGAGAGATGCATGAGAGATTCCGTTACGGCGATAGAGTGTGGATGATTCGGGGAACCAACACCCAGTTTTGGTGGATGCTTTAAGAAGCTGGAAACGGGACTAGAAGGCGATCAGCGAAATACTGTGATAGCATTGTCAACGTACTCGATTCTCACAAAGGTAGACCTGACGACGAAAACGAAGCGTTCTACTGGACGTTGATCTCATCGATAAGAAGGGTGATGGGCTTGAGTGGAGTCCAGTCCAGCGTCTCTATGGTTCAAAGTTTCAAGTACCAGCGAGCCACATGCCATGGCGGGTGTTGTGGGTTCAAATCCGGTTATAATCTTAGATTATAGCTTGGTTCGACCCGTACACATTTCAGCATTGGACAAAAGGTAGGAGCCATAACGACATCTTGTTAAGCGTAGCTAACAATAACCCCCTCCCCCTCACCTTTCCACTCTTTCCCCACCATTTCATAAAAAAAACTTTTCATTACTTTCCCCTACCGTCCCTTCATCAATTGTAGAACCACTGTTTCAAAAAATATTAATATATGTTTGACCGCATTTCAAAGTCAAGACTAAACAGACAAAGGAGGGAAAAGATGGTTATCTACCTGATGGACAAGAACGGCGACAAGTTGGACAGTAAGAACTATCGTGCGATCATCGTTCTCGATGTCGCCTACAAAGTCTGTCCCAAATCATTTTCCGCCGATTGTCGAAAATTGCGAAGATTTGTGGAAATTTATCAAGTCGGCGTCGTTGAAGGTCGGTCAACAACGGATCAAATATTTACACTGCGACAAATCTTCGAAAAAGTTTGTGAATAAAGAATTCCCACGCACCATTTGTTCGTTGACTTTAAAGCTGCAGATGATACCATCGACCGAAAGGAACTATGGAAAATCAAGGACGAGAAGGGCTTCTTCAGGAAGTTGATCAAACTGATCAACAAATCTAGTCAATTCGTCTGCTTTGCTATGGATATTATTGGTAGAATATCTGTGACAGTGACCAATCACGACCAGTACAGCAGACTAAAGCGCGAAGCAGAAAAGATTGGGTAAAAGCGAAGAGCCCATTACTAACAAGACTGGCATTTTTGTTATTTTTCCATATAAACATCATGCGTCACCATCAGCGGCGCTTCCTTACTAGTTTGGATATGTTGGCATGGCGGTATGAACATTAGTTACTCACTCACACAAAGCATCTAGGGACTACCTTGGCCAGTAGAGCAAGCATCAGTGTTTCCTGAATACTGGCAGAGCTGCCAGTCTTCTTGTTACAGGAGTCTTCGGTTAAAGATAAATATATCTAAAATTAAGTACATGATAACCGGTGGACCGAGGTCGATCGAAGCCGCTTTGGCAGTGGTGTAACGATCGTCGGTTTGTTTGAGTGAGTTGAGAGGATGAGTTTGAGGTAGTTGACGAATTTGTCTATCTTGGCTTACTGGTAACAACGGACAACTACACCAGCAGCTGTGCGATTTGTAGGTGTATTATCAACAGAAGTCGTGCTTAGAGTGGGCTTCACAAGCAGTTGCGTCGAACAGACTAAGCCGCCGCACAAAATGTACCTTGTGCAAGGTGCTCATTGGACCTAAAAGACAAAAGACGAGTGCTAAGAACGATCTTCGTTGCGTACAGGAGAACGGAGTACGAAGGCGGGGAATGAACCATGAATTCGCACAGCTCTATAGTGAACCTAGTATTTCAAAGATGATGGCTAAAGCTGGACGGATGCGATGGGTAGGGCATGTTGCTAGAATGCCGGACAACTACCCTGCAAAAAAGGTGTTTATTTCAAATCCTGTAGGAACAAAACGACCAAGGGCGCAGTGAGCAAGATAGTCAGACCTGGTGGAACGAGAACTGGCGGAGAGTACACGGTGTTCAAGGAATTGGAGACGCATAATCGAGTGAATTGGATAAATCTTGCTCAACAGGCTATGTCTTAAGACGGCAATTAAGTAAATGAGTGAACCTAACACTGGCGATCTAAATTGAACCGAAGTACAAAAGGCAGTGCCTGAATCCACTATTTTGGCCCGTGTGAACCGCAGATTTCCTAGGAGTGTAAAAAACGTGAACAAAGTTTACCGGTATGTGAGGTCCGCGTGCTATCGATACTCGCTTGCTGTCGCCACGTAGCAGGGAAGTCCGATGGTCGGCGTCTATCTTAGCGTTTTTCTTATTCCGTGCTCTACGACTAGATGATAAACAGTGTGACGGGCATATACAAAACAGAATACGCAATATACAACAAAATAAGCCGAGACCTAGGATAAATAGAATCAGATAATTATTTGTTTTATCTTGGAATTATGATCTGATTTCGAGCTCGGGAGCAGGAGCCCGTTTACCATACCGATTAACGATGGTCCGATAAGTCTTAGTTCAACCGTTTTGAATCCTTTCTCGCCGGTACCGACGAATGCTATAACTAATCCAATTGCTATCGTACCTAAACCTACGTAAAGGAAGGCATTGGCGAATGAACTGGGGCCTCGCAGCACACCGAGTAAGTCTTCATCGTCCGAGGAGCCACCCAACGATGAGTCTTGTATCTACGAAAAAGAAAACATTAATATTGCATTCGACATAGACATTCAAATGTAGCTCGTGAACGCGTGATACACGTTGTGATCCTTCGTGAATCCGTACCCGATTGCGTTTGACCCATCGTCGATGGCAGGAGGCGGGTGTTTCTTGTACGCTGCACCGTCTACCGCGTTCCAGCCATGCGGCACGACCTTGGGCACACTGTTGAATGAATCAGTACAAGTGGGAAGAAAAATAGGACAAGAAAGAGAGAAAAAAAGTGATTAACTTATGATCTCTCATGAAGGCAGATCCAACATCTATCTTGCCAATTGTTTTAACAGTTTACTTTTACCAAGGACAACATTTAGATTTTTTTATCACACGTACGAGTACGATACAACATCGGGGATGGTACATAATTTAGTTATATTCAACGGTTGACTCACATTGAGATTACATAAATTTAGATTTTCGAAGCTGCCTTAATCCTACATCATCAATGTTATGTTCTCCAAGGTTTGATGTTTTTTTTACGAAATCACCAATCATTTCAGTTGTCACAACTTAAACATAAACTAGCGGAAATCTATAGAGTGTTTGAGATAGTAAGATATAGTAAAGAAAATAAGCTTACCCATAGCAGAAGAGTTTTGTGCAAGAACACCGTGATTTGTTTGCCAACAGCATTGGTTTAGAGAGTGAGATTCAGCTTTGCATTTGGTAAGTAAATTGGATGCACGTACTTAAATCAGGAACACTAAGATAATATACGCTAGAATAGAACAACTACTTGAAGCGATACATACTGGTTATGTTTGTTTTTCTATACGCATTGTGCTTGAGTACATTGAGGTTCTGTTGGAAATTCACTGTTGTATCTATTGATGTGTCTGTATGTTGTTAGTTCAGTTACACAATTGTTTTCATAATCGATTTTCGATTCCGATTGTTTCCGAGTATGTCCAATTGATGTGGGTTTAGTTACGATTAAGATTTTCATCATTTATATCATCAAAAGTGATGTTCGTAGATGAGATGTAGGATATGTTACTAGCGATGTTATTTCATGCAAATCATGTTCGTATCTATCGTATCCAATGTTTTGCTCAAAAGGATTCGACGTGTAGGTAAATATTGGCTCAATCAAAATGATAAAACGATACGAAATAACATTACGTAGTTAATGGCTCAAGCTGTCAATATTTTGAATATTTTATGTTCATCCTAGATAATTATTTTAGTAAATAATTTGGTTCTGGTTCGACATCACGTTTGTATTTATAGAGTATGCTCCATATTGGTTTTAGGTTTTAGTATCTTAAAATAGAAACCTCATTCTTCCCAAATTTATACTTTAGAACCGACTGTTGCCGATACTGTAAAAAGTGTAAAATCCAATTTGATAACAAATAAAATACATACAATATTTCAATTCACACTCTCAGTTCGCCATTCGAATTCAATTTCAGAAAACTATAATTAACATGTTTGTCAGTTTGAAAATACTGTATCGTTTTTCCCTGAATTTCTTTTTTGTAAATGCAAAAAGTCTATTTTGAAAATTTGATTAATTGAGTCTCACGAAACCATAAGTAGACCAAATCGAGGATTGCCTTGGAATCCTCTAATGATGGAGTAGTTAAATGACCTCGACCTAGCCGATGACATTGTCTTGCTCGCACTACGCCGAAACGATATGCAGAGCAAGTTAGATGACCTCTCCGAGAGCTCCCAGGCAGCAGGCCTCACAGTCAATGTAGCGAAAACTAAGTCTATGGTAGTGAACACTGACAATTCCACCAACTTCACAGTAGCGGGACAACAAGTTGAGCAGGTTGGGCAGACGCCTTTCAATATCTTGGTAGCCAGACAACGCCCGATGGCGGTACCAAGACTGATATAGCCACACGGATCAGGAAGGCCGGGGGTGCCTTTGCAGGTCTGCGAAACATTTGGCGCTCAAACCAGAGCACTCTACGTACGAAAACCCGAATGTTTAATTCAAACGTTAAATCCGTACTGCTGTATGCCTGCGAAACGTGGTGCGTCTCAGCGGAGACAACCCAAAAACTGCAGGTATTCATTAACCGGTGCCTGCGATACATCATTCGTGCCTGGTGGCCTGATAACTGGATATCCAATGAGGAACTCCATCGTCGGTGTCATCAACGGCCGATAGCCACAGAACTTCGTGAACGTAGGTGGAAGCGAATTGGATACACCTCGAGGAAAGGAGCGAACGAGGTTTGCAGAGAAGCACTCGACTGGAATCACAAGGACAGCGTAGTAGAGGCAGACCCAGAGGCTCATGGCGACGCAGCCTAGCCAACGACATCCGGGCTGTAGACGAGAACCTGTCCTGGCGACAGATAAAAGCCATGGCGGGTAGCCGTCAGCAGTGGAGATCTTTGATTTCATCCCTTTGTTCTGCTGGACCGACGGACATGGACACATAAGTAAGTAAGTAAACCCATACTTTTAGAGTCGGTACTATAAATGTCTCCAGATCTATTCCAGCAGTTCATTTAATTTTATTGTTTTTAAACTTGTAAAATAATAATTGATTCATCTTCTTTTCGATTTCCTTTTTCATTTTTTAGAAGAGCTTATACACAATTTTTATACTGAAAATTTTACTTTTATGCTTACATGGACGCCATTTTGATTTGTTTACAATTTTTAAAATAGATTGGTCTAAGTCGTCGTATGTTCGAATCTCGGCTGGGCGATGCAGCTAAGTAGATTCAATAGTAGGATTGTTCCACTAGCCCTGTAATTGTCCTGTACTCTAGCGAAGTCTATCGATAAAGAAAGGTAATGTCTTAGAAAACCGTGTTTAAGTTCAGGCCTTTGCTTTGGGTCTAACAAAATCAATCAAATGTACTTTCTGGCCATTTCAAAAATATCATTTCCAGATAAACCTTTAAGCACCAGTTCTTGGAACTGCATAGTAACAATCTTTTCGAGTTTTAAAATAGTGACAATAGTAATTTTATATGTCTCAAAAACCTTCGTTATAGATAAACAAGAGTCGATGTTGTTTTATGTTTAATTTTTAATTTTTAATTTTTAATGTGCAGAATATTATGAATTGAAATTTCATTTTAAAGCTTAATCCTTCCCCTTTACAAATCCGTGTCGGTTATTTGTTTTTTTTAACTAGTTTAAGGAATACAAGTAATTTTTTGTCTCAGTTAGTTGATGCCAATGCACATCTAATTTGATTATTGTATTTAATAGCATTATTTCTTAGCTTAAAATAAAAATCGGTTGGTGCGCTCATGGCGAAAAAGGTGATTTGCTGATAAAATTCAACATGGCGACCAAATCTAAGATGACCACCAAAAAATGTTTACTTCATTTAAAAGCTCTATAGTAGGGGGCTACGTAGCCGCAAGGTTACCGAGATTGCTTTGACAAGCGAGTGGTCGTGGGTTCGAATCTTAGTAGAATCAAGCCATTCGATGTCAAGCGCCTTCAGCATGGGTTTATTCTCAGGCCCACCCCACCTCATTTACTTTTGCTTCATACTGAATTCTAAATTTACCCACTCTTGACAGTGCAAAAGTCCGTCCTATAGTTAAGTGTGCTGGTCAGAGGAACGAATGAGTCCTCGAACGGCTATAATATGGGATAGTACTGGCAGTGAGGAATAAGTGGGTAAAGTAGATCAAGCTTTGAAGGAAGGATAAACCCCACAATACACACAAGCACGCATAAAATTTAATAAGTATATCGCGCATTCAATAGCGATTATAGCAAAAAGAAATGCAGTGCAGGTCATACAGCAAACACCCGGGCGATATCACAATAGATCAGTATATTTCGCAGTGTCGCAGGTCGCAGTGATGAGTCCACACAGGAATAAAAAAGCTTTATATTTCTTCTTTACAGAGCCACGTAATTAATCATTTGTTACATTTCAAATTTATGTTCTCATGATAAAGATATCAACGTGAAAAATTCAATTTTTTTTAAACTGTCCCGCTGTTTCGTATTGTTTCGTTTCGAGGTATTTATAGTGTTAGTATCATTTTTGAACCATTTTCAACCATTTTTAATTTCAAGCTCTCGTGTGACAAACTACTTGCGCTACTGTACAAGTAACAGAGACTATAGATTACAGAGGCCCCGAGACACTCAAAATCCGCTAAATTTTGAAACAAAACGGAGAGTACCATCAAAAATAAAGGTAACTCTCCGCTTTCGTTCAAACTTTAGCGGTTTTTGAGTAGATCAATGAATTCCAGGAATCTCTTCTGCTGATGTGCGTAGACGTTGAAAAAGCGTTTTGACCGACCCAACCATGAAAACATCCGGGGCGTACTTGGGCGTAAAGGAGTTCCAGATAAGCTAGTTCATTCGTCTAGTCGTTCATTGAGACTCGGTACAAGGCGTTCTCGTGCAAGATGTTACATAACGGCGTCTTGTCCGACCCTTTGACACAGAACAGACATCATCCCAAGCTAAAATAACGGTGATTATGAGTTCACTAGTAGCGCTACAGAAGATCAGTCAAATCCGATCATGTTGCAACATTGTCGAATCCACATTTGGATGAAGGAAGACCGCTAGCCAATTGTACGCTAGGCGGTCAAGGGGCCCGTAATGATATTTGAAGTTGATTGCCACCGTTCGTTCTTCCGCCTGGAATTGCGCACTAAACGCCTCTCCTTCAGAGATACTCAGCAGCTTATAAGGGGTGGGAGATGTAGCAACCCTACCCTTTAGCGAACATCCTTTAGAGATTTACCTTGGATCCGGAAGATCATATCCCGGTCAATTCATGGCAGAGTAGCCGCGCTGGTCCGAGAGTAGAACGATCAACGTATAAAAATATTTTTGGAATGTGGCGGCCTTCTTCGAAGACACTCGCATTTAAGTACAAATAAAAAAAAACAACTTAAACTGTTTCTCTGTATGCCTAGCTCGGAAAAACAAACATTGAACAGTTCTGCTGAATTGCGCAACGTAATCAAATTTCAAGCTTTCGTTCGAGCTTCGTTGGCCCTCCGGCGAAACGGGGGGCTGGTGTAGCAGGCTTTGCAAGCCGTCTCCACGAAAAATACTAAAGCACGGAACGAAGAACAAATATATTCTTACTGGAACAATCGGAATAGACCTACGCGACGAAAAAGGACTATGGATTGGAAACTCGGGACGTGGAACTGCCGATCTCTCAACTTCCAAGGGAGCACTCGAGTGCTCTCCGACGTATTGAAGAGCCGCAAGTTCGACGTCGTAGCGCTGCAGGAGGTGTGCTGGAAGAGCTCAACGGTACGTACGTTCAGAGATGGACATACCATCTACCAGAGCTGCGGCAACACAGACGAGCTGGGTACAGCTTTCATAGTGATGGGCGAGATGCGGAAATGGGTGATTGGGCGGTGGCCAATCAATCCTCGAATGTGCAGGTTGAGAATCAAGGGCCGATTCTTCAACATAAGCATCATCAACGTGCACAGCCCTCACCTCAGAAGTACCGATGACGACAAGGATGAATTCTACGCGCAGTTGGAGAGTGAATACGACCGCTGCCCAAAACATGATATCAAGATGGTCATCGGGGATTTCAATGCTCAGGTCGGCCAGGAGGAGGAATACAAACCGTTGATTGGAAGGTTCAGTGCACAGTGAAATGGGCCTAAGACTTATCGACTTTGCCGCCTTCAAGAATATGGCCGTACGTAGTACCTTTTTCCAGCACAGAATCCACCATAAGTACACCTGGAGGTCACCAAATCAGATAGAATCACAGATCGACCACGTTTTGATCGACAGTCGGCACTTCTCAGACATTATCGACGTCAGATTCTATCGAAGCGCTAACGTTAACTCGGACCACTACCTAGTGATGGTTAAGATGCGCCCAAGACTCTCCGTTGTGAACAACATTCGGTACCGACGTCAGCCTCGGTTAGATCTCGCGCGGCTGAAGCAGCCAGACGTCGCCGCAAACTACGCGCATTCATTCGAAGCTGCGCTGCCGGAAGAGGACGAGCTGGACGAAGCCCCTCTCGAGGACTGTTAGTACACTATCAAAACAGCCATCAGCAGTGTAGCGGAGAGCTCCATCGGGCATGTGGCCCGGAATCAGCGGAACGATTGGTTTGACGATGAATGTAGGAGGGTGATGGATGAGGAGAACACTGCGCGGGCGGCCAAGATGCGCAGTGCCACACGTCAGAACGTGGAAAGACACAAACAGAAGAAGATGCAGCGAAACCAAATCTTTCGGGAGAAAAAGCGCAATCTGGAAGAGCAGGAATATGCAGAGTTGGAGCGGCTGCATCGTTCTCAGGAAACGCGGAAGTTCTACCAGAAACTGAACGGATCCCGCAAAGGCTTTGTGCCGTGAGCCGAAATGTGTCGAGATAAGACTGGCAGTATTCTGACGGACGATCGTGAGGTGACGGATAGGTGGAAGCAGCACTTCGACGAACACCTGAAAAGCGCCCTGGCGGAAAACCATGGCGGCGGGGAAAGCGATTTCGACGGTGCAGCAAACGGGGAAGAGGTGCCAGCCCCAACGATAGGCGAAGTTAAGGAGGCCATCATGCAGCTAAAGAACAACAAGTCAGCTGGGAAAGATGGCATCGGAGCGGAGCTTATTAAAATGGGACCAGAAAAGCTGGCCGTTTGTCTGCACCGACTCATTGTTAGAATTTGGGATACGGAACAGCCACCGGAGGAGTGGAAAGATGGGGTTATCTGCCCGATCTACAAAAAGGGCGACAAGTTGTACTGTGAGAACTATCGAGCGATCACCGTTCTCAATGCCGCTTATAAAGTGCTGTCCCAAATCATTTTCCACCGTCTATCACCAATTGCGAATAGATTTGTGGGAACTTATCAAGTCGGCTTCCTCGAAGGTCGGTCTACAACGGATCAAATATTTACACTGCGGCAAATCCTCCAAAAGGGCCGTGAATACAGAGTTCCCACGCATCATTTATTCGTTGATTTCAAAGCCGCATATGATACCATCGACCGGAAAGAGCTATGGAAAATCATGGACGAGAACAGCTTCCCCAGGAAGCTCATCAAACTGATTAAATCTACGATGGATGGTACACAGTGCTGTGTTCGGATTTCGGGTGGATTGTCAAGTTCATTCGAATCACACAGAGGGCTTCGTCAAGGGGATGGTCTTTCATGCCTGCTGTTCAACATAGCGCTACAAGGTGTTATGAACCGAGCGGATATCAACACGCGGGGCACGATATTCAACAAATCTAGTCAATTCGTCTGCTTTGCCGATGACATGGATATTATCGGCAGAACATCTATGGCGGTGGCTGAACAGTACACCAGACTAAAGCGCGAAGCAGAAAAGATTGGGTTAAAGGTAAATACGTCTAAAACAAAGTACATGCTGGCCAGCGGAACCGAGGCCGAACGACACCGCTTGGGCAGTAGTATATTGATCGACGGCGATGAGTTTGAGGTAGTCGATGAATTTGTCTACCTTGACTCACTGGTAACGGCGGACAATGATACCAGCCGTGAGATTCGGAGGCGTATTATCAGCGGAAGTCGCGCTTACTATGGGCTCCACAAGCAATTGCGGTCGAGCAGACTAAGTCCCCGTACAAACTGCACCCTGTACAAGACGCTTATTAGACCGGTTGTTCTCTGCGGGCATGAAACATGGACAATGCTCGAGGAGGACCTGCGAGTTTTCGAACGACGAGTGCTAAGAACGATCTTCGGCGGCGTACAGGAGAACGGAGTATGGAGGCGGAGGATGAACCATGAACTCGCACAGCTCTATGGCGAACCCAGTATCCAGAAGGTAGCTAAAGCTGGACGGATATGATGGGCAGGGCATGTTGCAAGAATGCCGGACAACTACCCTGCAAAGATGGTGTTCGCCTCAAATCCGGTAGGAACAAGACGACCAGGAGCGCAGCGAGCAAGATGGTTAGACATGGTGGAGCGAGATCTGGCGGAGAGTACTCAGTATCCGAGGAATTGGAGAGCGGTAGCCCTCAACCGAGTTACATGGAGAAACTTTGTTCAACAGGCTTTGTCTTAGGACGACAAGCCACCTAAGCAAGTAAGTAAGTAAGTAATCAAATTTCAATCGCTAGCCGCTTGGGATATTGCATAACTGTGATCTCTTGGTCAACCTCGTTTACCAATTTACTTACTACTAAATGTGGGGCGTATGTGAAACGAACTTATGCGAAAAAAGAGGAAGCAAGGCAGTCACACGCGGAGTGACGCGGTGTCATTAGTTAACCTTCTGCGGCTGAGGTGGTAGTCTGACAGACACCAGAAATCAGAAAAATGTAACAGATGCGTCAAGTGTTGTATTTCGATTCTTATGTTTGCAGTGTCTTCCCGACTCATATCTGCGGTCCAATTACATCCAATAGGTTGCTAAAGATGTGTACTGTATTCGAAAATAATTAAAATCAGAATTTTCATAATTCAATAATAGGAATTATTAAGTTGAGTTTAGGTGTCCAGCAGACGTCAGCATAATCGTTAAGATTAGGGCACCTCAGCTGCAGAAGGTTAAACTAGGACGACTCGATTTTCACATAGAGAAATCGCTTAGGGACCCAAAGTAGGTGGAGATATTCCTCTTTCATTGTCGTTAAGAACAAAACTCACTGCTATGTGAAAAATATATGATTAGACTCTGAGGAGTTGGATGATTCGGTTCGAGACCGTCAACCCTTATGGTTGGCGAGTAATTAATTCATTGTTTTAGTTAAAAAGTTGCAGCAACTCCCCTTGAAAGATTTCATCAAAAGCTTACAATTTTTTTTCTTAAAATTTTATCATATCAATCCTCTCAGATACGACGTATCTCGAAGTACGAAGTTTCGCCTCGAAGTACGACGCTGACCAAACGAACCAGTCGTCATAATATGACGATCTGCGATCCTATTGATATTTACAGCCTCTTCCAGTTGAGATTCGGATATAATATAATATATCCAGTTGAGATTCGGATATAATATAATATATCCGAATCTCAACTGGAAGAGGCTGTAAATATCAATAGGATCGCAGATAAACTAGCCTGCAATTGTCCTGTACTCTAACAGCTGACTGCAAAGTCTGCCGAATAAAACCGATAGTTTGCTTTACATTTTTTTAAATCATGTCAATCATCAGTGTATCGTAAAAACAGGTCATAATTGTAGCAATTGAATTAAATGGAACACTGTTTTACGCGATTGAACACACTCTAAAAATCGTCACGTCGCATCCACGTGAAAAATCATGTAAACTTCTGTACAGCAACTTACATGAACTTCATGCACTAGTTAATGGGCAAGTTGCCAAAATTTACCAGGATTGTACGTAAACTGGTTAGTATGAGTGCAAGTTACCAACAATTCACGTGAATGTTATATGAAAAGTGTGATGAATGAGAATTACCTATGTTTTCACGTAATCTTGACGTGCCGATTTTTTTGAGTGCAAGTCAATATACTAGCTACAAGTATTTGTATTCACATCCATATAGGATTAATAAAAGGGCACCGTGTCATTTACAGCACCGTCAAATGAAAGCGGTGAAACTTTCGAATCCTCCTGTGTTTAAAAACTTGATGCTAATCATTGAGCTTTTATTGTTAAAATTTAATACATTCGGACTTCTGAAGACTTTGTATCAGTTCGCTATTACTACGATTATACAATCTTTAGACTGGGCAACAGTTTTATCTGACTGTGATGTTGACCACGCTGTTCTCCGGTTTTATGATGTGATCTTTCATAGCACCCACGAGAATCTCTATTAGACAAAGACTTCCCCAAGTGTAATGCACTCACGTTTGGTGAATCCCTGAGCTGTGAAATCTTATAAACAGATTACGAAAAGCCAGAAAATGCTTTTTTAAGCTACGGTCTGACAAAAATAAGCGGTTACTTCGCGACATGGAAGAGCTTTACTCCAGTTGGCTCCACACATTATTCCATGAGTAAGTATTGCGCAACGAGACGAACGCAAATCAGGATCCGTTTACTTTCTGGACTTTTGTGAAGAAGCTTATACATAATTGCGGTATTTCGCACGAAGTTGTCTTCAAAGATGCTCGTGCAGACTCCGCCGTAGCTGTTACCTGTTACTGAACTTTTCTGTGTTGTTCAATAGTGTGTTCTCGCATATTCATCCTTCTCATACACCAGAAGAACATCGTGATAGGCTTACCGGCATAACGCATCATAACATGTATCTGCCCCAGTTAAATGTGGCCATCGATAATGTGAAAGAAGCACTTACAATTAGTTTCATTTCTTGCTTCTCCCGTCTCACAAGTTGTATCCAGCATTCTAATACGTAAACCCGGAAATATCCACGACATTGAGAACTATCGCGGAATTTCAATTCTAAGCTGTCTCTCCAAGGTTCTTGAAAAGATGGTGTATCATGCAGTTCACCCAATAATTTTCGAACACCAACACGGTTTTCGAGAAAACGGTTTACAACCACGAATTTCGTGGTGGTTGGTATTCGTCAACTCATTGATCAAGTATATTGAAAAGAGAGGACAAGTTTATAAAAGTTATATTTCGACTTCAGCAAGGCGTTCGACAGGTTCCACACGCATTGGCAGTGGAAAAATGAGGTGTATAGAGTGATCATGGGCGACACAGTGGATCCATTCATACCTTACCGAATGTTCCGCTTTTATCAGCACCAATGCAATGGTATTAATTCGGTTTGTTTCGAGATGACAACTGGCGTGCCTCAAGGCAGTCATCTAGGGCCTCATGCATATCAGTAGAAAAGAGGCCATCTAAAAAATTTTTTTGAGATACGCTCTGCGTTTTTTGCCCTGAACCGATCCTCTAAATCTACCAGCCTATGAGAAACGGTGCAATCTGACCGACTTGCATTTGTTAGCTGCCACAAGAAAGTATTGCAAAGACTTTTTATTTTCGGACTATTAAACGGAGATGCTGGTTGCAGCTCTCTTTTAAGCCAGGTAAACATCCATGTCTTCAATGATGCCGGTGACGTGTACGATTTCGATATTACGATACGATATTAGCAAATTCGTTTATAAGCGTAAGATACAACTATTAGAGTAAAACTAATAGTCTGTACAACTACATGTTGCAGAAATAATAAAAATAAAAATAAAGTACGCGTGACTTCCATTCAAAATAAATGAATCACCCTACTAGTTGCATCAGTACCAAGAGCTTTAATGAATCGAGAATTATTTATTCTAATATGTAGGCAGAATCGAATTAGACTGAAACACTGTCTTTAACTTCAATGACGTTCCTTTTAATGTCACATCATCGTCTTTATTTGCTTCACTCTTATCGTTGCTGGCGTCACCGTTGTTGGTTGCTGTTGCTGAATATGATTACTATCATTGCGAGGCACACCATGGCAGAGGAGCGAAAGAATTTAGTGGCTTACACTCCGGAGGTTTCAGCCCATATCAGTTCACAGTCCGGAAACACGCATTAAAATTCGGCTAGAATGGGCAAAGCAAAGGCGTGCAGCTGGTTGTCGTGTTGTCACTCGGTATCTTCTTCTGCTTGGTTACGAGTGGGAAGGCAGTCGTGGTGAGGACTCTACCGTACGGTCCTTTCCACTGATTCATCTAACCAACCATGGAGAAACAACCAGACTGAACAACCGTAACGTTGTGGCGGTTATGGGCTATTATTATGTTCGGTTAGGAAAACCAAGATTTTTCTATTGTTCACTTAAAATATCTTCTGTTGTAAAAAAACACGCGCCTCTCAAATATCAAAGTCTTCAATATCTACATGTTGTTTTCTGGAGTCACGGCACAAGTGAAATGATGTCATTTTTGGGCACCCTAATGCGGGCACACCATTTTCGGCGTACTGTCGTTTCTGGTACTGAGTTTTATGATTTTAAGGCGCCTTCTAAGTGTACATACCGAGTACAGCACTAAACGGAGATAAGTTAAGGAAAATGTGATGTTTATTACGTTTCTGCCTTTCTCTTCCTTGGCTTCACTTGTTCGCGAAGAGCAGCATTATCGTCATTAGGGGTTGTTTTGGTAGAGATGGAGAAGAACGTTACACAATCTGATAGTACCTAACGTGACACATTTTAGGGTCCACTGCTGCCAGTGCCTTGCTAACTACATATGCTCGTTTGTGGCTGATTTGCCACGTTTATAGCCTTATCCGGTTGTTATCTAAATGTAGTTCTAATTGACTTTTAAGTTAAAGAAGGCAGAGAGGTGATATGGATAGATGTCTACAAAGGGGAAAAAATACTTTAAGGATTTTGATAACAAACGGATTTAGAGCATGTTGAGAATGCTTCAAAGTTACTATTCTATTTTTCTTGGGAGACAAAGTATCCCATAGCGAAAAATGTTGATCATTTCATTAGTTTCATTTATTCCTAATTTTCAGATTTCTCTAGTGAATCTCCTTTTTAAACACACAAAGATTAACCGACTTAAAGTACAGTTGAAGATACCGAAATTATCGGTTAATTTAGAGCTTACTTATTCAACAGGTTCACTTCATCCTTTGCTTTGCTACCGACCTATAGGTAACTCTCTAGCGGGAAGTGTTTAGCACCGAAATGTTTATTTATTTATAGTAACCTTCTTGCCCGGATCCTGCGGCAAATTGGTAACAATAACGGCCTATCTGCTGTGGCGGATAGCACATCGCCGAAAGAGCCTTAAAAGTGTGCTCACCATGATGGTGTTAGACGATTCCGGTTGCTGTCTGGTGGTGATGCTTCCTTCCGTCGTCGGAAGCACGCATTGTGTTTTCAGTCGACCCCATTTTATAGACGGGTTTACACCAAAGCTAGAATTGCGAATGAAATATAAGTACAGCAATTTGTACTTTCAGCTAGCTTTGGCTGTCAGTGTTTCACGCATAGTGGAAATATATGGAATTTTCCTGATGCTTTTTTAGAACAGCAATCAGACAAAGGCAATATGGTTGATGGCTTAAAGCTCATTTGAATGTTATTAGTATGCAAATCTGGTCGGCCGATGTTGAAAGAACCGTAATAAAATTCCTATAAAATGGCTGCCTGAGTCCCCTACGATCTGTTGATATGCTATTTCGTACGTTTGGTTAGAATTTTAAGGTTGGAAATATTCGTATACGTTCTGAAAGACAGGCGTTCTTCCTTGCGAATTATTGAATCGAGCCGGAATAATTTCAACTAATTATTTTGACACACTATCAATTCAATTACGAATATTACTGTCAGTTATAAAAGCATATACCTACCAAAACGAAAAATAAAAACCCGATTAAATCCACCTAGTGGTGAAAGGAACCTTTGTTATACGGTCTTACTTGCTATTTGAGATAGAAATCGACACGTCTTCGGAACATAATTCATCTATTGGTTGTAGTTGCGTAGTGCGTTGGTTTACATAATATTTTTGAAAATTGAATAAGTTTACAAAATTTGAACAAAATAGGAACACTTTTAAATTTTGATGAAAAAAGGATCATGAAATTGCTGAGTAAGGATAAGTAAGTTGTTATTAATCTGAGTAAGTGCAAATAAAAGTAAGTTGTAAGAGGAAATCTTATCCTTTAGCATATACATTGTCTAGTAAAGGTCTAGTTTATAGGTTTTTGAACTATGCATAGTTTCCTGTAATGCCATTCTATTTGAATCAACAAACTTATTGTGAGCAAAATATCATAATTATTCAATGCATTAATAATTTTAATTGTTGGGAAAATTTATGCAGCAAAACTAATAGCAAATGTAAAATGTTTAAAATGTATCCGTCTGCTGATGGTCGAGTAATTCGGAGTCAAAATTAGGGTATTCTTTATAATCAAAGTTCATTTTACAAATTCATATACAATAAATAAGATTTTTCTATCTTCGCTGCAGAGATAGAAGGTAACTGTCTTTAGCAAAATTTCTTGTAATAATATGCTCTACAACTTTGCAGAACACATCAATGTGTTATATTGACACTGAAGAAAAATATTTTTTTTATTTCACTTTTAGGGGGATTAATCAAAATTTAAATTCCACCAGACGATAGAGCTTCCAATTTCAAGAAACTCTTCCAAAGGTTCGATAAACCTAAAACCAAGTTTTTCCAGTCAAAACTCTAGTGCACACGTTTTCTTTGGTTTGGGGCTATTGTGCGCGCGAGTAACTGTGTTACGAAAGTTGGCGCGAGTGTTCGACGGTTAATATCTTTTAACCGGTAAAACCAATTCTTATGAAATTTTGCATATATATTCGTAGTCTCAAAACCTCTCGTTTGATATTAAAATAATTGAAATTAGGTAAATTATCTTGGTTAAAACCATTATAAATTATTGTAAATTTTGGTGTGGTGTATACGGTTGCTCATAACTTTCAAATTAAACGTCCAATCAAAAAACCATTCAATAGTGATCTATTAGGATATATTATCTTTCAAATGAGACTAATAGCGCATAAATCGGTTTGGCCATCTCTAAGAAACAGGCGATAATTATTACCTTGTCAAAACAGGTTTTTTAAGCATAACTTTTAAACTACTTATTTGTTTTCAATTAAAAATTCCTAAACAATTTAGCTTTAATAAGGGCTTTCATTTGATACTAAGATCGTTGAAATCGGTCATGTAGTTTTGAAGAAACCCGTGTCACGTATTTTTCACATTTTTGCTTATAACTTTTAAACGAAACGTCGTGTCACGAAACAACTCAATAGTGATCTACTAGACAATAACACCTTTCAAACAAAAGTAATAGCGAACCATTCGGTTCGGCCATCTCTGAGAAACAGGCGATAGAAAAAATCATTACATACATACACACACACACACACACACACAGACATTGCTCAAATCGTCGAACCCTATCGATTGGTATATGTGACTTGGCCCTCCGGGCCTCGGATCAATTTCGTGTTTTTCGACCAATTTTTAAACCTTTGTTATAGTATAACAAAGGTAAAAAGGTTGGTAGAATTGAATAGATCATTTTTATATTTTTTTAAAGTTTGGGATTCTTATAAAAACTAACGATTTCAACAACTTCAAAATACATTTGACACGACTATTGAGTGTCAAGTCTAATCCAATTTCAAATTTGTCTCCAATTTCAAATTCAATTTCAAATTCAATTGAGGCCCACTTTCAAGTCTTTTATAATTCCAATTTCATCTCCGACCTCAAGTCCAATTGCATGTCTAACTTTAAGTACAATTGAAAATTCAATTTTAAGTTCAAATTAAAATTCAATTTTATGTTTGATTTAAGTTAAGAAATTTAAATCATTTCCATTCACAGGTTTAATTTCAAGTCGATTTTTATGTCCTACTTCAATTCTAATTTCAAGTCAAATTCAATTTCAATTTCAATTTCAACTTTGATTTCAAGTCCAATTTAAGTTTCGTAAGGGGGCTTCTACTAAAAAAATCTGGTACAGCCTAGCATTAAGGAGTTTATTCAGCATATTGGGGAGTTAGTTTTACTCAAAAGCAATTTTGGTTTTAACTGTGTATTCCTCATTAGACTAAAAATAATTGCATTGAAATAAAAGAAAACAGGGTACGGGAGGGTATTTCCAGCCCATTAAGCGGTAGCCTCAACTATATTCAGGAATTACGTTGACACTATATTTATTCGAGACAAGATTTTTATACCAGTTAATAGAATAATATTTACTGAATATCGGCGTGTATTTTGGTATTAATAAAACGCTACTGAATTGGAGTTATAGTCGCGAGAAATGATGAAGTCGCTGCGGCCAAATTAAGCCCATTTTCTAAAGCGGTGTCTGTGTTTTTTAAACCCGAGAGGCCGAAATAGCCAGCACAGCGATTAAATGCTTTTCAAAAACAGATCAAGGAGACAAGGAAAGAGAGGCCGATGGATAACTTGTCGCTATTGCCTACATTCCGGGCTCATTGAAGATAATTAGTTGTGCATTGACAACAGCTTGCTGCTGGCGCTAGTGTATTACTGAATCGTTCATATACATTAGCGCCAGTTGTCACTCAAATACCAGCTATGTCAACACGATAGAAGCATTTCAGTGGATTGCTAGTGAATGAAAATTTATTTATATTTTCATATCAGAGGGGAATTTTTGTGTTCTTCCGTGATAAAAAGAAGTAGTATTGTTCTGTGATAGCATATTCACAGCTGTTTAGTTTCTAGAATAAGTAAACGCGATCATAATTGTGTGTTTTCCAAACCATCATCAAGAGCGGATGCGCGTAAGCGATTGCTGCTGGTTTTTTCAGCCTTGTTACGTACTAGTGGAAAAACAGTGGTTTTGATGTTTATTGAATAAAATTTAGCAAATTACTTACATTTTTATGAAAATAGTTATAACACATTAAAGCCTATGAGTGCTACATTCGTTTCAGTATTGTTATATAGCGGCAAAGTTTTTATTTTGGAAAGTGTAGCCAAAAAAGGTAATGTATGCCGAAATTAGTAGCGTGATGGGAATACCCTCCCGTACCCTAGATGTTAAAATCGGTTTCAAGGCACGTTGCATGTTGGAATTTCGACCGGGAGAGGCTGTTAGGGCCAATAAGATCGAGTCTCTTAGAAATGCGACGAGGTTTGAGATCCGCTTTTCAACATCGCTTTGAGGGGGTGTTCCGACCAGCGAGCAACGATTTTCAGCAAAGAAAGCCCACTCCTAGACAACACAGATGTCTTTTTTGAATGAAAGAGATATCATTACAAAATTTTGTAGGTTCACTTCCATTCCGTTTAGTATGCACCAATTTATTATCGAAACGATGTTAGCTTGGATTGCACAGCAGTCAATCTTAAAAAAATTTGAGATCATCTGCAAACATGTGTTAAGGGGACTGTATGATGGTGACAAATCGTTCACGAACAATATAAACAGCAGTAGGCCTATATGGCTTCCCTGAGGTACACCCGATTCAATCTTGAGATTCGACTGTATCTAGCGAGTTAGCCATTCGGGAAATCCCATTTTTTAATATAATACCAATATAAAGTGGGGAATCTTCGGATACAGCAAATCGAGGACGTTGCTTTCAAATAAATAGCCTTCGTAAAACGTTACGATCAAGAAGCATACGTCGTCATATGACGCTGACAATGTACAAAACCCGAATAAGAACGGGAGATATTCACGGAGGACATATCCCAAGTAACACAATTGGTTTTAAAGAAGAATTGACAACAGTTTTAAAACAAACAAACTTTCGTTTTCTATACTTATTTACAAATTACGACTGAAAAAGCGCAAGAAACGGGATTCTGGGACATAATAAAAATTATGCCCAAAATCTGGTGAAGAGCTATCGATGGACACTCTTTCGGATTTTTTTTTTAAATTTTAAAATTAGACATTAGACAAAATCAAATTCTACGTATAATTTTGAATATTCACATATAAACTTTTTTCTTAAACCCAGTCGTTCTCATGTTATTGCAAATTTAAAATTGACCCACATGATGCAATAAGGCCATTGCAAATTATTTTTAAAGTTTTTGTCCCCTTCGGAATTGGCTTGAAAAATCGGGGGCACAAAATGATTTGTAAGATATGAGTTACATTTTTTTAAATAGGATTTATTTCTGATTTGACTAAACACACTTACCTTCCGATCCCTGTACTTTGAAATCACCGAAAAGCGAATATTAAAGCATATTATTGAAATTACGCAACTGACTTTATTTCTTAAATTCGTCGTACCGTTTTAAAATCCGTCCATCAAAAGTTTTCATCGTCCGAACTAAAAATCACAACAATGTTTACGAAGCTAACGCGCATGCATTTGTGTAGGACGGCATGACAAATGTCGACAATGCCTTGCGTGTGTTATTTTCATTTATGAATGACGGAAATTAAAACGATTAGTTGACATTTTCTTTTTCGTCGCACGAAAAAACGTAGGTTGGTAGGACTTTTTTTTTAAATAAAAAGCATTTATATAGATCTTAGCTCACTTTGATTGATCGCGTATGATAGACAACAAACTAAAATATTAGCGAATAACTAGTTTTGCATTGTGTGTCATAAAAATGCTGATATTTTTAATGATTTGTGTTGGACGGAACGGGAATAGGCAATTACGACGAAGCAGCAACATACCCGCTTTACAACTACAGCCTGAAAAACTCAAAAAATGAGTGTACGAGTTGAGTTAACGCTTCCAGCACGAAGCAGAAATGGAAATTCGAACAATGGAAGTTCTAAAAATCGTCCAAAAATATTCTTTCGTTTTTGTCTTTCGGCAAGAATTTCGTAGATTTTTGCATGGAAAATAATACCGTATATATTAAAAGCAAGAATTGATTTGGTTTTCACGTTTAAACTTTAAGTAAAAATGCTTAAACCCCCTTTTTTTGATCGATTAAAAAAATCTCTTTGTTTTTTTCGCTTCCCCCCTTCCCCTTCAGTGGCCCAATACCGGAACGACAAAAACTTTATAAAATATTTCTAATGGCCTAACTTGATAACAACTGGGTTTAAGAAAAAAGTTTATATGTGATCATTTGTTCAAAGTTATGTGTAGAATTTGATTTTGTTTGAGTTTGAGTTTGAGTTACAAAAAAATTAAATTTGGATATTTTTGAAAAATTTGTCTAATTTCAAAATTAAAAAAAAAAAAAAAATCCGAAAAAGTGTCCATCGCTAGCTCTTCACCAGTTTTTAGGACATAATTTAAGATATTTAAAAATATAGATAGGTAAATCGGAGGGGATATGGTTTTGAGATAACTGACATTTTATGATTTTTAGCATGGTTTTGAAAAGTTTTTTCTTTCAGTGTAATTTTTTTCTGATTTTTTCCTTTGATGCCAAGATATGTTTTGAACAAAAGTAGTCTCATTTCTAAATATGCCCTTTTGGAAAGTTACTCTTGACGAACAAAATCAAGTACCGTGGAAAATGAGCTCTTGCGTGGTATCCAACAAATCAGGAAAATTTCGTATTTCTAATCAAAAATAGTCGAGTCAAAAATGGCATTTTGCGGAGAATATTTGGCGAAGTGCAAACTCAAAGCGAAGCGGAGGCTTCGAACAGTCTACCTACACCTTTCCCCGTGGCTATGCCCAATTTTTTGTGGATATGAAATGGGGAAGGCAACTATAGGAAGAAGCGCCCAGCAAATACTCCAATTCAATTTTAATTCTTGTGGTCGTGTGGTTTTCAGTTCCTGATCTTTCAACTAATATTTTTAGCTTACTAATATTTTTGATAGTCTTTAATCTATTTTCAGGGAACGCTATATCCTTGGCCAAATGCAGCCTGGTTACTGGTCTAAACACCGTTAGTTAATCCCCGAGGGCCCGAAGTATCACTTAAACTTTATTAGCAAAGATACTTCCAACGATTGTATTGTAAATATATTATGTAGAAAGCTTTTGGTACGGGAGGTCCACGCTTTCTTCCCTTTCCTTAATTTCAAGGAGATTAATGGAATTAGGTATTAGAGTAAGGAGGGGTAAAAGTGCGATTCAATAATTTATCAGTGTAGATTTCGAGTAAATTGACTACATTGGCATGGATGGGTGACTACTTTGACAGCTTGAATCTATCGTAAACATTTGTTGTTTACGAAGAAGCATAGTTGCTGAGTTATGGGTAAATGTAATTTTAGAGCGGTTTTGATGTAATATTTCCTTATATGGTAAATACGATATCAACAGGAGGTTATTACTTGTCGAAAAATTGTAGCAGCGTTTTAAGTCACTCACATATTTCTTTTAAAGATGAAAAACAATTTACAAAATATCTTTTGTTTTTGCATAACTTGCTCAAACCCCGTTAAGCGCCTAGTGGGGCAAAAGTGTGATTTACGGACGGGGCAAAAGTGCGATTCATGGAACCCCACAGCAAACTGGTGTCAAATATGGTCAAACGTACTGCGGAACCAGCGGCTGTCGTCAGATCAAAAAACGGTGCTCTATCTGTTCGTGAATGGTAAAACAGAGCATCGCCGCTTAATGTACATCACTCAGCGTATTGATAGTGAACAGTGCTTGTATTGTCACGCAGCAGTAGAAACGTTGGAGCATAAACTGGTCGAGTGCCCGCGAGCAGCCGATGCATGGAAACTGCTGCAGCAGATAATCGCAGCGTGCCTTCCCGGACTACGAAGAATGGAGTATGTAGATATTAAACAACCAGTACTCAATAGAATATCGAGAATAAGCAAAACCGAAATACTAAACCTAGTTTCAAAGTACATATGTTTTCTTAATGACTGCAATAATGTAATAGACACCAACTCGCTAAAAGCTATTCTTGAATTGTAAATATTAATTTAAATAAACATGACAAAATAAAAACAAAAAAAAAATGGACGAATCCAAAATGCATAGGTAATTATATACCGACTTAGGCACTGTATTACAGATACTAGAAATGGAAGATCTGCAGGATACTGTGTGCTCTACAGATGCTGGCCGAAGCAAAACAGTGTCATCGGCTGATAATATAAAAAATAAACGTTTGGTAAAGTTTCGATCTGGCGGAGGCTGCAGTACATCAGCGGAAAATAAAAAAGGTGCAAATTGAGAATATTCATTTTTGAAACTTATCGCAGATTGAAGATATTATGGCTTCGTTAGATACTGCTGTGTCAATTTCATAAACTTAAGCTACGCACTTTTGCCCCGCGGTATTCGCACTTTTGTGCCGCTGGTGGGGTAAAAGGGCGATTCGGCACTTGATCAGAAAAATGAAGAATTTTTTTTACATAACACTATTAACCCAGATGATATAATTTTAAGCCTAATTTTAAGTTCATTTTGAGTCCAGTTTTGAATAAAAAGTAACGTCCAAGTTCAAGTTCGAAATCAAACTCAGGTAGTATTGTGACAAGTAAATTAATTACGTAAGAGAAAACTGCCATCTTACGAATATTTGGTAGTTTTTAGGCAAAACTCGGTAAGGTCGGTGCCCCATTTTTTGTTTCTATCTGGCTACTTTTTAAAAACGCATTAAAACAAAAATTTAACTCGTATTGAAGTCTTGACAGTTTTGCTGTATGTATTGTGGCTAGCAACACTCGATGTCATCAAGCGTGTCTGAGCTGAGCGGCTCACGATGAGGCTGACGCTGAAGGTAATAAATTTTATATGATACCGTCGTCGTACTTCCGACCCAATTGCTTGGCTACGGCTCGATAATCTGTTGTGTTGGCAGAGCTTGAAACGATAGTTGATCAATAATCCTTATAAGCACTTAATTCCTTATTGTGGCTTTGAAGTTTAGTGGATGTATGCGCTTACGGCTTTCACATATAAGCTCGTTCTAATAGTGTTTTTAGATTACGATAGGAAGAAAGTATTTTGTGTTTAATGCCATGAATTCACAGTGCCTTTTATGTCGTAGATGTGGCTATTATTGATTGTACCGGTTTTACGACAATTGTGTTGATTGTGAATTGTTTGATGGAATTAAATGTATTTTATGGATTGTTCATAAACCAATTGAATGGGTAACCGTTCAGGTTCGTTTACGATTGTCTCAAACTGTGTCTGAATAATTGCGTATATGTACCATGCTTCGATATATCGATTTCGTGACCTTGTGACAGAATGAAATTATGGAATAAAAGTTTTAACATATGCATTTATCTATGATCTCAGTAGGAAAGAGCAATTGAGCAAACATCAAATGATGTAATGTGAGTTTTGTGTTTATGGATTTCTGCATTATTAAACATCTAGATAAAATATACTTCGGTTACATTGTCTAGACTATTTTCATATATTTACTTTAAAGAAAATGAATGTCAGAGCGTTTTTATATGATTTGAAGAAATTACTTTATTGAACTGGACTGCAACCTACAGGATAAAGAATGATGATTGTTGTTGTTCATCGACCGAAAGCCGGGGTGGCTCCTGCCGTATCAAGAATTCCTCTCCATTGTATCCGGTTTTGAGTTACTCGTCGCCGCGTCTCGACACACGCAAGTCGGCTTCAACCTGGTCGAGCCATCTATCATGTTGGGCCCCTTAATTCCCGATACCGGTGGGGTTCTTAAAGAGAACGGATTTCACTGCACAGTCGTCCGGCATCCTGGCGACGTGGCCGGCCCACCGAAGTCTCCCAACTTTCACCAAGTGTAATGAAAATTTATCATTCTGTTCCGACAGGCGCATATTTTTTGTTTTGGGTATAAAATATGCTTTTGAAACTCCACAAATCAATGACGCGTGTTTGAAGCTTAAGGGAACATAGTACTTTTTTAACCATATTTTTTGCCTTATTTAAATTTTTTTCTCGATTATACGAAAGGCGAATCGATTCGAGTTTTTTGCATTCTAAACATTGCATTTACAATTTTGTTTACCTGTAAGAACCTCTTCCCCACTGCCTTGAACATGATTATTCGAAAAAACCACCTTTTTTTAAATTCTAACACATAACAAAATGGCGGACATTCAAACATAAAAGTCCGTTTTTTAGTCGCAAAATTGACTTTAAACCTTTCTAACAGATAGGGCATTGTCGTTATCGTGGGCCACTGTTATGGTCGGTCCATCACGATTTTACAGTTTTAGTAACTCATGATATCTATGATACAACCATTGAAAACTTTTCACAATATTGTGAGTTTCAATCGTGTATTCAAAACACCCGTACTGAATTCAGTGACTAAATCTTATAAAAAAAGTTTTCCAGGCGCAATAAACTTTCTTCAAGAAATGATTCATGAAATGCAATTATCGAGATAAATTTTGAAAATGTATGAAGTGTGTTGTGCTGCACACGAAGACTATAGAAAAATCCCCTCCAGTAAGGTGTTTGGGAAGGCTGAGGCGAAATACTAGAAAAGTGCTATTTGTAAAGGTCGGGCCACTTGAATAGTCATGGTTGGGCCACCACAATTTTGCGCAGAAGCGCAATAATCGCTAAAGAATGTCAGTCACGTAAAATGTGATAAAATAAGGCAAAATAATTACGATAAAAACCTAGATTTTTGTTGTTTTTTTTTTCATTGTAGTTGTACACTTCGGAAAAGGCGATTTAAGCAATATTGATTTAACAAGTTCGCTAAAATTTCGCAAAAATGCAATTAAAAAAAGGGTATTTGTATCTATATGAGCCGTTGTTCACGGAATTCATTTTTTTCAAGTCTCTATATAGAATTTCAATACGTACCATCATCCGGGGCGAGATTGTGCCAAAAAAGCATATATTTTTGTTCTTTGGCTCAGTATACACACAATTTAGGAACTAAGTTGATGTCAAACCTGTCAATATATACTAAATTGTTCAATTAACAACTACCGTAGAGATGGTTTAGTTACAATGAAACCTTGTTTTACTGGAAGTGCATGAACTTTGGCCCAATCTCACCCCTTCTAGGGGGTGACATTGTGCCAAAAACATAAAGTTAGGCTAAAAACCTAAACAGTGAACATTAACATGTTTATATACAGTACACATAAATATCCGTATAAAGTAGTTCATATGGGACCGTCCATATGAACTACTTACCGTCCCGTCCAGGGGCAGGGGATCGTCCAAAAACGACGCGTCATACAAAAAGTATGAACGAAAATAACCCGGAGAGTGAAGGGGTGTATCCTTAGGGGGCATACCTATTTGATCATTTAACAAAAGTAACCATTACTTCGTTCGAGAACCCACGGCCGCAACACATCTAGCCTATTCCACCCCCTCCCCCTCCTTAAAACTAGCAGTTTATACACGGTATAATATATTCGTCTTATATTAAAGTGTTTATTCAAAGTATCTGAAATTTCCAGAGAAAAAGTAAAAATTAGTTTAAATTAATTAGCAGACCTATGATGCTGTTTGCTCCAAAATGGATGATGCTATTTAATCTATCAAAATATTGAGCTCAATAGTGAAGAATGTGAGTGTACTGGTGTATACTGACGTATTTTTGTTGTGTATGTGAAATCCACAAATTGGATCGATCATTATGGCTTGGCACAATCTCACCCCCGTGAAGCTCGAAGAGTACAAAGTTTCGAAACATATTATTTTCGTAATCAAAACTTATCCAACGCATAATAACCTTTCAATACATTGTAAATGATTAGTTTATATAGCTTCAAAATAGCAAGTTGATGCGATTTCATGTTTGGGTTGGTTTATGTGGGACATTTTTTACAAGCGTTATTTCCGAGTATTTTTAATCGCGAACTTTGAAACCCTGTTTAGGCTAAATAGTTTGCTAATATTATCTGTGTTCCATTCTAAGTTATGAATAAATATGTTATGTTCATCATCATTTTGAATTTAGGTCACCAGTGTCTATAGATATAATAAATTTTCACAAATAAACATTTTTGGTTTTTGGCACAATCTCACCCCGGATGGCGGTATGTCTTAGATTTTCTGCGGTGGCCCAACCTGTACAATATGTCCCGACTATGACAACATTTTTTGTCTTCACGTAAACGCCTACAACTTTTTTATTTTTTAAGCAATCAGTTCAAAACTTTTCGGAAATATACGTTATTCTTAGACCTTTGCAACGATGTATTTGGATTTCCAAAATTCCTTTTGAAACGAAAGTTATGGGCGAATTCCAGAACGTGGCCCAACCACGACGGCACTCCCCCACTCCCCTACATAAATTGGAATATCTAAAAAAAGATGAGTCGAAGACAAGATAATTTTATAAGCTTTTAAACACAAAAAGAAGCAAGTGAATTGCTTGAGATATTTATGGTACCGAGCTTGAAAACCTGGTTTCGAGAAAAACGGCGTTAAAGTTTTTATTTGCTGTGTAATCGCTCCAGACATGCGCGATACAGATAGCTGTAACTTTGTCATTTTTTTGGATTCAGCGAAACGGCTTCAAACACATATGCTTAAAATGTTAATCTTACGATATAAACAATAAAAAAATCGAAGTATTTGACGAATCACCGCCATTAATAAGGATAATTAGGGTCCTAAGAATAAACCCATGCCTTAGTAACTCGACATGGAATGACCTTAATTTTAGTAAGATTCTAACCCAAGACAATTCGCTTGTCAAAGCAGACTCTATAAACTTGTGGTTACGAAGCCTCCTAAACTGGACTTGGAATTGAAGTTGAAACTGAACTTTTTTTTGTTTGATTATAGTCACTTTAGCAGCTTAGGTAATTCGTGACTTCTGCGGGGTTGGGATTCGAATGCTTCGGTTGGCGTGAATGCTAACCACTACGCCGGGACTGAACCCATTGTATCCCAGCAAGCATGCGTTTGTAACAAACGCTATAACGAACGCTTCCGCCATTGCGGCAGCCTAGTTTTAGGAGTTTATACAACACGTGATTGAATGGTAAATTTTTTGGTTGCGTTTAACGCCTAGCTGGGCAAACTTGGTGCGTTTTGTCCACGGGCTTTGGCGTTCTGCCTCACATAATGATTTTGACTCTTGCCAAAAATCGTCAAAAATAACAAAAAATACTAGTTTTTGTTAGGAAATTTCACCAGGAGTAAGTGTAAAAAAGATCCCAAAGTCTTCTAGAAGTTGAAAAATGTGGAACAAACACGCCGTTGCTCTGCAAAATGATGTTTTGCTTAACCCTACCCTACGTACGTTCAGAGATGGAAAACCATCTACCAACTAGTGTATATTGCCGCAGATCTACCATTCAGCTTGCCGCAGATCTACCATTCAGCTTTCATAGTGATGGGCAAAATGCGAAATTGAGTATTGCCAATCAATCTTCGAATGTGTAATTTGTAAATCATGGGCCGATTCTTCGACATAAGCACCATCAACGTGCACAACTCGTTGTACCGATGACAGCAAGGAGGAATTCTTCACGCAGTTGTAGCGTGAATACGAGCGCTGCCAAAAACATGATATCTAGATCGTTAGCGGGGATTTTAATGCTCAGGTCGGCCAGGAGGAGGAATACAAATCGGTGATTGGAAGGTTCAGCGTACACCCGCTGACCAACAAAATGGGCTTAAGCCTTACTGGCTTTGCCATCTCCCAGAACATGGTCGTACGTAGTACCTTCTTGTAGCATAGACTCCTCACAGGTACATCTGGAGGTCATCAAATCAAACAGAATCGTAGACTGACCACCTATAGAAGCGCTAATGTTGACTCGGATCACTACCTAGATAAGATACCTAGATACCTGGTTAAGATGCGCCCAAAATGCTCAGTTGTAAACAACATTCAGTACCGACGCTAGCCTCGTTCAAATTTCGTGTGGCTGAAACCGCCGTAATCGTCGTCGTAAACTACGCGCATTCACTCGAAGCTGCGCTGCCAGAAGAGGACGAACTGGCCGAAGGACTGTTGGAAGACCTTCAAAACAGTCATTAGCAGTGTAGCAAAGAGATCCATCGGGCACGTACCACGGAATCAGCGGTACGATTGATTTGATGATGAATTTAGGAGGGTGGTTGGTTGACCCGAGCAGGAGCGAAGAGCAAAATAATATAAAACAATATCAAACTGTGTTATAATGGTATATTTTGTTATTGAATAGATATGGAGATACATTGATAACACATGTTGTTATTGAGTAGATATTTAAAACAGTGGTTGTAAGATGAGTTTAATCTTATTTTGGCCTTAAAATGACATTCGGTATATTTCATGCAATTTTTTTATGAGATTTTAGATTATAAATATTTTATAAAATGATTTTTTAATATCTCATATACTATTGCATTTGTTATTTAATACCTTAATAATACCAAAATATGTTATTCGAAACTCTGAATACAGTCATGTTATTGCTTTGTTATTCAAATAACATAAGTAGTTATTCTTTTGGCCTTGAAGGAGAAACATTTTGATATTATTTTTTGTTATTTTACCAACTATGTGAGCCAAAACAAGACCAAATTTTGAAATGAGTTATTCACATTTAACACATTTTGATATTATTTTGCTCTTCTGCTCGGGGAGAGTGCCAGTGCCACACTTCAGAATGTGGAAAGACACATACAGAGAGGAAGAGCAGGAGTAAGTGGAATATGAGCTGCTACATCGTTCTCAGGAAACGCGAAAGTTCTAGCAGAAACTGAAGGTTTTGTGCAGCGTGCCGATCTTTGTGGGGATAAGATTGGCAGTATTTTGATGAACAATTGTGAAGTGACCGCACTTCGATCAACACCTGAAGGCGGAGATACATGGTGGCGGAGAAAGCAATTTCGACGGTGCGACAATATGAAAAGAAGTGCCACGATAGGCGAAGGCCATCATGTAGCGAATGAGCAATACATCGACTGAGAAAGATGGCTTCGGATTGGAGCTTATTAAAATCAGACCAGAAGAGCTGGCTACACGTCTGCACCAGCTAGTTGATAGAATTTGGGTTACGGAATAGCTACCGCACGAGTGTGAACTATAGTGTTATCACCGTTCTCAAAGCCTACACAGTGCTGTCCTAAATCATTTTTCCCCGATTATCATCAGATTTGTGGAAATAAATCAAACCGGTTTTCTTGAAGGACGATCAACAATGCATTGAATGTTTACACTGCGGCAGACTCTCCGAAAAGGCTATGAATATAGAATTCGCCGGCACTATTTGATCGTCGATTGTAAAGCTGCATATGATTCCATCGACTGCAAAGAGCTATGAAAAATTATTGATGAGAACGGCTTCCCCAGGAAGCTGATCAAACTGATTCAATGTAATGGATGGTAGAGAGTGCTGCGTTCGTATTTCGGGTGGATTATCAACTTTATTCCACAAGTAAAAATTTGGGTTCTATTACACTCTTATGATAGCATTTAAGACCAAAATTGGTCTTGAAAACCGCCATAAGAGTACAACGAAACTCACATTGCTGCTTAGGTCGTGCCTCAAGATGGTCGCAAACACAGATGACATTGAGACTAGTAGTAGATGTATATCGCTATGTTGGAAACATCATAAATCTTGTATTGTTTAGTTTGAGAGACAGGGCGTTTTCAGAAAAAACAACAATTTTTAAACCTTTGTTATATAGTATCCCGAGTAAATGATTATAACAAACATATAACAAAAAAATATCTCAATTAGATAGAAATAACAGAACTTGTTATATTTTTGATCAGACAAAATAATGAGGTTAACAGAATTATTACAAGTTTTGCTCTTATATCAAAATTTGTTATAATTTTGTTACAGAGCAATTTCAGCTTGTTCCAGCTTGCAAACGGTTTGTCTCGACTAGTTTTGATTGCAATGAAGTTTTGCTAATTACAATCCCGCACTGAATCATTTTCCATGAAATATATTTTTTCGTCAAGAGTAACTTTTAAAAAGAGCGTATTTAGAAATTAGAATATTTTTTTCAAAAAATTCTATCTCGAAAATTATTTATTTTATGAAAATGACGTCAAAGCAAAATTCGTAGTAAATCAAGTGTATTTTCAGTAAACTATTACACTGAAAGAAAAAGCTTTGCAAATACGCGATAAAAATCATAAATTGTGAATTATCTCAAAACATGTCTTTTTTAAAATATTTTTTAAGCGCAAATAATGCTCTAAAATCTGGTAAAGAGCTCTTTCGGAATTTTTATAATCTTTGAAAATTGACAAGTTTTTGTAAAACTAAAACAAAATCAAGTTCTACGCATTATATCATATAAACTTTTTTCTTAGGTCGTTCTCAAATTATTGAAAATTTAAAATCTAAAAGTCACGTATTAGGGTAATTCTACGCGAAGTATCCGAGATGTAATCGACCTTGACGGATTTGAACCAAATTTTGTCAGATTGTTTGTTTTAGGTCAGAATGTAAAAATCCTAAATTTGGTGCTGGTTGGTCCGCCCCACGATTAATGCGAGCAAGAACTAAAAAATTGCCTAATCTAAATGCACCTTAAGAAACATACTCGATGCAGTAACACGCCGCTCCTGCCAAGTCGCGCTTGAGGAACCTCATGCAGTTTATTACTAGAAATTAAAGAACGTATTGACAGAAGTCTTTGTTTAAATAACCTAAAGAGTTATTTTCGAATGTCATTGTAGAATTTCATATATGAGAGAACCAGTTTTTTTAGTTAATGCTATATGCTATATGCTTGGACTGAACATAACTGAGATAAAATAAAATCTTATCATATTCTCGGTTTATGTATGTTTACAAAGTTTAAAAGTAGTTAAAATTTTCTCCAAACCTTTACCAACAAAACAAAAAATTATCTAAATAGTTCGCATAATTACTGAGGAATAGATTCTTCTACACATCATTTATTTATTTATTTACTTTTTAATTAGGCTTTCAACAGTTCACATCATTTAAATAATTAATTTCATGGTTGTTTTTAATCTTTTCTGTGGCTGAATCTTGCTAAAATGAACAGAAAAGTTTACAGACTCGAAAACTGAAACATAGGAGTCATTGCATTATTCAGGTTTTATTCCCGGTTTGTTGCTCAGTAGATGCTCATTTGACTACAACGCCTCAACTAAACCGAATTCGAAAAAGTAGTGTAAAGGGCGATTGTGGAGCTAATTATTATCTACATTATTGTTGAAGAAAGTATAGTTCTATCGTTTGTATTTATGGCGCTATGTGGCTGCTACCCCGTTGGTAGCAAAAAGAGACTCATTTGTAGCAATCGGGGTAGCAATCGCATAGCGCCGTAAATAAAAAAGATAGAACTATACTTTCTTCAACAATAGTGTAGATAATAATAAGCTCTACAAACGCCCTTTACACTACTTTTTCGAATTCTGTTTAGTTGAGGCGCTATAGTCAATTGAGCATCTACTGAGCAAAAAACCAAGAATGAAGCCTGGCATTATTTTCTTATATGGTAGGTGTTAAATCAGACCGGACCAAGCCGCAAAATTTTAAAAAATAAGTTAATGACAGCAAACGATTGATAATTTCCTAAGCTATGTTTTACTCTAATCAGATTACATAAATGTTGCAAACAGCCAAAGATATTAAATGATTTCGAATGATTGATAGCTTTAAACTACACAGCAGCAGCAAACTTTGAACGTGTTTTTCTCGAAATCACTCAGTTGGTTCGGTCTGACTTAACACCGATCATATAAGGTCGTCGTTAAATCAAACCGAACCAAGTGACAAAACTCTTCTAGAAAAACGTGTTCAAAGTTTGTTGCTCTGTATATTTAATACCTATCAATCGTTCGAAATCATCTGATAACTATGGCTGTTTGCAATATTTATGACAGTCTGATTAAAGTAAAATGCAGCTTAGAAAATTGTTGATCGCTAGCTACCATTAACTCATTTTTTGAATTTGCGACTTGGTCCAGTCTGATCTAACACCGCAATTCGTGCAACATTCTTAACCGTTATGTGTGCAACAGGGTACCCGGGTACCTTTTCAGTTTTAAAATAGTTATAACTCATTCAGTTTAAAACATACGTCATTGAAATTTTGCGACATCGTAAAACTCGTTGATCTTAAGTAATTGGTGCATTTTTGGTGCATATCCATAAAGGGGATTAGCCATGAGAGGCACTTGAATTTTTTTATTACGTAGGAGGGCGACAAGGGTACCCGGGTACCCATGATTTGATATGTTCATAACTTTGGCTATCTTGAACCGATTTGGATGAAACCAGTGGCATTTGATTCGTACATTTATCTAGTTTTGATTAGATAAAGCACTTGGCCATCAATCGGTCGGGAATCGGTAATTCCGGAGTAACGTCCGGTAAAACGTGGGAAGCCGTTTGTTTTGAAAGAATATCAGCTTTCAGCAAAGCTATTAGCTTTGAACTTGACATTGTGGACCCTTTTTCATCTTATTATATAAATTGGTGACTTTAGATCGCATTGGCCATTCCAGAATTGGATTTCTGTAGGGTTACAGATGGCCAGTTGGGTGCCTAATCCAATATTAGAATTGGTTTAGCGCATCTTTTAGATGATTTGAACTGATATGGCCAGTTTAGTACTGATTAATAATTTCGGAACTGGTTCCAAATGTATAACGGATGGTTCTACGTTTTAAACTGTTCTGATAATGCTAAGCATTATCTTGAATCCTGCGGTATCATCTGTGACCCCGTAGAAACCATTTTCGAAATAACCAATCAAAATACATCGAAATGTAAAAAATATCACCTACCGAACTAATTCCAAGAACTTTGATACCCATATTGCTAGGTTTTACCTCCAATCCTAGACTGGCCACCCATGACCCCACAGGAACCTACTTCGGAATGGCCAACCTGATTCATCTCATTATATGAAATAGTTCATTGTATGAATTTTTAGAGTTTTTATATCCGCATGACTGATTTTCCTGCAATACAAACAGTTCCCTTCCTCACAGCGGACACTCTGTCGGAATTCCGGATTTTCGGGCTCCGTATATCTTTTAATGGCCAAATGGCCCAGTAAATCAAAACTAGATTAATTAACGAATCAAATGACACCTATTTCATAAAAATTGGTTTAAAAGTGTTGATGTTATAACAATATCAATTTTGGGTACCCGGGTACCCTTGTCGCCCTGCTAAAGGTGTTTTTTTTGTCGCACACATAACGGTTAATTAAGGGGTTTTTGGTGTATATCCATAAAGGGGACTAGCAATGGGAGGCACTTGAATTTTTTTATTACGTAGGAGGGCGACAAGGGTACCCGGGTACCCATGATTTGCTACAATCAGTTCTCTACCTCACAGCGGACACTCTGTCGGAATTCCGGATTTTCGGGCCCCGTATGTCTTTTAATGGCCAAATGGCCAGATAATTCAAAACTAGATAAATTAACGAATCAAATGACACCTATTTCATCAAAATCGGTTTAAAATTGTTGATGTTATAGCAATATCAATTTTGGGTACCCGGGTACCCTTCTCGCCCTGCTAAAGGTGTTTTTTTTGTCGCACACATAACGGTTAAAGTGGCGCAACTTATCATGATTCAATTTCTTTGTCTTCTTGATTGGCTTTGGATTGAACGCTTATTTTCTATTTATAGACAGCTCGAAGCAAAAACTGACAACCCCGAATGAGCTATCGGCCAAATCATATAAGCATTTAATATACCTTCATTCAAGAGTAGTTCTAGCACAGAGGTTAAGACTGTTGCATTCTGTGCGATGTGTCGTGAGTTCAATCCCGGCCGCGGCCGGAACGATTTTTCAAATGTATGAAAGTTTTTTTCTGTGCTATTTGTGAATGTTCCTGATAAATAGTTGTACTATTTTTGGCAATTTAGCCGAAATAAAATGTCGATATAGCAGATAAAGGCAAAGAAGTTTTTGTTATATTTTAACAAAATTATAACAAAACCTGTTACAAATATCATAACAAATTTTGATATAATTTTGTTCAAAACATAACAAATTTTGTTATATTTCTGCTACTGCTGCTAAGAAGTTCTGATAGAATTTTTGTTATTTTAACTACTAACGAGACCAAAATTATATCAAATTATGTTAGAAATACCGTCATAACAGAATATCATGATTTGTTATAATTTTGTTATGTTTGTCTGATCGGGATAACAAAGGTAAAAATACTGTTGCAACAATGTCTTATTTGCTAACATTTGACCTTTTGTGTCGTCAGCGTCCAGGGCACGAAAGGGAGCAGTCATCAGCGAACAAACGTGGTTTCCCATGTAGATATAGGTTACCAATATCCTCTATGTAGATTATGAATACTAACGAATCTAGATTGCTTCCATGCGGAACACTCATTATTAAATTGCAGACACTACTCTTTATCCCATTGATCTCGACATATTGAGTTCGGCCATAAAGATAGCTTTCCAACATCTGATTGGTGGTGTCCGGTGTTCTGAGCTTCCGAAGGTAGAATTCGGTAATAGAGCGCGCCGCATTTTTTTTAAATCAAGGAAAAAAATTGCCATGAATTTCCCAATGATATGAGTTTTGCTGGTGTTGTCACAAATTCAGAGGCGGCAGCCAAAGATTGGTCGGTAGTTGTTCACATCTGTTTTGCTATTAGACCTTTGAATACGAACTACACGGGATATTTTGAGGACGTCAGGATAATGTCCAGTTTAATGCATTCATTGAATACGTGCTTCTGTAAGGTGGAGAAGAAAACGTGATTTGCTTTAAGGAAGGAGGCTGGAATGTCATTTAATGCATTATTTTGAACTGCGTTTGGCACTCTTAATTTCTCGCAGGTATTTTTGTCCTATAATACACGAGCTAAGTTCGTCTGAATCTGATATACGATGAGTAATGTTGAGGTTAGTATTGAGAGCTCAAAGTTTCTTCTCAAGGTTTTCACTAGTATGTATTGGTCATTGGAGAAACACTGCTTCAACAGGGCTGAGCCGGATCGAAGGTGACTTGAAATCGTGCAGATGCCGAAAGAAAAGTGACGATGCGTAGGCCTGGAAAAATGGAGGTGAGTACTTCAGACCGTACAAGCCACAAAATATGTAAATGTCTAATTTATGCCATAATCAAGTACATAGTAGAAGGTAAAAATCACATGAATGGCTCTTAACGACTTTTCTTCACGCTTTACGGGTTTCATCTAAAGAATACCAGCGTAGACACAACAAATAATAAATCAGTTTGAAAACAAATGACCGGTTTTACCAATTCATAAGGAACAAATTCACAACAAAAACAATGTGTCTTTCAAATATTTCAATATCTATTTTTTATGAGTATGAGGTTATCGACACAGAAGAAATAGATTTTTTTTTGTGTTAATAAAATTGTTAGATACAATAGACGAATATATGCATAGTATATAGGGCGGGAAATAACTAAATTTTTGGTCACAAAACATGAACGCAAATAAGCGTAAAGCGGGGTACGCTGCTGAAAAGTAATGGGTAAAAAGATAGGACAAGAAATGCTCAAGAAATCGATTTCGTTTACGATTTCTTAAGCAGTACGCACTTCATAAGAAATATTATTTCACGTTCAGATGGCGCAGTTTTACATGCAGGTGAATTAAAACGTCACTTTTCCGTACGGAATAATATCCGGCGCAATTATTACCACAAGAAAAAATGACAGGTGGTTGCTTGCATTGGAGTTGTCAAAATTTCTTCGGTAAATAGCAAGATTTTTTCTTGAGCTGTTTTCTTTTCAGCAGCGTACCCCGCTTAAACCCAGAATCTGATTGCCACATTGTATATCAAAAACAGCAAACACATCGACTACTGTTAGTTATCGAATAAGTATTTTAATCAGAGAAGCTCTGTCTTTCACTTCTTAGCGTATATTGTTAAAACGTTGCCTATTAAGCCACAGACACAATGCATACGGATTTTACTACGTTGCGGAAATTTGACAGAAAACCCAGGTAAAAACTGTCAAATTGCCGCAACGTAGTAAAATCCGTATGCATTGTGTTTGGGGCTTTAGTGTTTGAAGTTATGCAAAAATATTAGGCTAGGAACCTTCGATTTAGTAATTTTTCTTCACTTCAAAGCTACATTTTACAAACAAGAAACTGGCTATTTGAAGCAACATCTTTAATGAAAAAGTGTAGATACGAAAGTTTTCAACTCAAACGGACTAATTTCCTAGCTCAATCGAACGATTCCATGATTAACTTGTACCATGATAATTTTGTGTCGGATTGAGTTTTCAATTTGGCGTTCGTAAAACCCTAATGGAAATATAACCATAACCTTGACGAGCGTGCTTCACAATTCAGTAGGTACTAAATAACGAAACATCGTATTCTAAAACGGAATCAGCTATTCCGAACAACCTTCCATCGGGGCGGCGGCGAACTGGTTCGGGTTACTTGGGTGAAATGTATTCCGGTTTAAGTTGCGGCTGTTGTACGCTTTACGATTATTACGGCCGGTTATTGTTATTGTTATTGGGTCTAAACGAGTCCGAATATGTCCTTTCTGCAAAATGGCCTCGACTCGGCCGGGCAATGGACTTGGTTCGTGTATCGGTCCTCGGCTGGCGCTGCTGTTCGCTAACAACTGAATGACGCGATTTTGCAAAGCAAACGTAGCTTTTTATGACAGGACGAGTAAACGATGCTGTGAAGTTTAGCATATCGTCGTGATGGTATAGTGACTTGCGCCATGTACCCACCGTTGATCTACGTTAGGCCCTGTGCTATGGGAAAGGGTAGGACGCCAGCGACACTATGGACAAAGTGGACTGAAATATGCAAGGAAGTTGAGTCGTGTTGTGCCGGACGTTGGAAGTGAGCTGCAAATAATGGCGTGTAATGGCGATGGCGGCTTGTCCTGCCGATGTTATGATTGTGCATTAGCATTGCGAATCGCGGGTTCGTTAGTCAAGTACCAAACACTTGTGCACAGATTAGCTCAAGGGTCTGATTTGAAATGATTAGGCAGCAATTACAAAGTGTAAGGGAAAGTTTATTATTCATGGCTCGGTGGGATTTTTCTAATTTGCTTTCTGATGCCCCGTTGAGAAATTGAATTTCAAGTTGAGTGGTATGGTGATAATTGTAGAGCAGGGTTGGAATAGATGTCACTATATGGTAGAGAGTAAAAATTTTGACTGTGTAATTTTGAAAGTGTACTGTTTATATCGGCATCGGTTAAAATCTACTAATTGTAAGTGGTTTTGATCGGTAAGCAGCTCGGAATCGCATACTCAAACGTGTTCTATGTGATCAAGACGTTCAAAGAGCATCCGACTACCAAGCGAAGGGATGATAGTAGTGGGAAACACGGCACCGTCGATTAAAAAAAATGTCAGAACGGTAGTTAATCAATTCTAGCATCAGCTCACCATTTCGATTCGGGACGTGGCAAAAAAGGAAGCTTTAGATTGTTTTGTACAAAAAACACTCTTCTAAGTCGTGGACTACATACGTAATAAGTTCTGAAGGCACCGAACCGGAATAACTAACAGAACACGGTGGCCAAAACTCGCACAAGGAAGCAGTACAGGAAGGGGCTCTCAAAACCGCTCCGCTTTGTGATAAACGATGAAACCTACAAAAATGCTTTGATAAGATATATTTGATATGTTGTCGTCTCTAAGTTTACAAGTCTCGAGGAGAACGCGCGGCAGAAGAAACTGTAGAAAATTGCTAATAAATTCCTTAATTCACAAGCGGCCTGTGGAAGTGGCAAAATAAGTCAGTCATTCATCACATCAGGAACTATCAACACGATATTGCCTTTCTTAATATCTCACAAATACCTAGCACTGGTTTGGCTGTATTTGGCATCCTACTGCCATGGCCGGTCCCTCTTCGGCTGATACAAAAACAACAATGTCTTGTTTGAAAAGAGGATTGACCTCAAAATACTTCAGAACTTCGCTCCGTTAAGAATTAGTTGACCAAGTTTAAGGGAAACTTTCGGAAAAACCGAAAAGTGATCGAAAATGAACTTAAAAAGAAAGTGTGGTTAAAAGTGTCTAAATAAGTCGGCCCTAGATTTGCTCAAAATTTCTTGAAAGGGATGAAGGCAAAAAAGTAGACAGGGAAGGTTGCAGGTTTTACAAGATTTGCTAGGTGGCGTAAATGCGAGAATAGTCAACATTTTTGACTTTAATGTTCGAATTTTAGTCATGGTAATTGTTCTTACTCTCGAATAAGTTGAACAGATATCAATATTTGTAGGGAACATGGTTTTATGGTAGATAAAACTGCGCATAAATGGAAGTCAATCAAAAATGCATCAAGTTTTAAACTGAGAGAGCAGATCTCTTGCAAGCTAAAGGCAGACGGTTGGTACAAAACATGCCTAATATTTATTACATGCCTACCGTCCATTATGCCTATCGTCTATTATGCCTAATATATTTATGCCTATCGTCCGTATGCCTAATAGGGTACACACATTGAGTATTATATTGATTTCTAGTCTAGATTTCTAGTCGAAAAAGTCTAATGTAGAAGACGCACGTAGTTTAGAAGATAATTACTGGAATAATTCACGATAGCCGTACAGAAAAAATTGTTAAATTTGCTGTGAAAAATTTGGGATGGAGAGGGCATCTGCCAGAATATAGAGATTTGTGCGCCCACCTAGATATAGACATATTGGACAGTAGGTACCAGATTGCAGACATTGGTTTTTTTCTTAATCTGCAGAGGGGACGATATGATAGTGATTATTTGATATCTAGAATAACAGTGAATCAAAGTTCAGTAATTCTTAGGAGACCTAGGCTCTTCATCTATGACAATCGACGAGCTAATTATGCCCGTAATGAGCCAGCTTATCGATACATGATGCTCGTGAAAACCTCTAGAAATGTAATTATTCTGAATATGTCTTTGGAAACCATAAAGCAAAAACTGACTATTTTTGAGAGGCAAATTATATTAATTTTAAATTAGATGACGGGCAAGCCCATATATCTGGACCAGCCACGTAGCCAGAGGTGGGGGCCAGGAGTCCTATCTTGGCTCCTAATACATTATATGCATATCTTATTGGTTATAACTATAATATATTATAATATATTTAATGTAGAACCACAAACGAAAAAATATGCACATAAAACAGTTAAAATCAAAATTGGGCCCCCGGGCCCCCCCTTCTGGTTACGTGGCTGACTGGACAAATAAATAAATAAATAATTTTAGGAAATTTTTGATTAAATTCGTTGGCAAACTGATTAGAGTGACTAACAAATTGATTAATCGAGTAATTGTATGATCATTAATAGCAAGATTTTAATGTATTCTATAAATAGATAACCCCAAATTACCCATTTGGGTATTTTTTCTCAAAATTTTCGGTAGAAGTTGTTGAGAATGTGCTGTTTACAGTCTCTCATCGGAACATAGGAAAACAACTCGAAATCGTGCACTCAACGGAGAGTCGTGTGATTAAACATTATTACGAAACTCTGAGCATCGAATGGAAGGAGAAATGCAGTCAGAATGGATGTTCTATTAGTGATTAGGATCACAAGCGTGTCCTGACAGCGTTTAAGTGGAATCCCAACGCTTCGGTCAGGGATGTGGCCTAAAAGTTGGATCTGTCCAAATCTTTCGTTCAGATAGCCAAGGAGGGACTGCATACAGGGTGTTCAATAAACTCGAATACACTTTAAAAATGTGTTTAAAAAATGAACCCCACCCCCTTTGTGTTTTATGACGAGCCGAGCTTGAGACGTTTCTTAAAAGAAAAGCACCTAGGCCATGGGCATCTCGTCCCAGATCTTGGAAATGAGCTTCTTAAATTGGTCCATAGTGCTCACGTTATGTTCGCTCTGCGTGGCCAGCATGTACGACCATACATAAAAGTCCAGGGGATTAAGATCCGGGGAGCTGGGAGGCCACAAAGTCTTATAGAGAAAATCAGTCAAATTCTTCCGACACCACGGTTGGACGATATTCGCCGTGTGGGCCGGTGCGCCGTCTTGTTGAAAGACGCAATGATCTTTCCCGTAGAGGTCACGAAGTGCCGGGGCCACAACCTTCTCCAGAACCTCGGTATTATAGTACGTGGCTTTGATTCTCACGTGTTTCTCGATAAACACCAGTGGAAGCTTCCCACGCTTGGATACGCCCCCCCCCAACCCATCACCGACGCGGCACTCTGGAACCGCAGGATGTTTATGTGGGACGGGGGGATGCTGGCCAACGTCGTCGCCCACAGCCGATCATTTTGGACATTGTGCGGCTGTTGCAAGAAGAGAGTTTCTCATCAGAAAATACGAGCTACTGACCAGCGTGCCACGAAAGTATCAGTTTTGCTCTGTCCAGCCTCTTCTTGGTTGTAGCCTCCGTAACCCCATGAACCATGCGTTTCTTGTACGGCTTGCATCCCAGGTCCTTCACTATAATGGTGTGGGCAGTCCCGATCGACACATCCAGGTCAATAGCGGTCTTCTGGATCGAGCGGTTCATTTTACGACGAACCCGATCCCTCACCACCTTGATGGCTGCTGGCGTCCTCGCCGAACGCGGCCGCCCGGATCTAGCACGGTCCTGGACGGATGGTGTTATAGATGAAATTACGCTTCACCTCGTGGGATTTCAGCCGCCGAAATATGCCGCCGGGTCGCTTACCTCTCGCAAACAACCTTACTACGACGTTGCGGTACTCCTTCATCGTGCGCGGTAATCAAATAACAAATGACATGAAGTCGACACCTTGCGCGTCGGTTTGCCTATATATAAGGCTAAAGTTGACACCAATACCAATACACAGAATGCACATGATGCGCACATACCCAACGATGAAAAGTTGTATTCGAACTTATTGAACACTCTGTACATATAAATGGAAGAAGGTTCCAAATTGTGACGAACGGCAAAATACGGTGGGAAAGTCACGGGCCCTGAAACAGTACAGATGTTGACTCATCTCATCATAAATGCTGAAGACTTGCGACAAGGCGGACTTCCGGTAGCTTTCGGGGCTACTGTTCTTTACCGCCCAGCACAAGTTTGATGTTCCGGAGGAAAAAAAGAAGCAGAAACTTTCAAAGTTTGCCAAGAAAAACATGAATTGGCAAGCGATCAAAGCAAAGCCTAGGTGCTACATTCCGTTATCGAAACTTGACCTTCTGTTTTTATACGACAGACTTCGCAGCCAGCTGTTAGAGTACAGGACAATTGCAGGACCAGTTGCTACGATCCTATTGACTTTAACAGCCTCTCCCAGCCGAGATTCGAACATACGACGGCTGGCTTATTAGGCCAGCGTCATACCTCGAAGCCAACTGGCAAGCGATCAAAGTTCCTAAAAAGGAGACCTAACAGAATGCTCTAAAGTACTCTGTAAGATATTACTCAACCAGGAGTTTATTACTGGATTCCGTGTTGGTGCCTTGCTCTGCATTATATTGGAGCAGATCGACGAATTCCAAAACTCTTTTCTGTCGGTGTTCGTTGAGATCGAAAAGGCATTCGACCGACTTTACTACGAAAACATCTGTCAAGTCTTAAAAGGGCAGTTAGAATACCGAAAGTTCGGCATGGTTGCACTGTACTAATTGTACTAATCTGTTGCGGCAATTTTAACTGAGCAGTGGAGCCTTTAATGAGCTGTAAACGGGCTTTGTAGTATTGGGTATGTAGTATATTACGCACAAGTTCTGTGGGAAGGTGAACCAATTGGTACCGATTAGGTTTAACGACGGCCCTACTACTGATCGGATATCACACAGTTAGACAAATCTTCCAGAAATGACGGCAATATAAAGTCCCCAGACGTCATATATCTATTGACTTCAGGGCAGCATTCGATACAATCGAGATTGACAGCTTTGGTAGCTTTCGTAGACGACTTTGACGTTATTAGTAGGAATTCAGGAATGGCAAAGACAATCTACGCCACATTAAAAGTGGAGGTTCACTTCAAGATTACTTCTAGCGCAATCCATACCTTTCGACTTGGCCAAGAAGCTCAATTTTTTCGTCTGGTTCGTCCAGCAGACAATGAAGCGGGTCGGACCTCATGTCCTCAAGGTTAGGAAGGTGCCCCACCAAACCGTTAGACAGAATCCAGTGGCTGAATCTCGCGCTAGGAAGCTTACAGTGAATGGTTGGTGCAGCCAAAATGCATCGTAATGGACGACGAGATGTATATTAAAGCGGCCGCCATGCAGATCCCCGGCCTGGAGTTTTTCGTTGGCAAGTCAGGCGTTACGTCTGGATGTTGCGGAAAAGATCCGGAAGAAGAAGGTTGATAAATATGCCATTCCATGGCTGCGGCAAACTCAACAAGCCGTATGCCTAACAAACGGTACCATCATCTGCCAAATATATATTTAAAGAAGAATGCTTCCAGAAGCGCTTGCTGCTCTTTCTCCGGTCCCACGAAGGTGACACTCTGTTTTGGACGTTTCTGGCATCGTGCCATTACGTGAAACCGGCGATGGAGTGGTACGAAACCAAAGATGTTTTTTGTGCCACCAAACTTGCCAGAACTTCGTTCAATAGGAAAATTCTGGTCGATTATGAAGGGCAAGCTCCGCAAAACGGAGAAGGTCTTCAAGAACGACCAGGGTTTGAAAAAACAGTGGATGACAGTGTATAAGAAAGATAATATAAGTGTTGCACAGGATTTGTTGGATAACGTTAAGTCCAAGGTTCGAGCATTTAGCCTAGGAGAGGAGGTTGAATAAACCAACTTCGCAAAAACATAACTAATATGTGCTTATTTATTCCCTGACAGTTTCAAAAATATCCCACTTAAAATGAACTTTTGGTGATCATTCTTGTCTGTTGCATTTTTTTCTACTACGGCATTTAATCATCGTATATTCCCAGGTAACCAATAAGCATTTCCAATGCAATTTAAATGCAAGCCAATAAGCATTTAAGTTGCCTTAAATGTTACATAAATGCTATTTTGGCAAAATATGCGGCTACTTTACTGCTAGCCCTCTTATAGTGCTGACAATGCTTATTTGCAGCTAGTTACCGACAAGAAGAATTTAAATAGAATTGTGGATGCCAATTTACAACAACTATGCAGTCAAAAGGCTGATAAACAGCAACTTGCAGTATAAAACGCCAGGGATGCTAATAAACGATTGATTTACTGCTTATACTAATGCTTATTGGTTACCTGGGTTATGATGTACGGAAGTAGGTATAAATATATCCTTTGGTCGTAATTCACCAAATGCATTTGCATTTGCTATAAAAAAAATCTTGAGAAATTTAGAAGAACTGCAAAATTAGAAGTGTAATTTGTGACAAAATAACCTTATTTCCGTTTTTCCGTAATGCTGTGAGTGCATTATTTTTCTTTGCTCTAACTTTCTGATAATTAGTATAACAATATTGCTGTTTACTAATAACAACAGTAGTTAAAATTGTATTCTTTAAAATTTATATCAAAATCGGACGATATAATTCAGATAGAGAACGGAGACTGAAAGTCTCAAATAACCCATTAGAACATTTACGGCGGTAACTCTTGAATAGTGCATTGCAGTGAGTCGAAATATTATTACTCGATCAGGGTTGAACAGTCAATCTATTAATCTAAAATCCGTATATCGAACTAACTGTCTAAAATGTGTTATGATAAGCATGTGGTGTGTCTTTGTTTGAAATGTACGGCGGCATGATGCCGAACCACTCGAAACATTGAATGAGTGCGCGCCGAGAAGTACTTTTTTCCAATCCGTAATAAAAGAGCATTCAATTCACAATAGTCACCTAGTAGTAATCGAAAAGTCCTCAGCGGAAGTACGGAATTATTGTTACGCTACGGAGAAAATCGCAAAGCAATGAGTGCAAAGCAAATTTTGGTGAAAGCTTTTGCTCTGGTACTGGCAATGGAGTTTTTTATGGTGGCCAACAGTAATGTCGACTGTCAATCTGTTGATTCTTCCGAATCTGTTGGAAACGAAGCGGAAATTGAGCAAGTAAGTTGCACTTGAGAACAGATGTTCTCCAACCTGAAATGTATACGTTTACTGACAGTGATATTTGTTATAGAGCAACATAATCGATGCTCCTATCGTTTGTCCCCCGGGACAGCTGCCGGACCCTAACGGAAAATGTCGACCATACTGGGGCAGAAGAAGACCCGAAGAGTGATTTGTGTTTGCTTGAAATTGATTTTTGTAGCGGTATCTGTATACGTGAAATACGATCTACATTGCGTGTAATTTGTGTAGCTACAATTCAATTATCTCGTTACCGGATGTAATCGATCAATGATAAAAAATAAATGTTACAAGTAATTTAATAATACTGTTATAATCGGTTGGCTAACTCTATCTAAATTGCTATTTTCCTTTCCTGTATCTTTTCGATTGATCATAATTATATTTATAATTATATTTGTGATTTATTATCAGCAGTGATTTATTTATTTCTATTGTTTGTAGTTAAAAGCTTGTTTCTAAATATCAAAAGTTTTGAGTGATACCAAACATGTTTGGTATATTATGACATTCGTTGGGGCTGTACTCTATACTTTGTGATGACATTTACTGGAAACACGTCACAGGCGAATGTAAAATACATCATTTGCCTCGGGTGGTGGTCTACTCTCCTTTTGCAATCGTATACGGCATGATTGTTCACGCCAGAGAGTGACCGATGAAGTTGATATACCTCACTATGAATTTCGATACAATTTACCAATGACGTTGCAAATTTATTGTAATTCTACCTCCCACTGCTTGCACGTACAAATGCTTATCAAGCCTCCCGCCGCCAACTGCACGGAATGGTTGGACATCGTTACAGTGTACAATTCATTCCGTTGTAAAGCATCAGGGTGGAAAATCGAATTTTCACCATCGTCGTTCGATGACTTGCTGGGGCGGGGAAACTCAATTTTTCAACACGGTCCAGCAGAAACGACTGGCAATTTATCCACATTATGAGCACTGCCGAAGTCATCGTTAGTCAACGGGTGTGTTGAGGCTTGTTGTAGACTGCACCCGAAATACGGAAAGGTCAAATCCACTGCAGTGTTCGCATCAAGGTATATTATTTCATGCTGCACACAGGTATCAAACTAATGCAGCATGAGTTGTGGAATGTATAATAAACCCGGAAAGGAAGGTCACATCCGCTTACTTTGAAGATCCAATAACGAACCGTAGAACGTGCTCAGACATGAAGGCTTATTATAGTATATTTATGCATATATTTCCTCATAAGATACACTTTATATTATACTTCATAATAACAATGTATAATATGTATCGCATGAAGGACAATGATAATCTAGGTCACGTAGACCGGCTTTGTAAGGAAGCTTTTAGCTCTCATAATGATGTTAATCAAGGAAATTATTATACGTTTCTTAAGATGTGCTGTCACTAGGATAATATGTTACTTGCAAGAATCTATTCATGGGAACATAATTTAAGCACATATCGTGGAGCTGGTAGGGATGCTGAGCGGTGTCTAGAATCGGTGCACAATTCACCAATGATGTAGTAAAGTACCCTAGTTTGTCTAATATTGTGCTAAAATCGTTAAGAAAGGCACATGATCCTGACGGTTCGATTCAATAACAAAATATTAATAATTAAATAATAAATTGTCTTCTAAGTTATACTACACATTGTTATTAAAATGAAGTAAGCTGTAAGCGCCAACGGCAATGAAAGGTACTATAGTTGTACTACCAACAATAAAAAATTGATCTGGTACATTCGGCTTGGAGCCAGGCAACGAAATCGACATAGAATGGAAATTGTATGAATGGAATTGCAGATCGCGGAATTTCGCAGGTAGCGACAGGGTCTCACTCGTTGTATACAAAGTGCAGCCTTTTGATTCATTACAATGAGCAGAACTGCTGTGATAGTGGAAAATCATTCCACACAAATAGAAAGAGTTCACAAATCAAAGACAAGTGTTTTTCTCATCTTCACTGATATTAACTGAGAATCTTTCGACTTTGTTGTCGGCAGCGGCTGCAGATTGCAGTAAGTATAAAAGGTGAAGTGGCACGGAAATCGAATTTACCATATCCACCGTTTACTAATATGAAACGCATCTATGTAATCAAAGTGTTAAGGTTCTGTTGGTCCTCAATGAGCTGGTTGCACAATGTGCAGGTTGCTACCGTGGGAGAGAGAGAGAGAGAGAGAGAGAAACTACGCATCATATTCGAAACTGTGCAAATTGCAAATATCCTCAAAAGAGGAGCCATCCCTGACCAGAGCGATGGCGCATCTAACCTAAGAACGGGCTTTGTAGTGTTGAGCAGATTGCGAGACCGCTTGATGGACTGGACGGCTATCAACGAGAGGATATGTCTGTTGAGGATAAAGGGCGTTTCTTCAACTACAGCATCAAACACGTACACTGCCCTGTCCGTAAGAAGGTAGAGAAGAAAGCGTTCTACGCGCAGCCGAAGCCTGCTCCCCACGGGACATAAATATCGTTATCGGGGAAAGGAACATCTAGGTGATGATGTTTAGTGATAGGACCGCTTGGCTTGCCCGTCGACACGAATTATATCAACCAGTGCCTCCAGTGGTACATTAGCTTTGCAACTTCCACGTTTTTATCGATGGCTGGTTTTTCTTGAACATCACCATGGACTGGTAACAGTCCACGTGCGCCCAAAACTATCAACGGTATACAATTTGCGACAATATCGTCCTCCTCGGGTAAATATTCGACAATTGGACAACGGACAACCTGCAAGTTATCGGTTAGGTGCCTAAACTCGTTCAACTCGAAAAAATATTGTTAGAACTTTTTCAAGCAACATTGAACAGACCCAAGTAACATTTCTAAAGCCGCTTAGTTTTATTTGAGTTTTATTAAGATTTATTGCGGTATTAATCACAGTGCCGATTATCCAGTGGTTTTATCTGGTAATAAAGCAAATTTATTGTTGCTGCTTATACCTACTACCACGATAAAATTAGTTGGCTGCGCTGCATCTCTTATAAACAAGCCATACGTAAGGCGTAGTAATACAATATGTCGCGCCAATCAAAATTGATCTTATTGCGGTTGCTTGTCAAACCGCAATAAATCTGTTAGCTATATAGCGCTTTTACAGGGTATTCAATAAGCTCGAATACAACTTTTCATCGTTGTGTAAGTGCGCATCATATGCATTCTGTGTATTGGTATTGGTGTCAGCTTTAGCCTTATATATAGGCTAACCGAGGTGTCGACTTGATGTAATTTGTTTTTTGTTTACCCCGCGCGATAAAGGAGTACCGCAACGTCGCGTCGTAGTAAAGCTGTTTGCGAGAGGTGAGCGACGCGACGCAGCGACTGTACATCATTGTATGACATTGTACATGAACATCACACAAATACATTCTTTCAGATGGTTGCGATCACTAACGCTTATAAGCAGTAGTAACTCCCTTGGGATGAGAGATGGCGGTAGTAGTATCAGCCTTTGCTGTGTATATTCGAACCTCCTACTATGCCCAGTCGACCTACGCGACGAAATAAGGACTACGATTGGAAACTCGGGACATGGAAATTCCAATGGATTCCATGATGGAATTGCAAATCGCTCGGCTTCCCGGGTTGCGATCAGGGTTGCCACAAGCTCAGATTATTCTGTGTTTAACAGATATTTGAAAGAAATCGCCTGTACAGAATCTGTATGCACAGAATACAGTTTTTCGTCAATTACACAGATTAAACAGATTTTTGAGCTCTTATATGAGAGTGAAAGAGACGGAAATAGCCAGCAAAATGACTCTCCGTCTCTTTCACTCTCATTGTTTTGCCTTGGACAGATTTTAACACAGATTTTTTCCTCGCTGTACAGATGGCCAGATTTTTCCAACAAAAAACACAGAATTTTAAGTGGCATCCCTGGTTACGATAGGATAATCTATGATGAACTACACCCCCAAAACTTCGAAGTTGTAGCACTGCAGGAACTTCGCTGGACAGAACAGAAGGTACAGAAAAGCGGGCATCGAGCGGCTACTTTCTACCAGAGCTGTGGCACCACCAACGAGCTGGGAACCGGCTTTATAGTACTGGGAAAGATGCGCCAGCGTGTGATTGGTTGGCAACCGATCAACACAAGGATGTGCAAGTTGAGGTTTAAGGGCCGTTTCTTCAATTACAGTATCATCAATGTGCACTGCCCTCACGAAGGGACCCTCACGCAACGGGACGTGAAAATCGTCATCGGTCACATGAACGCGCAGGTAGGACGAGAAGCTATATATAGACCGGTAATCGGGCCAAACAGCTTGCATGCCGCTACGAACGACAACGGCCAACGATGCGTAAATATTGCAGCTTTCCGCGGTATGGTAGTCCGAAGTACCTTCTTCCGCCGCAAAGATATCCACAAGGCCACCTGGAGATCACCAGACTAACGAATAGAAAACCAAATTGACCATATTCTAATCGACGGTAAATTCTTCTCTGATGTCTCTGATTATAAACGTTCGCACTTACCGCAGTGCGAATATAGATTCGGACCATTTCCTAGTTGCAGTCTGCATGCGCTCAAAACTCTCGACGGTGTATAACACGCGTCGAAGTCGTAGGCCGCGACCCAACATCGAGCAGCTACGAGACACCGGAGTTGCCCAGGAATACGCGCGGCAGCTGGAAGTAGCGCTACCAACGGAATAGCAACTTGGCGCAGCAACTCTTGAAGATGGTTGGAAAGGCATTAAGACCACCATCGGTAGTACTGCTCTAGCGGCACTAGGTATAATGAATCCGAACCGAAACAATGATTGGTTCGACGGCGAATGCGAGTAATTAGTGCGGGAGAAGAATACAGCACGTGCGAGAATGCTGCAACACAGTATGAGGCGAATGTGGAGCGATATAAACAAGCACGGAACAGGCAAAACTCGGTCTTCCGGAGGAAAAAGCGCCAACAGGAAGAACGAGATCGCGAGGCGATGGAAGAACTGCACCGAACTAACGATAAACGTAAGTTCTACGAGAAGTTAAACCGTTCGCGCAAAGGCTATGTGCCGCAGGCCGATATGTGCCGGGACTCAGACGGTAATCTTCTCACGAACGAACGTGAGGTGATCGAGAGGTGGAAGCAGTATTATGGTGAGCACCTTAACAGCGATGTAGCTGAACATGAAGGTGACGCTATGGCAATAGATCTTGGAGCACGTGCAGAAGACTTCAGAATACCAGCCCCCAACTTCCAGGAGGTAGCAGAAGAGATCGTTCGGCTGAAGAACAATAAAGCGGCTGGGGCTGATCAGCTACCCTGCGAGCTGCTGAAATACGGTGGCGTGGTGACGCACTGGCTAGAGCTCTGCACTGGGTCATTGTCAAAATTTGGGAGGAGCTACTACCGGAGGAGTGGACGGAAGGCATCGTGTGTCCGATCTACAAAAAGGGCGACAAGTTGCTTTGTTGTAATTACCGCGCAATCACACTGTTGAACGCCGCCTACAAGGTACTCTCCCAATTTTTATGTCGCCGATTATCACCATTTGCAAAGGAGTTCATGGGGCAATATCAAGCGAGATTCATGGGTGCCCGTGCTTTCACGGATCAGTTTTTCGCGCTTCTGCAAGTGTTTCAGAAATGTCGCGAATACAACGTGCCCACGCATCATTTATTCATCGACTTCAAATCTGCGTATGACACAATCGATCGAGATCAGCTATGGCAGATTATGCACTACTACGAATTTCCGGATAAACTGACGCGATTGGTCAAGGCGACGATGGATCGAGTAATGTTCGAGTATCAGGGGCAGTCTCGAGTTCCTTTGAGTCACGAAGAGTGTTACAGCAAGGTGATGGGCTTTCATGTTTGCTGTTCAACATCGCTTTAGAGGGTGTGATAAGAAGAGCGGGGATAGACACGAGTGCTACGATATTCACGAAGTCCGTCCAGCTTCTTGGTTTTGCTGACGACGTTGACATCATTACACGTACCTTAGAGAGGATGGCGGATACGTACATCGGACTGAAAACTGAAGCCAAACGGATTGGACTTGTCATAAATGTATCGAAAACAAAATACATGAAAGGAAGAGGTTCTAGAGAAGTGAATGCTCACCTCCCTCCCCGGGGTTGGGGTTTGAACCCGGGACCTCGGCGTGAGAGACGTGAATGCTAACCACTACACCGGGACTGACTCTGTTGGCAGGGGATGTTGCTAGAATACCGGACAGCTACCCGGCTGCGAATTAAGTAATGCATCTTCTATCAAACATTTGGAATTATTTCTTAGAAACTAGATGCAAAACTTACCGTGGAAGAATTAATCGTGAATTTCACTATTACTAGTACAGGGATGCTCCAGTAATGGAGGGACTATGTCAAGGGATAGTATTTAAAGACAATTAGAACGCACAGTTTCCAATTGAACTATATGATAATATGGTGCACCATAATGTGGGCTTTAAATACAGACCAAAATTATACCATTCTGTTGGTTAACAGATATATTAACTATAACTATTGCTTTTCCTGACATTAGCCTGTGCTCCTAAAGTAGTGGTAATGTTCCTCTAATAGTGGAAAATTTGCTTCTAATAGTGGAATTTTGCATTTTTTTTAATAGTTGGTAGGCTTGTTAAAATGCTATGAATTATTACGAATTTCTTAGCCGATTGCACCTTATTGGTCTGTACAAAAGAAATTTGTAATTTGTGTACCAGCATCCTAAATTTTCACTACATGTACCTTAGATAAAACTGTTAACAAATATATATTTAACAATAGAAAATTGAAATTATTCTAAAGTCCGCCAAAATTATGAAATGTTTCGAGTTTCCACTATTACTGGTACACCCACTATTACTAGTACATCTACCCTAAAATTGTTCCAATAGTGGAATTAGAGTTTTGCTTTTCAAACTAAATTAATAAATAGTCGATGTTTTTATGAGCTTTAGAAATTACTGGTACACCTACTACTACTGGCGCATCTACCCTACACTATGATGTTCAACATAAATTATTTGTTGTAAAACTACCTCTATGACTTCCACTTATAATACCCCTTTTCGTAGCAGTAATGCTATTTGGTGATGAATTTGTAAACAAATTGTATTTTTTCATACGTTAACAACGGCTTAACAATGTAATTTAAATGTAACTTTTAAAATCAAATTTTTTTGAGCGAATGCCATGTTCATGAATCACGGAACATAGCAACAACAACACAACAAGTCCTGCCATGGATGAGAAAGGCTTCCTGTCAAAGGCTTGGTTTTAGTTACAGACCGATTAAGACTCTTATAGTAAGTGGATGAAGAAGTTATGATCCACGGTCAGGATTAATTCAGGCAAAGTGTTAAAGTATAGGAAATCCTAGTAACTCACCTATTAATTTGGTTTTGATCATAGATTATTTTCCTACTCTATTCTGCCCAGATAGTGAGATAAATACTCTTCTACATACATGCTTCGACAAACAACAACATAGCATAGAGCGATGCTTTTCTATACATAATTTATTTTATGTTTCATCAGGAATTCGAAAAAGCTGGCGTTTCTGCATAGCTAAGCAGAAAGTTCGAAATAGATAGAACCAATAGAGTTGCCATGAGCCTGATAGAGTGTGCTAATTTCCTAGCATAGAGCTCCCCTTTCGGCACCACAATCAGCAGATTGTTCACTGGAATTGGGGTTGCGTAACTAACCGATCGTGAAAGCTCGTGGGAGTCTAGGAGCGCTCTTGTGCCGACCGCCGTGCACGATTTGTGGTCAAAATTATATTCACCGCAGAGCCTATTATTGGATAGACTGGGACTATTTCTGTAACAGGCACCGGGCACTGTGTACGTACCGTGCTTTGATTTCAGTTTTATGCTTCCCAAGGTAAACAAATTGTGATTCGGCCAGCAAAGGGTGGTAATTGAATGAGAAAATCGATTGCGGTGGGGTTTGAAGTTTCAATAATTGATAAAGTTTGTTTTGCGATGGTTTTAATGTGTGTAGCGTCGTCGAATAGGCATGTATTGTAATTGGACTTTTAGATGCAATGTATAACATTGACCAGCATAAACGAATGTTGACTGGCGAAAAACATGTTTTATCGCTCATATATTACTACTGTGATTAACAATTGAGCACTTGTTATTTTTTAACACATATTTAAATTGTTTTTCAAATACACTGCTGAGCTGAGTAGCTGAGGGCTTTTTATACATTGGAAAATTATCATAGGGACCATTATCTTTTATTGCAAATTATAGAAACTAGTCGTATTGCACATATTGCTCACAGCTTTGAGCCGGCTGTCACATTAAAAATGCAAAATCACTTGTCGAATTAGTGGTGCGATAAAGCGGCGTTATCTGAGCTGAAAGGGGGAAATCTGGGCAGCGAAGGCTAATCCCGGCGGAAACATTTGCAATAATTACAACTTTCTCGTGTAACGGTCACCGGTCGGGATTCAGGCGAATGCAGATTATCATAGCACAGGACACAGCACAATACGCATAGTCGAGTACATCTCAATCGTTGTGCTGCGGGCTCAGGAAAGGCGTGGAGAGGCCGGATATGATTCCACGGGAAACCGTGGCACAAGTGCGACGGGCTGGTTATTAAGGCGCATATAGCTGTATAGATTTTACACGCCGCCCGGTGTAGACGTGAATAACCATGAAAATGGCACAAACACGTTGTTATAAATGTAAAGTGGAACGGCTTGTTTGCATTGAAACATATGTTCAATGAGTAATTTAAAGCTGGATACAAAATATAAAAATTAGAGCAAGCGTGCTGGAGGAAATGTTTTTCAGAGTTAGCCGTTCAACGAAATGTCACTATTTGTTAATAATGAAATAAATTTAAACTTAAAATGAGAACTGAATAATAGAAAAAAGTGTGTAATGCCAATTTGTAAAGCATTGTACAAAAACTTTCAAGTTTGTAAGACTATTAGTATTGACATATTGACATATTGACAGACTCTAATGAACATTTTTGGTTCAGATCAGGATTTGGTTAGACAAATGAATTTCATATTCAGAAAAGATTTGAAAAGAGAAACCATTTTATCACATTGTCATTTATCAACTTTCTAAACCGATTAAAATAATAAAATTGTTTCTAGCACACTTTTTTCCAACATGTTCATGCAGATGTTTAATGTGCTGGTAAAACTATCTTAGTGACTTATTGAGGTAGGCAGGGTAACCTATGATAAAGCCATCTAAAATTGATTCTTCCGAATTCCTGACCTTTATCTGTCAAGTAGACTAAGTCAACAATAAATTTCGGAGCACTGCTCATGTCTAATCCACTCTACCACCTACTTGACAGACCGAAATAGGTCTCCTGTTTTATTGCACTTTTCCACTCGGAGGTATCCTTCTGTAGGCTGCATTCAGACAAGACCAACAGCGTGAAATAACAGAACCACCGACAAGTCGGAGATTAAATTAGAGCACACCTTATTTAGGTTAAAATGTACTCTGGGAAAATCTGACTTGGGGGACAAAACACGGGGGAATCATCACACCTTGTAAGAACAATACAAATCAATGAATGTGAATCCTGTAAGGATATTTTTTAGCAGGGCTTTGAATATTTTACGCTTGAGCGCCCTGGTACCTACCGACATCGGAACCAACAAGCAGAGCCTTCGCAGCGCAGCTTATTGGGTTTTATTACCTTCAATTTGATGCAGAATTTAATTCCGCGAGGCTTATTCATGTGTGAAATTGCATTGCTGGAGGGTATTATGGCAAGCGAGCATGTACATAGTTTGAATCAACAATACCTTGTTGTTAGCGTGGCGGCTGGTAGTACTGAATTTGGAGGCGTTGCTGCCATTGGTTCTGCTATTTATCCTAAGCGGTTTCTCCAATGTAAAATTTTTATTTTATGGAGCAGAGTCACAGATTTGTTACGGTACGTTCAAGTAGCTCACTCCTTAAACTATCATAACAAATTGTGAATATAGTTTACTCTCTGCTATGTGCACTGCTGTTACCTAAAATATAAAAGCTGATACGGTCAAAATTTGGTCAAACAAGTACGTGGAAGACGGATAAATTTTCTATTCTATACTGACCGCAGAACGCTAGTTTGCTTTAAAAATTTTCAATAATTTTTTTTTCAGTTTTCTTTAGGTTCCGCAATACCTAGGTTAGGCGAAGCCCTGGCGTGTTAGGAGCGTTACTGTTCTTGGGAACCACCGAATACACCATTATATGGTCGTTAATCCGTATTGGAAAGATACCAAATCCGGCCAAACCAGCACGGAACAATCGTGTTCACGTAGATTTCCTGATTCCGCTACAAATACAGGTAACCTGCCAAACCAGATATTCCTTAGCGAACTTCAACAGTTTCATATGCTTGAAAATGTCTGTCACTATTCTCTTGCCGATTGCCGTAAAACTCCTATCCAGGAAGTTGTGTAAAGTTGCCTTTGACGTAGGTTTCTTCGTCCATCACTCACCACATTTTCTTACTCGTAAAAAGATTGGTAAAGTAAAGTTTCTTGGAAGTGTCTATTAATCAATAGCAATTCACATTTCAGTTCCGGGAGCTGCAACATTGATGCGTCTTTCTCCGGTTGCGCGCCATTTACGGCATCGGTACGCGGGATGGTTGATCCGTCCATAAAAAGCAGACCATCACCATCGTCGCTATTAATAATTGTTAACCAAATTTTCGAGGTCAATGTCGAGTATAGAGTGGTGCTTAACTTGTGTTGCCATCTTAGTTACTAGAACATCCCAATTTAAGGTTGTTGTAAAATAAATGGAATTAGGCTATTTGTACAGAAGTCCACACTGCACTGATCTCTAACTATCTCTAGTTATAGCTGTCCCTGGCGAGGGCTGGCTTCCCCCTTCTGACAAGTACACTTAACTATAAGAGTGGCATTTTTGTACTGTCAAGAGGTTCTAACGGAGTAGAATAGAATTCAGCATGAATTATGAGCATGAAGGACAATTAAGGGGCCAGAGCATTAACCCATGCATAAGTCGCTTGACTTCGAATCACCTTGGTTCGAACCCACGACCTGTGTGTCCCCTTGCGACTACGTAGCCCTTCCTGTTTTCTTGAGTAGCCCGACTACTCCTTTCACAAGCTTTACCGAAAAATTGCTTTGAAGCTCTTCGGCTATTGGCTTTGATGGCAGTGAAAGAGTTTTCATCGGTTCTTGCATTAAAAGAAAATTTCGTTCCAAACTGTCAACATGTGTGTGATGGCAAAAGCAAAAATAGTACCACACACGCAAAACCTTGGTCCAGATGGTATCCCTTCGGCTGATTTTAAATGATGCAGTAACATGCTATTTTTTTCAATCGCCAAGCTACATAATATGTCGTGACTGCAGAGCAAATTTCCTGATCGGTGAAAATTTTCCTATTTATTTCCAATTCATCAGAGAAGACAGCGAACGCGATATTACTAAATGTCGAGGGTTCATGTCCATGTGCGCTTACCTTTAATCGTTTGAAATTACCGTAAAAGACGCTTTGTTTACTATTTGTAAAATCTATACTGACGGTGACCAGTAACAATTTTTCCGAAAAGTTTGGAGACCACAAATCTGATGCAGTTCGTTTTGCGTTGTTTGTAAAGTTTGGATTGTAGCTTTCAAACCAAAGCTATTTACCTGGTCCTGAAAGCCGCTTTCGTTCAAATATACCACGGGATACTGATCGGAAAAATGGAGCGACTGGGTATATCAGCGAATGTTGTATGATGATTAAAATATTGCTGCCAAACAGAAGCTTACGTGTCAAAATAGGATCAATTATCTCCAGCTGCCTCTCCAATCTGGAGTCACGCAAGGTAGCAACCTAGGCCCTCTTCGATTTTTTCGATTTCGATACAAAAATGTTGTGCTGTGCTGCGCTGTTGGATAATGGATTGATATTTAAGAGCCACTCCGCAGCATTATCTACAGAGCCAATTGTCAACTTGGATTCATTTTTTAGATCAAATTGCTTTACTGCTCTAGACTACTTCTGTCATTTGGTATTCTATTCGCCTATCGTCTTATTCATTTGGTATCCTAGCAAATCGAATGGACAGCGGACAGCGTTGTTACTAGAACAGCTGACTATATAGCATTCCCCATGACCGTTACGTCAGAGAAACTTTTCCATTTGGAGGCGCGGAGTCATTTATGTGGAACTCATAAACCTGCTGGAATTATGTGTCATCGTTTTAAAGATGGGTTTTAGGTATTCAACTTCAATGTGCCAATACATACCGTTTGCTTAGTGTTAGGAATTAGTTGTAGTAGTTAGAAATATTCATTGACAAGTTTATGGTCAGATAAGTACAAGTAAACAAAGTATTTGTCTATTATATCTTAAACTAGGTAGTTGAGCCCGAATCTTACGATCCGGAAAATATAAATGTCTGCTCAGAATTCAGAAAACTGCGGATACATTCCATTGATCAGTGTTTGTTAAGATGTTTAATCTTTGTATTAGTTCTTTGAGTTCTTAAATTGCATAATATAGCTCTAAGATGTTGTACATAATAGCCGGAAACTGAAACAAATAGTTTTTACGGTCGTATTGTATTTTATTTAACTGAGAAAAACTTCTGGCTGTTTGCAACATTTATGTAGTCTGAATAGAGTAAAATGTTGCTAAGAAAATTCTTGATCGTTTGCTATCATTAAGTCATTTTTTAAAATTTTGCAACTTGGTCCGGTCTGTTTTAGCACCGATCATATGATATCGTGACAAGCAATCGAGTTGAGCAGGCGAGTCTTGCAGTCGAATCAAGCAATCGAGTCAAGCAGTTGGGTCGAGCAGTTGAGTCGAACGATCAAGTCGAGCAGTCAAATCGAGCAGTCCAGTCGAGCAATTAAATCAAGACACATTCAAGCGTTACGGGACACTATCCCTATTATGCAGATCAGTTCCTATTTCATCAAATACCTGGCATTCCAGTGGAAAATGAAGTACTTTTTAAACAACTATTTTACAAGAAATTTGCCAAAATATTGGTGAAACAGGAGGCGATTCACACGGTAATAATAGGTGCAAGTTGTTTCCCGTAACGCTGGAATGTGTCTCAAGCTGTCCAGTTAAGCAATCCGGTTGAGCAATTGAGTCGAGCAGTCAAGTCGAGCAGTTGAGTCGAGCAGTTGAGTCGAACAGTTGAGTCGAACAGTTCAGTCGAGTAGTCCAGTCGAGCAGTTGAATCGAGCAGTTAAGTCGAGCTGTCGAATCAAACAATTAAGTCAAGCAGTTGAGTCGAGCAGTCGGATTGAGTGGCTAAGTCGAGCAGATGGGTTGAGTAGTCTAGTCGAGCTGTTGAATCAAGCTGTCAGTTGAGTCGAGTAACCAAATTGAGTAGTCTAGTCGAGCAGTTGAATCGAGCAATCGGGTTGAGCAGTCGAGTAGCCGATTCGAATAGTCCAATCGAGTAGGTGAGTTAAGCAGTTCATTCGAGCAGTCGAGTCGAATAGTCCAGTCGGGCAGTGGAATCAAGCAGTTGAATCGAGCAGTTGAGTCGTGCGTCCAATCGAACAGTTGAGTCGAGCAGATGAATCATGCTGTCCAGTCAAGCACTCCAGTCGAGCAGTCGAATCGAACGGTCCAGTCGAGCAGGTCAATCGTGCAGTTAAATAGAGCAGTCGGGTCGAGTAATAAGTCAAGCAAACCTGCCAAGTAGTCGAATCGAGTAGTTAAGTCAAGTAGTCCACTTGAGCAGTTAAATCGAGCTGTTCAGTCAAGCAGTCAAGTCGATCTGTCCCATCAAGCAGTTCAGTAGAGCAGTTCAGTTAAGCTGTCCAGTCGTGCAATCAAATCGAGCAGTTTAATCGACCAGTCCAGTCGAGCAGTCTAGTCAACCAGTTGAGCAATCGAGCAGTCCAGCAGTCGACCAGTGAGGTAACTGAGAATACATCCCATTGCTACGAAAGCATGACGTCCTGTCAGGGACCTGTTTTAGTTACCGATACACCTCTTATAACGTCCTGTCAGAGGCCTGGTTTTCGGTACAGACATAAGCCTCTTATATAAATAGATGATTTTTTGACGATTTCGTACTAGCATCGTTACACATCGCTTTCTCGACATAGAGAGCACCTGTACTCCATGTTAGGAGTAGCTCACGACAGCGGACGGTTAAAGCAAGATACGTGTTGTTTCGAATGCTAAAGTCGAGATGGCAGCTCCATCTCGGCACTTGGTATCGTGACACTGGTAAGGCAACCTATCCAAATACAGCAACTACATATATACAGATATTATAAATACATATCGCAGATCGGTGGAGCCTCCAACAACTTGGGAATGTGTTTTGCAGTATTGGATAGAAAGCGAAATCGCGCGATGAATTGGAAAACAGGCTTCATTTTCGGTTTTTTGCTCAGCAGATGCTCATTTGACTACAGTTGTACAGCAAAACAGAATTCGAAAAAGTAGTGTAAAGGACAATTGTGGAGTTACTTATTTTCTACAATATTGTTGAAGAAAGTATAGTTTTATCTCTTGTAGTTACGGCACTATGAGGCTGCTACCCCGTTGGTCGCCAAATGAGTGCTCTTTTTGCTACCAACATACAACAGTTATTTACCACGGAAAATCAGGATCTTCAGTATGGAAGTAATGTATAGAGCGATGATAGGGCTCCGACACGATCTATAACGACCACCGGTGCATCACTTTTGCAGTTTCATGAGGCCTGGTGAAGTACTTTTTTTACCATAAAGATATCTGAATAGACCACGCAGCGTTTTTTCCGTGGTGCAATTTGATATGGGACACCCTTTGAATACTTTCTGAAAAGAAATCTCTTCTGGTTTTCGTACAAAGTACAACTCTAGCAAGCGGAATACATAGCCTAAGAAGCTATGATCTGCGTTACCACTTAAGGTTAATGTCTTTATAAAATTCCGTTATGCTTTATCATTACTAGACTTTCTGTAACGGATTTTTTAAAGAGGAGGTTGGTGGCGTTTATGATTATGAAAATCAAAAATAGGACTTAGCGTGCTCGAATCCGCTAAACTGTTACACAGCACCAGGGAACCAAAATATCATTGTTCATACGCAGAAATAACCGACAAAAACGAAGAGCGATAAACCGGTTATACTGTGCCTATAAAACAAACATACGTAGCAACCAGAATGTATCACGATAACAAAATAATAGGACAAATGTATGTCCCTTCACACCAATGAGAAGGATAACTTTCGGTGAGAATATATTTTGATACACACTCGCTCTCAAAAGCGCTTGTTTGTTGGTGATGCAGGTAAACAATAAAATGTGTCTTTGTCGCAACAAGTCAACTGGTTAAAGACATTTTTTTATCAGCAACTTGAACAAAAGAGACAGACAGCAAAAACCTTAAGAAAGTGACTAGCCTGCTTTGATCCAAAGTCTGGTGTACAATGTTACCTTACCATGGCAAACACCAAACACTGCAACTGCTGCCACAGTGTGACATGATTAGAATTGTCATGAAACATCTGTATCCATGATAAACAGCTACGATAACTTGTTGTTGTCCTAACTTTCATGCAATAGTGACAAACTTTCATCATACATTGTCGCAACATTTTAAAGTAGGGATCTCTATCCTTGTCTCTTGTGCGTTCGTAATTTTAGATTCCCTGCACAGCACACAAATGTTTAATAAGTTTTTCGAAGCTTAACCATAAACAATATTTTGGAATCATTTAGTCAATCCCCTGCTTAGCAAAGCGATAAAATAATGTTTCCAAAAAATACTCTACGAGTTTGGGACGTTATCGATTCTGGCAGCACTAAATTTTAAACTGTTGTTTACAATATAGCATCCAGACTGCATTCTGCAACGAAAACTAAACAACAAAAACAATCAGGAAGGGTGCCAATTGAAGTTCAGCTAACTTCAGGTGCTACGATGAACTGACACCGGAAGAGCAGAGAAATGAATAGCAAAGTTGGTTAACCTTCACCGAGGTGTTTGGGTTGTTTTCTGTTCTCGGTTTCCGGTTTATTCAAACAAAATTCTTTCCCAAACTTTGATAGCTGCTCAGACGTGAAAAGTGGTTTTATTACAGACTGAAAGTAGATGACGGCAACCACCACGATGTGTGGAGGAAAAATAGCCTTCCGTGCAAGAAAATAATGAGCCTCTCCAACTGTTCTCTCGAACGAAGCACCGTGACGTATTCGCACGTAGTTCCTGATTTGAATGCGGGATAAGCTGTTGCCGTGCTTGATTGACCCGTGCTACCCGAGCTCGGGGTGAAAAGGTAAGCATGAATCACGTATGTGCACATGAGTTCACATAAAAATCGCACCGCTGTCAAGATGTGAAAAGGTCACGCAACATGCAAGTCAATGCGAAGTGGTCAAAAAGCAGCCATATGCTCGTACCACTCGACTCGGCTGACATAATTTGGTAACACACCTATAAAAGGGGAATAAATTAGGAATAGTGAGCAATATGCCAGAAATAATGTATAAAACGCAAGTCGTAAAAAACTTCACAATCTTTATGGTTCCATTGAGAAGAATCTCTGTTCATGGGGTTAAAAGTTGACGAAAGTATATTTGCTACTTTGCCTTGTTAATTAATTTGTTTTAAACATTTTAATTGAACGTTGAAATGCACTCGAATGTGCCGAGCCGTAGAGCGTCAGAAAGTCCGCAGAACTGCAGTTCGTGTTGAGTGTGTAAACACTCGTTCGCCGTAATAAAAACTTATGCAAATTTTTGTTCTGAGATTGCTGATATTTCTCAAGTATAGAATTACCGTGGTTATTGCTAATTACTATTAGCTAGCTTGCTTTCGTGCAAAGGTTATAACTTCTTCCGGATATTACCAATTGGTTACATATGGCAGATATTGATCTGCGATGGTTGTCGTTCGCGTAAATACAAAAGATTGTTTCCTCAATTCACTCTGGCTATTTTCTTGCTCACAATCAAACCTTTTGACCTACTTATTTCTCTTGCTAGAGGAATACGCTTGTCGTACACAATGGGCAGGAGCAAGGTTTTGTGTCTCGTTAACATGATACCATAATTTAACATAGCATTGCATTTTTATCCTCCACTTGACACTGTCGACTTCCCTCGGCATCGTCTTGCGAAACACCACACCTCGTTGGCTGCCATTTCTGTGGCTTGAACTACCGTGGAACGTAGGAAAACATGGCACTTGGGAAGAATTGATTTTCAGTACCGGCACTCCTGCGCAGTTTCACGTTAATCACGTCACGTTCACTATAGCATCGGTAACCGTATCAGACAGACTGGTGTCGACCAGAGGGCGCACTGCGTGTGAGAGTGGCTTAACGTGCCTTTCCCGAAGTATCATGCGGCACGAATTTCTCCGGAACCGTTTTAATCATGCAAATTGACGAATTAATCACCGGGCTTTGATCTTTAATAGGCCAACGGCAAAGTCAAAGTCAATGTTAAATTCGAAAAATCACAACCCATATGTAAATGCCATGCAATGGTGATATCGATCCGCTAGCTGTAGGATTTGTTTTTTTTTAACATGGTTTTGGGTTTTATGGTCATACAGACATTTAGGTAAGAGTTGAATGTGGTCATATATGAGCCGTTCCTAATTATAGTGGTCTATTGACCATTTAGTTAATTTTACAGAAGGTGCAATTGTCTAAAAAACGCTATAATAAATTCTATACAATTATGTTCTCCAAACTAAGTGTTCTAATGCGTAGTGTATTAAGTGATTCAATATGCCAACAAGCCATGGGAATAAACGTCCTGTTGAGAATTTGACCCTTCTTTATCGACAGACTTCGCAGCCGGATATTAGAGTATAGAACAATTACGGGGCTAGGTGCAACGATTCGACTGGCTCTATAGCAGCACCTCCCGGCCGAGATTCGAACATACGACGACTGGCTTGTTAGGCCAGTATCGTACCCCGAAGTTAATTGATTCAACATGAGAATACATAAAAATCCTAAATTTTGCCAAAATATGCGATTTATTCACACCAATGTACTTAGACCACTATGATTTCATATACATTTTTACCGTAATCCCCAAAACGTTCCGCAACATAGTGGTCTATATCCATGGGATCTGTAAATGTCAATAAATGATACAAAATCTCGTGTAAAATGGGTATTGATGAAAGAGTATTACGACTGGGTATGGAATATTGTGTTCTGGCGCCATTTTGGAATAAAAGATGGCGGCTTCCGGTTTTCTGAAAATGACCGTATATGCGGTTTCAAACAAGAACGTTTCCAATAAGGACGGTCTCGAGTGATTCCTTATAATAGGGTTGAACTTCCTTATTGGAGTCTATGTAGCATATGGGAATTGACTTAATGGGTTCCAACATGGAATAAGTCGTGATCCTGATCGTACTTCAAGTGGTATGGAAAATAGAGCAGAATTGTCTCACTACGTGGCGTTGGTGTAAGTGTAATATTCTTATACAGGTTGTATCTTGCGCTGCTGATTGTCTAGAAAGTTGCGGTCTTCGGCAAGGTTATTCAAATGACTGGCAGCTTCAAGGTGGTATGCAGAATAGCGCAGAATTGTTTCACTACGTGGCGCTAGTGTATATGTATTATTCATATACAGGCTGTATCTTGCGCTGATGACTATCTAGAAAGAAAGCTGCGGTCTCCGGGAAGGTTATTCAAATGACTGCCAGCTTAAAGATAATATGAAAATAGTACAGAATTGTCTCACTAGTTAACTTCAACGCTCAATTTTTTTCTTTAGCAACGTTCACTGCCTGTAAAAAATCCATCTGACGGGTGACAACTAAAATTTTGGAATTTTTTTCTCAAGCTGTCAACTTTACGAATGCATCTCTTGATTCTACCCATCCACTGATTGCAATTCGTGGTTCTCCAGTTATTTTTGTACACCAAGGAACTCAAAATCTCGAAGAAATCTTTGATTGGGCCCTCTGAGACAGATTTTTCAGGTCGTGGTTTTAGGGTAAAAATGGGATCGAATGGGTATTCATGAACGATTGTGTTTTTTTGGCGTAATGCGATGTTGCTCTATCCGGCCAAAACACGTATTGTCCATCTGCATGATGTTTTTGTAGAAACGGGATCAAAATTTTCTTCAAACATTCGTCTGGTGCATCTTAATTGATAGCCAAACCAGAGGGCTTGTTGTTGAAAAAACGAGAAAGAGAACGATGTCCTTCTGCGTCCATAATTTTGGCTGGTCTTCCACTACCTTGCTTGCAAATAGTTGTTGAGCATCTTAGAATAGGGTAAACAGTCGAAGCCGCTACATATTCGCTTTTTAAATGTTGTATCGTATACTTTTTTCCGAGATTTCTGTGGCAGTTCGTAAAAGTGTACAACGCGTTCCCGAAATGCTTCGTGTTTCGATGTTATTTTAAGCAAAACAAGGCAAGCATTAACAAAACAATAAATATTGACAAAAAGAGGAGAGAGAGCTAACACATACATACTCTCATTTCTCTCTGAGCTCGTTTGTTGTGGAGTATAGGGGCCTCAAAATAATTCCAAAATTTTAGTTGTCACCCGTTACTATATATTAATACTATTTCTTAAAAGGCCCAAAAAATCCCACCAACTCACTCAATCTATTGGTTTCAGCCACGTGAACACATTCTCAGCTACTTTCTAAACATTTGGCACGATTCATGAATAATTGTATAATCATAGAAAATTGTTGCATTTTTTCACTAATTCTTTTAAATCGAAACTTGCAACAACTTAGAACGTGAAGCTAAAGGCATACGTAATTCAGCTTTCTCATGTTGCAGTATATTTTTCATGTCTGTTGCAAGTTTAATGCGATCTGTGAAAAATTCTAAAGAATATTATCGAATAACATAACTTTACAGAGATTTTTTTTGGTGGTCAGTATTGTGTGGCATAACGAGCAAAATAACCGAGTCAACCAATGAGAAACTCCAATCGGCCAAACCAAACGTGGGATTTTTGCTTTTCGACCCAGTACGAACATTCTGACCGAATTTGGTTGAAGACCGAGAAGCTCCATTACACCGGTCTTGGGCACTTGGCATGGAATGACCCAAATATAATAATTAATTATATGCTTGGCCGCATTAAAGTTCAAGACAAAACACAAGTTTGGTCATGTAAAATTGTCCGGCGATCACTTTAAGAATTGCGAATCGAAAATAAAATTGGAGATGTTTTCAGATTTTCGCGTTTAACAAAAACTATGCTGGTAAAAAACATTTGAACGTGAAAAAGCTTTATTTCTTAAACATATTAGGAAAATGGACAAGCATCACTGCGAGGGGGATTGATTACTTCGGATAAAACTTTGGAAAATTGAATGTGGGGACGAAAGGAATAATTATATTAAATTTAGTTGAAGTCGGAGATGCTGTGATCACAGTATTTTGGATTTGAATATGGCTTTAAAAGACAATAGTCGACTTACGCTTATGAACTACTTTCACTTAATGCCCAAATTATGGCAGTTATTTCCTTAATCCCGCATTTTCTAATACTATTAGAAAGTTCTCATAAATCGAAGACACATCGCAAAAAAGTAAGTTGATATCTTTAATAGTTTCGTCACAAATATCGATGTCCGTCTTCTTTTCAATCCCTCCTTCTAGCACAGTTGTTACAATCCAGTTGTGGCAACCGATTAATGACTCATTTTAGTCATAAATAAGTTTCTGCAACAATAAGTGCGAAAAATGTGCTACAGAATTTAGCAAATAAGCCATTTAATGTGTCCCGCATTCATCCAGAAAAACACTGGTAGATTTTGGCTAAGTATCGACGAGCGCGGAATGGGTTGACAACGATCCTGACGAGGAAAAAGTGCCCGAAGTAGGACAGAGATCGTGAGGAGCTGGAACAACTCTTCCAGGTTAATGACATGCGCTAGTTTTACGTGAAGGTGAACCAAACTCATAAAGGCTACACACCGAAACCTGACATGTGTAGAGACGAGGGAGAAAATCTAATTACAAACGAGCGCGAGGCGGTCGACAGGTAGAAACAGCTCTTCGATGAGCACCTCAAAAAACGACAACATCATGTCGGCTCCCGATCTCGAGGAGATCCGGCAAGAAATCGGTTAGCTAAAGAATAATGGAGCCGCCCGAAAGGACCGATTTCCGGTAGAACTCTACAAAAATGGTCAAGAACCGCTAGCAACGGCAATTACACAGCAGGATTTGGGAGGAGGAGAAACTACCGGAGAAGCTTCTGGAAGGTGCAGTATGTCCCATCTACAAAAAGGGCGACCGGCTAGATTGCTGTAACTACCTCGGCATTACGTTGGTCAACGCCACCTACAAGGTGCTCTCTAAGATTTTGTTGCGTCGTCTATCCCCAATAGCAAGAGATTTCGCAGGGCAGTATCAGGCAGGCTTTATAACGGTCCGTGCTACTACAGATCGAATTTTTACACTTCGACAAATCCTCCAGAAGTATCGAGAGTACAACGTGCCCACGCATCATATTTTCGTAGATTTCAGGGCAGCATGCGATACAGTTGAACGTGGACAGCTATGGCGGATAATGTACGAGTACGGTTTTCCGGACAAATTGACGCGGCTGATTAAAGCTACCTTGGAGCAAGTGATGTGCTACGTGCGCGTTTCGGGAACACTGCGGCAAGGGGATAGACTGTCCTGTATGTTATTCGTTATCGCCATTGAAGGTATGATCCGGCAAGCGGGCATTAAAACGACAGGTACGATCTTCAGCAAGAGTAGCCAACCACTAGCCTTTGCAGACAACCTCGACATCAGTACTAGTAACCTCGGGACGGCGGAGGCAATCTACGCCAGACTAAAAACGGAGGCTAGGAGGATAGGGTTACAAATCAATGCGTTGAAATCCAAATATATGGTAGGAAGAGGCTCTAGAGAAAGCAACGTTTGCCTCCTACGAACAGTGACTATTGACGGCGATGAACTGGAAGTGGTTGATGAGTTCGTATATTTGGGATCTATGCCCTAGGGTTGTTACAAAATTGTTGTGGTAACCGAAATATGACTAATTTCAGTCGTAATCCGGTTACTTCAACAAAATGGACTTAAAGTGTGTTACTTGGGTGGTTACCCTTGATAATAATACGAGTAAGCATATCTAAGCTGGAAATCGAGGAGCATACGCCGCCGCACAAAGCTGACGATGTACAAAACGTCAATCAGATCGGTAGTCCTCTACGGACTTGGGAGAGTAACTTTGCTTTTGGAAAACATACGTGCACTTGCCATATTTGAACGAAAGGCGTTGCGGACTATTTTTGTCCGAGTACAAACGAAAAGCAGAGAGTGACGGAGGCGTATGACTCACGGAGCTACAGCCACTGCTTGCAGAGATTCCCATCGTTCACCTGGCGAAAGTTGGGAGTAGGCTGGGCCGGCCACGTCGCAAAGATGCCGGATAACTGTGCAGTGAAATCCGTTTTGTTCAAGAACCCCACCGGAACCAGGAATAGAAGGGCCCAACGTGGTAGATGGCTCGACCAGGTTAAAGCCGACTTGCGTGTGTCGAGACGCACAATGAATTGGCGGCTGGTAAAGTAAGTTATAGCTTAAGTGAGTTGATTGGCGAACGGACACACAAAATGGTATTCAGTTGTTGAAACTGAATGCATTGATGTCTGTATTTCTGTTTTTTGAAACTTATTTTCCAAAAATAATCATTATTCTAACAAAGTTACACAAATTTGTTACTGTTTGGCCTGAATTCTAAAGCAATATATTTTTTGAATAATTAAAAAGATTCCCGATTACAGAGAAATGAAGGATGCTGATAGATTACATTTTCTGGTTATATTGTTACCTTACAATTTACTCTTTTCACCGGCTTTCACTATTCACTTGTTCGGCAGTCAGCTGTGAAATCTATCGAAAACGAGGTCAGAATTTCCTAGGGATGCAGAACCACCTACGACTCTCTGTGTCACAAATGTATTAAAAGGTATTGTGCGTGTCACATTTCCAGCTGCCATTACTTTTCCGCTGTAGATTTTATTTTCTATACATTGTTGCTCGCACAAGTACGACTTTTTCAGTGTATGCGTAGCGTACACATGTCAAATTAATGCGAATAATAAAAGAATTCCAATTTCCGTTGCGAGCAAACTGAGTAGGGATAATTGATGTGGCAGCATGTTAATTAAAATCGCGTTTTCAATGGTCAATTGTTCTGAAATTACGTTTTGTCTATTTACGACAGGCATAAATACTCATTTGCAAACATAAATGGGTTCATTAGTAAGCGAAGTAATTGGCGGGGAGCAGTTTAAATTTCAAATGTCATGCATTGATAATAATCACAACCTTCATTCGAGTTGAACCGTTGAATTTATGACGAGCTACCGGTTTCAAACCGAAGCATTCAAACGGTAGGCATGTCCGGAGCTATCGGAATAAGCTATCGATTAATCGGTACTCCGGTGAGCTGCCCACTGTTATAGATTATTGACCATATTTAAACGCAGGTACACTTGTTGAAATAGGAAATTATTCTCCTGTTGACTCTGGTATGACGGTTGATCGCTTATAGAGTCAAAAAGTGTTTGTAATTGCTATTAGGATTACTGTGGTAACTGCATTGGCATCATATATAGGAAATTATTTATGACGACGGCCTTATTCCAGTTCCTTCGATGATGCAGCATCTCATAAAACCATCCGGATGACTAGCTCAACCAGCTTTCCCACTTTCTTGAACGTCCGGGTCTTTCTGGTAGAATTATATACCGCTGCCAACACTGCCAGTTCAACGACAACCAATTGAAATTGCTAGAGTAAAATCTCGCATAATTTTCGAAAGAACGAAAGTAACAATGAGAGGTTCTTCTAGTCTAGTCCCCTTTTCCACTTGACACGGTGATCGAAATACACTTGAATGCATATGCTGGAAATGAAACAGCGAATGAACGGGAAAGTGCGGTAAAAATAGGGAAGGGAGGGTCATTGAAGCGACGCTTATTAAGTTTGTATAACGTTCCTCTGTATCCAAACGGGGGAATTTGCCGATCGAACCTAGTTATAATGGGAGCCAATTATAACCGGATTCGACCTTAACTTTTCCCCCTTAAATTAACTAGTTGGAATCCAGTTTTTGAAACTACAGGATTTTTCAAAAATTCAGTAAAGTAAAGATCCGTCGTAAAAAGCAAATCCACAGTGGAAAATGAAATATGTCGTTTTTCTTTGATTCTAAATATATAAACTTGTCGCTGAATATTGCTGCTTCATTTGCCGCAGAATACTTTTTTTTGCTTTCCTGTTCGGAAAAGTTAATCATTTTCAGTATGATTGTACAAAATGGTATTGCAGGTGGGCAATGCAAAAATTTACCATTCTCAGTCAAAGTTACATAAATGTTTTGGTGGTGTCTTCGTCCCATTCTAAATCTAGCTTTTGTGCTTCTTATCATGAACAAAGCTTATAGTCAGTCAAGAATTTGGTTTATTTATATTGAAAGCGTGTGAAAATACTAAACTAACCTGGTTGATACAAATACGCGGTTCCAATCAAATATTCGAAGCACATAGTTTTAGGTTGATGGCGTAGCAATAAATCATATGAGAACGTTAGCATGGGTTAAAAGGCACGTTTGAGTACATATTCGATACGGCACAAGAGGTCAGCGGGGTAAAACGTTTTGCACAGCTAGATGCTGGAAGTACTCTTCTAGGGAGCCCATCCATTGCACTCCGTCAGCTTACGTAGGAAAACGGCTAGCCTGTCGATAAGTCAACCATCGAAACGAATGGGGGCGTGCTTCAATGGTCTCTCCGGGACTGTGTGTGGCTCTATATTGTGAAAGCATTACTAAAGGCGGAACAAGGCATGTGCCAGGTGAAATGAGTTCCTTGATGACCAACACTAAATTGCTTATCGATTGGTGCCGGTAGCATGCGACCAATTGAGCTGTTAATTTACCTGTCGAATCAACGACGACGATTCCACGTCTCAACGTGATAATTACGATTACCACTCATCGATACGGTGTGCAAGCACGTAGGTAAACGAGGTGAATTAATTTGAAGCGGTCTACAATGGACAATTCAATTTGGCAAGTTCCTGACCTTTCTGCGGAACAGGAAACAGTAGGACAATCTTCATGGCAAATATATCATTTCTTAAGATTAGATGAGTCCAATAGTTCTGATCATTCAAATGCAAAAAATAAGGAAATTGCAATTGAGGCTTATTACCTGAACTTTTGTTATTATAATTTTCGAACAAAATCAAATTTGGAATAAAATCTCGATTTCAAAATTTTACTGTACGCAGTTCAAATGCTCTATTTGATTTTTTATTATTTCTGATTTGATTAAATCTCCCAGTTGGCCTCGTGGTACGACGCTTGCTGGTCTAACAAGCCAGTCGTCGTATGTTCGAAACTCGGCTGGGTGAGGCTGTTAGAGTCAACAGAATCGTAGCAGTAGTCCCGCAATTGTCCTGTACTCTAACAACTGACTGCGAAGTATGTCATATAAAAAGCAGAAGGTCAAGTTTCAATAACGAAATGTAGCACAGAATGTAGCACGGAATGTACCAGAAATATTTCTATTTAATGCAGGATAAACATTGTTCATCGATATGGAACTATACGGCAATGATTCTCAGTTTGCATGTTTGCTGTCTAAAAAAGTGGCGATTTCTGGTGTCGTTAACTCGTTACCCTATATGTTTTCAAAAAAAAACACAGTTACGTTGCTAAAATTAGTTTTATATCCTTTTTATCGTTCATGTTAATCGAGCAGACGCATCAACCATACTAATGTAGGGCCGACTATCTCATTTTGGTTCTAGTTGCCTATACGAGACATTGTTGTCTATATGCAGGATAAATCTTATAAACTATAAATAACACCTATTCCTATTCAAAGGTATTTAAAAAATACTCCAAAATCTGAAAAGTTTCACCCGGATTTACGGTACTTCAAACTTCTTGTCGATAGATCAGTAACCAGCTCGGAATCGCACATTTAACCGTATCCCAAGCGATCAGAATGTTCAAGAAGCATCACCTTTTGGTTTGCGATCCAATGTCAATCGCTCCTTGAATCATTGCATTTTCCATATGAGCGAACAAAATTCTTTCACGCGTTTCCACTTAACTCGATTCCATCTCGACCGAAACAAAATGCATAACCATAAAATTTACAGTAGTTATGTAAGCAATACACTGTAAAGGTAAGGCAAGCTGTTTCAAGCAGTCGTCTCCATTCAACTCGATTTTGGAAAACTCGTTGCCAATTTCCCAGTCGTCTCAAAAGTCGCAACCCATTTTCGACATGGTCGAGCCATCTTGCACGTTAAGCCCCCTGTTCCCCTGTAATTTCGTGTTCGATCTTTAATTTACAGTACAATTGGTCGGTGTTAGATCAGACCGGACCAAGTAACAAAATTTAAAAAAAATAAGTTAATGACAGCAAACGATCAAGAATTTTCTAAGCTACATTTTACTCTTATCAGACTACATAAATGTTGCAAACAGCCAGAGTTATAAGATGATTTCGAACGATTGATAGCTATAAACCATACAGAGCCGCAAACTTTGAACGCGTTTTTCTCGTAATCAACGTTTTGTCACTTGGTTCGCTCTGATTTCACACCGACCAATTTCAGGTTTTTAAAGACTAATTTAATCTCGATTTCAAATGAAATTTCAAGTGTATTGTGCGTCATTTTGAACGGATCGATTAAGTACATAATCTTCGATATCGGCAAACTGACTTCTCGTGTTTTTTGCTTATATCGATACTTCGGATTTCCTCCATTTGTTTTGTGATGGCTACGTAACCACGTTACACCTCTAAAATCGTACACGAACTCGAATAACAGTGACCGCACCACCAACCTCGGTGAATCCTGATCAATTTCAAATGCCAAACTTACATTCTTTTCTCTCCCATATAATGCACACTGAGAAATATCTGCGATTCTCAAGTATCATTCTGATGAACCTTTGTACAATTTCATTAGATCTAAATCAATCGCGGGCAACTCACAGACCTTCAAGCTATACTATCCTGTCTCATGTCCCATTTTAAGTCCAATGTCAAGTCCGATTTCAAGTTCAATGTGAGTCCAACTTCACTATCCGTTTTCTTACCCATTGTTAGTCCATCTTTAAGTCTAATTCAATTCTTATTTCAATCTCGATTTCAAGTGCAATTTTATGTCCCATTTTAGGTGCAATTTCAAGTCTGATTTCAAGATCAATATGAGTCTAATTGCAATGTCCATTTTATGTCCCATTTTAGGTCTAACTTTTAGTATAATTTATTTCTAATTTCAACTTGGATTTGAAGTGCAATTTTATAACCCCTTTTAAGTCCAATTCATGTCTTATTTTAAATCCAATTTCAATTTCAACATGAGTTCAATTTTAATACCCATTTTAAGTCTAACTTGTAGTCTAATTTAATTTTAATTTCAAATTTAATTGCAAGTGTAATTCCTTGTCCCATTTAAAGTCCAATTTCCAGTTCTATATGAGACTAATTTCATTGTTCATTTTTATGTCCCATTATAAGTGGAAATCAAAGTACAATTTAATTCTAACTTCCACTTCTATTTCAATTTCACGTCCAATTTTATATCAGATTTCAAGTCCAATTTAATTTTAATTTTGTCTCTGATTACAGATCCAATTTAAACCCGATTGCATCTTCGATTTCAAGTCCAATTTCAACTCTAGGTTTGATAAACTCCAATTTCAATTCTAATTTAATTTCAAACGCAATTGTAGGTTCAATGTAAGACTAATTTCAAGTTGAATTTAGTGTGCAATTTTACTTTCTATTGCAAGTCCCAGTTCATGTCTAATTTCAAGTGCATTTTAAAGTCCAATTCTCAGTTTAATTTTAAGACCAATTTAAAATAAAACTTAAAGTCCAAGCTAATGCCCGAATTTAAATTCAAATCCATACTCTAATCCTATGTTGCAAATCCAATTTCAAATCCACTGGTGGGCCCAGGCTGGCGCAAGTTTTCTGCATTCTCTGCAGAATTTAATAAAAAAGTCTCGTAGCGTGACTCGAAAATCTGGAAACAAATCAGTCATCCTATTACTACTTGATTTTTCCAGGTCAAAATATGCTTTTGAAAGGTCGATGTCGCACCGTTTGGTTGTGTCTAGGCACGCTAGTGCCAATCGGTTACCTAACTTAAATCATGTATGATTAGGGTATGTTTCTGCTTCGTCGTAATTGTCTATTCCCGTCCTATCCAACACAAATTATTAGAAATATCAGCGTTTTTTATGACACACAATGCAAAACTAGTTATTCCCTAATATTTTAGTTTGTTGTCTATCATACGCGATCAAGCAAAAATCAATAAATGCTTTTTGTCATTAAAGAATTCCCTCCAGCCAAATTTCCTACGTTTTTTCATGCGACGAAGAAGGAAATGTCGACTAATCGTTTCAATTTCCGTCATTCATAAATGAAAATAACTCAAGCAACGCATTGTCGTTATTCTGCAGCCGGGAAAACTTGTATGACCAGCAGAAATTTTGCAGAATAACATTTGTCATGCCGTCTTACACAAATACATGGGCGCTAATTTCATAAACATTGTCGTGATTTTTAGTTCGGACGATGATTTTTCGGCTGATTACCAATTGTAGGAAATGCAATTTATTTCCATTTAAAGTTAATTTTTTTTACCCAAAATTTGATAGAAAATTACATACGTTTAAACTTAAGTCATCGTTATAATGAATTAAAACAGTTTCACTGACACTGATTGAAGCCAGTTTTGAAGTAAATTGAAGCCACTTCAGTTGAATCCAAAAAACTACGGTTAAAAGTGATCTCGGACGCTGCACGTAATTGTTCACAACGCATTACATTAATGATTAATGAGATATGAGTGTAGTATTTGTGACTACTTAATGATCCGTCGTACTTGAGTTGAAGAATGCTTTCGAAAACTTTTGAAATCACAGTAACGTAAATATTGTTGTTTTGTTGGTTGATCGTTTAAAGGTAAATAATAAAGATAAAGTTTCATAGGGTCAAAAACTTAAACATGGGGTCAATCCCGGTGTAGTGGTTTGCATTCATGCCACTCACGCCGAGAACCCGGGTTCAAATCCCAACCCCGCAGAAGTCACGAATGACCTAAGCTGTTAAAGTGACTATAATCAAAACAAAAAAAAAACTTTGAAACATATGAATTCAATTTGAGGGACTATTATTTTAAAACTTGTTACTGGTGGACATGACATGTCCAGAGATTGCCATTTCTATAACAGCTTAGATTTCTGCACAAATTTCTCACCTGCTGAAGCGCGTCCATTTTTATATCCAGTGACATTGTAAGAAACATTGTAGAATTCTGTTTTTGAACTTGTTTGGCAGAGTATAGTCATCAAGAACAGTTTCGGATTTCATAAGCAAAAGAACGGGCCGAAAATATCGAAAAAAATTTTTGAAATCAGCAGCATGACAAGCATTCATTTAGTACGGTGCAGGAGCATTCCTTCTTAAAGTTAAGGTAACATTGAACAGCTTTATAACCATTTTTTTCGGGAAGTTTCATACTGTGTTGATTTTTCTGTAATGTAGTGTTGTGTTTAAATTGTTTGAAATTCTGTAGATATGTGATCAATAACATTTACTAGGCTGCTTACTGGCTGTAATTATATTCATATGTTAATTATTATTCGATAGGTAACTGAACTAGCAACCAACAATACTGGGAATAACTAAACTTGCTAACTAGGCTATCTAAGTTAAACTGTAACAAACTGGAAAACTCCTGAATGAATTAATTATATAAAAACTAACTACAAATAATGATAACAGTGTGAGAATAATATTAATGTTTGAAAGAAAAAATTCAAATTTTTAAATGAAAAATCTAACTACTGATGACTGGTTTTAATTTTGACGAATATTAATTATTGCAGGCATTATACCGAGTTGCCAATGAAATTCAAATTGTTAACTGTATGGCATTGAATGGTAGAATGAATTATTCAATTGTTAACTGACGGGCTTTAAATGGGAATAATTGTATACTTTACGGAAAACGAATGGAACAAACATCAACTACCATATTTACCCGCTTTGCAGGAACATTCCTAAGCGAAAATGTGTGTGTTGTTTCAATAAAGCTGATATAGTCACTCACTTCTTTTTTTGTTTTGTTAGTTTATTCAACAACCTGCTAGCCATAACTTATATAGCACGATTTTTATACATATATTTAGGTTGTTTGGTATTAGAGAGGAATAACGAACCCTTTTCAGGCGCAATTGTATGGATTCACTTCAACGAATGTCTTTTGTTTATCATAATACTATCCTAATTTAATTTAAATATATCGCTAGTTTGATCTGATTCGGCTCTTGAGGCTTGTGATGTTAAACGCTATCGTCGGTTTTAAATTTCTCTAAAAACACCATAAATGCACACTTCAATTGAGTAAGATCAACAACAACGTGTCGGCGAAGTTGAAAGTTTTTTTTGAATGTGGATTGCTGGTAACGATTCTCGATTACATGTTGGTATGTTTCCCGGCCGCCGGGTGAGGGGCGAGCGAGGAAGCGAAGACGAAGTTGATTCGATGTTGAAACGGATGATGTTTTGCGCGGACACTCTGGCCCGGTCGCCCGAAACGTCGATGAATGTTGTTCAAGTAGTCCTACATGACAGAATATAGCGAAGGTTTTGTGAAGGTCGTCCACTGATGGCAGCGCAGTTGATGTGGCCGAGTGTAGCTTCTTTCGATTGTGTTAGCTGGATGGAATGAATTGATAGAATTTTCACTGGTTCCTTGAAAGCACGGTGACCGATCACAGCTCTTGGTACTACTTTTCCGATAAGAGCTGGTAGTTTTTGGTCTACGGAGGAAATCGACATTATTGCGGCGAATGATTCTTCCCTATGTGAACAGTTTGAAATATTTTAAAAGAGACAGAAATAAAAGAATTGTTTTTAAACATCCTCATGATAATAAACTAAGGGAAATTACCATTAACTAGGACAAATTAATTGTTTTTTCACAATCACATTTTTAAATTAGTGATACACAATTGAATTCGAAATCAAAAAATAGTTGGGAATGCAGTTTTAGGAAAACAACTTAATTGGTCAATATTAACTCAAATGAAAGAACGGAAACAGAAAGAATTACCAGCGGAACTAGTCGATAATTTAATTGTGAAAGATGAACTTCTCACGTGCATTTTCTACTTGGTTAAAACCCATTCTAAGTGAAAAGGCGATTGCATGGGCAATTAAGCAAAAGTAAATGAGAAAAACGAACATTGTTTTCGCTCTATTCCCTTGCTTGTTTTACAGGGTTTATTTATGAGCAAGCCTGTAGCAGCAGGGTTCCCTGCCATTGCAAGCTGTTCACCAATGGAAGGACCACGCAAAAGCGCTTTCAAGCGCTTTCGCCATTTGCTGTAAGTTTCGATTTCCCCTAGGGGCCGTAGACCACCGCGGGCTGTGATCGGATCGCGTGCAAAGGCTTCGAAAGTACCGACTGGTCGGAATGGTTGATTATTAGTCAAAACCGTGGCATTCATTGGGACCCGACTGTCCGGTGGAGTCGATGTGATGAGCCAGCCTCGTTTGGCGATGTGTGTGTGGTGTAGAATGGGCGACTTTGATTAGTTGTATACCACAGCTTAAATGGATTAGCCAAGGTCACAAATGACGAGCTTTCCGAACGATTTCCATGATGATGTCGATTATGTTTGTAACTGTTGGTTCGAATCGCTACGGTGCCGGTTTTCTTTCTATTTTTTTGGTTGTTGTTCGTGTAGGTGACAGGATTGGGTAATACTGGATCGGACATCCTACTCCTACCCACAACGCACTCACTCCAGATGCCCTTCCGCTCGCTTTCGCTTCGGTGTGATGAAAAATAATCTAAATATACAGCTGAATGGCTACCGTGTACGCAAAATGGACGAAAATACTGGGGTTTCTGTTTCTATGGCCTGGGTGATGAACGAGATTAATTAAACGGTTCGCATGGTAGGGCAGGACGTCCCAATCAATTTATCAGCTACATCGAGACACGCGTCGACTTACTGAAACGTGGTTGTTTGTGTTTGCTTGATTCGAAAATAATATCAGTTTTCGTTGTTTCATGTACCTACCTACTTACGAGCTATGCATTTGGAGTTGTGTTTTGATTTTTGGATTTTCATGGAGGTGGTTTTTCCTGGTGTAATCTAATGTGCTAATGTTATCGTACTCCTAATTGTGTAAGTGTTTTGTGAGTTGCTATCAATGCTAACAAACAGTTGTAGGTACAGCTTTTTCGTGATTTTTTAAATGATTTGATGCATCTTGTATTTTTCTAATGTGTATTTTCTGTGCGTTTGTCTATTTGTTGTTTAAGTATCAGTTTTTCAAACTACAACCTGTTTTCTTCTATGCTTAATTGAATATCTGTCAGATTTTGTGTATTATTTCTATTTGATGATGGGATTTACAATTCTAACGTTGAATAAAAAACTTCCGACTCAATACTTTAATGATCACAAAATACAAGTAGATAATCGATGTGTTTTTGTGTTTTATATCATGTCAGTGTGTTTCAGTATAGGTGAATAAATAACATGTTGTGGCAAGTGATTTGTTGTATAGGATGGGTGAATTTTTTTCCACAATGAGGTTAATTATAGTTTAAATTAACCCGTTACATTTCAGATTTATTTATCTTTTCACCCACTCTACTGTAAATGCCTGTGATTGATATATACGAACTATATTTTTATGTAATGGAAGGAACTTTTTAAGAGATGAAACAAAAAATGTTAAAATGTAATAATATTGGTTGTATGCTGAGGGAAAATATGGTTATACTGTAACTGGAACTTTCATGAAAATTTGTTTTGCCATACTTGCTAAATTTATAAATATACGAAAGCTGTTGTTGACTCTTTCACGCACGAAATGGAACGTTTGTCATATCATACAGTTTATGGGCGATTTTACTGTTGGACAATACAAACAATGTTAGGCTAAAATGGCTGCATGCTTCAATTGCTTTGGAAATCTATGTTACGTAGTAAGAATTTCACATAAAGATGAGTTTGAATTCAAAGAATATAAATATATTTGCTGGTGATTACCATATTGAAGAGAACTATTTGATAAAAATGGATTTATGTCTTAGAAAACATTGAATAAAATTGGAAAGGAGTTGGACTGAAGAATAATTTTTGTAACGTAGCAAGGATTATATTCGGAATATAATAACTACGATCAAAATAGCAGACGTTTACAGGTTACAGGTAAGTTTCACCAACAAGACTTTTTTTTTAAACAAATTTTATAGAGGATTCCAGAGTAGGCGAAAAATGTGACCTAGTTAGGGCCCACCCATGAACTTACATTTAATATTAAATCTAAAATTTGCATTGGTATTAGATGGTATGGTAACAGTAGGATACAAAATGCAGTAAAAACAATACAATTTATTGTACAAAAAGATAACTAAACTATCAAACTTATTGTTGTCGACCATAACTTTCATGGTTTTCAGAGATTCTACCATAAAAATGACGGGTTGTTAAGTATCTTAACAGTAATAATATCTAGTTTTTCACGAACAAAAATTTTCATTTACAGTAAAAGTTATCGTCCTGTAATGGTAATTTTTTAGGCGAAAAAAAAAAATAATTGAAAAGGCAGTAAATTTATGATGAAATAAGACCAATTCTATGTAGGGTAGTTGATCCAATAGTTGTGGTAGTACCAATAGTTGCGCTACTATTCATTATTAATGCATATTTTCGTCACTACAGCATTTTAGATAAAACAATTACATTCATTATATAAAACAGGCTTTTAGAAGTATTGGTAGTTAGACTACACCATTTAAAATTAAAGCATTATTTGCTAAAATGCCAATTTTCCAAAATCAATCCAAATCAAAATCAAAATCTATAGTTTTGCTACGATGTTTTTTCACTTAGCAACCTAGCAATGTATATGCAATTAAAGGAACATCAAACTTAATTAAGGAAACATTAGCGCAACTGTTGGTACAATATAATTGAATCGGAAAATTCATTTTTTCTTTATAAAGTTTCTCGTACAACGAAAGCAATTGTCTTGCCTTGTGACAAATACCTTGTATTTGATAAATTTATATCCCACAAGCATTAATTGAAGCATATACCTCAATAAATAAGCAAAATAAAGTTATATTGTGCTTAGTGGTGCAACTAATGGATCATCTACCCTATAACGTAAAATAAGAAACAAAATTTGAGTTTGAGGCAGTTTTACAATAAATTCACCATAAGTTTCAATGTTCACAATAAAAACTGTTGTAAATGCAAAAAGTAGAAACACTACAAAAATTAATGTAAATTTTTTTTCGGGATCGAAATTGGATCGCAATTAAATTTCAAATGGCATTTGAAATTGTACTGGGTGGTTAAATTGAATTTGAAATTGGGCTTAAAATGGGACACTAAATTGGACTTAAATTTGACTCTAATTGTTTTTGAAATTGAACTTAAAATAAGATTTAAAATTATGCTTGGAATCGATCATAGAATTGGTTAAAATCGGACATGACATGGGAAATACAATTGAACTCATATTAGACATCCAATTTGACTTGAAATTAATTGTATAAATCAAATTTAAATTTGACCGGAAATCGGACAAGATAATAGATATAAAATTGGACTAGAAGTCAAACCTGGAAATGGAATTCAAATTTGACTTAAAATTTTATGTGAAACTCGACTTGAAATTGACATTAAATTGAACTTAAATTTGGATCAGTTTACTATTTCTAGGGTACTTTTCCACTTGAATACACAGCAGCTTTGCGTGAATCAGTTGCTGTTGTTACTATCCAAGCAACAATTTGGGATTTATCACACGCTTATGATGGTATTTAAGACTAAAATTGGTCATGGAAACCGTAATAAGAGTGCAATAAAACTCACATTGTTACCCGGCTAGTTAGCTAAGTGTTAAGAATATTCTTTGAAATACATTTATACCACCGTAATAATCGAAGAGAGGGACACCAAGGAGAATCTCTCAACGTTACTTAAGTCCTTTTGAAAAAGTACCTGTGATTTGCCTTTACCAATTGAATTAGAAATTGGACATGAAACTGTATTTGTGGTTGAATGAAATTGGAGTTGAATTTAGAATACAACTGAAGTAGCTTCTTATGCGGTTTGACCAAGTGACCCGCTCCTCAGAATGTTTTGGATAACCGCTATAAGAATCAGGTTATAAGTTCAAGTAGTCGTATCATGCTCTGCTGAAAGCAGCAATAAAACCGGTTATGCTTTCGCTGCTTGACAGCCATCGCCATAATTTAAAAAAGCTTTACGCTTTCCGCTCTTGCAAAAGCTAAATAAGTTCGCCAGCTTTATCAACTTAAACATCCGTGAGCAGCAAAGTTAAAGTTTTACTGCCAGATTATTCAGATCGATTTGGTTTAGCTAAAGCGACCATAATAAAATATCCCATTGAATGTTTAATAAATTTCAAGCACTTCCGTTGGTTTGCAGCATGTGCCCATTTAATTTTATTGTGCATATTGATATAATAGGTGGATAAAACCAACGCCCCACTGACATTTTGCAATTTTCGAAAACTGGCTGCTTTAACAAAATAAAAATATTTAGTTAGTCAATCTCAATTTCTAGCAAAATCATTTTAGTTGCTTCCTGTGACAGGAAAACCGATTGATAATAACTTTCTTTTTGCAAAACACTTTGCCTTGATGAATTTTTGTTTGCGAGCTAAAACAAAATACTAGAATATGGCAATATGGTCTCGCATAAAAAAATGATTTTAGTGTTGAACTTTAGTATTCTTCATAAGAGCAGCAAAAAACTGCTTGGTCCGGGTGTTACCGTTTTAATAGCCCTATAAAACTAATAGATTTATTGCAGTTTGATAAGCAACCGCGATAAGATCAGTTTTGATTGGTGCGCCATTTAGTATTGCTTTCACACTTATGGTAAGTTTATAGAAGACGTGGTGCAGCCAACAAGTTTTAACGTGGTAATATAAGCAACCACAATAAATTTGCTTTATTAACAGTTTTATTATGGTTTTCTAGCCAGCTATAAGTGTGTTTAGACTCGTATCCTCTTGGTATTGCGCAATACCACAATAAAACCAGTGGTAATGCCTAATGCCGCAATAAAACCCATATAAAATTTTACTAAAATCAAATGGCTTTAGACTTGTTGCTTGGGAACGCTATCTCTGAAAGGTCGGATTATGCAACTTTGATGTACATAAAGTTTTCTGTTACTGCGCTGCCCATGGATGCATAGTTGACGTAAAAACCAATATGACCAAAATGTACTTTTTCGGTCCTAAGCACTCTTAACTATGTTGTTCACATGCCCAATGTTCAAACAACATATGTTTGTTCGAAAATATTCGAGAAATTTAAGAAAATTGAGCTACTCTGCAATTGGTTTCACGTAATGCTTATGGTTGACGTAATTCCATGCATAATCAATCAGCATAGCAACCTATTTGTTTTTGTAGCTTTACGCCAAGTCATGTGAATAATCGTTCAAAAAAAAAACAGTCTGTTTATTCGCATAAACTGGCGTTCGCATTTTTTAAACACAATAAATGATGAATAATTGATAAAACCCCATCAGTCCTGTTTTGATTAATAAACTCTACTAAACTGACAGATTATTTGGTTGAAAATGTTTATAGCAAAGATTATATGGCTTTAAGCGCTTTCACGATAAAAATGCGTTTTCTCAACAATCATGATGCTGGTCGTTACGTCGACTATGCATCCATGGGCAGTGCGTATTAGCACAAGTTTTCACGATTCATTGCGAATCATAAATCTATAGCTCTATAGCGAAAAAAATGAAAAAGGTGATTTGAATATTTTAGCAGTTGAGTAATTCTTGTTGGTATGGGGCCACTACTGGTAAGAGGTTTTTAAATATTGAAATATCAGTACTTGATTAGTTGAAAATTGTTTAAAATTAGGACTTTCAATAGCTCGAGACCATGGACTATAAAAGCAGATGGATAGGTTCCGACCCATATTTGTTCAATCGTGTAGTGCCATTGATGGCGTCGACACCACAACCAACGCATCGCTTCCACGTCATTTGACGCTATCATATGAACTCCGATTGCTGCTTTGAATGCTTTGAATGAGCCACTAAAGAACGGCGTCGAGCAGATGTTCTCGTTGAGGGATATTCATTGAAAACAATGATGTAAAAGTTGGACTCCGTTAAGCAAGTAAAAAAGTAATTGATTTTAGGGTGCACGTCCACGCACGTTTTGATAATCAACCAACAGGCAGTCTTCTTTTCATCGTAATTTGGATTTTGTTCAGTAGAATGCGCGGAAGGCTCAGCCCTCTCCCGCTGTGAGGATGCATGAGGCATCTATAACATCATCGAACGAGTAGCACTTGCTTGAATTCGAAGACCTTTCTTTAGTTCAAAGTTCAGCACGAATATAATGATTTCTGCCTGCAGAACGCTCGTACAGGTTGGAGAGATTTCTAGCATAGTTTTTAAATTATTCCATTTTTTAAATTCGGTTTGGGCAACAAATTACTGAACGTATTAAAGTATATTTTGGCATATGATAAGCTTGTCTTTAAATGTTTCAAATTTCAAAACTAAAAACTTCGTCCATGCATTCCACGTCGGAAACTGTAATTCAAGAGAATCAACAACCGCAACCGAATCGACAATAACTGCCACAAATTTGCTGACAGAACAAGCTGTCGTTCCGGCCAGATCCGGTGTTACGCCCAGCCATCCAGTACGGAATCGGCGGAAGAACATAACGTTGTATTTAATCCCGACCGGCAACCGGTGGATTTTAATTTGCATTCTCTCGCGTTAATACGTACTATAAATTTTAAGAGCACAACAACAGCGGACAGTTTACTATAGGCATTTTGTTCGGTTTCAGTCTGGTTGCATTTCTCACAAAGCTATGTACTACGTGGAACAAGGAAGTCGTTTATTACCTAGACGCGCGAACAACGTTATGCTTTAACCAGCACAGCGCAGCGGTTGGTTTCGCGGAAATGTAGGAAGGAATTAGTCTGATTCTGGGTTTGCTTTTTTACTAGCAATAAATGTCGTTTATTTATATTTACCATATTTACCAACGGGAATATGAATTTTCTTGCGAAACTTTTAAATCTCAAAATGATGGTTAATCATTTACTCAGAAAATGATGAAAATTTAACATGGCCATTGCACAACTAGTTAGTAACTAGTGAATCACTAGTCACTATTGACTTCGAAATTCCTCTATGCAATTTGCACTGTGGACAAGCCGTTGAGGTCACAAGGAGAAAAATCATCAAAGGATTTTGAATAGACGGACTCAGGCAGACTCTGCTTGAAGCACAAAAAACTTCGAAAATTCCTTTAAAGTGAAATGCTAGAAAGGTAATGAAGTCAGCATTTTTCGTATTAGTGGATAACATCATAAATTTATTATCCAGTTTATGTTATCCTTCATTTCCACATTTGGTTTTAATATGATTTTCGTGAAAGGGACTCTTTCAGTGAGTTCAGTTAATTATTATCTGTTTGTGTGAAATTTGCATCAAAGTTGCAACATAAACGTTATTTGCTTGAAGTCACTTTGGAGCTCAGCAAAAAGTTTAATAGAAACAGAATGTTTTTATCCCTGCCAAACAAAAGCCTGTTTCGTAAAAAGTCATTTGTGCTTAAGCTGCTCACATTGTCAAACAAATTTTCAATGTAATTTTTTACCGCGATTAGGTTCGATTTCCTCAGGTTTCATTTTCGTGTCACGAAGGACAACTGTTGGAGGAACAGCACGACACAGAGCTACGGATTTGTTGGTGTAGTCTCTCGTAAAATATTCATTCCATCATCGCCGCTTGGTGATCCCCGCTGCCATGTAAATCCAATTTATCAATTTACAACCAATCGAATCGTTTTATTGGCTATTCGTTAAGCGTACGAGCAAAGAGGATTTTTTTTCGAAAAGACCGGAAAGCATTGTTGTTACATACATATGTTGGATGGAGTCAAGTGAACAGTAAAAATAAATTACTGTAGCGCACCCGAACGGATGAAGTGAAGGATCTACATACAGCGCCGATGCACACGTATCAAAAAGCAATAAATCCCGTAAATTTCACACATTGTACGCACGTTTTCGGTATTACTTTGCATGCTGGTGACAGCAAATCATAAACCGATTTGGGGCTGGTTTGGATGTTTAAATCTGTGTAATAATTTTACGTTAGCAATTACCAGCCAAACGAGTTGGATCATTTTTGCCCTTGTTCGGTTTTAATACGTTATTTGATTTACAATTCGAAAAGACGGTAGTTCTTACATTTCTGGTGAACATTTGCTGTAATTTGTATTTTTAGTGGCGTTGATTATATTAAGTTAACCCAACTAACTATAGGTAAAAGTGGCCTTAAATGAATACATGGGGTCATTCCACACTAAGTGACCGAAAACAAGTTCAAACGTGTAATCGGCCTTTTCGGATTTGATCTGAATCTAGACAGATTGGATATTTTGAGTCAAAAACAAAAAAAAATTCACGTTTGATGCCGATTGAATTTCTGTTTATTCATGGTAGCAGACCAATTTATTTTAGAAAGTTGAATCTTTCTAAATATTGTATTTTGCTTGTAGGGTAAGGAATGGGTTAATCAGGAATCACCAATTATAATCTGTTGAATATAAATGAGCCTAAAATGCAGCACTTTGTTTATATTTTCAAAATCTTTTGATAAGAACATCATCTTGAATTACTTAACCATAGATGTAATACATACAAACACAACTTACTGTGTTTTCGATGAATTCAAAATGGCTATCAAAAATTTGCATTTTTTCAGCTGCTGAAGCGAATTGCCACCTCGCTACTACTGAAAAGAATATCCGCTTCGCAACTTTGAGCATGGATTAGAGCATTTCTAAAAATCAAACACTTAATTTTAACATGCCATATTGTAGTAGACTTGTGAACGCTTTCGTTATTTGAGGACATGGTCACAAGCTGATAACAATGATAATTTTAGACAAGTTAGTAAATTTCAAAACGGCTCAGGAAAGAACGTTGGTGATTAAAATGCGTTCGGGTTGATTAAAATTAGTTGCAGCGCCTCAATTTTTGATATAAAAATCAAAAGTTTGACCTAATAGTAGTAACTTTTAGCGGTAACAGCTTGAAGAATTAAGGTTACCAAGAAGCCTAGTCGGCTGATATCCCACACTTAGTTAACCCAACGCTTATAATGAGGTAAAACAATCAGTGATACGATTAGGCTGCTTAAAATAGGTTCTTGACCTTACATATTTCTGGAAATAGAGGTTTAGGAAAAAACTGGTTTGAATTTGCATTTTGCTCTCAATGAGTGTAATTTTACCTCAAAACCTCCAACGCCGACTGTTTTACATAAATATCTTACATCATGTTTCTAATAGTGTTGTCATTTTTTCATTTTTTCGTATGATGGTAAAACTAGTTAACTAGGTTTAAAATATTCTAAAATACCTTAGTTGTTTGATAATTGTGTTGCTGAAGACATTGCTCGCCAACAGACGTGAGTTATTAGCTCTATTGTAACTTGTTGCTGTGGGACTAATACTCCCATGACTAGTGTTGCCAATTATAAACGTGAAAAGTTGGCAATACTGTAAAGGAAAACTTCATTAGGATTATATACTGTCTAAAGGGTATTATCATTAAAATTCGGTCGCCTTAAATTTGACGCACTTTTTAAATCGTGTATTTGAAAACCAGAACATCCCTTATTTTGTAGTAGTGTGCGTGTTGAATAAGATTTTGCCATTTACTCTTCAGCTATTAAAATGGCGTCCAAGTAAGAGGAGAGACACATCAAAATCCGAACTACTCGCACGTTGAGCTCGCAAAATCGTCAACTGTCAACTGCCATACGGAGAAGCCCCCCGTAGTCGCAAGGTTACAGAGTCTTCTTTAGATAGCGAATGGTCGTGAGTTCGAAACTTAGTAGAATCAAGTCCATTTAATGGCAAGTGATTATTTCGTCATCGTCGTCGTTAGCCGGGGTGGTGACTTGTGCTATTTTAAGCAGTCGTGTCCATTCAATTTAGTCGTGTGCCACTTGTTGTCAAATCCTCAGTTGTCTCCGAAGGTCGAGCCGTCCTGGTGCCGGTGGGGTTGTTAAAGAGAACTGTTTTCGTCGCGCTGTTGTCCACCATTCTTATGGTGTACCCGGCCCGGTGTAATTTACCGACTTTCGCCAGATGTACGATGGGAATTGCTTCAAGCAGCGCCTGTAGCTCGTGATTCTTACGCCTTCACCAGTCTTCGCTTTCAGTTTGTACTCCGCTGAATATCGTTTGCAGTACCTTCTACTCGAACACCGCAAGGGCGTGTGTACCCTCCGTCAGGCTTGTCCTGGACTCAGTGATTTTGCTTTTTTAACTGTAGCACCTCAGTCAAGCAAAATTCGAAAATATTGCATATGGGGCATTTATAGAGTAAATTATTATCCATAAGATTGCTGAACTAAGTATTGCTCTATCTTTAGTACATACGGCGCACTCCCAGTTCACACTGGCTGGTGCACCAAGATGCGCCCTCCGACAAGCCTGCCCTCCGTGAGTAGCGTCATAATGTGCATAAAGAACCACAAGGTTAATAGGGTTTTGCATTATTAGCGTCGCACGGTGGCGTGAGCGGTGAGTGGTCTTCATAGTAGCGTTTTGCGTAAAGTTCTCCTTAGTTATGTTATTGTCCGCGGTCACCAGCGAATCCAAATCCGTGGGAGATATGCGCTTGTTTCCTTTGAGAATCTTCCTTTCATGTATTTGGTCCTCGACAGTCTGGCGTAGATTGCCTCCGCCGTTGCAAAGTTCTTGGTTAGAATATCAAAATCATCTGCAAAGCCTAGAAGTTGACTATCTTTGGTGAAAATCGTGCCTCTCGTTTTGATGCTCGCTCGTCGGATCACCCCCTCAAGAGCAATGTTGAACAGCAGGCAGTAAAGCTGTCCCCTTGACTCAATCCTTGCCGCATCTCGAATGGACTCGAGAGTGTCGCCGAGGTGCGCACGAAACACATCCCTTGAGCAAATGTAGCTCTGATCAGTCGCGTCAGTTTATTCGGAAACCCGTGTTCGTGCATTATCTGCCATAGCTGGTCTCAGTAGACTGTATTGTATGCTGCTTTGAAATCAATAAAGATGTGATGCGTGGGCCCGTTGTACTCCTGACATTTCTGCAAGATCTGTTGGATGGTAAAAATTTGGACCGCAGTTGCGCGAGCCCCCATGACGTCCGCCCGGTAATTCTCTATGAAACCCTGTGCTATCGGTGACAGCCGGTGTAACAAGATCTGGGAGAGTAGGCGGCGTTTACCAGCGTTATGGTCCGATAGTTGCAACAGTTGAGCCGATCACACTTTTTGTAGATGGGACCGGCCACTCCTTCCATCTGTTCCTTCGGTAGCTTCTCCCTCTCCTAAATCAAGGAAATAACCCAGTATAGAGCCGTTGCCATTGTTTAATGGCCATGGCGATTATAAAGCTCTACCGGTAGGCGATCCTTACTAGCGGCTTTGTTGGTCTTCAGTGACTTATTTACTTAGTTGGCTTACCTTCCTAAGATAAAACCTGATGGACAAAGTTTCTCCGAATTACTCGGTAGTGGGCTACTGCTCGCCAATTCCTCGGACACCATTTGCACTTCGCCAGATCTTGCTCCACCTGGTCTAACCATCTTGCTGGCTACGCTCCTGGTCCTCTTGTTTATACCGGATTTGAAACAAACATTATCTGTGCAGGGTTATTGTCCGGCATTGTAGCAACATGCCCTGTCCATCGTATCCGTCCAGCTTTAGCCACTTTTTGGAAACTGGGTTCACCATAGGGCTGTCCATACTCCGTTTTCCTGTACGCCGCCGAAGATCGGTCTTAGCACTCGTTTTTCCAAAACTTACACGTGATTTATGCCTGGGTTTATACTCTGGCCCCTCACTACCCTTTCTTTACGCTGAGTTCTATATTACCCCTGTAACACTTCATATAGTTTGTGTACTGGACGGACGAGCTATCTAGGAAGGACTTAGCTAAAGATAATGCGGCTACGCCAGGGTCACATGTATAACGAAGCGAAACTGGTTAGTAGAGTAAGCTTCGAAGGAAGGGTTAAAACTTATATACACAAGCACGCATCGAAAAATAATAATCGCTACTTACTCAATAGCAATTATTGCAAAAACAAATGCAGTGCTTAATATATATCAATAGATCTAAATGTTCAACGATAAGCCCATACTGGAAACAAATTGTCATCAATTTAATTAAAGTATTCGGGAAACGTTTGTCGATAGCCAGGAAATCAAAAATCTGAGTCCGCAGAGGCGACACAAAGAGTGGCCAGTGCCTTTAAGCGGAACCTCCTGCATAATTAAGCTAGAAGCACCGTTTACAACCGTTGCTCATGCTAAAAACTGAGTTGGACTGTCGACTTGGTAAGATGGTAGTGACTCCAGAGCGCGATGATACACAAACAAACGGTAAAGAAATAGGATCAAGCAACTTCCTGAGCAGAAGTTTTATTTGGCGGATATAGGGGGAAAAGCCAGACATTTTCAAGCATATGAACTATTGATTTTCGTAAATACACTCAAGTACTTTTTTTACACGGTTTAGTTTCTTGAGTATTAAAAACGGGGTAACTTAGAGACCATTAATTTATTTCTCAATACATTTGGGAGTAGCTCGACATTCCTCACGTAGATTGTAAATAGTTCCTTAGCTGCACCGTTTTCGAGTAATCGAAAAAAACAAACCGTGTAAAAAAAGACTTGAGTGTAAATATTTCATTTGGCAGGCAATTTGTATCTTTGACTTGAGAAGCGATACTTTTATTGCAATCGGAATGATCAGCCAGCAAATTTAAGTGAACTAGTGGTTGGAAAATTGTTCGCTACTTTTCGTGAAACAAAATGAATGTTCCGTGCTGTTTTGGCCAGTTTTAGCATCCTGACATTCCGAAACAAGCACGGAACAGGCAAACTCGGTCTTCCGGAGGGAAAAGCGCGAACAGGAAGAACGAGATCACGAGGCGATGGAAGAACTGTTCCATGCTAACGATAAACGGAAGTTCTACGAGAAGTTAAAGCGTTTGCGCAAAGGCTATGTGCCGCAGGCCGATATGTGTCGGGACTCAGACGGTAATCTTCTCACGAACGAACGTGAGGTGATCGACAGGTGGAAGCAGTATTATGGCGAGCACCTTAACAGCGATGTAGCTGAACATGAAGGTGACGGTGGCAATAGATCTTGAAGCCCGTGCAGAAGACGATAGAATACCAGCCCCCGACCTCCAGGAGGTAGCAGAAGAGATCGGTCGGCTGAAGAACAATAAAGCGGCTGGGGCTGATCTGCTACCCGACGAGCTGCTGAAATACGGTGGTGACGCACTGGGTCTTTGTCAAGATTTGGGAGAAGGAGCTACTACCGGAGGAGTGGACGGAAGGCATCGTGTGTCCGATCTACAAAAAGGGCGACAAGTTGGATTGTTGTAATTATCGCGCAATCACACTGTTGAACGCCGCCTACAAGGTACTCTCCCAACTTTTATGTCGTCGATTATCATCATTTGCCATCATCGTGCCACCACAGATCAGATTTTCGCGCTTCGGCAAGTGTTGCAGAAATGTCGCGAACACAACGTGCCCACGCATCACTTATTCATCGATTTCAAATCGGCACATGATACGATCGATCGAGATGAGCTATGGCAGATTATGCCCTACTACGGATTTCCGTATAAACTAACACGATTGGTCAAGGCGACGATGGATCGAGTAATGTGTGTTGTTCGAGTATCAGGGGCAGTCTCGAGTCCTTTTGAATCTAGAAGAGGGTTACGGCAAGGGAATGTTGAAGAGTTACGCAATATCGGCGGATCGTTGGTGGCCAATTAAAAAAGTTGGGTACGAATCCGGTTATAATCCCAGTATAAGTTGGTTCAACCTTTTAGCATGTCAAAAGTACCGAACTACGAACCTAATAAGTACTGTTTCAATAACGCTTCCTTTATCTATTTTTCCACTCTTTCTCCTCCATGTCTTGTCCCTTCCTAGAGATATAACAAAACGCCTTTGTTTCATTAACTTTGTACTACCATGCTCTTTGTCGTTTGCAAAATTATTCAAACTATGCCTGAAACGAGGTTGAGTCGATAATCTATGCATGTACAAATGGCAAATAATGCTAGACAAAAGCGTAAAAGTGAATTTGAGAGGTGAATGCCTTTCTGTTGTCATAGCAGGCTGGATATAAGAATAGTAACTAGTTCTGTAGATAGCAACCTTCTGTTTAACTTCCCAATTAAAAAAAATTAGGGAGTTGCATGACAAGACATTCTAATTCCATTATCTACATTTCGAATAACGAGGAAAAGCGTTCGGTAGAGTATTGTTGTTGATTTGCTAAATGAAATAAAAATAAAACAATTCTTCGTTCAGCACATTTTGCAAATTTTATCCTGCAGAAGTAGATAATGATATTTCTAGTTCGTTTTCTACCTGCCCGGAATATTATCCTCTTACAAAATATCATTCACGTGGAAGTTTCAATTTTCCCGTTTAAGGGAAAAAAGCATCGCCGATGAATAGTGAAAAAAAAAGAACGGACCGTCAAGCAGCGAGATAATACACAGTGCTGGGCTGTGAAGCGACGACCGAGCCAAACTTTTTACTGCTCAGCCTTTGCCCGGATGCTCGTTAAGCTCGTCAAGCAGTTCCTGGCGACAAAGTAGATACGGTTAGACACGCGAAAAATTGAAATCTCTTCCTCTTGCCGTCACACCGCTTCGCCATTGTGGCAGTGTTTTTTTCCCTTTCTCTCTCCTTTCTACTGAAAAGTGAGTCGGATATCCGCCGTTTCCTGTTTTGTCCTCTCGATTGGATTCGAGTTAGAAAATCGAAAAGTCTCTGCTGTTTTCCAGCGGTTGCGTTCCTTTCTATAGTCACAACGCTAGCTTAGTAGGCAAAGTGAACACGCTGAATTTTTTTTTGGCGGTTTATAGGTACGCCGAGACTAGATTTGCATATTTCAATTACTCTACGTGTCAATTATGATTTTGTGACAGATTTTCTAGGAAAGTGCACTGTGCATTGGATTTAAATCAGACTTATTTTGTTTGAAGTCAATCGGAAAACAAATGCACCATTGCTGAATTGTTGTCTTTGCAGCTAGGCATTTTTGATTTTATTTAATTTTTTGTCCCCGATCTTCAATTTGATTTGTTATTGCTGATTATTTTTTTCTCTTCATTATAAAAACATTATAAAGGTTAATAATATTTTACTTTATGATGCGGGTCGCCAATGGGAAATAATAAGTTGCCTACAGTTTCTTCGATGAGCGTCAATAAAGTATGCGTAATTTGCGAAAAACATAACTTTTCTATTTAATTCCGTATTTCGCCTTTGATTTGTAGGTCTCATTGTGATCGAAACAGACACTGATGAAGCCTGCAGGTTGAAAACGAAATCTATATGTATCTAAAAAATGATTAGATAGAGAAATTAAAAAAAAGTTTCATCACTCTCTTGTATAACATAATATTTCAATGTATCGACGTTTTCAATTTAAAACGTGAAATCGATACTTTGACTCAAATGGTACCTAGTATTAATATTTTTTACTTTAGAAACGTCCCTTGCTGCGTCCGACTGCGTTCAAACGGCCTGTCGGAAATGCCAAATGCCAAAGAACCGTGCATATTTTGTCGCAATTGCAGAATGTCACTCATATCGCACGCTTGATTTAGCCAAGTGTTGTGTTCCGCTGCTGGATGTCGCTCTCGAAAACCTAATTCCGTAATGGAATTGCGCATTTCCCTCAGCCTGCCGCATACGCCGGATGGTTGGCCGCGTGCGGCATTGCACCGGAGACAGGTACCGACAAGGATAATCAGCCCGAACAACGGTAGACGGTAGGTCACGGCAGCCATAGCCCTAGCCGTACCAAGTATCAATATCATGTACAATGGGCTTTTTATCTGCATGTAGTACAACCTCGCGCCACCGCGCCCGGTAACACCTATTGAGGCACCTACTGCAATCGTATGCATTTTAGTCACAGGGAAAAAGCGCAACCGGAAACGTAGCCGCACAAAAATAACTTCCACCCACGTCAAATCGATGAAGGCTACGCGATGTCAGCTTTGAAGTGACCGAGGAGCGAAGGGTTTGGGAGAAATTTGCTTGATTGTTGACCTAGGGTCCCTCGCAAGGAACGAGCTTGATTATCTACTTTCTTTTTTTCTGGGCTTAGTTTTAGTTTAGTTCGGAGTGAACATTCTTCCCTCAAATTATATTCTCTCGAAAGCTTCTAATCATGTTCAGATCACCCTACGGGACACCCTTCTCGGTGGAAACAAAACTATGCTGGTAACTGTTTACAACCGTCGCTATTTTATTTTTCGGTCCGGTATACGATTATCTTTTCATATGAGCAGACCTTGACGCTGCTTCTGGGCCGCCCGGTGTGTGCGGCTGAGGCAAAGTGACATTCCAAATGTTGGCTCGTTTTGGTCGGAGCTGCTATTTTTGGAATGCGAAATCTCCGGTGGTGTGGTGGCAAATGCAATGGTCTAATAGAATTGAGAGCCTAATTTCCGTCCTAGGGAGAGCTGCCTATATGGGGTATTGATTATCAATTACATGTCTCTGTTCGGTAACGCAATATTTAGGTTGGACGCAATAATGGACGTCGAAATTGGCTCTCGGAATGTGGTTCCATCCTTGTCATTTTGTGACTTTGATAGGCCTTGACGGTGGCATATCGATGAAGCCTCCAAAGCGGATGAAAGCGACTATGGCAGCCTGCAGTTTAAGTGGGTTTTGTTATTTGATCTCGTAACGACATGCCTGCCTGGCCGGATTGCAATGGTCAGCCGGACTCGATTTTGTGGCGGCACTGGTTTTGCGAAGGATTTGACTGTGACCACTTGTAGGGATAAAATGGATTTCGTCGGATTGTCAACGAGCATGGGATTTTTTGTCATGGGAGTCGACCTGTGTTTAGAGTTTTGTTATTTCATTCGATTCAAGTATACTAAAGCTTGTAGATTGCTACACCGAATAAATGTTTCAGTTGGTTCATCCCACTTTTTTTACATAACGCAGTAGAATAACAGTGAGAAGAAATGGACCGAAAGTTTTATTCTGTAATGTATCCATTTATGAGAATTTTATGAATGATAATCATTACCGTTAGCGACGCAATATATTCCTTATAAGGCTTTCACTACTTAGTGCCAGGAGCTAAAATTATCGTAAACTGAATCATACACCTGCTTTTTTACTCTTGTCTTCAGCTTCTTGTTTAACACAGGTAAAATGAAATTGCATTTCAGTGGTTTATTTCAATGCGAATTTTTTTATGCATATTTTATGTTGAAACTTTTAATTCGGCTTGTTACAAGGCACTTGCGTTCACTTGTTTTGGTCAGTTATAAACACAACTGCAGGCTCGGCGTGAATGTGCATGAAGTTCACGACAAATACAACAGACAGACTTCGTAGGCGGCGTATGAACCACGAGTTGCAGGCACTACTAGGAGAGATTCCCATTGTACACCTGGCGAATAGTTGGGAGACTACAGTGGGCCGGCCACGTTGCAAGGATGCCGGACGACTGTGCAGTGAAATCCGTTTTCTTCAAGAACCCCACCGGCACCAGGAATAGACGGGCCCAATGGGAAAAGAAATATTGGGGATTGGAAAAAGGTAAGCATATAGGGGAACTGTGGGTAAGACGAACAGGTTAAGAAGAACAGCTAATATAATACAGAGAACTTATGTTTTATAAAATCTAAATGCAGTTTACTTCAGTTCAATATATTGTTTTCAAAAGCAGCTAGTGAAATATTTAACAAAAAATGTTTTTCAATGTGTATTTTGAGTATTAAAAATGGTCCGAAAAAGTGAACTTTTTTAGTGCTGCGGGTGAAACGGACAATGTGTGGGGGTAAGATGGACAGGTATTGTAAATCGCCCCAACTGAGAGCATATTATTATTTTTGACCCTTAACAAATTGAATACGTAAAATTAGGTAGTGCAGCGTGCAAAAAATGAAGGGGGCCCACCCCCTCCCAATAGAGGCAGCCAATAGGAAATTGTTTGGCAGCGGCAATATGAACAAGCATTCCAAAAACTGTTTCAGGCCTGGCCGCTGCTAATTTGTTTGAAGTTCACGTTTGCCGGTTAAATTTTCATTTATATGCTTGAAATATCACTAAGAAGCAAAATCAACCATTTTATTATAATATGTAATATGACCATCTTACCCACACTAGCAGTTGTCCATTTCACCCCACCATTATACATTTTTTTAAAGTGTTCACAATTTTTCATACGCAAATAAAATTACGTATTATTTCAATGCAGACGTTGCTTGAAAAGGTGATCAATCGAAATACTTCATGCTATGGGCAACATTTTGGAATTAAACCACTCAAAAAGCTTAATTTCGATGGAAAAAAAGTTACATCCAGACGCAGTATTTTTTCCAATTTTTAGTTTTTCTGCACTTTATCAAAATTGGAAAGTTCTAAATGATGATGGAAACGTTCAGACATCATGAGATAGCAAGATGGTTGGATGCCCATCAAAATATTTACGAATTTTAGTGCTTAACTAGTAGAATCAACCACCTGTCTGTCTTACCCACCCTGTTCGTCTTACCCACAGTTCCCCTACATATTGACTTCGATTCTGGCTCCCTTACAGTATAAAATAAGTACTGAAATAGTTAGCAGTAGATAGATTCTTTGTTTTTTCAAACTTTTTGGGTCGAAAGGTCCCAAAATTACATGAAATTATGTTTACGGGCAGTGTATGAACTTATGAATGCAAACAATAATTTCGTCTGCTACTTTCCCTGAAAACTTCATTCAAAATTACTGTTCTTTCGACCATTGCTTAATTTAAAAAAATATAATTTTAAAACTTGTACCTAAACTTAACTAAATTATTAAAATCTACTTGGAAACATTCAAATGGGAAGTCTTATCCTAATTGCTATATTTCATAGAAATTGGGCAGTATGAAGCAGTCGTGTAAATCTTATGGGAGCGAAAAAATTAACCCTTGTATTCATAGGGCCTGTTGTGTCATCTGATTAACAAGATTTTTGTAGCGACCAGATAGGTCGCTACGTTAATAAGTGGGTTGCGCAGTCTTCTTTTGTCCAGCGCCTCTATGGTTTAAAGGAACACGGGTACCAGCGAGCCACACGCCCTGGTAGGTGTTGTGGGTTCAAATCCGGTTATAATCTCTGATTATAGCTTAGTGCGACCCATGCACCTTCCAGCATTGGACAAAAGCAAAAAAATCCCATCAAAAAGACTAGCATCTCTTCCTCGCGCCCATACAAATGGCAAGCAACAGAATCAACAGCGCACCGCTCCCGACAAAAGTTCAAGCTGTGTGTACATGTATTGGTGGGAAAAGAAGTGTGCGAGCGTGGCAATGCATTGCATACGTGTGTGTGTATATCCATATTTTGATTTACACACACTAGTATGTGTTAGTTCAACTTTAACTCGGTAGATAGCGTTGCTGTTACTGTCTCCCGAATTTTGGCAGACTTGCCAGTCTTCTTGATGGAATGTTTTTGACAAAAGATAGGAGTCATAACGACAACTTGTTAAGCGTAGCTATCTATTACCCTTCCTTTCCACTCTTTCCTCTCCTTTCCCAAACAAATTTTCATTACTTTCCCTTACCGTCCCTCCATCAATTGTAAAAACCATCGTTTCAAAAAAATATTAATGTTAATGCCTGACTGCATTTCAAGGTCAAAGACTAAAACGCGAGTGGTCAAGATAAAATGAAACCAAATTAATTTGAACAAAATCTGGGCTGTTGTTCTTTTTTTATTATATTGGTAAACCTCGGAGAAGGCGATGGTGATAATATTAACCTTGGGAAGACCAAAACAGTTAAAAGTTTCGCTTATATGAAGGCATTAAAAATGGTCTTAAAATACTTTTATCGTCACGGTATTCGAGCCTTGCCTGAAACATGTGTTAAACCGAACGGAGTTTTATATCGAAAACGGAGCTCTGCCAAAAACATGTTAAACTGAATTTAAACTTTGCGACTATTTTTCGACATTTTCCCGCCCAAGAAACAATGTGAGTTTAAAATAAAACTCTTATGGCGGTTTTTATGACCAATTTTGGCCACAAATGCCATCATAAGAGTGTAATAAAACCCAAATTGTTACTTGGGCTTTAGAGTCATTATTCTACCGTCGTAAAACTTCTAGGGGTTTCGGTTAAAAAACCGGCTACCTAATTTTCGATAATTTACCGCAAAAGAAATAGGTATTTTCTGGCATTGTTTTGATGGAAGACGTTATTTGTTGTTATTTTGGTCGGTCTTCCTTCCAGCTAATAGTAATGCCAAGTTCCGTTCTCGCCATCAGGTTTCCCTCTGGAGGTTAATCATTACATGGTTCAATAGTTTAATGGTGTTATATCGTTTTTGTGGCATTTTTGGTTGTTCTTGATGGCGTCTTTTTATTGTCTCCTGTAGCCATTTTTAGCATTTTCTTTAGTTGTTGTTGTTCCATCTGTTTTATAGTTTCTTTATCACCTTTTTGCATCCGTTTATAGTCTTAATGTCGTTCTTCATTGTCTTGACATTTGTGTTGCTTTTTTAGCGTTTTCCGGCTTCTTGTCATGGTTTTCTGTCGCCTTTAATCTTTTTTCATAGTCTTCATCGACTTTTCCGTTATCTTTTGGTGCTTTTTGCTCCTTTTTGTCGTCTTTTTAGTTGCTGTTTTGGCGTTATTTCGTCGTTATTTTATCGTATTTCGTCATTTTTCATTGTCTTCTCGTCTTCTCTTCTTGTCATCTTTCCGTAGTCTTTTTGCTCTTGCTGTCTTTTCGTCGACATTTTATCGTTTTTCCTTCGTTTTTTTCGTTATATTTTCATTGACGTCATTTCGTCATTTTTGTTGTCTTTTCGTAACGTCGTCCTGTTTGCCGTTAAGAATACAGCAAAAATGTTGTTCTTTACTGCCTTTCGTCGTTCTTTCGTGTGTCTGTCATATATTCGTCAACCTTACGTCATATTTTTTTGTATGTTTCCTCTCTTTTTTGACGCTTTTTATCGTTCTTCCATCGTTTTTTGTTGTTTTTTGGTTTTCTTTTGCATTATCTTGGCGTCTCCAATCACATTTTGATGTTATTTTTATTGTATTTTTGTCGTCGACTTCTTTTCATCTCATTTTCGTCATCTCTTCATCGTATTTCATCGTATTTTCGTTGTCCTTTCTTCGTATTTTAGTCATTATCGCCTTTTTGTTGTGTTTTTTGAAGGCTCTGATGTTCAACAGTTTTCAATTATTGCGTAATCGCGTTAGAGTACAGCACTATTGCGGAGCTAACGTTAATTACTCTAACAGCTTCTTCTCCCAGCTGCAATTCGGGCATTTTGTGTGGACTTATCATTGCGACTAGTAGGTGTTGATCTATTGTGATATCACCCGGTTGTTTGCTGTAATCTGCATTTCTTTATGCTAAAATCGCCATTGAGTCAGCGATAAACCACAGACAACCAGACATAACACTCATTCTCCCATTCTTCGCACGCTATAATAGTCATTTCATGGATTGTTTGTTTGAGAATGTCTCCGTGTTCGTCTAAGTGGCGCTTTTTAACGAAAAGAGGGGAATGCCCCATAAAAAATAACTGGTTGTTCGAGGGATACTCCTCCAGTAAGTTTGTTTGGAGTAAGGTTATTTGGGAATGACGGTAATAGATGGTGCTAGTGTTCAGGAAAATTGTACGTGACGATAATTTTTGTATTTATCTTTCAAAAGTTATGTCAGTTTGTCTCTGGATAAAGCTTATGAAATATGATTTTGCCAGTATTGGGTTGACCCTTCTTTCAATCCTAGCTCTACTTCACCCACCTTGCTTCTCCATGACAGTACTGTCTCCAATTACAGCCATCTCTGGCGGGGTTGACCAGTATATGTATTTAACTATAAGAGTGATTTTTGCACTGTCAAGAGTACTTCACCGGGTAATATAGAATTTAGCTCAAAAGAAGGGTAATCATTGCTTATTAGTGTAAACCCTCTTTATTATTCTATTCGTTTCTTTCTCTCAGAAGAATTCTATTAGATACCGAGATACCGATTTTTTTCCCAAACCCTATACAGACCTTCACAGTCTTCAGCTTGGTTAAGGATAGCGGCTCAAGTGGCACGTTTTACTCTTATGATGGAGGATTTGAGCTATTTTTTTAATTTCGGTCAACTTCGGGCAAATCAAATAACTGTTAAAGCATGTTTTGTCTGCAAAAAACAAGAACTTCCATCAGCACTCCGAAGGAACTTCAATGCAAAAAAAAACAATTGAAAATATTTTATAACTCGCTAAGCGAAAGAGATAGAATGTTAATGTATTTAGCAAGGTGGCTTATTTTAGTGTGTTCTACAACTTCTCTGAAGACATTATATCTTTTTAGACGCATTGCAAATAATTTTTTTATCTGTCTAATGAGTGGAACGAAACTATAAAAATCACAATAATTTTGTATAGCATAGAATGCGTACTTTTTCAAGGAATGTGTCTTTAGAGAAGTTTATTAATAAAATATCAATCGTTTTACATTTTTCCTGAGAAGACCGAATATCAGCCTATTAGGGTGATACAAATATTCGTTTTTTCAAATACACTAAAAAATAGGTGTCTTCGCAAAAGTTGCAGACCACACTAAAATGAGCAACTTTGCAGAATACAATATTTTACTGTTAGCGAAATATAATGATTTGTTTGCAAAAAGCACTTAAAAATCATTTTGTCAATAACCTTGCACACGGTTTTTTAGTGCTTTTACATGTTCAACAAAATATTTTGTATGTTAAAATACACATTGTCGCTGAAGACAATTTATTGTTAGGATGCATATTTATTGTGTTAGAAAGCTTGCTTCATTTAGAATTGGAACAAACTTTTGCTCATATTGTTACGCTCTTGGTGGACGGATGTGTTAGTTCTTGGCGCCCACGTGTAGGAAATTGTTTGCTTCACCTATGTATTTTGGACATTCCGCAAAAAGACTGTATTTTGTAAACAAACAACATGGAAGCCGAAAGAAGGGAAAAGTTGTGCACAGTTATTGCAGGAAAAAACTACTACCTATTTGTTATAATATGTCACGAACTTATTTGAAGTATCATTCCCAGATTAATAATAATTGACGTTAAGAAACTATTTTCGTTTTCATTAAGGAACAGCTGTAATTTTGCTGTTTAATCACGAGTATCAGAGCAGATTTGTTGCCAGAAAAATAATTTTAAGTCAATATCCATATTTAAAGCATTGTTTTGAAACTGTCACATTGAACATAATACAAAGACAGTTCAGATAGTCTGCAACTAAGTCAGCAAAGCATTAGAGCAAAAGCATCTCTCTGTACTATCTATCTTACCCATTCATGGCAATCGTCGCCATCATTCTGTGAATTAATAGGGCACATTCACTTCTAAAGAGCTAATTCAATTCCACCGTCCGATTCCAACAGGTGTGTGATGTGTTTCAATTCCGACCCATTAGGGCTTGCCTTTCACACAGGCGGGACAATGGTTGGTGCTTTTTTAGTGCGCCTCCTGAGAGGTTTTCCGCATTATTGTTCACAGTGTGCTTGAGCGCGTTCGGTATACTTACGTTTTCGCGAGGCCAGTAAAGAATGGAAAATTGGCTGGAGGGTTTTTGACTGCATGGGCAAAGATTGGGTGTGAATGTGTACTTTTAACTTTTATTTTTATGTAAATGTTTGTCCCATATCGCTTGCTGTTTTGTTGCCATTTAGATGTACCATAATTGCGAGAGCTTGGTCGGTCTGCAACCCTATCTTAGTGGCTACCGCCACCCGTAGCGTCAGGTGAGTGAGTTTTGTGTGGGAGGCAAAAAAAAAACGGTAATTGCAACGACACCGGGGTGCTGCGAGTGCTTGACTCGCGCGGTCGGACAAAAGCTACAAACTGCGGTAATGAGAAACTCAAGCCATAAAGGGATCACCAAAGATTTTAATGAGCTTCCTTTCGCTTACGGCGGGTGGTCCCGGCTCGTTGCTGGTAGCAATTTAATTTCGTTTGGTTCGGTTGAGTATCGTCAGTGGCTCCGTATCCGGTTGCAGTCTGCAGAATGGCCGGAGTTAAACTAAACAAAGCCAACGCTACGTTGAATTGAATTATGTTTTTAGATAATTGTTATAGTTTTTTCATTCATGATAAAAAAACGATTCGTTAGTTTCGTATTGTTTTGTCATCTCAGTGAATACTAAAAGCATAAAAATATTTCGGATTTAATTGAAACTAAATATTATACTTAAATGTGCACAGAGCAATGTGCGATAAAAGAGACAGACAGTGGTAAAGTTCTCCACCGGGATAGAATTGACCAAGTTGTGCGAAGGAAGAGTGAAGAAATTTGGCAAGGATATAAACAAACACGCAACTGATTACCGCGAACGGAAAAAGCACTACCATACAGACAGCAAGGACAATAAAAGTGTAGCCCGAAGCAGTAGCAACACCAGCAACACCAGCTTGCATAGTAGGGAGCAGATAAATTTGATTTCAAGCAGAATCCTAGAATTAGGTCGGAAATGGTTGGCAGGGTGGTAGGCGAACCAACAGTTGGAAGCGTTGGAGTTCGCGAAACCTAACTGCAATTGCTTACATAGCCCCTGGCGGTTGAATAGAAAGAGGTGGCAAGTGCTTTGCTTTCTGTCAGTAGACAGCAGTGTGGCGCGGAAGTGAATGTGCGAGATTTGCGAAGAAACAATGGCAGCATGGTTGCAATTATGCATTCCAAGGTGGCTTTGCGGAAGGAAATTGCACTGTCGAGATTCGTTCGTCGTGCAAATCGACGTTTTAAATACGAGTTTGAATACAACCGGATCGCCCGAGGTAGATTTACAGCATTGTTTCCGAGCAAAAAAAGGGAGATATCTTTGCGTTACTGTTTATGACAGATGCGTTTCCTGGTGTGCCGTACAGAGACGGCATAATACAGAGCTGCCAAGACGCTTACTTGTTTTACTAAAAACAGCGTGAACAGTAATTTGCTCTTTTGTCTGCTTGTATTAACTATTACATATTCAACTATCATTTAAACATTTAAAATTCCCACATATTTCTAAGCGTAAGATTTTTCTTTGGAAATGTATTGTATATCAAAAAAGTGATACTCAGAAGTCTGTTCTGTGTAACATGAGTAAAAAAATGGTTTGTTAAAATGTTCATTGCATTGCGCTCTTTAAAACCCTATTTTTGTTCCATTTGACGACGCTCACAGCATAATCCATAAGCGATTAGCATGATTGGAGATTAGAAATATATAATCAATATCAATTTTGTTAATAACACATTTACACATTCATTTGGAATGCTTCCATTCGTAATCCATCGGTTGATAGAGTATCGCTTCTATTTTTTTTTGTTCGTCTATATATCGAAAACGTGCTGAGCAGAGATTGATAGATTAGCCAAAGCAGTGCAGCCATTTTACCAGCATATATATGAAAGTAAAACAGAAGAAAAAAGTGGTACACTAAAACTAGATGTGATACCAGAGTTGATCAGATATAAAAAAGGTGGTGGGTGATGGGGGATTATTTTTTTCACCTACATGCAGGACAACGAATGGAATGCAAAAAGTAGAAAGCATTTGTCAGGGTGTTTTATTGTTATGGCATGATTGCGATACCAAACTAAAAAGAGCGGAAGCGGAACTAACTAAAGCGTGCTTGATATATCGAGTGCGCGCGCACACATACACACACAGAAACAGTAAGTTACATTTGCACTGCATGCAACATAGCTTTTTTTTTGTTGTTGTTCGCGGATGCATAATGAAAGACAGATAGTTTGGTAGCAGCTAGCTAGGCGGGAAAGTGGCGACAAGAACGTTTGACGTAAAAAAGCGAAGCGACAGGGCGGAAGGAGTTTTAACAATGGCCCGAATTCCTGTTGTCTAAGTTAGTATTATGCACGCAGTGTCTGAATTTATCGGCAGTTATCAATTAGAAAAAAGGCGATGCGAGACGTAGGGGCGTAAATTTCCCTATTAGGTATAATTGTGACGATTTTTAAATTAATGTAGCAGTAAGATATGACAATATTTAAACTGAGGAATGCGAATAAACAGTTTTATTTTACTTTGTTATCTAATTAGTTCGAGTTTTTGAAACATATACAAACAATTATACCAACTTAATAAGCGTTGCTCCACGTCCTTCTCTTACCTAATTCCTGCTCGATTTTTCTTTCACACCTTATCTCCCCTGAGCTAGTATCAACACTTTTGTTTTATTACTTTTTACTACCGTTTCCTCCGTCGATAGTAAAAAACTACCGTTATAAAAAATAATCATTCTGTTCTGATAATGCAATGGAGACGCAAGGCGTTTTGTATTTACCTGCAAGGAAACTACTTGTTTCAGCAAACAGGAACTAGAAATATTGATTTCTTTTCTAAAATATCAGCTTTTTAAACAAGATATAATAAAAGAGGGTCTCTTTGGTCCTTAAACCATCATACCACGAACAGTCCAAAAATACGGCATACAGCTATATATTTTTAAAGCTTATTGTTACCAAAGACATGCGAAATTAGAATGAAATAATCCATCTGACAAGGAAACATCGCTGTTAGTCAGGGGTTTTAAGCCTAACCACATACACCAAAGTACAGTCCTGTCGATCAAGAACTTAACTTGAAATTTGTACGAAAATCAATGGGTCAATGGAGACACATGGTACATTGTAATAGTACGAAGCACCAGAATAGCTCTGTTGCGGCAGAAAGCCGCATTGTAATATTCTCTCGCAGTTAACTTCTGTTGTAGAGCCGAATCTAGTCACCCAAGGTTATTGACCGTTCAAGCGAACGTGATAAGTAAGAGCTATTGTCCTGAACGTGGAAGAAATCTATTTACTACTAAGTGTATAAAAGGCGATCAATAAATAAGCATTCAGAATTCAGTGCACTAGCAGCCACCGCCGTTGGCGGATGGTGGCCGTAAGACAATTCTGTGTTCTATTTTACTGTGTGAAAAAGCCAGTCCCGTCAGTAACAACATGTGTCTTTTCTATATTTAGCACACAGGTTCTATATTTTTTGTTTATTAAGAACGAGACCACTGCGACTAGAATTTAAATCTATTGTGGTAAAAGGCTGAATATTTTTACCTTTGTTATATTATAACAAAGGCTTAGAAACTGGTGGAAAAGCACAAAATTGATTCAAAGCCCGTTGATTCGATAAGGTACGACGAATTAAACAATGTCTGTGTCTGAGTGTGTGTGAAGCTTGACTTTAATCGTCTGTTTCTCAGAGATGGCTGAACCGATTCGTTCGTTGTTACGCTTGTTTGAAAGGTGTTATTACCTTGCAGATCACTGTTGAAGTGTTTTGCGGTCCGATGTTTCGTTTAAAAGCTATAAGCAAAAATGCTCAATTACATGACACGATTTTCTCCGAAACCACTCAACCAATTTCAACCATTTTAGTATCAAATGATAGGTCTTACTTCTGCACAACTTTTGGAAGAGTTTTGTTAAAAACAAACAAGCAGTTCAAAAGTTATGCTTTAAAATGTGTTTTTGCTAGGTATCAATTAGGCGAATGCTTCTCAGAGATGGTTGAGCCGGTTTATGCGCAATTAGTCTTATTTGTAAAGTATTATAGCTTCATGAGTCACCATTGTTTTTTTAGATTGGGAATTTAACTAGAAAGTTATGAGCAATTTTGTAAAGTTACAATAATTTAATTTTTACCGATATAACTCATGATAGGTAGCAGACAATAATTTTAGTATTAATTGAAAGTTCTCAATGCTCCGAACGAATACGAATCTGTTCTGTTGGTCAAAAGATATTTACATATTTTTTTCAGAAAACTGATTTGATAAGAAACAATAGCAGTTCCCTAAAACATATTGAAATTTAAAAGTATTCTGATTTTGTTCATGTTATGTGCACCTTTTGAGTAAATTTTAATTTTGTTTTTATTTATTTATTTTATTTTATTTATTTGCATACTATTTGCATTTTACTGACGTCCCTTTTTGAATAAGAGTTGTCGCAAAAATCGCAATTTATGCCTATCTTTCTTTCTTTCAAAATTTATAACTTTAGAACCACTGAGTTGATTCTTATGATTTGGGTGTCAAATGATAGTTGTTATATCGAGATTTTTAGGAAAAATTTGAGGGTAATGCATAAAGTTTTCAGTGCACGCAAAAATATTGAAAAGTGACCTTTTTTTTAAACATCGCGGGGGCTGTTTATTTATACGGCTCTGTAGCACTTTTCGCACAATAAAAATGCCAGATTCGTCAGATCGTAAGTTTCTTGTGTATTATAACGAAAAATATTTTTCATTTGACAAATATTTTTTTTATAGGTATTTAAAATGGCAAAGAATTCAAATGTTTCATGAGTGTTGTCTCGCCTTTAAAGCATAGTCTTTAATTGCGAAGTTTTCTAAAAAATAAGATTAAAGGAAAATTTACGCCGCAACTATCGAATTATTAGTAGGTACGAGACAAGTTTAATAATCCTTTTAGGTCGATAAAGTGGGAGATCATGAAATACGGGTTGCGTAATCAAATCAGTAACCTAGTCTTTTTGCTGTAGGTACATACTATTTTCAGGTGCTTTGACACTATTACCATGCGTCTCCATTGACCACCACCATATACCATGCATCTCCATTAACCAACATTTTCATACAAAGTTCCGGGTAATTTTTCTTTAAAAAGTTCCTCAGACCTCACCTATATGAGCAGTGCAGTGAAGCTGTGGATCGGAAGGACTATACTATGGTGTATGCGGTATGTTTTTTCCTGAAAATTAGTAAATCTCTAAACAAGTAAGACTGGAAGTTTCCCTCAATAGACATTGCAAGAATTGGTGTCCCACCCGTAGCTTGAAATCAGGACACGCCTTAAGATTTAAGTTAACTATATTATTCGCATTCCCGACACTGTTTGAACCTAGTCAACAATAAAGCAAAATTTTCCTCGCCTGGTGGCATTTTATTGTTGGATGCACTGACGGATTGTTGGATTATAATTAGTGAAGTGAAGAATGGAAACATGGGAAGCCCGTGAATGACAGGTAGTCGTGATAGCTCGATCGAGTTTGATGTCTCCTTGATCGATGATGATCGTCTGGATTAGAGTATACATGAGAATGAAAGAGGAGATACCGCATTATCGGAAGGATGTGTGTGTATTTGCGTCTGCAGCAGCAGCATTTGTACAGCGTTGCATTGGGCGACATATAGATATGGCAACAAACGCGGTTGTTCCATACTACGTATGTATACCGGTTGCTACGTATGCAGATTGCAACATGAAGAAAATAAAACGCAAAACACGATGAAGGATGGCGAATGTTGAAACACATTGAAAAGAAGAGCATGGAACGGAACAATGTTAACAGAAAAGGTACATTTAAAAGCACAGATTTATACCACTTGTACACAGTGTAACAGATATTTGTAGTACATACTATTCAATTATCTAACCTGAATTTGAAACTCGGAAACGGAAGGAATGTGTAGTAGTAGTAGTAGTAGTAGAGTAGTAGCGGTTGTATTATTTAGATATTCGTTTTCAATTCTGTTTTGGCACTAAGAGCTTGATTCCTTACGCACAGCCGTTGGAGCGTGACAGAGCTTTCTATTATTCACAGCGGTCGCTTGAAAAAGTGTGTGCGTGTGTGATACGTGACAGTTAGTTTCTTCTTTTTATCTACAGAAGTGGTAGGTATTGCGGTGCAGAGTGGCAAAAAAAGTTGAGAAATATTTAAAATCTGTACAGAGTTCCCTCCTAGTTGGCTTAGTTTGCTTGCTTGCTTGCTAGCTAATATAAATATTCTATCACCGTGTGAGATTTGACAACAGTTGTTTCTTTTTTTTTAATGCTGGCTGGTGTGGATGCTTAGCTATTGCTATATCTTGGTAGGATTATCCCTGAACTATGTTTTATTTCTGTTTTTGTTTTTTCTGCTTAGAGGTGAAAAAGTTAAATTTTTCATCCGAGTGGTTAAGAAATTGTCTTGTTTTTTTAAAATAGAAAGCTTGAATATAGATTTGATTTACTTGCAGTTTGTACGAATACTATCAACTAGAAAATTTTGTGTGGTTGTGAAGTTGTGGAAGAAAAATTACATTGTCTATTATATAGTTTGGCTGTAATTAAGAAGAAAAAGCACAGGAAAGTAAGGTAGAAGAAAAGAAAAGAATGAAAAATGACGATTAATTAAATTGAATTTGGTCGTTAGTGTTGTATGGTATTTTCAGTTATCTGGTTTTGAATCGGTTGGGTTGGAGGTATGAAAGGGATATACATGAACATCCAGGTGAAATGTTATTGACCGAGGAATGATATATTTTACAAAATAAACGCACAATGGTGATGACAAAAATAGAAAGCAAGACTGGACGGTAAGCAGTGTTAATTTATATTTTACTTCAAATTCAAATTTTACTTCAAACCAATATAGAGAGGTACATTACGGTGATGTTTGAAGGTGCATCATATCGCAATTATGGTTTAACTTTTTTTATTTATAAAGTAGTTCGCTGCACCACGACGAGCATTCTCCTATTCGATCACTGTAAGATACTGTAAGACAATGAGAGTAACCTGAGGCTGATTCGTTGTCTAGAACTGTACCACCTAATTTCTACGTGTAACTACTCGGGAGCACAGTTGGGCCCCAATGTTGTAATTCGAGCGAGAAGCAAACGATGCCGACCCGTACGCGATCGAGTGTGAAAAGCATAGCATCCAACGCTTATTCCACTGACGCAAGCGTACGACAAACAATCTACTGCCGACACACCAACAAAACCAACACGTGAGCTGTAAACAACCCGCGAGCGTGAGTAGGAAGCCTTACTTATAATTTACCGCTTCATCATACGCGAGTGCGGAACGTCGAAAGCTATCGGTATCAACTGCTCGGGTTGCAATGACGAGCGATAGCGACGACCGTGGTTGATAGCTGAATACACACTCACAAAAACAAGTCGCAGGGCATGAAAAAATAAGAGGGCAGGTGCTCATCCTAAGTAACAATGTGAATTTTATTGCGCTCTTATTGCGGTTTTCATGACTAGTTTTGGTCATAAAGGCCATCATAAGAGTGTAATAAAACAACAACGATGCTAGTGTGATCATTAGAACGAGAACGCGTGTGTCAGAAAATTAGACCACAGGCTTGGGGATATTCAAATGAGGAATTTTGCTTCTAGTTGGAATTGTACTTCATGTTTTGGTTGAAGCTTGGCTTCTTTCCTTCCAGTTCCTGACCTGAGAGTTGAGAACAAAGTATATACGATGGTCGAATATCGAGTCTAACCGCTATCTGGTCTTGAGGTTTACGAACACGCTGGATTATTGCACAGAAAGAAATCCACCGAAAAACTAGTTCAAAACTAGATAAACTAGATAAAGAAAAACTAGATTGAGGCATAGGGCAAGAATTAGAGTAATCGCATGCTCACTAATGGCTAAGCATCAGAACATAGAGTGGTACTGGGTCAAGGGTAAAGTCAATTGTCGGTAGAAACGCAAACACAAATAGCACAGAAGAAACCCTTTTCAATATTGCTGAATGTTGAGGAAAAAATAGGTTGCAAGAATCCTGGCTGAATTTATAAAAGCAGAAAGTGAGCGATTACACCATACAGTGCACCGGATAATATTCCCAAGGATATGAAGGGATGAACAACTGGAAGGTTTTATTTGTTCTAACTCGAAAAATTGTTCACGAGTATGGATTTCCAGATTAACCGACGCGGCGCGCCCATTATGTCCCACGTGAGCGTTTCGAGAATGCTCCGATCCGACGAGTGGGCCTGGGGTTGACATTATTACTAGATTCTTTGCAAAGAAACAATGTATCTAATGTTAAATATACGATAAGTAAAGCGAAACGACATGCTGTTTTTATTCGGCAGACTTCGTAACCAGCTGTTAGAGTACAGGACAATTGTGAGGCCAATGCTACGATCTTATTGATCTTAGAGCCACTCCAGGAGAGATTCGAACATACGACGACTGGAGTTAAAGATTTACTTCGAGATCATGTGAGAGGCTTACAAGCCGAGGGAGGTGATAAGCAGAAGCTCAAGAGAAAACAACGTTCGCCTCCCGCGGACAGTGACTGTTGACGGCGATGAACTTGAGGTACTTGCTGAGTTCATATATTTAGGATCTGTGGTCATCGCTGACGAAAACACGAGTAAGGAGACTCCACTATGCATTTAAACGAGAAATCGGGCTCGTTTTGCCCTCCTCAAGACGTTTCGATCAAAAAGCATCAGCTGTCACACGAAGCTAACAAAGTACAAATCGATAATTCGATCAATAGTCTATGGACTTGAGACTGAAACCTTGCTTATTGAAGACATACGTACACTTGCCGTTTACGAACGAAAGTTGTTGTGGATTATTTTTGGCGGAATATTCGAAACGAGCCACGGCTTGGTATGAGGTCCCATCGACATCATGAATAGGGGATTTCCATATGCTAGACGGCTCGACTAGATCGAAGGCGATTTTCAGGTATTGTGATCAGGGCTTCGACCGATCCTTTTTTTCTACCGCAGTCACACCAACGCGCATTCAAGTTCACACCGTCCGTTTAGTGGCGGAATACGAACGCTATGCATAACACAACTGGCAGTTTGCTCAGTCAAACGCCGATTGCACGCAGTAGAACGAACGCGTTCTAAAGTTTTTTAACATTTTCGTTTCGATCAAGTTGCCTTTACCGTTTGGAGCAGCGAATGACTGCAAAACAGTCAAATGACTGGCAGTCACCACTCTGACGAAAAACAACCGCACAATCGTATAATTCAATACTAAAAAAACAACCATTACATGTGCATGGAAGAAGTCGGTCGGACTCCGTCCAATACAAACGAATATTTTGCTTGCGTCGGACCGACGTCCGGGTGACAAACTATTACTGTGAGCAGCCGGTTTGGAGACAGAAAGAGAAACGAAAAAATACGTCACCGTATGCTTCAGCCAGTTTGCAATTTATATTCTCAAAGGCTTGTGACGCACAATTTGTGACGCTCAACGAATTTACATACTCATCGCAACGAGTCTCACAAGTGGAACAAGGTGAGTTCTTGATACGGCACGAGCTAGCTCGGTTCGGTTGTTAAAGAATAAGAATAAACAACAGAATGCTAAGAAGGACAGCCTTGAGCGAGCCTATGAAACATTGTTGAGGTTAGAGCAATAGTTATCTGTAGTATATACTTTCCATGTTTGGACATCCGAAGAACACCCAAATGGGGAAATCTGATCCCGGGTGGACTGAGTTCTCAGGCGCTAGTGATGTGAGGTTTTTCAAGGGTTGAATATTGACTCTGACTTATCCAAACTACCTCGTCGTTTGGAAGATCCGTGTACGGTGGTTTTCGAACGTGCGAATGAAATATCGCACCGAAAGGACGATGTCTTTCAACATCCAGCGGTTGGAAGCTGATGGCGTGGCAGCTAAGTCCCCCAAAAAGCTGGATCAACGGAAGGCAGAACAGTGGTAGAAACTGTTAAAAGGAGATGTCAGAGGAGTAGAAGTAGGTCAGGAATCGCACACTTACAGCACGGACCTCCACGGACTTGAATCTGAAACCTTGCTTGCGAAAGACATACGTTTTCTTGCCGAATATCTACGGTATTCTACAATGGTATTCGTGAACCACTGAGCTAGAGGAATGATCATCTGTAATCGGGGAAGCCTGGTCCCGGTTGACTGTGTTTTTCTCATGGTCTAGTGATGTGAGGTTTGTCAAGAACCAATCGGAGATGCCTGGTCGTTGGTAAGATCCGCGTACGGGTGTTGGTTAAGTTGTTATGAACAAATATTCATGGTATCATTGACACGATTTCTAGGAAAGTGTTAGGTAAAACCATACAAAACAGTGTGACAGCCACTGTTGGTTTGATGCCGGGTTCAAAAGGACTACAGAGAGGCAAGAACCAGATTATGAATTGCATGTTCACAGAGGCTATACGCCAGAACACGAAAAGATATAGGAAGGTCAATGACGCTGCTTTAAATAGAGTTCATCGTCGGTAGAGATGCGAGCATGTTGAAGAGTATGTAGGTACTAGTCAGCGCAGAGAATAGCTTCGGTAGAAACGACGTAGGGAACTTTCCACAGAATAGCCATCAGTCATTGTCAGAAATAAGCCTACAAAGTGATTTCCCAAGTTATCTTCCATCGACTGTCGCCACTAGCTAATAGACTGGGAAGTTTTAAGGCCAGCTTCATGGGAGACCTGTCTACAATAGACCAAATCTCACCCTGCGGCAGAAATACCTCTTATGCCGAGTCTCCACGCATCACATGTTCATTGATTTTAAAGCCGCGTATGATAATGTAAACCGACAAGAGCTATGGAGAGTCCTGGACAGCTTTCCGGGGAAGCTTACTAGACTTATAATGATGACCATGGGTGGAATCCAGTGCTGTGTGAGTATGCTGGCTAGATTATCGGACCCATTTGAATCTCGCAGGGTACTTCTGTAAAAAGACTTTCCTGCAGATATTCAACATTGCTTGAAGGTGTTGAGAGGCAAGTGGCGATTGACATGCGGGGTACGATTTTTAATAAATCCAGACAATTTATCTGTCAATTTGCTGATGACGTGGATGCTGTTGGCCGAACATTTGAGGCGGCCAGAAGACTAAACAGACTGACACTCGAGATGAAGAAGATTGTATTGAAGACAAATACGTCTAAAACGAACTATATGCTGGCGGCAGGCGGGACCGAGAGCAACAGGGTCCGCTTAGGGAGTTCCTTGGTAAGCGATAGAGATTAGGTTGAGATAGTTGACGGGTCCGTGATACCTTAGTTTCACTGACAACAGAGTACATCAATACCAGCGGTGAGATTAAAAGGCATATTATCAGCGGAAGTGAATTCCACAAATACTTGCGGCCGAATATTCTGAGCCTCCGTACAAAGTGCACATTGTACAAAACGCTAATTAGACCAGTTGTGAAGGTCGATGGGCATGAAACGTGTACCTAGAAGAGGACCTGCGAGCACTTGGGTGTTTCGAACGGCTGCTGCTAAGAACCATCTTTGGTGGCGTGTAAGAGAACGGTGAATGAAGAACACGAATTCAAGCGTCTCTGTGACGAATCTAGTATCCAGAAAGTGGCTTAAGATTTCCAAACATGTAAGCATATGTTGGGTTGGAAATGAATAAAATGTTGGCGGGTCATTCAGGTCAAGCGACGAGCCCAACATCTGCATTTGCCATCTTAGTTCGTGGCACTCACACACAGCCGAGCGTGTTTGCCAAACCTGAAATCACCAACGTTCGGAAAACATGTTCGTACAATGGGGGCCTTAAAGCTGGACGAACGGACGTTGGGCAGGACATGTTGCTAGAATGCCAGACAATTATCCTGCGAAAATGGTTTTGCATCGAATTTGGTGGGAACAAGACGAATCGTGATGATCTTTTATTTATTTTTTTGTAGGTATCAATCTAGCTTGTTTTCGAGAAAGTCTCTCAACGACGGATTAAATGTTTATTCTGTGCGTTTCAGCAGTACATTTTACGGACCAATTGTCGCTCTGTGGGTTTTAAGGCGACGTACGATTCTGTTTAAAGAAGTAAGCTATGGCAGAAGATGCTTGAACACAGTTTTTCGTCGAAACTGTTTATGCGGATTCGAATGGTGCTGAAGGAACCAAAATCATGTGTACGACTTGTCAGATACTTTTGTAAAGTTAGCTGGACTTAAGCAACTTTCTACTCAACATTGCTGTTGCAGGTACAATACGACATCATTGGAACCGATCTTAAGCTGTGTAAAAGACTCTAGGCGTTTATAGTAGGAAGTCGCTAGATTCGAAATAATCGTCAATTCCATCGAAGCAAATGTTAGCCGGCAGATAACGGAATCCAGTGGTGTGGGTGCCAATATGAAGCTGTTTCGGGAAACGATTTCAAGTTATCATATGTTTTGATATGCTCATGACACATGACAACAATTTGGATCGTGAAGTTATGTCAACAGCCTGGGCCTGTGACCGGAATGCTTGACAAAAGAGTCGGCTAACTATATTCAGCCGAAAACCAGGACGAGGTTTTCGACTCCGAGCTAGGCTCCGTACTTGATGTTCGTGCGTTGAAGACCCTGAGTAACGGTCTCCTCCTAGGCAAGGCTTTTTGGGCGTTCTTATTTTTCACTTTTATTTCACAGTGAACAAAAATGCTAGTCCGGCAAGGCAATTACCTCTCAATTCAAGCCGAGAAGAAGTCGTACTGTTAATATTTTTGTTTACTCTCAAATCCATTTATTAGAAAATTGGAAACGGGGAAAATCCAATTTGTCTATATTAATTTACCGCAAATGAAAGAAAACGAAATGTTTCTATTAGAATCTAGCATATTCGTTATTTTATTCTTTCACTCTGCGTTGTTCCTTTCCCTCAACCGGGAACACCTGCTATCGGCGTACATTAAACTCTATCGATTCGCTCGAAACACCACTAGATGTGGCCGCGATAAAATGTCACGGCGGCGCTCTTGCTGCTGGTAAGCTCGGTGGCCTTTTCTGCCCGCTTTCGGTGAACTTCATTCACGAATGTTGGTACAGAAAATCGGCAGCTCTATACGACGATAGTAGCACAGCTAGGGAAAACGTCGCGTGGGGCGACCTTCATTATTGTGTCAATAATAAATTATTATAATTTTACCGGTTTTTCTGCATTACCTACCAGCAGCGAATAACACGATAGGACAAGCGTCCGACGGAAAAGTCGTCCTAGTCGTAAAAATCACTCACTCTTGAAGTAACTGCTACAGAAGGCGGAGGTTTTATGCCGGGAGCATTGGCATGAATGAAAAATGATCTTCAAGCACCTAGTAAAGCTAACTACGAACGAAAGGAGACCGTTTACTGTCGTCTAATTTTTATGCAGATTTTCCAAATTGTTTCAATTACGTAATGTCTCTCGGGCCTGTCCATCATCTCCGGCCAGGTGGACTGCGTGAACGCGTGGCCTAGCTAATAGCCAACCGCACGTCATCGGGTGTAAGTTTGGCTTCAAGGCCTGGTAGCGTAAAATGTACAATTGAAGGATTTTTCTTGTACTTTTGTTATTAGGCTGAAGCATTCACTGATAAGTTCAACACCTAATCTTTTTTGTTATTGAAGTAAAAAATAAATTAATCTTATCAAAAAATGGCTGACTGTTATTTACAATTGTTACAAAATCTGTCGAGTAAATGATAGGTTAGAAAAAATAAAAATATTTTGGTGAAAAACCTATGAATGAGTAAATGACGATGAAGGGGATTCTTTTTACAGATTTTTACTTCAAATTCGTATGGTGGGAAGTGGAAATGTAGGAAGGTATCGAACGTTTAAAAACGGAACCAATAATAGCGGAAGTTAGTGAAAGAAAATATTAGGGTATCACTGAATATAAGGAATAACGACGTACCCAGTGACCCCTTCCGGAAGATTGTTGCTTGCTACGGCAACAGCAGAAGAGAAGGTTTGTTTTTCCATCGCGTTCTAAATATTTAATGCTATCGACAGAAATCGTCGCCGTGTTTCGGCTTGTATTCAAATTCCTCGTTTTTTTGTACGTGTGCTTACGGTCGACCCAAAGAGAAAAAAAGCTCAACATATTCGCACTGGGAGCAATGGGCTGTTTTCCCCTGGCTGTGGTTCCGGTTAGTGTTGTCTTGAGTAATGCTCGTATGCTTTCGCTGTGCTGGCTACTTGAATTGCGATTTTTCCACTAGGCCAACCAAGTTATGCCAAGCCAAACCAAGAGCCAACCCAGCAAGCAGGGTGTGCTTGTGAAATATTAACTTTTATTATTATGAATTTTTTTCCCAGTGCCTGCCCGCATTCATGCAGTACAACACGTCGCGGCAGAGGCCAGAGAATTCAAGCCCGTCCAGCCAGTCAGTGTGGATAGAAACGACGTGCCGTGGTGTGGTCGACGAAGATTAATCATGTGGTGTGGAAATAACAAATGAGCTTTCGTTTATTGGATTATATTTTTCGCCGCGCCCGTTGGACGGCTTGAACTTTTCACGAATGGCAAAAGGATTTGTTTTTTCCTCAATGCAATGTAGCTACGAAATCGAGGCGATCTAATACAAATCTGCAGTTTAAAGTTTTGCCAACTTTTAAGTTTTCACTGTGATCGTATTCTGACTTGAATTTCATCCAATTTGAAGAAAGATGAAAACACATAAGCCACCTACTTGATTTTGACTTCACATTTTTTTAAATAAAAATCAATACATTATAATGATAATAGTTTTCCGATTATGAAAAATCTAAAAAAAAAACGATCAATCATCAAGTCATGGTCACTGACGATCACGATAATCCATCATCTGCGCCTAGTTGGTATCGGCTCCTGTCGTTTCTGTCGATAGCATTTTCCAGGGATGAGTTTTACGTGTCACTTCAGTATCTATGTAAATAACTGAGAGAGTCGCTTGTATCATTTTATGGAATGGTTGTTTTTAGAAGCGCTTTGGTTCAATAATGCGAGGATATTCTATAGAGAGGATCTACAACGCTAGTAGAGTTGAATTATCAAATTCACTAGTTCAGAAGGAGAAAACGGTACCGAAATGGTGAAAAAGATTTTGGAAAAAAGTGACGCATCGCATTACAAAAGAAACAGAGTGACTAGTTACAGTGAAGCATAAACTTGGTGTCACTAGTAGAAACACGTGAAACAGGAGTTCAAATTGAGGTGAATCGGCTGTGAGAATCGAAAACTATTTGAAGTGAGGTGGTGAAAAGAAGGATATTTGGTGAATTCGTGAGTAACTGTGTGATCAAACTGAGATAGGCGATAGGATTTGATGCTTAGTTTTGGAAGTCGGAAGGATTGCATATTTTACAGCACTTGGTGTTAAGCCAATCGCTACATCATCTCTATTTCTGGTGAAAACGGTGGTAAGAAAAATATAGGAAAATGAATTGACTGAGCGTTACTCTAAAGAGGAGAATGAAGGAGGATTTATTGAAATCTGAAAGGCGCTGATTATATGTACTCTATTTAAGGATCATTAGGTAAAGCGAATTAAAATAAAATGAAACTCATACCCAAGATACTGGTGGGAATGGTGGATACGGTGGAATTTCTTTTGTTGCGACATTGCTCGGTATCTCACCCTTTCCTTTCTTCAAACGTGATACACGTTGCTTTGATCTTAACATCAAAGCCGCCTGCATTTTGATTTTTTTATTTTTCCGTTTTCCTCTTCAATCAAATATTTCGTTTTTGGATGTCCTCTAAATCTTCTTGCTGTTTTTTTTTGTTTTGGTTACTGGTTTAATGTTTTTGTTTTGTTTTTGTTTACGAAGTTTAAAAGGATAACGTAAAGTTCAATTCCCTTTTTAATTTTCGTTTTATAGGTGTGTGTTTTAGCCTTTCACTGTCTCGCTAGTTATGGTCATTTCTTTCTGCTTCTGCTTCGGTATAAAAATTTATCATCACGATAATACTTGTGCTGCTCGAATATTGATGATGTTAACGTTTTACTGCTGATCGCTGCAGCTCTTCGTATTAGGCAGAACACTTGCTTACACGTTTGGTAAACTAGACGACGTCGGATCATCATTATTACTATTTAGTAGAAATTTGTTGAGGTTCAATTAGCTAGCGATTCTATTTTCTTCTCGTGCTACTAAGAATAATTGGTACCAGAAGAATGTGGTCGTAAGCACTGGGTTTCACTTCACTTAGCCTTAGAAAAAGATTACTATCACTAGTAGATCAATATTTACAAAATTTACACAGCACTATTTTTTTTTAACTTCGACTTTGTGACGCAGAACAGGACGTTCTCCGCAGATATCCTCTCATTCAGCTCAATGGTTAACTATTATTCCTAGCATTTCGAGGCGATTTTTTTTTTACATTTTCTGCTATCTTTGGCTACACCAAACCTTAACACTCCGCGCTCTTCGGAGGGGCCGCCGAGCCGACCAGGGTGGCCACAAATGTCCCCACTGTAGCATGATGACTAGTTTCTTTCCATTGTACACTTTACGGATCACATTGTGAAATTTTTCTTGAGCAAACAAAAAAACAAATCTTCCCCAACTCACTTCAAATCGGAACCACAGCAAAATCTTGAAAAACAAACGAACACAAAACCGTTATCGATTATATTCCCTTTCAATGTGGGAGCCGCCGTCTGTCTCGGGACTCCTTTCTAGGCTAATTCTTTTTTCGCATGTTGATCGTGTTGTGTGGGAAATCGTACAGTAGCGAACATTTCCGCACTTGCTTCACTGTTACCATTGTGTCTCGATTGTCTGACCTCTGAGGTGCTACCAGCGCCACGCACCACTCCCGCAGAGGCCTTCCGGTTTCTTTAATCGTCGTTACACACACTGCTGTTGTTTTCTGTTGCTGTTGCAGCTTTCAGGTTCCGTGCAATCCTGGTCGACGGTCCTGTGTGGGGGAAATCAATCACATTTTTATTACTATATATTTTGACCGCAGGCCAAACGATTCACCAAGTCATACTATTCCGGGCCAAGGATTTTTACCTGTCGCAAAACACGTTGCACTGCTGAACTATATCTTACTAAGAAAGGCTGAATGTGATTCTTTATGCTATATATTTTCATGGATTGTCATCGTTGCAGCGATTTACCGAGATATTAGATCACAAGCTGGTGGCTATAATCGAGAAGAGTGTGTGCCTGGTGACCTACCCGACGCGGTACAGACGCCTACACCCAGAAACGGGTGAGGAAGAACAACAACAATGCGTCGAACAACCAACCGACGGACCGACAGACCGACTGACCGCCCAACGATGTGGGTGGGCAATAAGATTCTGCCGGCACAACAAAAAAAAATATTACTGGTAACGTCCCGCTTTTGCTGCTGCCGACACGACTGGGTTGAGATGGTGAGATGTTGGTGAGAGAGCAAATTGTCCTTGCGGAGGTATATAGCACGGATGCATTTCTACGGAATCAGAGAGTCACGGAACTTCGAAAGAGAGAACGAACATGTGGTTTTTCGTAGCAGCACACGAGAATGCAGAGCAGAGCCTCGGGTGCAACTAGAACAGCTGAGTAGCCTATGGGAAGTGTCCGGACATAATTTCCTTATCATAACGAAACGGAGGCGGATGATGGGATGTTAAATTTTGTTTGAACCAGACTATTTCTTGACATATGTGTTTGTTTTTATTTGCATGCAAAGTTTATGCGGTTTATGACGCGACCAGGGTTGATTTGCTCTTTTTACTTCTTTTTTGCTCTTTTGACTACATCGCCTCAGCCAAACAGAATTCGAAAATGTGATTTATAGGACAAGGGTAGAGTTACTTATTATCTACAATATTATTTAAGGAAGTATAGTTAAATTTTTTGGATTTATAGCGTTACAGAGCTGCAATGCCATTGGTAGCAAAAAGAGTGCTCTTTTGGCTACCAGCGGGGTATCAGCCCCTAACGCCATAAATATATAAGATAAAACTATACTTTTTTCAAAAATAGTGTAGATAATAATCAACTCTACAATAGGCCTATGCATCACTGTTTCGAATTTTGTTTGACTAGGACGCTGTAGTCAAAAGAGCAAAAATAAAGTAAAAAGAGCAAATCAAGCCTGGACGCGACCATTTTGAATAATAACTAGTGTAAGTATACTGTCAACGAATTGACTGAATTGATTGTAGTTAGCTCTGTTATAGTGAATCTAGATTCACATCAAAAAAAGTATTTTTCGCAAAAAATATAGAAAATTAGGTTGGATACGGTCTCAGCCAGATGTGAGGCGACGCACGCGGGCTAGAGCTAGTGTTCAATATTCTCTGGTTCGATTATTATGATTCCGGTTCGAAACCAAACCGATAAATTTGTTAATTGTATACTTGTATACATGTATATTTGATCGGAAGAAACTGTACTTTTACTACGTTGTACTCTTTTTGGAAATGGACGAAGTGTCTGATGCGAAGAATGATTTAGATGAATGAACTGGAATATTTCTATATGGTTCAAAGATATATTGGGTTGTAAAACGGTGGGTGTGATTCGCACTCACACTCTTTCGGTTAGCACCCGAGTGCTTCACTAACTAAACTACTGCCGCCGTTATATTCGGTAGTCTACCCAGTAAACATTTTCATATGCATATCAGAGCAACAAATGAGTTATATGTACCTATATATACCCTGAAAAATCGTATCTAATGCACAAAACTAGCATATGCGTACTAATTTGGAGGCCATATACGTACTACAAAATATACATTACCAATTCAACTTTCTTCTATTTGTTTCTATCTCCGATCGATCTTTGTTCTTATCGCATGGGTGCGAACCCCACCTGCCATTGCACAACCCAATCTATTTTTAGACTATATCGAAATTTTACAGTTCATTCAATTATATCATTCTTTGCATCAGGCATCATATACAAGTAAATAAAGAGGAGTTATTGTACTGTACGTTACTGTAAATGTTGCATGCTCAGAACTGTTCGCTGTAGGAGTACTTCAAGGCAGTTGGGACAACTTTTGTTCATCCTACTAATGAATGACTTAGGGGAAGACTGTCCAGAACGCACCGTGAGGGTAGAATGGCCCATGCTATTAATTGTTTAAAAACGCGGAAACTATTTTGTAAAATCATGAATGCGCATTTTATTTTGGTGTAAAACAAGCTAATTCATAATTGTGTAGCTTGTAAAAGCATCAAACATAGCCACATCAAATAAAGTCGAGCGATTATCCGCGATCTCATTCCACATGTTAGAAATCACGATTTTCTCTTAAGCTTTTACAACTAGTCGGTATGCAAATTTCATGATAAATACAGTCTATCTAATTGATATACTGTCATACTCGATGATTGTTCACAAAAACGGCATTAACTAGGCATGTTTTTCACATAAATTGCAAAAAAACTTCAAAATGCAAAACAGGGGCAGAATGCATCACAGTGGGATCGAACGGTGATAAAATATTTTTAATTTGCAGTACATCTTCTGTTTCAGATTATTTATTAAAAATATAGCAATATTATGTATTGTATAGGACTTAGAATTTGCCTTAAGCTTAATTGTACGTTCTTTAACTTACACTATTTCATCACACATCAGTTGGAGAAAAATAAATGAATAAATTTTATTGCCAATTATGTTGAGATATGAACCCATTATTGCATCCATCCCATCCCAGCAAACGAACGCTATAACAAACGCTTCCGTCATTTTTGAAGCCTGGTTTCAGGAGTTTATACAACACGTGACTGTATGTAGAATTTGCTGGTTGCGTTTAACGCCTGGCTGGGCAAACTTGGTGCGTTTTGGCCACGGGTTTTGGCGTTTTGCCTCACATAACGATTTTGACTCTTACTAAAAATCGTCAAAAATAACAAAAAATACCGGTTTTTTTAGGAAATTTCACCAGGAGTAAGTGTAAAAACGATTCCAAAGTCTTTTAGAAGTTGAAAAACGTGGAACAAACACACCGTTGCTCTGCAAAATGATGTTTTGCTTAAGTGGTGCATTCTGCACCACTTTACCCTACCTGCTGCAATTGACAAGTGTCTAACATTGTTTACGGAGGTGAGAAGAATCACAACCACGGTGCTGCATTATTAAAAAAGGCATCCAAATCCGGTAAATACCAGTAGTTTTGTATTTACAATCTCTGAGCCAAATTAAAAAAAATATTAAATAAACTTTTGTATTACGCCCTTGTCTAGTTTTAACCCCTATATTGGTCATGATAATTAAATAAAATTCGTTATCAAAACATTAAAAATGAACATAGTACAGCTAGTACTGACTTGGTAGGATATGCGCATGGTCTGGATTAAGAAACAATCGCCGTATAGCAAAAGCAAGTCGAAACTAAACCCTATATGACCCAACCAGAAAACATACAATATTTGTAACGTTGAATGAAGATAGGGAACGCCATAGTTACTTCTAAAAGAACTACACCCGAAGACCACCCGAGTAACGTTAAAAAATTATTGAATTTTACTATCAAAATCCGTGTTTCGCGTAATGCGTTTTGTAAATTTTGACCATTTTATGGTAATCAATGGCCTAGTGAGCGAACCATTTAGGACACAGTGGACGAATTTCGCACAAATTTTACTTTAACGGTAATTAAACTACTGACCCGTCCGTTCGCACAGCACATATTTACGCCAGTATTGATGAGGACCGTGAATTGTTGATCTGTCACCATTCTTAGCAATTGAGATTGTACAACTCATATGGTCTCATGGAAGGTGGAAGGTTGTACGCAATGATCCTGGTGTAATACTGTATATCAGCGGTTCCCAACTTTTTTGCTGTCGAACTTCCTGATGATATTGCAATTCATCTTGTAACGACCCTGGTCATTTGTATATTAGGTATTAGGAACTTATGCACTAGCCTGGATACGTCGCATTAAATTCCGGTCAATTCACAGAAGGTTTTAGCTGGCGTGTTGGCTAGGAAATAGAAGGATCAATTTATCATCATCAAGACGGCGCTACCTGTCAAATAGCACTCGAAACAACAACAATGTACTACTTGATAGGCAAGTTTGGTGAGCAATTAATATCTCACTTTTGGACCTATAAATTGTCAGTCTATGTCGTGTAGATTTGATAGCTCTAGACTACTTTATGTGTGGCTACGTAGGGCCTCCTGTCTATAAATTAGCAACTAGTGAGATAATAGCCAAAATATTTCAAAAAGTGGTACGTACATGGTAGATCTTTAGGATGGACTATTTCAAGCGTACACGGAAATAACTATTTGTAATTATTTTTGTATTATTGCCCACCGTAGGCGGGGAAGCGGATGTGTGCGTATAAGGAATGGTTAGATTGGATGGACAACATTAGACATGAGACTATCTAATATAGGGTTGTGTAGTAATAGTTCAATTGACAAAACACTCGGGCGCCAACAGAAAAAATGTAGGTTGGAGTCCCAGCTAGCACCAAATCGTACATCAATAACCGTAAATTATCATAAATAACTCATAACAAATTCGGAATCGTAACTAAAGCTTAATAGAGTCCGCCCGAGTTGATTTTCAGTCGTATATAATGCTATATATATAATAGCTGACATACGTACGACATTCAGCACAAAATCATATAGCAGTACGGAGCGGGTCGGAATTAATCGGATATTGTCGTATATAATTACTTATATCGATGATATGTTTATTCCTCATCACATATATCGCCTCCAAAATAGCATGGATATGCCAATTTTGCGCATCAAATACGATTTATTAACATGTATATATGCCCGTTATGCTGATTTTTAACTTTTATATATATGTATGATTTCTAGCTGGGGTCCCACTTACCAATTGAACTACGCAATATATTTTTGGCCTCATATCGCTATTTTCCAGTTTCATCCAGTCTACCATTCTCCTCACCAAACACCATTTTAATAAAAAAATATTTTTGTACAACTTGTTTGCTCTGCTAGTTAGATGATTTTGTTCAATCTAAAGATTATTCTTTCTGCAGTTCTATTTTCATATCTAGAATGAAGAATAAATCACAAAATGCTTATCGATTTTATCTACCATGCAAATTGAAACGGCTCAATTCAATCAATGAACCTTTTATATCTCGTGATCAACAAGTGAAATTATAAATTGGTTGGAATGCCTCATACGTCTTATCTATACCCTTCGACTTAAACAACTTGGGTTAACTTGATATCATCGGAAATGTGCATCTGGCGACTGCGACTTCATTTATTTACCTTTTTCTCGGAATCCAAACAACTAAAACAACTTTCTTTGGCGTTGGACTACATTGGATGTCATTTCATAAAATCTAAAATTGTGAACGTCAAGAAGCAAGATAAGTGGTTAAGTTTTGGGTGCTAATAACTAGCGATTTGCTGATCGATTTTCAGTATTTCTGCACCGGTCAGTCGGAAGAATTTCTACGCGTCGACATCAATAAAATAAACTTTTATTTTTTAAGTGAAAATTGTCAAAAGTTATGTCATATACTAAGAAAACGAGGTGTTTTACTTGTACAGACATTGCACTATGGGCAAAACCGAGCAAAAAAACGGACACAATTAAGGAACCGCCGTTTAGCTGCTAAAATTGCATGTTTCAATGACCTGGCATCAGGCAAACTATCGCATTAGGAAAGTGGTCCTCCGTTTTTCAAGCAGAAGTAGGTATATGCGAAGATCGGTATCTTCACGGACAGCCAAGCAGCACTACTGGTACTCAAGTCCGCCAAATGCATGTCCCAATTAGTTTGGGAGTGAAGCCACTGGGAATCGAGGGCAACGAATTTGCTGACAACCTAGCAAGACAGGGATCGGCTCAGTAATTTATTGGCCCTGAACCGTTTCTGGGCACCATCCGCCACATCCGCCGTGAAACCCTGCAGTACTAAAAAACTGCTCCATTTAACTCGTAGTGAACTACGCACAATCACGGGGCTCCTAACAGGAAACAGTCCTGCTCTTTATCATTTAAAGAATATCGGAAAGGTATTATCCTGCTGCTTTTGTAACTCTGAACCTGAAAGTTCAGCGCATCTGCTCTGCAATTGCGGGGCTCTAGCATTATCAAGGCACAACTTCTTCGTTTCCTTCTTACTCCATATCCGGTATAGAGCCTAACACCCAAAACGGTCATTGGCTTTTTAAGCATGTAGTACCTAATTGGGGCTCAGGAGAACAACTATCCGGCCCAACTCCATCAATGGGTATGAGCGGTCCGTAACCTGTGTACAGCAACCGGGGCCTGCCACAAAAGACGATCATTAAGACTGTCGCAGTGGCCCTTCAACCCAATGCCCTTGGCGTGATGCCCAACCCTTTCTTGTTTTTTATCGGAAAGCATTCCATTTTTGCTAATTGTCCTCTATTATTAACCATATTTACTCTTTTTGGACTACACCGAGCAAGAGTTTGACTAAAAGAAGCTTAAAACCCATAATTATTATAAAATTATTAAAGAACTATAAAAAATATGATTTTCCGTTTATTTCTGGAATGGATAAATCTATCTTAGGAGATTTCCTACAGATGAGTATAACTTTGACGATAGTTTAATTTTAGCAATTTAATTAGGAATAAGAAGGTGCACCATATTAAAAATAGCACATTCGATTTTATTTTGCATCTTTCTTCTCCGGTAAATAAGCAAAATTAATTGTAATAAAATAAAAACTATCAAATTTTGCAATTATGACCTCTATTGGCTCACTGTTTTAGCCAACAGATGTTTTTTATTGCGGGAGCCGATGCATCCAGCACCAGCAGCAACTGAGAGTGTCGGGCGTATGCGAGCGTGCTTCAGTGCTGAAAAGTAGTGGGAGTAAAATTTAAAACTGAGAACAGATATTGCCAGTATGGAGATTGCGCATAAACTTTGGGCCTCTTCCTGTGCACTTACATTCGTCGATTAACGACGAATTTTGAAATGAAACCATCTATCGTGTTATGGCGATGGTAACGGTGACGATGGGACGCAGCAGCGGTCATGATCGTTGTGCATGTGCACATGTAGAGCAGGACTGGGTTTTATTTCTAAAATGATACGTCTTTTGGACGGAGGAACGAGCTTTGCAAGCGTGCTGGAGAAAAGGATAGAGCAAAATCTGATTTTACCATCTTCCTGCCGGTGTTATACAACCAATCTAAAGGCCGTCGTCGTTCGACGCTTTATCTGACGTGAGGATTCATTTTACTGCTGCGAACGTGAGATTGCTAGTTTTGTAATTTCCGTAGAAAAATAAAAAAAATTGCGTGAAATTTATTCCAAGCATCGCTTAGTTTATATGCTCTTTGACGACCTTTTATGACTACATTCGATAGTCAATAAACTGGAAGCAGATTGCGCCAGTAATCGTTGATCTTTTGATGTAGGTTTAGCTGCAGCTCACTGTGTTTGATTTGAAAATTTGATTTTGTGAATACTGTGCGATTCATTACAGCACTGAACCTCTGTCTATAACCATGAAAAAGGCATATGGCTGTAAAGCAAAAGCTTTGATGGTGGTTCTTTGAAACTGTAGTAATCACATCACATCAACTAGGAAATACCGTTTTATGCTTTGCAGTTCATGGTGTGTTTAACCGATTACGAAAGCTATCAGCAGCAGTGGTTTCACTGAATCGAGCGGGTATTTCGAAACATGTGGGTCAGGCTACTGCTTCCGGTTGTGAGGAGAACGTGAAGAGTTGAACTTTTTTTATGTTCGCACTATGGTGCAAGATACTGAAACTGAAATCTACGCAAAAAAAACTTTTCTGCTGAATGTTATTTCAGCTAAGCTAAAAACATTAAAACGAAAAAATCGAAGTTTTGAAATTCTTAGGGTGTTGTTGAAAATTTGGGGGTACTAGGAAAGTTCTAATATTCGACTTTAACTATGATGCCTTTTGGTTTGATCACTTTCATTTTAAGAAATGCATTTTTGGTCATTCAATCTTCAACTGTTGTACTTTCAAGAACAAAAATAATCAATATTAGGTATTAGCGAATAGATCGACCAAAGTAACCGACAAAACAAAACAAATAAAATTGCATTGCCAATTCGGTGCTATTAAGGAAGTTTAATTAAATGTCGGAAAATGCAATCAGATTAAGAGCCGCGATAGTGCGCTTCCGAGTAAACGCCAGAGTTTGGATGCCACTTAGAGCTAGAAGATGCTAGGAGCAGTAAGGCAAAGTATTTCCGAAGTAAAATGTTGTAACCGATAATTTTCTCGTTCCTAGTTTGGCACCAGTTGAGTGGGCAGAGCAATATATGAACACTTTTACTGCCGTTGACTGTGAGCCGTGTCTAACTAAGGGAATAGCTTTTCGGCTGGCAATCCACTCGATAAGCACGGACCGGGCACCAAATAGGGGCAGTACATTTGGGAACGAACAAGCAGATAAGTTGTAATTGCTTTCAATTATTCATGAAAGTGATGTAATTTTCAACGAACAATTACACCATGTTCGGCATCCGGAACGGCAACCAAGCGTCGGAAGTAAGTTTCTCCTCATAAACAGCAATGAAAATACAAAACCGAACGCAAAATTACTTTGATTGTTTTCCGGATTTAGCACGCAATTAGACAGGCAGCTTATTCCTAGCACAGAAGTTATAGTTCAGATTGAAAATTCTGCCCCTCACACATTTGCATGTACACATATCTAAATGAGTCGCTTATACCTTTATCTACTAACGGGTTTCCTTCATGTTACTCATTGAACTATTTGTTTTCGCTCTAATAACCAACAGTTGGTTATAGTTAGGATACATAGGTATAAAATAATTTCTACTGCATGTAAAGCAAAAAAAAAAAAAAAAAACACGGACACTTGTTTCTGTGTCACAATTGGCGCCGCTTCAAAACGTATTAACTGACAATTTCTGCCTAGACTTGCAGCTCGTACTTTAGCACGAATTGTCGAGTAAGTGGCCGTATGAAACCGCATTGACTGGTCATCAAAGCAAAACCAGGCAGGGTACTTCAGAGCATTTCAAAGGCTTGCTGCAAGATTTTGTTTCCGGTAAACGATGCACGGGTAGTCCGTCGGCACTGAGGGCTTACTGGTTGTGACTAGATGTATTTCGACTTGAAGATACAAAGTGCAAATGCCATTATTTATCGGTATTGGAATAGGGTCAATTGGTTCAGGGAGTGACAGCTGCTGTGCTGTTTTAACGCTTTCAATGCCAAATAATTCAATTTTTCATATCTACTTCTGTAGTTTATTTTGACGTAGGACTACGTTTTACCACAGGGTGTCATTCCATAATTTAGAATCCAGGCACGACACTTAAATACACCGTGTGTTTACTGTGATTTCGATTACTTTATTTTTTGTAAAAACCCTCCTCGTCCCAATAGGTCGAAAATTTTTTACGACGTTCAGACTTATACCAATTTGTTATCTGTGCTTGGGAAACACGTCAGACAAAGTGATAAGTCATTTCACCTTAAAAAGACTTTTTGGGACCACGATAAACCTAGTCCAATTTGATGTCCTGGAAGTGAACAGTTATAAAAAGTGAGCGAGCAATCCTATCTTTCTAACGATTGTATCCACATACTGCAAGAATTTATTCAAAACTGATGTGTAATATAAAAAAGGGATTGACGGAATATTCAAGCATGTAACGTGATGTGAGGAAGAATTAGCGATTGCCTGATCCGAAAATAGGGTTTGGGCGTTTAATTTGTTGTGTGACAATTAGTTGCATGCAATTGTTTACATACTTTCGATTGTATTGCTGTCAAGCTTAAAATAACTGATAAACAGCGTGCCAAAAAGAACTATTACTGTGCAAAGAACGTTAGCTAATTCTCGGATAATTTTTCAAATAGACTTAAGTGACAATGTGAGTTTTTGTTCGCGTCTCCTCTCTTCCGCTTTTTACGGCGATACTATTTTTGTTTGTTTTAGATTATAGTCACTTTCACTAGTTTTGGGTCATTCGTGACTTCTGCGGGGTTGGGATTTGAACCCGGGTCCTGAAGAGGCGTGAATGCTAAACACTACGCCGGGACTGACCCCAATACTAATGCATTTTAACACATCAGCTTTGCACGAAACGGTTGGCGGAGTCACTAATTAGCTAAATGTTATGAAAATCTTCTTTTATATGCATTTATGTAGCCGTGAAAAACAGAAGAGAGGAGACGCGAAGAGAATCTCTTATTGTCACTTAGGTCTATTTGGAAAATTGCCGGAAAATTGGCGTCTTGTACATCGTCAGTTTTCCTCAATCGAAGCGGAGGGAAAGGTGGGCCCATCTTCCAGCTTGAATGCGTCGTTGAATCTTCTTACGTGTATTATTGTCGGCGGTGACCAGGAATCGTAAATATATGAACTCATCAATCACTTCCAGTTCATCGCCGTCATTGTTTGTGGAGGCGAACGTTGTTTTCACTGGAGCCTTTTCCTACCATATATTTGGATTTTGACGCATCGATTTGTAACCCAATCTTCCCAGCCCTCGTTTTTAGTCTGGCGTAGATTGCCTCCACCGTCCCAAGGCTTCTAGTAATGATCTTCAAATTTTTTGCGAAAGCAATGAGTTGGTTGCTTTTGATAGATATTGTTCATCTCGTTTCGATGCGTGCTTGTCGAATTATATGTTCATCAGTGATGTTTAATTACAAACGGGACAATCCATCCACTTGCCGCAGCCCTCTAGAGATTCGAAATGACGCGAGAGTGCCCAAGAAACGCGCACGTAGCGCATTATTCGTTCTAGGGTAGTTTTGATAAGGCGCATCAGTTTGTCCGGAAACCCGTTTTCGTGCGTTAATTACCGTAGCTATTCGTGCTGGACTGCATCGTACGTTGCCTTGAAACCTACAAAAATATGGTGCGTTCTACTCTTAACCTTTCTGGAGAATTTGTCGGAGTGCGAAAATTTGATTCGTAGTAGCAAAGCCGTGGGATTAAACGTCCTTTCTAAAACTTGACCCTTCTTTATCGACAGACTTTATCGACTTTATCGCAGTCGGCTCATAGAGTACAGGACAGTTACGGGGCTAGTGCAAAAATCCGAGAACAATGTTCTTCTGCATCCATAGCTTTGGCTGGTCTTCCACTACCTTGCTTGCGAATAATTGTTAGTATATGGTAAACAATCGAAGCCTCAACATATTCGGTTTTTAAATGTTGTACCGCATGCTTTTTGCCGAGATTTCTTTGGCAGTTCGTAGAAGTGTACAACGCGCTCCCGAAATGCTTCTCGTTTCGACGCCATTGTAGGCAAAACTGGACAAGCATAAACAAAACAAAAAATATTGACAAAAAGAGGAGAGAGCTAAAAAATCCAAAATTTTAGTTGACACCAGTTAGTAAAAGGGATTCTTTTACTGAGTTACAGGTATCCTGGGGATTCGCCTATTGGATTCTCATAGAAGAATCCTGATTCTATAAGCTAGGCATTCTGTACGAATATTAAGCAGAATTCCTATACATGTTTCCAATGCGAGAAATCCCAGAGATTCTTTGCGAATCTTTTTGGTTCATCCGGGCCGCCCGATGCTGCCCTTAAGAAGTCTTTTGCTATTGGAGATCGACGACGTAACAAGACCTGGGAGAGCCCCATGTAGCTTGCGTTGAACAGTAAAAGCTGCGATGATTGGAGCAATCGAGCCGATCGGCCTTTTTATAGTAAGCACAAACAACGCTTTTCGTCCAATACTCAGGTAGTTTCTCGCCTCCCACATCCTTGTGAATCCTTGTGAGGTGCCGTTACTAGTAGTTTCTCATCATTTTTGTAGAGTTCGTCTCTATTTGCCTTCAGCTGTACGATTTCTCACCGGATATCTTTAAGATCGGGAGCTGGGAAATTGTTATCGTTTCTAGGCCCTCCTAGGTTAACTTTCGTTCCGTCTTCTTCTGTTACATCGCCGTTGAGATGCTTTTCGAAGAGCTGCTTACACCTGTCGACAGCCCGGAATAGTTGGTCTAGCTCGTCACGATCTCTGTCCCTCTTCTAGCGCTTTTTTCCTCGCTCCTCAGGAGCGTGCCCAAGTACCCTATTAGCACGGTTGTTACATAGTTGTTGTAGTAACCGAAATATGACTTATTTCAGTTGTAATCCGGTTGCTACAACTAATTGGACCTAAGATGTGCTACTTGGGTAACAATTCTAAGTTTTATTGCAACGACTTGCACGCTTAATCAGCAGTTCGAAAACAGACACTGATGAAGCCTGCAAGTCGTTGGCGAAATACGTCGCGAATAAATATACACAGTAGAATTTAATTGGAAAGTTTTATTTTTTATTTAATTTCAGGTCCGTTTTTAGTACTAATTAGCGGCTTTCATTTACAGCGTTTAAACAAGCTATCCACATTTCATGTTTTTAACCAAACTTCAATTTAAGTTATAAAATTTCCTCCAGTGTTTATTGTCGCCTAAACTTGTGAATGGTGTCTATCCCACCGCTGTCACCACATAATATAAGTCTTTCTTCCGGAGGAAACATTTCTAGTGTAACTGAGTGTCACTTTAGCCGAATTAATCAATTTAAAGGGTGTCCCACATCAAATTACACCAAGGAAGAAACGTAGAAAATTACCTAATTGACCGATCCTTTTCAAACTTTCAGACAATAAAATATAATCTTCATAATAGTCGATGGACCTTAGTTCCGGTGCGTTGGGGGAGTTAATGTTCTTGGGTACGAAAGTAACCCCGTTGGTTTCGTATCACTCCAGGATATCCTTTGAATAGTGGCACGAAGCTAGATCCGGCCAGAAGACCGTAGGGCCCTCGTGTTGCTTCAGAAGAGGAAGCAGATGCTTCTGTAGACACTCCTTGACGTAGATCTGCCCGTTTACAGTTCCGATAGTCACGAACGGCGCTCTCCGTTTGCCACATGAGCAGATCGCTTGCCAAATCATATATTTTTTGGCAAACTTTGAAAGTTTCTGCTTCCTTACTTTCTCTGGAACATTAAAATTGTGCTGGGCGGTGTTCTCAGAATTTCGTAGTAACGTTTAACCATACGGCTCATCGTTGACTGCAAGGTTGCGAGTGGTTTTCCGATGAGAGAGTTGAAGATTTTCCAGGTGTTTGCGCAAAATCAATTCGCGACGTTGCTTTTCGGGTGACGCCATTTTTCCAATTTTCGAAAAACTGATCGCGATAAAAATACAGTGTAAACAATACACTCTAAACTACATCTTCCCAAATTTTCAAGAGAAAATACCCAATACGTAATTTTCAACAGCGCAATTTGGTGCAATTTGATGTGGGACACCCTCTACATGTAGCTAAAAACTAACAGTACCCTATTGTAGCTTGCGGTTTCCTGACACCCGACAAAGATTCTTTATTTTTCTTTGTGGCTGACAAAAAATAAGCAAAATTGTTTAACTGAAGTTTTCTGGAGCGTCTTAGTAGAATACGAAACCTAAAAATAAAAAATAAGAAAACTTATCCAATTTAATTCTACTAGGTAGGGAAGATGTACCAGTTATGGCGATAGCACCAGTTATTGTTATAGTGTAACAAAAAGTGAAAATATAAGGAAATGAAACATTTTCGAGTGGTCCAATGTAACAAGACATGAAAAATAATAGAACATTCATTACTCAAAATAATAATAATGAGTTATTATGAGTGATTAAATTAGTAGTTATTGTTTTTCTGTACTCGACTGTCACGTTGGTCATATTTTTATCGTTTTGCTAACGCACATATTATTTAAAAATAGGGTAGATGCTCCAGTAATGGAGGGATTATGTCGGGGGATAGTGTGTAAAGACAATTTGAACGCTCAATTTATCAGTTATAAATTGAACTACATGATAATATGGTGCACCATAATGTTGGCTTTAAATACCTACCAAAATTATACGATTTTGCTGGTTGATATATCTAAAATATTGCTTTTCCTGACATTAGTATGTGCTCCCAAAGTAGTGGTAATGTTCCTATAATAGTGGAAAATTTGCCAATAATAGTGGAATGTTGTTTACCGCCTTAATAACGCTTGCAGTGAGCATGCGAGCAGGTGGATAACAGCGTAGGCTTGTTAAAATGCTATAGATTGTTACGAATTTCTTAAGCAATTCCACTTGATTGGTCTGCTGATAAGGAATTTGTAATTTTTGCACCAACATATTGAATTATAACTGTGTATTTTAGATAAAACTGTTAACAAATATATATTTAACAATAGAAAACTGAAATTATCTCGAAATCCGCCAAAATTATGATATATTTCGAGTTTCCACCACTACTGGTGCTACCACAACTACTGGAGCATCTACCCTAGTCACTTACAACAAAATGCTCGGAGTATCTATCAAAGAATTTCACGAAAGGCATTACATAGAGTTGTATTTTTGCATGAACAGTGAAATTCATTATTATTTTATCTAATTGTCGAATTTATCGCTATCACTATAACTGGTGAAATAAAACTCAATGTTCCATACTTGGCATCATGCGAAATGGAACATGGCGCGCAAAGAAATGTTGTAACACCAGTCGTCGCCATAGCGAACATAAGTAAACAATGTTGTCGGTGGCCGTCGTTGTTTTTAGTATTTCCAGGTGGTTTTCGTGGTTCAAATCGGGTATTTCGGTTGCATTTTTCCGTTATTCAGGTTTGTAAAATCTATTACCATTCGTAAACAGTAATAATAATTTTATTTCTTAGGGTGGAAAAAGTGTTCACGTGCACCTTGCTGTAATTGGCAATCGCAATATCTACAAGGTAGAGCAAACTTCGGGAAAGCAGAACGTAACGGCGGTGTTTTATTTCAACGCTCCTGGAGGATCATATCGCTGGGAAAAGGTACGGTGAGATGATGACATACGCTCTTCAATAATAATGTTTTTCATACAAAATCACTTTTTCAATAGAGATCAAGATATATTGGCTAGTCAGCTGTCCACTCATTGCGAGACCAGCAGCTCCACCAAAGTCGATGCCCAGCAAAACATGCTATTAGCAGACGAGTAAGATTTACAGTGTAAGTTTGAATAATTACATTAAACTCCTATTATTAATCATTCCCATCGCAGGCAACAGCACTATGGTTCCCAATGGTTTTGACCATTTTGAATATTGTGTCTGGCTAACTGTCTGGCGTTCCCCGATGATGTCAACTGCAGGAAACAGCTGGTTTTAGCTAACAGAAAACTATTCGGAAGTGTTCTATGTTCTACAGTTGTCTCAGGTTTTACAGTTTCATCTGTGCTAACGATCAAGAAAAGATTTTTAGAATCAAATGATAGAATAGTTTTAATATTATACCCAATATAAACTGATATGACACTTTATTATAAGCCAATTACTGAATATAAAATAGAACTGACGACCTGCTATTTTTAAATTTTCATTTTTGTTCACGTGAATAAGCCTGCACAATTCCTATGAGTCATTAAAATTGCTTAGAGATTTGAACTGATTTACTTGCAACAAGTTTCAGTTCCATGGTACTAATCAAGAACACACTTTATGCGATCTCTCAGAACTCTTTTAAATTATATTAAAATTCTCGAACAGGTTTCGAAACCGGACTAACTTCCGGAATCAAAACCGAGATCCAAACCAATACAAAACCAATCATGCGTGTTACCAAACATGTTTGCAAGATTTTAATTTTTTTAGGTCACTTGGACATGTTTCCAATTACATATGTACTACAGAGGAAGTGACAACTTTTTGGTATGAACCAAACCAAGTCGTGTGGAACATCAAACTTTATATTTTTCTGTATTTAATGCTTTGGTGGTAATTTCAGGTATTTATTTCCACTTTTGAGATCGCTCGAACATGTTCCGGACTGGGGGCAAGCATTAAAAGAAAGGCATGTATATATCATAGGGTGATTTAAACAGGTTTATTGACCTATTTACACATCTTCAAAGAGTATCCCTTTACTTCATGGGGAAAAATTGACTTTTTTTTCTAATTTCTAATATAACCATAACTGGTACGCTTTTATGGCGAATAAAAGAACACTGTAACCATAACTGGTACGTTAAAATAAAATTTTCGGATCGCATTTAAACAATAAATTATGTCCAGATCAAGAGTTTTCCAATATACAACAAATAAAAACCGTTCAAATTTTGCTATAGATATGGTAAGTAACAAATATCAGCCTTTTATCATATTGAAATAGCTCAAAGAGTGACATATCGTGTTAACTATAACCATGACTGGTGCATTTACCCTATATGTATTTTATTCGAACACTGTAGTTCGAAAACAGACACTGAGGAGGCCTGCAAGTCGTAGGCGAAATACGTATCTGTCGTGAATAAAATACACATAGTAGAATTAAATTGGATAAGTTTTCTTATTTTTTATGTTTAGGAAAAATTGTTTACTGAAAATCGAAATGAATACTGGTGTTAAGTTCAGGTGCTCATACTAGTTAAAAATGTTTATTGTATAATTTCCACGAGGCTTTAATGGCCTCTATATGCAGAAATGCCCAACGCCAGTTAGCTTCGAGGTACGATACTGGTCTAACAAGCCAGTCATCGTATGTTCGAATCTCGGCTAGGCGACTCTAGCTAGATAGAGTCAGTAGGATCGTAACACTGGCGTCGTAATTTTGCTGTACTCTAAACAGCCGGCTGCGAAGTCTGTCGATAAAGAAGGGTACTGTCTAATGACGGTTTAAGCCCATGGCTTTGCTCTTATATGCAGAAATGCCAACTAATAACCGGGTGCTTTTGTGTACGATGTCTAACACTCTAGCAAATACTGTCATGAATCATCTGTAAATCCGTGTTTAGACGTGAATTATTATGATTTTCAGCTTAGGGGCACTTAAATTGAACAAAATTATTGTTATTCATAGAGATATTTTTTCGTGGAATTGCTGTATACAAATTATTCTAAATTGTTGAAAATACAAGAAACAAGATAACTAATCCAATAAACTTATTGCTCAAACAAAACTATGCCATGGTATATCGTGTATATGCTCTGTTGGAAAGCGTACTATTTTGTACTGCACAAACCATAATTAGGTCATCGTTCACATCATGCAAGACAACTTTCTAACGTCTAACGCCAAAAGCTGCTGCTGCAATGCGTCCGTTCAATAATCCATCATGGGGTTTGATTTGACGGAACCAACGGTGGCCAATAAACGAAGCAAAAGCTACAAAATCAACCAATGCCAAATGAATCAATTTTCGCCAGACAGACACGGGGCGAACCGCCAAGTTGAGGCTCTGCACTGACACCTTTTGGGGGAGGAAGCACTTAGTAAACTTGACGTTCTGCAGCCTCGCTTGCGAGCAGTTGTAGTTTTTCGTTGCCAACGTTCAAGGTCCGATTTTCGCCGAAATAACGATGCCGAACAGAAATTCTATGCAACCATGCAACCGACGCCCCACTCAGCCGCTGCATTCGAGAAAATTGCGCTGTGATTTGTGACGTCTCGTGCATTCCCAACTGAATCGGATTCATAATTAGTGGGTTTAATTTTGAACTAATTATCCTCTTTTACGTCGCTCTTCGGCTGGAAGTGGTGCTAAATTTAATTGAGCCATCCATATTAAACGACCAGTCAGCACAATGCCTAACGTAAATTAATTTGATATCCTCCGAGGATGGTCGGGTGTTCATTAACTGCGAAGCAAAATCACGGCGCGGCGGCCGAAGCTTTGCGGGATACTTTAGCGCAAGGTTTTATCAGCGTTAATGAGCAAAGGATAGAGGTTTAATCTGAAAAGTTTTGCTTTCTTGGAAGTTAAAATTTCTCCCGTTATGGTTGGAATATTTGAGTGCAGTACGGCACGAAAGGGGAATCCGGATTATCATTCTCAGGAAGAATACAAAAATTGGATAATATCAAAAGTTGGCGCTTGAATGAAGGTAGAATTTCGATATAACAGACAGAGCAAAGTAAGAAGTTTCAACCATGCTTTTATACCTACAGTACTATCCTCATCCTCACATATCTTTTTAAACGTAATTAAAACAAGTGTTCCGAAACATTGCTGCCACGTATAATGCTTCAATAGAATGTAATCTCACTAATGGTATTTCATCTTGTTTATTTTCTGACTTCGTTTATGGTTTCATTTAGTACGGGAACGGCCATATTTCAAATTTCAGGCTTTGAATAGAAACAGTTACTAAAAGGATCGCACGCGCACTGCTGGCTGCTGCCAGCCAGCGTGGGTACATGTAGGATCTTGTAGAGTCTCCTTTCTGCATTTCCATGAACAAGTGTATACAGTTAGTACCTACCTGTACTAGTTTCTGAACCCAGAAAGTCAGACCTATTCGGTATAGAATCGACGTGACTGCACGCTAACGATGCTAGTTTGCAAATATTGATTTAAGCGAGAAACAACTTTTCAGCATAACTATCATTACAGTTTGTTATGAATACAAACTGAACTGGCGGGAGTCAATGGAAACGCGATTACGAGCCTACAAGTTAATCTCATAAATGCAACGTTGCTTGCTGTGCAGTTGCTAGTTTGCTTTGTGTTTAGATTTTCAACTTTCGGAAAGCTTGATTCGTTTAACTTTTCTTCGTAGTTATTTCAGTTTGCGAGAATCGTGCTAAATCACTATATGATCGTTAAGGTGCGTTTTGATTGGCTACATGTGATATGCAACTTTTTCCAAACTGTTGTCCGATGTTTCCAAGCAACTATGGCAACGTATCGCAAATGTTCAGGTGGCGACAGAAGCAACATTGACCAACAACTAGCAACATGTCACATTCTACATGTTGCCAAAAAATTGCCCAGTCTAAACGCACTTTAAAGGATGATATTTGAGTGGGGATTTCTTAAGAATTTCTTTTGAAAATTTTATTTTTCTGAGGAAAAATTAAGTCTAGTTAAATCGACTTGATTGATTGAAATAAAACTTAAGAAACAATCATAATTCGAATGATAATGTTTTATATATTGTATAGTTTTTTAATACAGTATTTCGTTTGACAATCATTCATTACGAGTTCAGAAATTTAAGGGATTTTTCTGCAATCATTTTAGAGCGGTAGAGGGCGGTATTTCCACGAAAATCTATGAAAGCACGTCAAAGGATGTAGCAGCGAATAGGGGAGCAACCGTTCTGCTTCTATTGTTGTTATTCCTTTTATCCTTTTTATCATTGAAATATCTTCTATGTGATCAAAACAAGCAAAGTCGGTTCAGTGGTTCAAAAGTTATGAATATACTCTAAAGTCTGAAGGCAAAAATGATAATTTTTGGGATCATTATCCTTAAGAAGCACCCAATGAAATAATATTGGTCCATGGTTTGCGTTGAAACCATGAATATCAAATCTGGCAACTGACTGTAGAAAATGCTACGTTATTCTTTAGCTAGTACGTTATTCAAACCTAACCAGAATTCGATCCTTTAGAAGTCTACAAATTCTGGAATTTTAAAGCGCATATCAGCAAATCACCATGGCATGAATTTTAAAAATTTCTGTTAGATACAGTGTGGTTTCAATTTTGCCATGCCTCCATTTTAAAAGCAAAGCCATGGGTATAAATATCCGTCAGAACTTGACCCTTCTTTATCGACAGGCTTCGCAGCCAGTTATACAGTACACACAGATGAACAGATTTTTCCAACAAAAAACACAGAATTATATGTGGCATCCCCCTATAATCTGAGATTATAACCGGATTCGAACCCACAACACCCGCCAGGGCATGTGGCTCGCTGGTACCCGTGTACCTATGAACCACAGAGGCGATGGACAAACGGAGTCTGCACAACCCCGCTTATTAATGTAGCGACATGGGACATGGGTATTTTTAGACACAAATTGTGCCTCTTCCTACACCTACTGTAGAAACCACCGACCGAGAAGTTTAATATAACTTATGTGTTTACTAGCGGGACGACGACATTATGCAGGCCCTTGCGACTTACAAGGTACTGCGTGTGAACACTCCCAGCTAGCACCAACTCGTATATCAATGTACGAAAACTATCGTAAACTCGAACAAACTAACTAACAAACTCGAAATCGTAACTAAAGCTGGATAAAGTGGGATCAAGTTGATTTTTTGTCATATATAATGATAATGATTGACATACATACGATTCTCAGCACAAAATCGTAGAGTAGTACGGAGCGACTCACGCTTAATCGGATATTATCGTATATAAATACTTATATTGTCGTAACGTCAAAATTATTCGTAATCACGTATATCGCCTCCAAAATAGTACGGATATGCCAATTTTGCGCATGAAATACGATTTATTTAGCATGTATATCTGTACGTAATGCTGATTTTTACCTTTTTATGCATATGAAAATGCTAGCTGTGCTGTTCGTCTGCCAGCGTGTTAGCCGCGGTTCTCAGCGCGGGGATTCGGGGGAAGGCTCCGTTCCTGTGAAAATCGACCAAACCTCGTGATTTTAGTCATGACCTTGAAATGCGGTCAGGCATATATTAATATTTTTTGAAACGATGGTTCTACAATTGATGAAGGGACGGTAAGGGAAAGTAATGAAGAAGGATTTTTTGGGAATGGAGGGGAAAGGAAGGGGGTCGGTGGTTTCTACAGTAGGTGCAGGAAGAGGCACAATTTGTGTCTAAAAATAGCCCAACCCATGTCGCTACATTAATAAGAGGGGTTGTGCAGACTCCTTTTCTCCAGCGCCTCTGTAGTTCATAGGTACACGGGTACCAGCGAGCCACATGCCCTGGCGGGTATTGTGGGTTCGAATCCGGTTATAATCTCAGATTATAACTTGTTTCGAACCATGCACCTTCCAGCATTGGACAAAAGGTAGGAGTCACAACGACAACTTGTTAAGCGTAGCTACCTATTACCCTCCCCCCTCCTTTCCCCTCCATTCCCAAAAAATCCTTCATTACTTTCCCTTCCGTCCCTTCATTAATTGTAGAACCATTGTTTAAAAAAATTTGCTTTGTTAACAGTTTTATTACAATTTTATTATGGTAAGTATGCTTTGTCTCGTATTATCTTGGTATTACGAATTATCATATTAAAACCAGAGGTAATGATTAATATCGCAATAAAACTTTTATTTATTTTTGACGTAGGACTACGTCTTTGTTTATTGTACTGGGACTGGGTAGCACTTTGTGAAAACGAAAATAGAAGTGTAACGTTTGAATGAAAGATTTCAAATGCTAATAACTACTAAACTACTGAACAAAACTGAACAATTTATATGTCGTTGGATAGATAAAAAGATCAGCAATTTTATGAAGGGGGTAAGAGAGCAATTTTATAGAGGGTGTAAGAGGGGGGCTCCTATACAAAGGAAACACAAATTTCCACAAAAGTCGAGAACTAATCAAGCAAATGGAACCAAATTTGGCATGGGGAGTTTTTGGAGGCATAAATTTATTTTATGATGGTTTGAGACCCCTCACCCCTGTGGTAGGAAGATAAGGACTCTCATACAAATAAAACAGAAATTTTTGCGTATGTGCCTTATTTTCTGCTGTATAACAAGCGGTAAGCTGTGAAAGTAAATTAGCAAAACCTTCTCGGAGCAAGAGACAGTGAATCGACGCCTTTAACTTACGTGCCTGTTGCCATGTCATGTCAAAAGAGAAGGACATTTGAATGGAACGTCATATTTGCGATGAACGTGTTTTGGCTTTAATATTATTTGTAACCAGTGGCCCTTTGAAAGACCATAAGCGAGTTAAAGTAAGATTATTGAAACATGTCAAGCTACGCATAATCATATTTAATACAATTATCTGTGGGCTGGTGATTCATTACTATTTCAACCTTTATGATGCACACAAGCGATTTTTAAAAGAAATCTCTATGTCTCAATGGTGGCAGGCCATGTACTTATGACCCCCGTCCACGTATTTTCAAAGCCACCATTGCATTCAATGAAGAATTTAATCTGAATATTTCGCTCTTCTCTTTTAAACATTCACTTAAACAATGGCACTCACAGTTTCTTATAAACATACATATGCCAGAAATGCAGTTTGCATTAGTCGTTGATCTAATGATCTGATATAGTCGTACGTCACCCTTTCGTACAACCCTTAGGACTGTATACCTTGTAGTTTTTTGGAATTAAACAAAGCGCTTTTAGAATTGTTATACTTAGGCGGCTCCCCTAATTTAGTCCCACAGCCAGTTATACATCTGTACAGTGACAAATTAGTATATAAATGTAAGCAAAAGTCGAACAAATTGTGCCAGATTGCAGCCAAGACAAGCATCAGTAACGTAGTTGCATTTCATTGAGTTGTATAGCGTCAGATGTACATTTAGGCGTTTTGGTAATACATTTCAGTTATCTCTGTTATAGTGAATCTAGATTATCACATGGATACGCTCCGATTCGCTCTCAATTAGACGCGAGCCGACACGCAGCTTGACTACAGCTAATATTTATATACAAGAATTTTTCTATGGTGAATTGAAACCTTTCCCTACTTTAGGAGGGGGGCTCCTATACAAATGAAATACAAATTTCCTCATAACTCGAGAACTAATTAATCAAATGGAACCATATTTGGCATGTGGGTGTTTTTGGAGGCATGAATTTTTTCTATGATAAATTAGGACCCCTTACCTTTTTAGGAGGGGGGGCTCCCATACAAATGAAATACAAATTTCCCCATAACTCGAGAACTAATCAAGTAAATGGACCAAATTTGACATGTGGGTGGTTTTGGAGACAAGAATTTTTCTATGGTGTATTGAAACCTTTCCTTACTTTAGGAGGGGGGGGGGGGGGCTCCTATACAAATGAAATACAAATTTCCTCATAACTCGAGAATTAATTAATCAAATGGAACCATATTTGGCATGTGGGTGTTTTTGGAGGCAATTTTTTTTCTATGGTGAATTGAGACCCCTCCCCTCTTTAGGAGGGGAATAATGACCCCTCTCCCTTTTAAGAGGGGGGGGGGCTTCCGTACACATGAAATACAAATTTCCGCATAAATCGAGAACTAATCAAGCAAATGGAAGAAAATTAGACATGTGGGTGTTTTTGGAGACAAGAATTTTTTCTATGGTGAATTGAAACCTCTGCCCACTTTAGGAGGGGGGGCTCCCATACAAATGAAATGCAAATTTCCTCATAACTTGAGAACTAATCAAGCAAATGGAACCAAATTTGACATGTGGGTGTTTTTGGAGACAAGAATTTTTCTATGGTGAATTGAAACCTTTCTCTACTTTAGGAGGGGGGGGGACTCCCATACATATGAAATACAAATTTCCTCATAACTCGAAAAGTAATCAAGCAAATGGAACCAAATTTGGCATGTGGGGGGTTTTGGAGGCAGGATTTTTTTAATGATAGTTTGAGACCCCTTACCCCTGTGGTAGGGGGATAAGGACTATCATGCAAATAAAACAGAAATTTTTGCGTAACTCAAAAGCTAATCGATCTCGAGAAATTTTAGACGTTTTCATAAAACATTAATCAATAACAAGACCACCAAAAACTATCAATAGTAACATTAGATAATTCAGTGCAAGACGACCACAGGCCGCGAGTGTTGCCGGCGACCTGTCGTCGGATTCGCCGGCCACTGCGGAGAGACAGCCCCCTGAAGAGATCACCTCTATCTAAGTTTATTTGTTTTCCTAGATCTACTGACCTCTATTACTTTCCTTCATTTGGGTCACCCCTGCGAAATGGTACTTTCTACGAAAAGATTTTCCGTTAAATGGTACATCCCGCGTAAGGTTTTTCGCGAAATGGTATTCTGTGAAACTCTATATTCCGCGTTATGGTCAACCGAGAATTGGTGTTCCGCAAAAGAGTATTCGGCGAAATGGTTCGAAATGATGGCGAATATTTAAATGCTATCCGCTTTATTTTATCAGGCTAAGCGATAAGGGGAGTTGTTTTCTACTTTACTGTGAGGAAAATTTATATATTAAAACACCCATGAACTCCTCAGAAACTTGCAAAACTCGAGATTGTGACAAAGGTCATCCGAGATTCACGATTTATGTACAACATAGTTTAATTTGTGGCAATACGAAGCTTGTCGGGTCAGCTAGTATTTATATATAAGAGAAGCTTTGTTTGTGAGAAATAACACAATAATTATATGAAAATTGTGAACCTTGCTACAGATAATTGGTTGTCTCATTTAACTAATGCCAATGCACACCTGATTTTATGCATGTTTTCTCTTGTATTTTTCCTCAGCTTTCCAATAGTGGTCTTAAAATGAAAATTGGTTGGGGAGCTCATCCAAGATGGTCGTCAAAATATTTTTACTACTTTTACGTCCTCTCTTCTTTGCAGAGCCATGTAATTTGTTAGTTGATTTATTGCAAATTTAGGAAATATCGCATGATATAGAAGTCAAGGTTTGCTAAAAAATTTAACTCTTTTGAAACCATCGGGCCCCTTGCCGAACGAGGGGTCCACTGTTTCGAGGTAATAAAAGTTTAATTCTAATTTTTTAACTATTTTCAACCTATCAAGCACAAAATTGCCAATATTTGAAGACCTCGTGTTAGTTGTGGCACCGTTTCAACGAGAATTACTCCTTGCGAGTTTTATTCTTACAGAAAGAATCATGCTGTTTCCGCATGACCTGTTACGTCTGTTCTTAAATAGTGGCAGCTTGTCAAATCGGGTCAGAAAAGGCAATCAACTTTATGCGGCTCCATAGAGGCCAACAGCTTCTTCTGAAGACACTCTTTTTGATGAATTTCCTGGTTCACTGTTAGGGTACAGGACAATAGCGGGGCTAGTACTACGATTGTATTGACTCTATCAAGCAACAATGTGAGTTTTATTGTACTTTTATGGTGGTTTCCATGACCAATTTTGCTCTTAAAGACTCATAAGACTGTAATAAAACCCCAATTGTTACTTGGACTAACAGCCTCTCTCAGCAGAGATTCGAACATACGACGACTGGCTTGTTGGACTAGCAATATGCCTCGAGGTCAACAATAGTATGTACGAACATACATAAAAATGTATTTTAATAAATGGATCTATATTATTTTTAACAGTCTTTTGCAGAGAAAGGTAAAAAACAGAAAAAATGAGAAATGATCATCAGCGGTCCACGGTAACAGCCTTGAGGAACATCGGAAGTGATAGTAAAATATCGTCAATTGAGAATTTCTGAGCACCTCTAGAATAATTAGAGGGGTACGGGATACGACTGTATGTAGGTACTGTGATACGGAGTTAGGGAATCTGAAGCGATTAAGTTTTGCAAATGTTATCAAATTTAACTTCGGACTCTAATCGCGTCTTCTCCAATGATTGTTATTCTCAAACATAAAAGTTATTTAGTCTAAAATTTTTGGTATTTCTAAAAAAAGGAAAGGTATGCGTTTGCGTTCGATTTGTATTTGACGGATTTCGCGTTGTGGTAGACAAAAGCCTCTCAATGTGTGAACAAAACTAACACAAAGTCTGTTTAAATATTAAAATCATCATTCAAACAGACGTTAGTGTGTTTAAGAGTAACAAAAAGTTGAGGACTGTCGATTACATATCATTAAAAACGCGGAAAAACTTTTTCGTTTTCTTTTGCTCGTCCCAACTTTTTTTGGAAACATAATTCACAAAAAACTGATAAATTTATAATCACAGAGCTAACTGGAACTAAAGCATTTTACTCTATTTCTCTCCATTTATGCATGCTTTCGTTGAATAGTCATAAATTTGAATCCAGCATACCATGGTTCCTTCTATTCATTGTCTTCCGGCAGTTACTGTGCATCTCAATTACCCTATCGCTGATCCAATTAGGAAACTGCTATTGCCCGAAAAAATAAAGACCGACAAATTAGAGCATCATTACGCTAACAGACTTCCATTCCATTACTGCGGTTATCCGTACAAACAAGGTGTGAACCGAGATTCCTCATACCTTTCACGGGCAGTACCTACTTCATTCTATCGGATAGCGTTATTTGTTTCGCAGTGGCAAAATACCGAAATGATGTCTACAATTCTCAGTGCTTTCTCAGGCCTTGGTTATACTACTTAAGATAGTAGATCTTATAGTCTTTACCACCAAGCAACTCATTGTTTGGTGTGGCTTTCTCTTGCGGCCGCATTCCCATTCAGACAGACAAAGAACTGCCGGTAAGAAACGGTCGTCCTTCCGAGGTTTGCCTAATTTATTTATACATTTACCTACCATTCACTTTGGTCTGTGGCCGGAAAAGCCACACTAAGAGTAGCTTGTTGCTATCCAACTGTGAACACTCGGTATAGGCTAGACAAAAGGGGTGTTTATCAGTAAGGTGAATTGACAAAGATCAACTGCACTTTGTGGAAAATTTATCGTGCTTAAATCTTCCGAATACTGGTGAGCTGGAGAGCAGGTTTGTTTTTTGGTTTGGCACCTTGGTGTCCGCAAACACTTCGGCGGGTGAGAGGAACAGGTGAGATAACATCCAACACTAACTTTAGATGCTTATGAAAACAATATCATTCATCTTGCACGCTGGAAACTGGTCTAAGCTAAGGATTGCGGCGAGTGATATATGAGTTTTGTGAACATGTTCATTCATATTTAAACGGGTCACACGAATACAAGGCGAACAGTCGATAAAGTTTAGGTGCATGTTTGTGCTGTTCAGTGTTAGACTACCTATATGCTAGGTATGGTATGTAGACTATGTTTATTCCTATAAGTTGAAAACAAGAAAACTCGAACAATTTCTAGGAGTTAGCAATTGTTTGTATTGTTTTCGATTACAACTTTGGATTTAGTTTTTGTTATGAATCTAAAATCAAAACCACTTTGTGGTTTTGGAAAACCGCCAAAAAGAACACCAATAACATGGTTTATAACTATAAGATAATTTTCACAGTCAAATTAAAATAATTATAAAGTGTAGGTACTTTGATTTTTACTCACACATATTCGACAGGACTGAATAATAAATTCAACATCATTCAAATTATTTCGAAGAACTATCATTTCAGTAGTTGGAGAAACTGTTAGGAGAAATTATTGAAAACTTTGCTAGAGTTAGTTTTCACTGACTAATGAACTTAGAATTGATTATTACAATTGAGTGGCTCAGAAGGAAAGGGGTGTAAGTGACAAAAAGTAAATTTCGAGAAAATCGGATCCAAAGTTAAGCTAGAAGTCTGCTAGAAAATTCGTCAGGTTAAAATACAAAACTAATGACGCACTATGGTTCTGTTAACTTCACTTTATTAATTTCTATTGTAATCTTGGAAAAGCATTTTAACTTTTGGGATTTATAAGACATTTTTGGAAATGTTATTTGCACTTACACACCCCTTTCCTTCCAAGCGAAACCCAACTTTTATTTTGCTCTTTTTTTCATGTTTCTAAAAAAGTCATTAAACGGTAAAATTTTGACATGAATTTTCTAGCATGCATAAAACCATGCTCAAAGTATCGTTTCCTATCATTATCTCGATTTTTTCAATTTTGTCACTTACACCCCTTTTCTTCTAACCCTCTCAATTGTAATTTGATAGCAATTGTGTGTTGTGGAAATAGAAATTAAAATTCTATCTAGGTTTAATAAAAATGTTTAGAGCAAACTATTTAGTGTGATGGCTTTTCGAATAATAATGTATAATTTCCTGAATTACTCTCTCAAGTGTTTTGTTTTCGCTTTTTTCTTTATAACGATAAGACATGCATTTAAATGCAGTGCAAGCATTACAGTGCAGCAAAGCATTCCGTTCACCAAACAAACGCTGGGTACTAATGAACTAATGAACTCTGGCACAGAATTTTAACGGTTTAGCTGCACAACTGCGTTGGTTCTGCCAGTTAGATTTCCTTGCTGCCACGTTATTTTTATCACAATCGAGAAAATCATTTGCGCTCAGTTTTTAATGTGTCCGATTTTCCGGTCAGCAGTTCCCTTTTGCAGCTGTGGATTAGACAAAGTATGAATTTCCAAAGGGTGAGGAACAGGAAAATGTTAGTGCAGCCAAACAATTAATCATTATAATGGTTTTTCAGCAGTTTCCTTTCTTCCTACGGTTTTTCAGCAGTTTTAGTTTTTACGTTTGGTTTGGTTCTAACAGTAACTATCAGTATTTCGCGCTTTTAGCTGAAATTTATCTCGAATTAACAGGGTTTCAAACACATAATTCAACGCATTTGCTTCCATATAAACGAGTAATTCTTTTGACACGTTATAAAGTATTGAATCTATTAGCACGAAGCTTCAGAGCACCTAATTTTCCATAATCAGGCAATTGCGGAATCAAGCGTATGTTGCTAAAAACAAAATGGTTCATCCTTCATAGCAAACAATTTTCAATTAGACTAATGATCTTATCGAACCTATACCATAGCTTTTATCAGCAACAGCAGAATTTAACCTATCCAATGCTACCAGTACCGTTACTTGCCAGGATTTCCGATCGGTTGGAACGGCCGTCCAAGAACGAATTATGTGAACACAATGCAATATGGAAGCAATTGCAATTGGCCCTCGTTAGCCTAATTGGAATATACAATTGCTGTGCTTATGGCTACGACTAGATTCCACTGTACAGGAAAACACTGAATCCATTCAGAGATTTGTTTGATTATGATTAACGATGGTACCATTATCATTTTTCATTGAGTATGCATTGCATACAGAACGTTCAATTCGAATTTCATGTGGTGTGAACCAAATTTATTGAACCACGGCGTTACTCCAAACAAGCACTGATTGTGTACAGCTTATTTTCGGTTCCCCATTGACAGAATAATTTATAGTATAAAACAACTCTTTTTTTCTCCGCTATAGGATGAAAATTTGCATCATTGTACAGCGTTTGTGGTACTATATTTTAACGATTAGTTAGTTTGAAACAAAATATTTAACAACGACAGAAACATGATTTGCTCAGTCTCATTGTTAGCCTGCGCCTGTTTCTCTTTAAATCTAACCAACATCTTGAAAATGCTGTTTATGTCCAAACGCTTCCGCTTGGGGGATAAAATGAAGAAAGAAATGCTCCTATACTAGAGCTTCATACATAATGTACTGTCGGAAAAAGCGCTTTTCGCACCCGCCAGCTGCCTTGCAGGCGGCGTTCGGCTTGGGGGCAGTCGCTGGAACAGTTTCTTCAAACGACAGAACCACACAGCTGTCCCCTGCTTGCTCTGCGCGGCTTTTGTTTGAGAAATACCTACATTTGCATATATGCAAAGTGCGGTTTTACAACATTCACAGCATTTTAGCATTTGTATGGTATACGGAGGCAAAACAATTGCTTTCTCCGGATGCAACAACTCTCACTCGAATGCAGATTTGTATAGAAACTGCACGGAAGCAGTCCACTAGTTATGGCATTTTCTGTAGGTACAGTGAAACGTCTCTAGCATCGTACATAATGACCGTGTTGTAGTGCAAAATTTAAACTTGAATCCAAATGATGCACTTTGCGTAATAATTACATACCGACCATGAGATGATATAGTGTATCAACACTGTATATTTATTTGCATAATGTTTGCTGCTGAAGGCACCCTTGACAGTACAAAGCAAGCGATTACTGTGCCACATACGAAGGCGAAGAAAGATGATTACTCGGCGTTTTGATTGTAAGCATCTCTCGTTGTGGTATCTGCACAAATGACAGCGCCTTCAGCCAGCATTTCATGTTGTGGTTATCTATGAAGGTCTCAAGTGACAAGGGAGTTTTAGAACGAAACAGTCGGCTGTCACGCTAGCGCTCAACGGGTTCACACAGTGGACAACGAATTGGATTTAACGGGTGACAACTAAAATTTTGGACAGATTTATCGGGTCATGGTTTTTGTGTACAAATGGGATCGAATGTGGGTTCAGGAACGATTGTGTTTTTTGGCGTAATACGATGATGCTCTATCCGGCCAAAGCACGTATTGTCCATCTGCATGATGTTTTTGTAGAAACGGGACCAAAATCGTCTTCAAACATTCGTCTGGTGCATATCTTAATTATAGCCCAACCAAAGGGCTTGTTGTTGAAGGCACGAGAAAGAAAACGATGTCCTTCTGCGTCCATAATTTTGGCAGGTCTTCCACTACCTTGCTTGCGAATAGTTGTTGTGCATCTTAGGATATGGAAAACAGTCGAAGCCGCAACATATTCGCTTTTTAAAAGTTGTACCGTCTAGGGTAACCAACCTATTTTGGACCCCTTAAGCAGCTGTACATAATTTGGACACTTGCATTTGATTTTGCTGTAAGTGTCCAAATTATGTACAGCTGCTGAGGGTTGGTTACCCTACTTTTTGCAGAAATTTCAGTAGCAGTTCGTACAAGTGTACAACGCGCTTTCGAAATGCTTCTTGTTTCGACGCCATTTTAGGCAAAACTAAGGCAAGCATAAACAAAACAAAAAATAAAAGACAGAAAGAGGAGAGAGAGTTAACACACACATACTCTCATTTCTCTTTGAGCTCGTTTGTTGTTGAGTATAGGGGCTTCGAAAAAATTACAAAATTTTAGTTGTCACCCGTTATTTGTGCTTATTTGCTAGTAACCGGAGCAGAGGATGTCTTGTGAAGTCATCCTGTCAGGCGTCGGGAATTAGGTATTATAATGTTGAACTGCTAATAACTACGTTTTTGTATCGTTGCTCATTCTGTTTCTGTGGTGGTTTAAATATTATTTGACTTTTGAGTTTCAAGAAAATTTTTACAGGAAACTTCTTTACCTTCAAGAATATGCAAAATTTTAACCTAATGTAAAGATTGAGAATGAAATAATCCTCGGTACTCTGAAATCAGTACCAACTTGATGCCAAACTCCATCCTCATTAACCACCCTCAAAATTTCTAAACTAAATTTTTGACACCAATTGGACTAAAATGCATGAAAGAAGAAAACTTGCTATTTATATTTCACTTTAAAACTTTTGTTCGTGTGGAAGACTGAGGTTTTTTTTCCAAAGGGCTTAAAAATGCATGATGAGCATTACGTATTTTATTACTTCAAAAAATCGGTTTAAATTTTTCTGCGAGGGAACGGAAAATGTACATTCGCTTTATTTAGAATTGGACCTCCATCTTGTCAGAGGTCACTTCTTTTCTGTTCTTCAACCACTTGTCTCAAAAAATCTTATAATGAGCATGAGCATGAGCACTGAATGTTGCCCGTGTGCTGCTGCTCCGTTATTGAACAGGACCGATGAAAATTGTTAAATGATGGCTGGAAAAAGCATACTTGACACACGCTATTCTCCTTGTGCTTTGTCTCAAAAATTCCCATAATGAAAGACAAACAAATAAAGACAGTTTTTTTTCTTCATTTGGAGCCTCCCCAATGCTCCGGTCAGCACCTCCTGAGCAGCAGTTTAAGTTTTATTCCGTTCCTTTAGTGGTTTTAATGACCAATTTCATAAAACCGCGCTAATAAAACTATGAGCTCCACTAGAACTTCGTGATGACCGCTATAAAACTGTCTTCAAACCAAGTAACCAGAAGGTTTTTATAACCTTTTATAAAATCCTCTTCAGGTTAAAAGCTCAAATTGTCTCATCACGCTCAGCTAAAAGCAGTAATAAAACCAATTATGCTTTTCGCTGCTTAACAGCCACCGTTGTAATTAAAGGAAGCTTTTCACTTTTTTTCGACAAAACTATATAGCACAAAGCTTGCTGCGTAAAAAACTAAAGCATCCAGACAGCTTTATTAACTTGAAAAAATATAGCTGTGAGCAGAAAAGGTAAAGTTTTACTGTCGAATCATCCTGATTGATTTGGTTTATAGCGACCATAATAAAATATCCGATAGAATAAACAAATTTTCAGCAGTTTCCCTAATTGTGCAGCATATGCACACTAAATTAAATCATGCATATTGAAATGATTGGTGGATAAAATTAACGCATCATCGAAATTTTTCTATTCTTGAAAACTAGTTGTAACAATTAATATATTGAATTAGTCAATCTCAATTTCTGGCAAAATCATTTCAATTGCTTACTGTGACATTGAAACCGTTTGATAATAAGGCTTGTTCGCGACAAAATCTGGACACCTCAATTTTGCAATAAAACAAATTTGCTAGAAGTTTATTCCATGAAACAATTTTATATCATTTATGTGTGTATCGTTAATAATTATCAAACAGATTAACTTTACTTATTTGGTCTGCATGAAAAATTGGCGAACTTTGGAGTTTACGCTTGCCATGAGGGTCAGTGCAGACTTGTTGGCAACCAATTTAGCTGCGTTTGTCCAAGATTTTCGAAATTTATCTATAGTTGCTGCTTGTTGTTTGTGTTGGCGCAGCTCTTTCTTCACAAAAGCCCAATACCGCTCGATGGGGCGTAACTCTGGATAGTTAGGTGGATTCACCTACTTCGGTACAATATGGACTCCATTAGCATCATACCATTCCAAAACATCTTTGGCGAAGTGACAGGATGCCAAATCAGGCCAAAACAGCGAGGGTACATCATGGATGTGTAAAAACGGTAACAATCGTTTCTGCAGGCATTGTTCACGATATATTTTCTTGTTAACCGTTCCCGTAGTAATGTAACTTTTGCTTGCTCGACGACAGCTGCATATGGCCTTCCATACTAAATATTTTTTGAGGAACTTGGCTTTTTTCTCTGTCCTAAAATGCGCTGCAACGCCATTCCGGTTCATGGCAGTGTAAAAAGACATAGCAGGAAGCTGTTTAAAGTCTTCTAGAACATACGTTTCATCGTCCATTATAACGCATGGAAACTTCATTAAAGCTTAAAGCAAGCGATAAAGCTTATGAGCGCGTGTATTTGCCGTCGTATTTTGCTTATCATTACGGTTTGGCACAGTCCTCACCTTGAAAGACTTCATGCCTTGTCGTTGCTTAGAAGTGTGCACGAATGTTGGCGGCATTTTTATTTTATGAGCAATGGTAAGTACAGAAAGATCTGGTCTCCTCCGTAAAGTTTGTTTTACCTTCGCATCCTTGTGGTGGTTCCTCAGATCCGTTTTTGTTCCACTTCCCTTCTTCCTAGCTGTTGTCAAGCGAGTATCGATCGATTTTAAAACACTGTGAACAGTGCTTGGAGGAAGTCCAAGCTTTTTGGCAAGTTTTCTTAACGAGAGATCCGGATTTTCATTGCGACCGCACACAATTGCTTTTCGCACCTGCTCTTCTTTCGACGCCATTTTACGCTGATTGTAATATAAACAGGTGTTATATTTTCAGAAAGAACAGACATACGTCAACCACTCTGGAAAATATTTCACTCATTGTTAATGTATTTCCGAAGCTGTGCGTGTTTAGGGGTGTCTAAATTTTGTCACGAACAAGCCTTATGATTCCTTCTGCAATTGTCACCTTTGTTTTGATTTTTTAATATGCGGGCTAAAAATACTTGAACATGGCATATTGTTCTTCAAAATAGCAGCAATAAACCTGTTTGGTCAGGGTGTTACCATATTAATATAGTAGCTACTTATAGTACTTGTAGAGTCAATTATTACCTACAATATTGTTGAAGAAAGTATAGTTTTATCTTCTGTATCGAGGTAGCTGCTCCATAGCGACGTAAATATAAAAGATAAAACTATACTTTCTTCAGCAATAATGTAAATCATAATTATCTCTATAATTGTCTTCTACACTACTTTTTCGAATTCTGTATCGTTGAGGCGCAGTAGTCAAATGACTTGATGTAAAACTACATCTTTAGAAACAGTTTAGGCTGTTAACGTTTTAGACTAATCTCAAGTTTTTAGTCTTGACCTTGAAATGAGGTCATACATATATATTAATATTTTTTTGAAACGATGGTTCTACAATTGATGAAGGGACGGTAGGGGAAAGAAATGAAAATTTTTTTGGTGAAGGAGGGGAAGAGCGGAAAGGAAGGGGGGGGGGTATTGGTAGCTATGCTTGACAAGTAGTCATTTTGACTCCTACCTTTTGTCCAATGCTGGAAGGAGCATGAGTCGAACCAAGCTGTAATCTGAGATTACAACCGGATTCGAACCCACAACACCCGCCAGGGCATGTGTACAAGCAAAGGTACAAGTACCAGCAAACCATTTCGAATTTTCGAAGATTTTCTCAGTGATTTAATGAAGCAACGATGTGTTTCAATGTTATTTGCTTTGACAACACTGTTCTGAGTCGGACCGTGCATACTGCTATGTTTACCTCTTTTGTTCTCCCACCATCCTTATGAACAGCGAGTGAGACGTCAAACTCGCAGTTTCCCATAAGAACACTAGAGAATAAAAGAGACGACGAATACCGTTTGCCGAACGGTGCGGTGAGTGTTTACCCCGACAAACAATTTAAACAGATGGCATTTCACGCATCTATGCCGATACGCTATGCCGATTACGCATCAGATGCCGATTAGTAGGTCGCGGATAGGAACGCGACCTCACTGAATAGGGGGAAAAGTTCAAGGGATTTTTTACGGGGACGTAAAAAAATCAGATTTCAGGATTGCTTAAAAAAGCACCTTGAGGGTGAAAATATGTTCGGTCTGATCAAAATTAGTTCCACCGCTCCAACTTTTAAAGCGGAAAATCAAAAGTTTAGCACAACAATAGTGTCTTCCAATGGTAACAGCTTGAAGAACTAAAGATAGCAAGAAGATTGGTATGCTGATATCCCCCACTTAGTCAATCCATCGCTTGTAATAAGGTAAAACATTCAGTGACCCGCTTTGACTGCTTAAAACCGGTTCTCTACCCTATATTGTTGCCAATATATCAGCAATATAATTAATATTTTGTGGGGCTTTACACAATATATTAAAAGCGTTCTTGGCGCCTCTACCTCGCTCATTTGTAGTATTGTAAACTTCAGTTTGTTTAGGCCCGGCTAGAATTAAAATCGAGATGAATTTTTAGCTATATAACGTCAACTTGACCTCTCTTTTCGACGCTAAATACTGTAGGCCACCTCCTCCACCTCACCTGCAGTGTACAACATCATTAGTAGTTGTAGTTGTGAACCATTTTTTCATACTCTTCGCCAATAAAGTTATGGCAATAAGGACAAGAACTAAACACTCACAGACTTTCGAGAGAATTGCTAGTGTGGAATCAATATTTCTCTGTAATTTCTCACGTCATAAATGGGCCTTATTGTTGAATATTATCATAATTGTTTTCTTTCAACTGAATTTTTCCAAAAATATATATACATGAAAAGTTATAAACCATTTTGGTTACGGTACTTCGTTCACGAGATATAAATTATTAAATTGGTAAATGTTTAGGAAAGATAATTGCATTGTATAAACCAAAATTGGGTTGGCCGGTGTTGAAACAAGTCTGTGAATTGAATTAAATAAGTGAATTATGAATTTTCGACATAACCCAAGCAACAATATGAGTTTTATTGTACTCTTATGGCGGTCTTGACGACCAATTTTAGTCTTAAATGCCATCATAAGAGTGTAATAAAATTGAAATGGTTGCTTGGGAAGTGACGTCAGAGTAAAAAATCGAAAAATTTCCGTTCTTGGAAAAGCGGAGACTTGGAATTTTTTAAATATTATTTTTGTTCATAAGCCCATCTGCTAACGTTCAAAATTTTGTGCAATTCTGAGACTTTACGACTCATTTTGTACGATAATTTTACTATGTGTAAAATGAGAACAAATAGTAAGTTGAAAGAAAAAGGCAGCCTAAAGGTTAATTATACTGTATATACATACGTTTACAGTGCAAAACATATTGCTTTCAGTGTTATGTATTCGGTTCTCGTCAAAAAGAAGATATCATTGTATCTTGGTCGTCTAAATAATTCTAAGTGGCACGAAAAAAAAAACAACTTTTTCATTTACGTGTGGCTAATTATCTGTTTACAGACCAAACAATTGAAATTCATTAATTTTGAAGAGACAATATCGATGTTTATATCAAGGCCGTCGGCAGCTGTTTGCTGTTGGAGTTGATCGTCCATGTCAAGTAGTCTATAGTGATACCAAGAGTCTAGAGGTAGAGAAAATTAGTGTGGAGAAAATATAGCTTAACTGAAAAAACCCAATCATTAGTAGGTATAATGTCACAGACTCCAAAGAATTATTTTCGTAATTATACCTGCTTGAAGAAACGTAAATTTTCCATGAAATTATGTTCGAGCTGCATTATGAAGAATTAAATATGCTGCAACATTCGACATTTCGACTCTAAAGAAATATTTTTGCAGCCAATATGTAGGCTGGAAAAAGTCACGCTAAACGCTGAAGCATTAATATGTTTCATCACTCACTGGTTGGTTTGGTGCTTTGCATGTTCGTTCGATGTTGTTGCGACTGGCAACGAACGATGAGACAGCACAATGAATGTCTCATTTTTCGCCGACGCGTCAGCAAATTTTTCGATTACCGAATTTTTTTGTTTCGCAATGTTGTTTGGTTGGAAAACAAGTTAGAGTAACATTTTCTTTGTGCGTGGTACACGTATCCCCCTTCACCGGAGTCTCATTCAACTGAGTATTAGTGCGAGAGAATACGATAAGGTGAAATGAAGTCTGCATGTAGCCGATGATAGCTTGATGGCTTTAGATTGATAGTAAATAGTTTGATATTTGTTTAGTGAAGTTGTAAGTTGTTTGAATTTTGCTTTATATTTAATCTTAGCATAAAGCTGTTTTTGTTTAGTTTTAAACTGTAAAACGGATTTGATTGATTCGTGCTTATTAATGTTGTCTGGTAAATTTAGCTAGTGATGTGTGAGGATTTAAGTAAACTCATTCAACGTTGTGCATGTTCAACGAAAAAATGTGCTGAATGGCTATTTTATACTTACTTAAACACTACTGCTTACAGTAGTTCTCAAATAGGAAGCTGATTGTTTGATTTTAATTTCAGTACGATTTCAAAACAGAGTACTATTGTTCTCGATAATTGACCTGACCAAACAATCTTCATAAAAAGCTATTTATTGCTTCTTAATACGAAAATTTCCGTATTTTACCATTTTCCAGAAGCAGAGAGAAATCACCAAGTCTGTTGAACATAGAAGCAATCAATATAAAGAAACAGTATTTCACGTAGCCCGCCCTGCGGTGTTGAACCGGTAACCCAAAACCACTTGACTGAAAACAACACAAGAGTCTGCCGAGTGGTTAGTAGTTAGTTCCTTTTGTGGAAAAGGAAACTGTTCTGTTCGTGTGTTGTTTTGCTAAGCATACACACGAACGTTTTTTAACAACCTATAAAATGCACGTTACTAATGAAGTTTTTATGAACTACTAAACATAGGCGGAATTAGTCTTTTATTAGTGCGAGGTTATTAAAAATTAGTTTTCATATTGTAGAATTGAATTTCGAATAGCATGCTAATGTTCACAGGAGCATTGCGAAAAAACTGTTTTACGCGTTTAGTTTTATCGTAGTTGTACTTAGCATGCATGGGTCACGCTTTGGCCTTCGGTCTCGAATAAAAAATACCATTTATTTTTATACCAACGTTTCGAATTATAGTTGTTGCTAGCCGTAGTTCTTCTGACCCTTCAGTAATTTATTTTAGTCCTATTGTATATTTTAAAGGTGTTACAAAAAAAGATTGCTAAGCCTGTTCGCTCTTACACTAAATCCCATTTTGAATTGTCATAAGGGTGAAAACAAAAGCCAAAATAATTCTCTCCCACTTTTTTACACAAAATCCATATAAATAAGAACAACTCCGTCAACACGGATTTATTTGTAACATTTTTTTTCTTCAGTTGGCAAAATGGCCCAAAACTCAAACTACTTGCATAGGGTTATAGAAAGCGGAACTCCACCTTCTTCGTTAGAGATGTCGGAAGTGTTATCTTCAACCGTGCATTGAGCCAAAAAACGAGCGTGACTGTCCACTTATAAGAAGATAATGACTTCAAATCGCGGCGATAAACAAAAAAAGATGGCGAAAGTATGATCCTGTAAGCTGTACACGGCTGTACTAACAAAGTTCAATTGCGTGGTAATGGATAACGAAAACTATGCCAGGGGAGCTTCCTGAGTAGGAGGTTTATACGGAAGCTGGCGGCAGACATTTTCAAGCATATGAAACTGTTGAAGCGAAATAAAAATATCTAATTTGGTAAACTATCGGTACCTGTAGCATAAAAAGTTTTATTTTATTTAATTAATTTGTTTATTCAATACTTGCAGAGTAAGATACAGCGTACGCCGCCGCACGATGCTAACAATGTACAAAACTCTTATTAGACCGGTAGTTCTTTACGGACTTGAAGCCGTGACGCTGCTCACGGAGAACATACGCGCCCTTGCCGTGTTCGAGCGGAAAGTGCTGCGGACGGTATTTAGCGGAGTACAAACTGAAAGCGGAGAGTGGCGGAGGCGTATGCATCACGAGCTACAGGCACTGCTTGGGGAGACTCGCATCGTACATCTAGCGAAAGTTAGCAGACTATGGTGGGCCAGACACGTCGTAAGGATGCCGGACGACAGTGCGACGAAAATAGTCCTCTTCAACAACCCCACCGGCACCAGGAACAGGGGGGCCCAACGAGCACGATGGCTCGACCAGGTCGAAAGCGGTTTGCGATTTCTGAGACGACTAGGAAATTGGCGAGCAACCTGTTTTTGGTTATTCGTACATTTTATCAATTGTTAATATGATTTCTGCAGGGCAATAGAAGCGGATAAAGATGAAAAGATGCAAAGACGACAAAAAAGTGATGAAAAGATGGCGAAAATACGATGAAAAGTTAACGAAAAGACGACGACAGAAGTCAAAGATAGGGTAGGTTGCTGCTTTGTCGTAATTGCCTATTCCCATCCTATGCAAATAATGCAAAATTAGTTATTCCCTAATATTTTAGTTTGTTGACTATCATACGCGATCAATCAAAATGGGCTGAGATCTATTTGAATGCTTTTTTTGATTGAAGAATTCCTAGCAGCCAAATTTCCTACGTTTTTTCGTGCGACGAAGAAGAAAATTTCGATTAATCGTTTTAATTTCCGTCATTCATAAAATGAAAATAACTCACGCAACGCATTGTTGTTATTCTGTAGCCGGGGAAACTCGCATAATCTACAGAAATTTTGCAGAATACCATTTGTCATGCTGTCCTACACAAATACATGCACGTTAGCTTCGTAAACATTATTGTGATTTTTAGTTCGGATGATGAACAATTTTGATGGACGGATTTCAAAACGGTACGACGAATTTAAGATATAAAGTCAGTTGCGTAATTTCAATAAAATGCTTCAATAATCGCTTTTAAGTGAATTCAGAGGCCACTGATCGGAAGGTAAGTGTGTTTGAGTCAAATCAGCAGCAGAACTTTTGGAGTATTTTTTAAATCCACCTAAGAAATGATGAAAATTAGAGTGGCTTTCCTTACTACGACGGGAATTAGAAATAAACCCTACTACGGAATTATCTTGAAAATAACAAAAGGAACACAAAAAGACGTTTAAAAAGCGTCAAAAATACGACGAAAAAACGAAGAATATACGACAAAAAGATGACGGAAGAACGACGAAAGCGTAGTTTTCAAAACATTATTGTAATTTTGACAATAAAAAGGACAACGAAAAAGTGACGAACAACCAACAACGAAAAATGGCCAAACGGCGACAATATACTATTAAAATACGCCGAAAAAAGAACAAAGAAAAGGCGACCAAAATACCATGAAGAGACGGCGAAACGGCAACACAAAAGACAACAAATCTGCCGAAAAAGTGACAAAAATACCAGAAACAAAGGCTAAAAGACGACTGATTATATGACGAAAATACGATGGCTGGTAAGTGGCTTGGTAATGCGTACCATCGGTGCCTTGTGCACTGGGCATAAAATAGACTCCACAGTGGTTCACAGCCTATTACCTAGCAACTCCTACCCCAACCTCCTCGTGGTACCAGCCGGGATACGAGCAACCTCGGGTGGAGATCGGGTAACCAACCCCGGTGGAAACCAAGGTCGTATGTTATTATTATTTATTTATAATTCATCGAACGCTAGGGTTTACATGAATGACTTAATACTACGTAAGTTGTTACAAATTACTTAAATTCAGACGATTTTTAAACACATTGATACTGACATTAAAGTCGAATTCGTCAAACACTTGATTAAAAACTAAACACATTGCTCTAACAGGTTCGTTCTGCGCGTATTCGGTTCTATAAAATGGTAATCTAAGGAACGGTCGGAGTCGAAGATTTCTTGGAGCAACGCTAACATTGATCTGACTCAAAATTTGAGGAGCGTCTATTTCACCTAACAGTAATTTTCCAACGAAAACAGCCTTGGTAATGTCACGTCTTTTCGACAGAGTGTTCATGCCAAGCAACGCACATCGACTCACGTAAGGTGGTAAATCGTTTGGGTTATTCCAAGGCAGAAACCTCAAAGCGTAGCGAATAAATTTCCTCTGAACCGCTTCAATTCTTTTAATCCATACATCATGATATGGACTCCATACTGCGGCTGCTGTTTCAAGTGTTGACCGCACAAGTGAGAAGTACAGTGCCCTCAGGCAGTACGGATCGTTGAATTCCTTGGAAATCCGGAAGATGAACCCAAGATTGCGATTGGCCTTCGCTATGATGTAAGAGTAGTGCTCCCTGAACGACAGTTGTGTATCGAGCAAAATACCAATGTCCTTGAACGATGAAACTCTTTCGATTACTTCACCATCAATCTTGTACTGCCAATGTACTAGATGCTTTTTCCGCGTGAAAGAAATTACGGCACATTTTTTCACACTAATCACCATGCGATTTTCAGAACACCAATCTGCAAACAAGTTCACCATCCATTGTAGCTGCTTGCAATCTTCAATGGTTCTCACCCGCAAGAACATTTTCAAGTCATCTGCATAGAATAGTCTGCATCCTTCAGGTATTAGTAAACAAACATCGTTGATGAATATGGAGAAAAGCAACGGTCCGAGGTTACTCCCTTGTGGCACACCAGAAAAGTTTCCAAAAGCATTCGATTCGTGGGACCCAAGTTTTACACACAATCGACGGTTCGTGAGATATGATGCTATCCATTCGACAAAGCTAGTTGGTGCACCTAGACGATCAATTTTTGCAACTAGAATCTTATGATTGACTCTGTCAAACGCTGCTTTCAGATCCGTGTAGATGGTATCAACTTAGACACCTTCGCTCATATTTACCAAGCAGTATGACGTAAACTGTAGTAAATTTGTAGAAATAGATCTTCCAGGAAAGAAACCGTGCTGATCGGTTGAGATGTAGGATTTGACTGCTTGCATCAGTTGCCTACAAACTAGCGTTTCCAGCAGTTTTGATCCAGCACTTAGCGATGTTATGCCACGATAATTAGAGATGTTTCTCTTTTCTCCCTTTTTGAATACTGGAAACATGATCGAGTTCTTCCAGCTGTCCGGAAATGTAGATTGGCTCAACGAACTGTTGCATATGAAACGCAATGGTTCACATAACGCACTAACACACCTCTTCAAAACAAGCGTAGGAATTCCATCAGGCCCTGAAGCAGCCGACGATTTAATTTCTTTGATCGCAGTTTCAACATCTGTAGTAGTGAATTGGCCCACACGGAAGTCCAGCACATCAGCAGGCACATTTCGCAGCGCTCTCCTCACTTGCTGATTGCTAATAGCTTTCTCATCAAACACACTCGAGAAATGTTTAGCAAATAGATTGCATATGCCGTCGACAGAATCTGCACACTCGTCGCCAAGAAACATACTCGATGGAAGACCACTCTCATTGCGTTTTTCGTTAACGAACATCCAGAAACGTTTTGGGTTGCTCTTGAGGTTAGATTGTGTACGTCGAACATACCAAGCATAAAGTGTACGGTTATAACTTTTGTATCTAGTGCTAGCTGTCGCAAACACTCTTTGTGCAAAGATGTTTCGATTTCTCGAGTATTTCCGGAGCGCGGCGGCTCTTTCGCGTTTTAGTTTCCTAAGAGTACTGTTAGACCAGGGAGGTTTCCGCCGCGGTCGGGGAGGCGGAACGTGAGCTCGGAACAGTTCGGTAGTAGTTGCTATCAGAAATTCCACAGATTCGTTGACATTTACCGCTTCATACAGTGGGGACCAGTCAATAGTCGCGAGAGCTTGGTTAAGTGAATCAAAGTCAGCCCGTTTGAAGTCGAATTCTCTGTCGTCATCTAAGTTTTCGAAATGAGCAGGAGCGGCACACGAGAGAGAAGCACTAAACGGAGGATGCTGCGGGTCGACTCGGGTTAAAGGCTCAACAGATTCTGATAATTCGCAACACGTTGTTACATCATCATCGACGAAAAGTAAGTCCAATGTTCTACCATTCACATTCCTAATAGCATTAAGTTGCTTGAAGTTCAGAATGGACAGTCCATCTAGAAGGGCTACGCTGGAAGTTGAAAACGTTGATTTAAGTGGATCTGGGAACACAAAGTTTGCAGCCCCCGAGTCAGACCATGTTAGACCGGGTTGATTAAAATCGCCAAACAACAAATGCATATCAGACATTCCCGAAGAGCTTACAACAGCGTCCACTGACTCGATCAGCTTTCTTACTACATCTACTTCAACTGCGAGATCCGGTGGGACATATGCTACACCAACTTGTACTTTTCTTCCGTTTCCATCTACACTTATCCACAACTGCTCGATATCTTCATCAACGCGAATCGTGCAGCGAGAAAAGATAAGCCGATTACGGACCGCAATCAAAACTCCGCCACCTCTCAATTTTCCAGAACGAATTGGGTCACGATCTTTGCGAAAAACGGTGTACTCTTGGCCGAAAAGCTGGGGTGACTGAATCTCATTATTCAGCCACGTTTCCGTTAGAACGATAACATCGTACTCAGCATCTGAGGCAGCAACATAAAAATCTTCCACTTTGGTTCGTAGTCCTCTAGTATTTTGGTAAAAGAAACTGATTGCAGTGCTTTGCTCAAGGCGGGAACGAGCAGGGGCTGCCGGTGGTGGCTTAGATAACAATGCCGGTGCAGTTGTGATACTAGACATGTGGTTCTGGAATCGTCGGGACTTATTCAATGGGTGTGCAGTATCTAGTGTAGCTTCGACTAAACATATACTTTGGTTTAATTTACCTGCACAAACAAAGCGGTGCTCCACCGACGAGTCGCCAGATATATGCAGGTCAACAGAAGCAGTATGGCAGGGAAGCGTTGCTACGGTTCGATCAGTATTCTCCAAATTAGGCCGAAGTGTAACGACCGACTCAGCAATTGGCTCGTCGACCTCAAACGGTAGGGAAGCAGATTCGGTTGATCCAGAGTGAAATTTGATGATTGGAGAAGTGCAGCCTGGACAAACAAAGCGATGCTCCACCGAAGAATCGTCGGGTAGGTCGGTTGATTGCTACACGGAGTAGTCAATCTTTTGCCTAGCATTCCTTGCGCGCTTTTTGAAGATTGGGCACTCACTGCTCCAAGCTGAGTGGTTGATATCCACAAGTTCGTCAAGGGACTGCCGCTGTTTATTAGCTCGATCACAGTTGGCACATTTTTCAAAATCTGCTTTACAATCCTTAGCTCCATGATCACCGGCACATTTTGGGCAACAGATGGGTTTTTCGCAATTGGCAGCCTTATGTCCAAATTCGGTACAGTTGTAACAGCGATTTACATTTATCTCCTCCACAACTTTACAACGATCCCACCCAACATTGATACGCTGCCGATTGATCAGGCACTCAAAGGTAACAGCGTCAGTTTCCAACACCGCCCCAGTCAAGTGGTTATCATTCTTGAGCAGCCTGATTACTTTTATATCGGCAGAGGCAGGAAAATCGTTTTGTTTTTTCAGTTTTTCGAGAATCTCATCAGCAGACAGAGTATCAGTAAGTCCGAATATTTTAATTCTAGGCTTAAGCGGTTTCTGCATAGTGATATCGTATTTATCCGCCAAAACATTTGAGGCCACCTCAACCAGCTTTAGGGCACACTGTTTACTTTCGCATCTAATAGTCGCCTCACCATCCTCCTTATACCGAACTGCCTTAACACAAAAGGTCACAGGATCAATTTTATCACGAATATCGCATTTCGTAGCATCGGGATTCTGTGCCAGCTTTGGTTTAAATATCACAGTCTGTTCAATTTTAACTACTGTTCCAGACTTGCGAGGCGTAGCGATTTTGTTCCGTTCATCAAGAGTAGCAGATTTATTTCCAGCATTGCTAGCTAAGAACACGTTTGCATTATTATTGACAACGTTGTCAGTATATGTAGGAATTCTACGTCGCTTTCCTGATCGTAACAGACCATCCTCTTCAATATCAACAGATTTGTTTTTGCTGCTAGTTCCAGTCTCAGTAGCAACATCAGCATAGGTTCTCTTTGCACCTTTCGAGCCACGCGTGGCTGCAATATTTGCTGTATCGTGGGTGGAACCATCCGAAGCAAAGCTTGTCGCAGATGATCTCGCATCGAGCATGGAAAGGAGACGTGGGAGCAAGATACCTTCGATTCGCTGAGAGAAATCTTTCTCAAAACGAGAAAAAACGGTTTCGTTCTTTTGCACTACCGTGCTGAGCGCGTCTATTCGTTCCATCAAGTCAGAGCATTTTTTGTTAATCTGGTTGATGCAAGTCATCTGTTTGCGGCAGTCAAAGCACACGTACTTCAGCGCGACGTTGTCCCGTAAGGCGGCAGCAACCGAAGTCTTCAACTCGGAGCACTTCGTGTGGAGGATTTTTTCACAGCCCCCGAAGCAATACACTCTGTCGGATTCTTCTTTGATCCTATGAGCGCATGCACTGCAAGTCACCGATGTCATCGTGGCGCCGCGCAGACCCGGCTGACCCCCCACCTACAAAGTGGGTTTTGTTTCTGTTGCCTATTGTCGGAGCGCTCTGATCGCAGCGGGGAAACGATATCGCTTAAGTAATGATAAACGAAAACTGGGGCGCTTAATCCACTGTTCATATATTAAAGTGAATAAGTTAAAAACTTATCTTCACTATGACATATAATATATAACACGGAACACCGTATTACACGGTAAAAACTGGAAATGATCTCTACTGTAAGTCAACTATTTACCGGCGCGATCGCTATCAAACGCGATAACAGGGGACGCGTTGACAGGGGAGGAGGGCTCCTTCGAGCTACGTTGGCCCTCCGGCGATACTGTGGGGTTGGTTGCGGGCTTTGCAAGCCTGAACCACTAAAAAAACCAAAGCAATGGACTCCGTAAGTAATAATAATAACTCTAATCGGAACAATCGGCAAAGACCCAGGCGACGAAAACGGACTAACGATTGGAAATTAGGAACATGGAACTGTCGGTCTCTAAATTTCCTCGGAAGTACCCACGTGCTTTCTAAAGAAGTGAAGAGCCGCAAGTTCGACATCGTAGCGCTGCAGGAGGTATGCTGGAAAGGAACGATGGTACGTACGTATAGAGATGGTCATACCATCTACCAGAGCTGCGGCAATACACACGAGCTGGGCACAGCTTTTATAGTGATGGGCGAGATGCAGAAGCGGGTGATCGGGTGGTGGCCGATCAACCCCCGAATGTGCAGATTAAGAATCAAGGGCCGATTCTTCAATATAAGCATAATTAACGTGCACAGCCCTCACCTCGGAAGTACCGATGATGACAAAGACGAATTCTACGCGCAGTTGGAGCGTGAATACGACCGCTGCCCAAGACATGATGTCAAAATTATCATCGGGGACTGTAATGCTCAGGTTGGTCAGGAGGAGGAATTCAAACCGGTGATTGGACGGTTCAGCGCTCACCCGCAAACGAACGAAAACGGCCTAAGACTTGTCGACTTCGCCGCCTCCAAGAACATGGCCATACGTAGTACCTTCTTCCAGCATAACCTCTACCATCGGTACACCTGGAGATCACCCAACCAGACAGAATCACAAATCGACCACGTTCTGATAGATGGTCGGCACTTTTCAGACATTATCGACGTCAGAACCTATCCGGGCGCTAACATTGATTCGGATCACTACTTAGTGATGGTAAGGATACGTCAAAAACTGTCTGTTGTGAACAACATACGATACCGCCGCCCGCCACGGTATAATCTAGCGCGACTGAAGCAACCAGAGGTCGCCGAAAACTACGCGTTATCTCTCGAAACCGCGCTGCCGGAAGAGGGAGAGCTGGATGAAGCCCCTCTTGAAGACTGTTGGAATGCCGTGAAAACAGCCATTAACAGCGTAGCGGAGAACGTCCTAGGCAGTGTGGCACCGAATCGACGTAACGAATGGTTTGACGAGGAATGCCAGCAGATATTGGATGAGAAGAATGCAGCGCGGGTACAAATGCTGCGTAGAGCCACCCGTCAGAATGTGGAGCGATACAAACAGAAGCGGAGGCAGCAAACCCGACTCTTCAAGGAAAAGAAGCGCCACCAAGAGGAGATGGAGTGCGAAGAACTCGAACAGCTGTACCGCTTTCACGACACACGGAAGTTCTATCAGAAACTCAACGGATCTCGCAAAGGCTTCGTGCCGCGGGCCGAAATGTGCAGAGATAAAGATGGAGGTATCTTGACTGATGACCGTGCGGTGATCGAAAGGTGGAAGCAGCACTACGATGAACACCTGAATGGCGTGCAGGCGGAAGACCATGATAGCGGAGGAAGTGACCACATTGGTGCAGCAAGCGACGAAGATGTGCCACCCCCATCGATAAGGGAAGTTAAAGAAGCCATCCAGCGGCTGAAGAACAACAAAGCAGCGGGAAAGGATGGCATTGAAGCGGAACTTAATAAAATGGGCCCGGACAAGTTGGCCGGCTGTCTGCATCAACTGATTGTCAAGATTTGGGATACGGAACGACTACCGGAGGAGTGGAAAGACGGGGTTATCTGCCCTATCTACAAGAAAGGTGATAAGCTGGATTGTGAGAACTACCGAGCCATCACTATCCTGAATGCCGCCTACAAAGTGTTGTCCCAAGTCCTCTTTCATCGACTATCGCCAATAGCCAATAGATTTGTGGGAAGTTACCAGGCCGGCTTCATGGAGGGTCGGTCTACAACAGACCAAATCTTCACCCTGCGGCAGATCCTCCAGAAGTGCCGCGAATTCCGAGTCCCCACGCACCACCTGTTCATCGATTTCAAAGCCGCATATGATAGCGTAAACCGACAAGAGCTATGGAAAATTTTGGACGAAAACGGCTTTCCGGGTAAGCTTACTAGACTTATCATGACTACGATGGATGGGATCCAGTGCTGTGTGAGAATCTCGGGTGGATTGTCGGACCCATTCGAATCTTGCAGGGGACTTCGACAAGGAGATGGTCTTTCCTGCCTGCTATTCAACATTGCGCTTGAAGGTGTTATAAGGCGAGCGGCGATCGAAATGCGGGGCACGATTTTCAATAAATCCAGTCAATTTATCTGCTTTGCTGACGACGTGGATGCTGTCGGCAGATCATTTGAGGCGGTGGAAGATCAGTACACCAGACTGAAATGCGAAGCAGAGAAGATTGGATTGCAGATAAATACGTCTAAAACTAAGTATATGCTGGCGGGCGGGACCGAGCGCGACAGGGCTCGCTTGGGCAGCACCGTGGTAATCGACGGGGATGAGTTCGAGGTAGTCGACGAGTTCGTATACCTTGGCTCGCTGGCAACAGAGGACAACAATACCAGCCGTGAGATTAAAAGACGTATTATCAGCGGAAGTCGGGCCTACTACGGACTCCACAAACACTTGCGGTCGAACAATCTGAGCCCCCGTACAAAGTGCACACTGTACAAAACGCTAATTAGACCGGTTGTCCTCTACGGGCACGAAACGTGGACATTGCTAGAAGAGGACCTACGAGCACTCGGAGTTTTCGAACGGCGGGTGCTAAGAACCATCTTTGGCGGAGTGCAAGAGAACGGTGTATGGAGGCGAAGAATGAACCACGAGCTCGCGCGTCTCTACGGCGAACCAAGTATTCAGAAAGTGGTTAAAGCTGGACGGATACGTTGGGCAGGACATGTTGCTAGAATGCCGGACAACTATCCTGCAAAAATGGTTTTCGCATCAAATCCGGTAGGAACAAGACGAAGAGGGGCACAGCGAGCGAGGTGGCAAGACCAGGTGGAGCGAGATCTGGCGAGCACTGGGTGCCCGCGGAACTGGAGATCAGTTGCCATGGACCGAAACAGATGGAGAAATTATACTGCGCAGGCCTTGTCATAAGACGTTAGGCCAATTAAGGGGGCATAGTACTTTTTACACCATATTTTTTGCCTTATTTCAAATATTTTTTTCTCGATAACGCGAAAAGCGAATCGATTCGGGTTTATTGCTTGCTAAACATTGCACTTTATACTAATATTTGCAGTTTTGTTTGCATATGTGAACCTCTTCCCCTCTCCCCTACGGCTCCTTGAACATGATCATTCGAAAAAAACATGATTTGCGGTACCATGGATTGGCGCTGGGGGGCTTATCCGAATTGAAAAATTCCAAAACGACATGAAAGAATATTAAATTATCTCGTGTTTGACTCATCCTTTTTTTAAAATTCGAACGCATAACAAAATGGCGGACATTCAAACATAAAAGTAACGTTTTTAGTCGAAAAAATTGACTTTAAACATTTCTAAAAAATACAAAAATTGTAATATCAAAAAAAGGATGGGTCAAACACTAGATAATTTTGTTGGCTTTGAAACAAAAAAAGAATCATGAGAATTGCTTCAGCCGTTCTTGAGATATTTATGGTACCGACTTTCAAAACCTGGTTTCGAGAAAAACGACGTTGAAGTTTTTATTCGCTGTGTAATCGCTCCAGACATGCGCGGTACAAATAGCTGTAACTTTGTCAATTTTTGGAATTCATCGAAATGACTTGAAACACATATGGTCAAAATGTTAATCTTTCGAAATAATCAATAAAAAAAATTTCGATTTTTTTAAATTGAAAAAGTACTATGCCCCCTTAATAGATTTTATAATTTAAATAGGTGAAATACGCTACGTGAATGTGTAAAAAGCATAGTTTTAGGAACTATTCAAATGGAAAAGTATTCAATATTTTTGCCAAATGTTGCCACAATAACTTTTTAAATTAAATTCTCCCTCTGCATTGTCGTCGCATAAAATATTGGGTTCCTTCCTATCTACGGGTGGTGCTTTCGTTGAGACAATTCTTCCACGCCCTATAATAATAGGTAGGTTGTGAGTGCTGGCACGTTTTGGCGCCGCAGCATTTCATCAGCGGCGGTGCTGCAAGCATTTATGTGCAGCACAGAAAAGGAATCAATTCACTTGAGTCCACATTTTGTACGCCGTCATTCAACGAATGTGTATGCAAATCTGCATTCGAAAGAAAGTAGGTAACGAAATGTGTACGTACGGCTTCGATAGAACACTCTAGCTGCTTCACTATTCATACACGTCAATGTCAGTTACTACAGTTTGCCTCATCCGAGCCAGCTAGTTGTTCCCGACTATAACAAAGTGGAAATTGTGACCAATTATGAGCAAGAAAATCATATTGTAGTACCTGTTTGACGTGCAACTAGGAATCAACCCTAACTACTTCAATGCTTCGTAGAAATAATTGCACAAATACCTACGATATCAAAACAACAGGTAAAGATAACTCAAGACACGATTAATAAATCATTTTCATCTGGTTGAGCACACGAGGCAAGCTACAGTCCAGCATTACTCGGGTTGGAAGCTACACATTTTATCGCTACATAAGTGCATCAAGCATGAATGTAGCGCACCATCTGCTATTCCGGCTCCATCCATCAAACCAAACCACAAGTCCGTAACGTGCGGCAAGTTTGGATCCCGTTAGTTGAGGAATGGCTGCAACCTGCAACTTAAATTCACGCAGTGGAGCATTTCATCGGTTAAATTTATGGTTCACGAAACCAGATTACCCATTGTTTGGCGATGACAGCGGCGTCGGTAGAGGAGATCATCGTCGGGCTTACGGGCAGGGATTGGGCGCGAGAAAGCTCAGATAACTGGCAGTCCAAGGATTACACAATTGCCATCCATGCATGCATGGAAGTTCTGATACAGTACCAAAGAAGAGGAATTTGAACTGATGATGAAGTGAGATGTGGATTGGCTGGTGAAATGGACGATACCTATCCGCTGTTCGTGATAGATAATGTGTTCATATCGACCATGTTCATATTGGCTTGCAACGAGTCAAAGGTACTAAGACCGGTTGCAGTGCGGAGCTGCATAGTTCAATAGATTTCGGATCTTAAATTCCTTTGTATTGTTTGATGTACGATTGGAACCGCACTTGAATTATCTACTGCCTTTTTATTGTGAACAATGGTCAACGCAAATCGCCAACGGAAATTAATTTTTTTATAGATGTGAACGGTAACAGAGGGTAACATTAAAAACAAGTTGCTTAGCAACGACAGTGTTTAGCGACGGTGATCTTGGAAATTTCACAAACCGTATGTAAAAGAGAAATTTTCCAGCAGATTTTTGAGCGATTTATTGACTTCTAATTTGTCATATGAGTCTTGCATTTCTTACATGCGGCTACGGCTGCTGCGGCGACGGCGACGACTTCTTGAGCGCCGTCTCGGAGATTCCCGATGAGAAGAAGCAGCACGTGCCCTCGAGCGCGACCGGGACCGTGATCTGCGTCTACCGCCTCCGTTCGCATCCATCGGATGTTGATTTTCGTTTAGATTCACAGTCTTTTGATCGGTTGGATAAAAATAAAGTCAAGTTATTTATGTTTAAGAGCCAACCTGAAAACTGACTATTTAGCTACTTACATTATAATCCATTTTGAAAAATTTAGTTCAGGTTGATTTCTTGATTTAAAAAAATATTCTAAAAAATTAAAATTTTCCTAAGAGTCCCGATCAAACGCAGTTTTGCTTCTAACTCCTTCAAGAGTCCAAGTGGAAATGAACGGAAAGTTGCTCTTGTCAATTTAGGCCTATTTATTTCCAGCCTACTTAAATTACAAAAATATTTTACCCGTGCATCGAAAAGGGTATCGGGTGGGTGTACTGAAAGCTACGTAACAAAAGAAAAGCGGTATGATAGAAAGTTACCCCAATAAGTCACAATGAAAACGATCTTCCTGCATATCTGCTGCGTTGTAAATTTTATCTGATAGTCATGGGAATAAAGTTAACATGAACAGACAATTATAGATTAGAGTAACTCAAACGATTTTCGACTAAATGCATGAAAAACTCAAAGCAGCTACCTTCTGAACAAAAAATGGGTCCTGCGTATTTTAGCATGATCTTCTCAGTAATAATCCAAGAGCAAATTAGATTTATTCGTTTCTAGAGGCCCCCATATACGTACGTATATCCCAGTCAGCATTTTCATATGTATAATTAGATTACACATAAGAGTTGTATTCGTAGTTGTAAATCGTATTCGACGCGCAAACCCCGCTTGGAGGCGATATGCGCACTGACACTGAGGAATAATTTTGAGCGATACACTTATATTGGTATTTCAATACGATACGATCCGATTAAGCGCAACAAGCTTCATGCAGCTATACAACTTTGTGCTGAAAATCGTATGTTTGTCAGCTACTAGCCTTATAAACGATACAATATAAACTTCCGCGTACTTTATTAGGCTTTATTTATGAATCCGAATTTGTTAAGAGATATTTACGATAATTTTCGTACATTGATATTCGAGTTGGTGCTCGCTGGGATGTTGGGTTGGAAATGAACAAAATGTTGGAGGGTCATTCCGATCGAGCGCCGAGCCGAACATTGTCTTCTGTCAGTTTGGTTCGTGGCACTCACACACAGGCGAGCTTGTTGGGCGGACCTGAATTCACCAACATTTTCGGCCAACATGTACGTGTATGCTGTATGTAGTTTTCTCAGACCATTGCAGAGTCTATATAATGGTTTTCCTCTTATAAATTTTATCTTATTTGATTGATAGTTCTGATGAATGATTGAAGAAGACTTGAATAAATACCCACACCAATTGCATTTATCAATACACACTGCAATATCAATACACACTGCAATATCAATACACACTGCATTATTTTTTATTTTATTTTGGTACTTTTGGTCCCCGTTTCAAAACTATGTTTTAACTACAGTTTCCTTAAAACTTGACAAAACATTTGTCAAAGCTTCAGGACATTCTTCTGCAAGTTGGATTAGTCTCAACAATGCTGCCATACAATTCTCTTAAAATCGTAAACCCTCGCATAGGAAATCATACTATTAAGAAAGAATAACTAATCTGTACAAATGGATGCCAAAGGCTGGAGAATATTGAAATACAATGGATCGTTGGAACTGTTTGAACGTTGGAAAACTAAGCAAAAATCTGGCTGATATTTTAGACATTCTATCATCTGAATAGTCAGCGAAGTCACAAAACAAGGAAGTTTTGTACACTGTAGGGGAAGGGCGGTAAAGACGGACACCTTAAGGTAAAGACTCAATATCTACTCAAATATAACTGTATTGATCCCAATTTTCGTATAAACTGAACCTTTAAGTCTCTGTCTAATAAAGTTACAACGTGTGCTGGAAAATTTCTTCCAAAATTTATGCATTTTTTAATATTATAAACATCATGTATAAATCAGAGTTTCTGCGCATGGGCGGGAAAGACGGACACTTGATATGGGAAAGACGGACACTCGCAAAAAGGTGTCACGCGCCGTTGAATTATCAGTATTAAGAAAAATTAACATATTTCACAATGTATTTAGGAAAGAATTGGTTTGGGAAACCCCCTTCCCGATCCCCCCTTTGAGCGAGAAAATAGAATGGTTCCCTTCAATATTTTAACTGGTGACGAATTAATCGTTTCTAAAAGTTGGCTCATTCCAACTGTTATATGACTTCTGGCTACTTTTACATATATAATAAGGAAGTATTTGCAATGTTAAATCGTTGTTGGGCATTGTTGTGAACCCATTTTGTTCAAAATCTGTGTGTCCGTCTTTCCCTACCGTTGGGTGTCCGTCTTTCCCGACTTGGATACTATTTTTTCAAACTTCAATAACTTTTTACTGAATATTCAAAAATTCACTAGGTTTCCAATGGATATTCAGTGAAAGATCAAACTAACGCAATGTCGTCGGTTTAGCATGAATATGTTGTTTTTTTAACGATTTACCAGCTATTTTCTTCACGCACAAAATTACATCGGTTAGCGTATATACGCATTTTTTCTTTGTTTTACTTATAAATTTGTCAGCTACGCTGCTAAAAATCGGAAGTTTATTTCAAAAGTGTTAATTCAATCTATAGAAACATTTCCCATCATTGATTTGTTTCAAAAAATTATTGTTTATGAAATATGACAAGTGTCCGTCTTTCCTGCAGTGTCCGTCTTTACCGCCCTTCCCCTACACAAATTTCCTTAAAGAGGAGAACCATCAATAAGTATGGCGGTTTTATTTTAGTTTTAAGTGACTCTTGGGTGTCACTATAAAAAATATCGATAAAAATTACAAGTTTTTAGAGGATCTCTGGAAATATTCCTCAAACCCCCCCTTTAGTGTGGAACTCTCTAATTTATAAGAGTTTTATGCCCAGATGGCTTCGAGGTACGATGCTGGTCTAACAGACCAGTCGTCGTATGCTCAAATTTCCACTGCGAGAGGCTGTTAGTGTTAATAAGATCGTAGCATTAATTCCTACCATTGACATGTACTCTTACAGCTGGCTGCGAAGTCTGTGGAATAAAACCAGAAAGCCAAGTTTCGAAAATAGAATTTAGTACCTAGGGTCAGCATCATTTATTCGTTGACTTCCAAGCCGCATATGATACCATCGATCGGAAAGAGCTATGGAAAATCATGGACGAGAACAGCTTCCCCAGGAAGCTCATCGAACTGATTAAATCTACGATGGATGGTACACAGTGCTGTGTTCGGATTTCGGGTGGATTGTCAAGTTCACTCGAATCACACAGAGGGCTTCGTCAAGGTGATGGTCTTTCATGCCTGCTGTTCAACATAGCGCTACAAGGTGTTATGAACCGAGCGGATATCAACACGCGGGGCACGATATTCAACAAATCTAGTCAATTTGTCTGCTTTGCCGACATGGATATTATCGGCAGAACATCTGTGGCGGTGGCCGAACAGTACACCAGACTAAAGCGTGAAGCAGAAAAGATTGGGTTAAAGGTAAACACGTCTAAAACAAAGTACATGCTGGCCAGCGGAACCGAGGCCGAACGATACCGCTTGGGCAGTAGTATATTGATCGACGGCGATGAGTTTGAGATAGTCGATGAATTTGTCTACCTTGGCTCACTGGTAACGGCGGACAATGATACCAGCCGTGAGATTCGAAGGCGTATTATCAGCGGAAGTCGTGCTTACTATGGGCTCCACAAGTAATTGCGGTCGAGCAGACTAAGTCCCCGTACAAAGTGCACCCTGTACAAGACGCTTATTAGACTGGTTGTTCTCTACGGGCATGAAACATGGACAATGCTCGAGGAGGACCTACGAGTGCTCGGAGTTTTCGAACGACGAGTGCTAAGAACGATCTTCGGCGGCATACAGGAGAACGGAGTATGGAGGCGGAGGATGAACCATGAACTCGCACAGCTCTATGGCGAACCCAGTATCTAGAAGATAGCTAAAGCTGGACGGATGCGATGGGCAGGGCAAGTTGCAAGAATGCCGGACAACTACCCTGCAAAGATGGTGTTCGCCTCAAATCCGGTAGGAACAAGACGACCGGGAGCGCAGCGAGCAAGATGGTTAGACCAGGTGGAGCGAGATCTGGCGGAGAGTACTTGGTGTCCGAGGAATTGGAGAGCGGTAGCCCTCAACCGAGTTACATGGAGAAATTTTGTTCAACAGGCTTTGTCTTAGGACGGCAAGCCACCTAAGTAAGTAAGTAACCTAGGGTCAGCGAGGTAACGTGCAGTTGACCAGATTGGCCCCGAGTTCTAGGGTGCGCTAAAAACGGTCTGAACTTCAGTAAGGCACTCTCGAGTGTAGTGAAGTACTCGATACTGGGAGTTGTACCAATCATGTATGACAATTTAATTCTTAAAAATAATAAAAATTGAAGAACACTGATTAAAAAAAACGAAGGGGTACCAAATCGGGTTTCCGCCAAGGCCGCCATAGTATCGCGCTACGACGCACTGGAACCATGTCTATAATCTGATCCAAAATCTGATAAAAAATATGGACCAAAACATGATCCACAATCTAGTCGTAACCTGTTCCAAAATCTGAAACAAAATTTGATAAAAAATGTGGTCCACGAAATAGACCAGTTCCGAAATATGGTCCAGGTCCAGCATCTGACTCAAAATATGATCCAAAATCCGATTGCTGGATTAAAATCTGAACAAAAATGTGGTCTAAAATCTAATCAAACATGTAGTCCAAAATCTAGTTTATAATCTAGCCCAGTTTGAGAATCTGCTCCATCACTTGATCCAAAATCTGACTGAAAATGTGCTGCAGAATCTGGTCTAGGCTTAAAATCCAGTCTTGGTCTAGTTATGGTTCAAAATCTGGTTCCACATTCGATCCAAAATCCAAATATGGTCCAAATTTGATAGAAATGTGGTCCAAAATCTGGCCCAGAATCTGATGGAGGTCCAAAATCTGGTTCAAGTCCAGAATCTTGTTCAAAATATGTCCAAAATCTGGTCCAGTTCAAATCTGTTCCAAAATTCGTTTCAAAATCTGAAAGAGCATTTGCTAAAAAATGTAGTCCATACCCTAGTAACAATTTGGGTTTTATTACACTGCTATGATGGTATTTAAGACAAAAATTGGCCATGAAAGTATAAGTAAAACTCATATTGCTCATATTGAGTATAATAAAACTCATATTGCTGCTTGGGTAATTTAGTCCAGGTCCAAAATACGGTCCAAGTCTAGAATCTGTTTCAGAACCTGATCCATAATCTGGTTGGTGGAATAAAATCTGATCAAAAATGTGGCCCAAAGTCAGGTTTATAATGCCTTCTAGTTCCAGAATCCGGACCCAAATGTAATGCAAAATCTGGTCCAAAACTGTGTCTGTAATCTGTCTCAAACTGATCCTGGTCTAGAATCTAGTCCAAATTTTGATAAAAAATCTGGTTCAAATCCGATAAAAATGTGGTCCAAAATCTGATCTAGAACCTGGTGCAGCTCCAAGATCTTGTTTAGGTCCAGAATCTGTGGTCAAAAATGTGGTCCAAAATCTTATTCAATATCTGGGCTAAATCTGAAAAAAATGTTGTCAAAAATTTGGTTCAGAATGTAGTCCAGACCAGGTCTAGAATCTGAGCCCGAAATCTAATACAAAGTTTGATTCAAAACCTGGTCAAAAAGCTGATCAAAAATGTGGTTCAAAATCTGGTCTAGAATCTAGTCCAAATCTGTTTTAAAATTTGAAACAAAAATTGATAAAATCTTCAGATCGCAATTTAGTCCTGGTCCAGAATCTGGTACAAAACTTGATCCAAAATCTGGTTGGCGGTTTAAAACTGATCAGAAAACTATTATCCAAAATTTGCTTCTGATCCATAATCTGACTCAAAAACTGATCAAAGATGTGGTCCAAAATCTGATGCAGAATTTAGTCCAAATCTGTTTAAAAATTAGTTACAAAATTTGGAATAAAACCTGATAAAAAATCTGGTCCAGAATTTAGTGCAGGTTCAGAATTGGTGGTTTAAAATCAAACCGGAAAGAACACGGGTTTAAGAAACAGAGGAGTGCTAAATCGGGTCTTCGACAAGGGCATTACAATGTCACGCTACGCCTAGGTTTTGCTTTGATTCATGGCCGTTTTATAGCAGTTTTGGAGATTATCAAGTTTAATGATTGGTGTTTTGGAGTAAAGGCCCAGCCACAATGCATACGGATTTAACTACGTTGCGGAAATTTGACAGAAAACCCATGGGAAAACTGTCAAATTGCCGCACAACGTAATAAAATCCGTATGCATTGTGTCTGGGGCTCTAGTGCTACCTCTGCAAGTGACAAATGAGGTAGCTTGGGTTACTTGGGTTTAATAAAAAAATAGCTGAAAAACCTCTTTCATCTTGCTTCTCCCATTTGAATTTCACAATCATTGGCAGAGCTGTATTACATCAATTTGGAACAATTTGGATCAATTTGTTACTTGGAAACATCGGGCAACAAGTTGCATATCACATATTGCCAATCTAAACGCACCTTTAGGTAGGTATGTCAATTTCATGGAGATGATAAAAACCTGTAAAAATCAGGCTGCAGCCGGTGATCTCGGACATTTTTCAGTTTACACTCTTTAATAAGAACGCGTAAGCAGGAGGACGAGGACGAGGGGGACTGCTTCTCATGAGCTGTAGCACCAACCATCCGCAGGTAGGCATTTGTTCTAGGAGCGAGTATTGAAAACGCTATTTAATAAAAAGGAAAGAAAGATAAAAATACCGACATAAAAGTACGGATAATGTGCAAAATATTCGGTAGAGTTGTCTATAGCGAAATTAACTGGTCAATCTAGACGCTGTCAACTTTCCGAGTAAACGCAGTTTTAGTCAATGGTGAAAGAATCACATTGGCGATCCAGCCACATTGAAAGCAAAGTGTGTTTGTGGAAGTGAAGTTATTGTTTCGCGTCATTTGAGAGATGTTTGGGGCCAATACTCATTACGGCTGAGGCCAATTCTTATTATGAGTTAGTCGGGGAAATGTAAAAACCAACGCATATATAGATAGAGTGGGAAGTCCCAAAATTAACCCTTATCAAAGTTTAGTCGGGAAAAGTACAAGGCCAACGCTTATAATAGCCCTATAATAGGAATAGCCCTAGGCCAACACGTAAATCGTTGACCATCGATTGCAGTAATAAACCTTACTAACATCAAGATATGGAACAAGTATTTTCTATTTTGCAATATATCAAACTGAGATATGACGTTCGTATGCTTAGTTGTAGATATAAGAATATCGTAAAATTACTTCATTGGTTAGTATTTGTTTACGAATATATCGTGAGACTTTGCAGAAATAATAAACTATGACTGACATTTTTATCATCATTGCAACATGAATAGCCGATTGTCATCATAACATTGTATGCATTAAAAACCTTAGGTAGGTTGATAAGATTGAGATTAAGGCAGCTTCGGTTGGTCAGTTCAAAGGTTTGAAAACGTTGTAAACTGTGCTAGTAAAGGAAGTGGGAGATCGGATGGTTTCGGCACATGCAGGAGTTAGGTTTCTTACGCACATCCAAAACGTTTGATATGTATATACAGTTTGGTTGGACAAAGGCAAAGCACAGCAATCCTAAGCATCAAAGAAAAAAGGCGTGGCCTGATGAGCGTACGTTACCTCAATGTGATCACAGGTACAGACCCCCAACTGTCGGTGTTCGGCGTCACAGCAGTAGTACTCGGTGTCCCATTTGCACACATAGGTGGTCCCATGTTCGCCATTCGGGAGCTGCGGATGCGGATGCGGACCGAACGCGTACGCTTCGTCCTGCGTCGGATGCTGGTGTTGATGGTGGTTTATTGTCGCGGTGTTGTTGCTATAAAAGTGTTCCTCGTAGGAGTCCAGTTTTCGTCCCCGGTAAACGCTGCACTTCCGCTCCAGAGCTCCGGGGGTTGGTGTCAGTGGGTGTCCATCATCGTCTGCCGTCCCGGTTGTCGTTGGTGTCGTCGTTGGGTGCAGCTGCAGCTGGAGCTTGCCCGGTGGGGTGGCCTGCGGTGTGGCCGGTGTAATTATGATCGGATCGTTGATGGGTATTTGTAGGTGAAGGGGCTGTGAGAATGTGTTGGGATTTTGGCTGGCGAGATGTGTGGACTGCTGATGTTCGCCAAAGCGGAGGGTAGGCGTTTGTGGTGGTGTTAGATCTTGTGCTTGTGAAACCAGTGGCAATGTGGCGGTTGCGGATTTTGTTAACTGTTGGCGTCTTACCAGTTTGTCGTACTCGCGGAATCCGGTCGGCTTGGGCAACGGCGGATGGGGAACGCCGGCTGCCGCCGCATGAGAGGGTCCGTGTTGGGCAAAGCATGGCCCGGGATGTCCCGGATGATGATGGTGATGGTGGTGGTGGTGGTGATGATGAGGCGTATGGGGAGGATGAGCTCCATGAGATGATGAGGACTGTTCGCTAATAGGTACCAGAGATCTGTGGTGTTGGTCATAGCCGGGAACCGTTGTGTATCCGGCACTCAGCTTCCGGTGGTGCTGATGTGGTGCCCTCAGGTAGGATGCAGGTAACTGGTGGAAGGGTTTGCTCTTGGTTGGTGTGGTGACTGCTTTCGCAGCTAACTTTTCCCGGAGTATCTGTTGATTGGTGGCCTTGTTTTTGGTATTTTGAGCGGCTTGCTTTTTGCGGGCCTGGCGGGATGCCAGTGAGGCACCTCCGGCCGCCGCATACATCGTGTGGATTTTGCGGGTCTTGTTTTAGTGTTACGGCACAGTAGGGGAGTCGTGACAGAGCCCTTCTGCTTGTTTCGGTACGTAGCCCTACTGCTGATGTGTAGCAGCAGATACGATTGTTGTATTACGATACTTTTGGAACACCAAGTTCGAATGTTGCTAGTCAATTAAGCCACAGGTATGCGAAGAAAATGACAGCCAGGAATATAGGATTCGATGGATTTTACGGGGTATTCACTCACATGCGCACATATAAGTAGAACATTTTACTTCATTGCACCTAAACAGCTTGTAGACAGTTATCAAAAATGGGATTTCGCACAGTGCACCTAGTAGTTAGATTATCTTTAATACAGCTATAAATTCTCCTAGCAGTTGGTATGTAGGTTTTTGATTAAAAACTAAGATTTTTCGTTTCGTGTGGGTTTTGTTGCAGTACTTGATAAAAGTGTGTAGTTTGAATTTGTGTCAGAGTGTCAGATTAGTGTCGATTTGCAGGATTTGTGTGAGTGAGGATTTTCCTAACAGTACAGTAGTTACAGACAGTTAAAGCTCGCTAGAAAATCAACATCTCCAAGCTCAAAACGCCATGTTTGATCTAACATTGATGTAGCTTTTTTGGAAATATATTTCAATATTTCTCCTTTCTAGATGCTTGTTTAGTTGTTCTTTTTGTGTATAAAATTTTTAAAAAATCGTTTCATCAATCGTTTCCCACATTGATCTGGTAACTTCTAGTTTTTTTTTCGTGTAAAACAAATATAAAATCTACCCTTTTCAATAGCTTTTTGGTTGTTTTTCTCACGAATCTTTGATTAGTAGTTTAAACCCTAGACTTAGCCTATAACAAATACAACAATATTTAAACACCTTTTGTTGACGTTTAACAGCGTGTGTGTATGTGGTGTGTGTGTGAATTGTTTGCTTGAATGGCAACCTGCTAGTGATATCTTGACTCGTTGACTAGGTTTGGGTAAAAAGTATGTTTTCAAAAATATTACTTTTTTTGTTTTTCTTTCGTATGAATTCTACTGCTTGCAAAGACCGAGCAATAACTCAAATCCAGTTAACTATCCCGTAAAACACCTCAACTTATTGGTATACAGCTAGGTTTCCCTTTGCGTAGGGAGAAAAATAAACACTTGATAACAAGGATATTCGTAGGAGCAAAATGGCACCGTTCGAATTCCAAACAGCTGCAATACCGGTTCGTCCGGCGGACTTGCGTTGATTTCCAAGGTCGAAGTTTTCTAGAACGAAACCTTTCCGATTCCGTCAATCGTCATGCGGTTTCCACTCTATGTATAGCAGCCAGCTAGCACTAATCTAGGAAAAAATTATCAGCTGTGCTGCACCTTTGTCGCTCTATTTGCGGGCCAGTTATCGCATGTCGTCGCTGCGGAACTCATTTCCTGAATCGAACAAAAATCGATATCTCGTTAATACATGCGGTCTGCCAGCAACTGGTTAGCCTCTAACTTATTCATAAGTATTGTCTGATCATTATTTTTACCTCGATTTGCTATTCAATCGGACAAAAGAAAGACCAAGTCTTACAACAGCTTAATTTAAATTTCAAAATATTGCAAAGGTAATTTATCGATAACCAATTGGGGTCGGTCTATAAAAGGTAGTTAACTTTTTTTTTGGACAACAACAACAGCAACATAAACTATCGTTCTTTTTACGTAAGACACTTATGGGCGCACAATCTGTTCTAAGCTAACCCAATACAACGATTTGGACTTGTTACGCTTTCTGCGTTTGTTTAATAAAATTCTCACAAAAAGGTAACTTGGTGTAGAAAAATAGGAGAAAATGTTACCCTAAACTCTGTAAGCGTATTTGTTTCCTAACGATTTTCTTTTATTTGTATGTTGGATGTGTGTGTCACTGCTGTCACTGATTGTTCTACTTCAAATATAGCTTGCTAGCATTCTAAAACCGTAACTGTCTGTTCGCCTGTCGTAGGACTTACATTCTTTGGAGGGGTCACTCGGTACTGTCGATTACGTTCCCATCTTCGATTCGATAGCGATAGCCGTCGGTGATAGAAGGAAAATGTTCACTTACACAGAAATTCATAGTGCGCGGGGTGCCGCAAGGATTCGTCAAGGAAGAATGGAACGCTGTCGTTTTCCCGCTGGTGATGACGGTGGCATTGTTAAGCATCCGGTCGGAACTGGCTAGCTGGCGGGCCGGGTACCAGTGGTCGTGATTGACGCAATCGGTCGTATCGCTGTAATAGAACATGGTAGAAATGGTAATAGAATGTGGTTTTGTGGAATAGATGGTTTGACGGATGTGTACACACGGCGCGTTCTATATTGACTTCAAACCTTTTCGCTGATTTGTAAGATAGGATTTCCAGCAAGCGTCAGAAATCAATAAATATGATATAAGTAGTGTGTCCAACTCTAAGAGAAAGAATTTGCTTTGATGGTATATAACCGGATATGTCCCCATTCAGAACGAAAGACCACATTGTCATATGGAATGTAACTTGTGATCAATTCATTCTAATATTTTAGAAAAAGTGATAACTTATGTATTTTTTATAATTAAAGCAGAATTTCTCGAACCCCCTGCACTTGGAACCACGAAATTGGAAATTCAATTTTGATTCATTTGATAGTACCGTAGCCTCAGCCTAGCAAAATTTGACAAAGTTATATGTGAACGTTCACTTAGCTATTAATTAGCTACTAGCATTATCTGCAAAAGATACAGCAAAACTTTGGATAAAAACTTTGTTAAATTGTGCTCGGCATACACGGTACTCTCAAATGAATCAAAATTGTGTCAAAGTGATCGAACCATTCCTGCTAGGAACAAAAATCACCATGCGTTCCCTTTATTTGGGTTGATGGAAGGACTTTGTTCATCAGCTGTGCGGCAGTACACCGAAAAAAATGCACACGTTCGATCAAAGTGGAAATCACATAGATTGTCTTCTAATGCGAATCACTATATTTTCTAAGGGAAACCCCATGAATATTGGTTTAATGGTAAAACACATTGAAGTGATCTGATATTCGTGTATCAACTCTTGGTGAGAGCTATGTTAATGTCAAGTGGAGAGACAAGTCAAACGCTTTTCACAAGAAATACCCTTTGATCAAACGTGTAAAACCAGTGAAATATTTCTAGAAACTTACGTTTTATTTCTATGCGAATTGCTATGGGATATGATCTAATCACCGTATGGTTCATCGTCGATTCGTAGTGCAAAAACACTAATTGCCAAGTTGACTCTAAGTATTCTGGAAAAACATGGTTGTTTAACGTATTTTTCTTATGAATTATTTCATTTCGTTAAATCGAATGGAAAAACTTTTGATATCCCGAATGGTTGGAATATGAAACAAAATTAACAATATGTGCACATTGAAATGAATGTACCAGATCCATTTAGTAACGCCGTTTCTATTTTTATGGGTGTAGGGAAAGATCGTCTACAGGCAATGAGATATATACAGGTGTGGCGATGTTGGTAAATTGGTGATAGTGCAATGGAGAAATTTCATCATGGTATGAGTGGAGTCGAAAATGGACCAATCATGATCCAGCGTGACGTCAACCTCCAATAACAAACCCTATCACTGTTCGGTGCGGTTTATTTTTGTAGTTTGACGTCCTTTATTAACATCATCAATATATATCATACCCTAGGACATAACGGGTTAAGATAAAGCAATACTTAGCTAAGCAATTTTGTGGATAATAATCGACTCTATTAATGCCCCATACACAACCTTTTCGAATTTTGTTTGGTTGAGGTGTTACAGCTAAAAAAGCAAAATAGGTGCACTGAGTGCAGGACAGCTAACTGTGTCAGCTGACTAAAATGATCGTAAATAACCCTTAAAAAATCGAAATCGTAACTAAAGCTTAATAAAGTGCGCCCAAGTTGACTTTCAATCGTTAGCAAAGCCGTGGGCTTAAACGTCCTTTCTAAGACTTGACCCTTCTTTATCGACAGACTTCACAGCCGGCTATTACACAATCACGGAGCTCTACTATGGCCAGTCTAGCTAAGCTAAGCTAAGCTAAGACTTCACAGCAGCCTATTACAGCATAGGACAGTTACGGGGCTAGTGTAACAACCCTCCTGACTCTATCTAGCAGCACAGCCTATCCGAGATTCGAACATACGACGACTGGCTTGTTAGACCAGCATCGTACCTCGAAACCAACTGAGCGGCGACTTTCAATCATATATAATGATAATAACTGACACACGTTCAATTTTCAGCACAGAATCGCATAGCAGTACGGACCGATTCGCGCTTAATCGCATATTGTCATATATAAATACTTTTTTTTTTATTATAGTCACTTTAACCAGCTTGGGTCATTCGTGACTTCTGTGGGGTTGGGATTTATCGATAACCAATTGGGGTCGGTCTATAAATGAAATGCGTATAATTATTCCTCATCACGTATATCGCCTTCAAAATAGTACGGATATGCCAGTTTTGCGCATCAAATACGATTTATTAGCATGCATGCCTGTGTTAAAGCTAACTGGGGTACTCTTAATGCTTAAAGTTATTTGAATCTCCATAAAGTATAATCAAGGACGGTCTTTATTATTGACACTAATATTTTTTTTGGTTTTTACTTGTATACGACTTTATACGCGGTTATGACGTAAACTTTTTTAAGGTGTGGGCAAGTATTTGGTGCGAAAAATAATAAACTGGATGAACTAGAAAATTATTATTATTAAATTAACGCTTTTTCGGTTGTACCCGAATGTTTTACTAATTAAACTACTGCCGCGCTCTTTTATTAGGTTGTCTAATATCGAATTTTGTTTTATTCTCTCAGTTCTATCACTCCAGGCACGACACACTAGCCTCGATGACGATAATTATTTTTCTATGATTGCTCTTTGTTTCTACCGCCGAGAAGACTGTTATATACTTGGTCGGTGCGATAGAAACACGCAATCTGTTGCCGAACGTCGATACCCAAGTAACTATTCTATGTTTTATTACGTTTCTCTCGTGGTTTGCATGACTAATTTCATAAAACCGCTAATAAATTATGAGCTCCACCAGAACTTCCTTATGACCGCTATAATATATGATGGGGCCCACTTTTCAGATGGTTTTTATAACCTGTTTAAGAATTACAAGGTTACAAGCTCAAGTAGTCTTATCACTCTACAGAATGCAGCAATTCAAACCGATTACACTCAACTCTTTTTTACACGGCTTGTTTTTTTTTCGATTACTCAAGAATGGTGCAACTGAGGGACCATTTACAAACTTCGTGATGAATGTCGGGCTTCTCCCAAATGTATTGAGAAATAAATAAATGGTCCCTAAGTCGCCGCTTTCTTAACAATCGAAAAAACAAACCATGTAAAAAAGTACTTGAGTGTATGTTTTTCGCAGAATTTTAATCTAATTTTGTGTCAGTTTTGCAATTTTCGCTAAATTTAAGTTATTCGTTCAAGCTCATCTAAATTTTATTTTTGATCTGTAAAGAAAAAGTTACTAATCATAATAGTCGTGCTAATGAGGAAACTTTTGAGGCTCGCCATTTCACTTTTTCTTTACGGCACACTAAGAACATAATTTCGTATTATGTTTAGCAAAAATATACGAAAAACTATATTCGCAGCTGATAAAAAAAATCATACCATTAAAACCTTATCGGCCTGATTTTCTTCTGCAAAAGTGGCTACTACGAATGATTTGTATTCGGCACGAGAACAGATTCGTAGGACATTTTGCACCAGAACGCAATTGGTGCGTAGTTATTATCTGGCAACGTTATCGATGAAATCTGCTGCGACTGCGAAGATTGTAGACAAGCAAAAATATACTACAAACACTTTTTGCATGCCAACGTAAGAACCAGTAACTCAATATTTAGTGAACAAGACACAATACAAAAAGTTCTGAGTTGAACAAAAATATACTTGTGAAATAATGATCTGTTGCATATTCAGTCGTCATGGTCTTGTGGTTTGGGGCGTCGTCAGCTGTTCTTATGGTACTGACAAACCATCTCAACTGCGATTCCCGATCATGTCAGCTTTTTTCTGGGCCCCTTTGTCTCTCAGTCACTTGTACATCTGTTATTGTAACTTAAATTCTCATAATGTAAGAAACAAATCACTTTTTCTTCATTTAAATGTGTTTATTCCCTTTGTCAGTTCCCCTTCTGTTTCCCCCAGCCACTTGTAAATTGATCATTTTCTCGATAATCCCTATAAAGTCTTTTTTAGGTTTTTGGAACTTTTCCCTTGTTAATGGTAACCCCATTCCCCCTTTCAGAAATCCATCCACTTGTACAACTTTGAAATACACGAGAAACATACCCCTTTACCCATTTGAACCTTCCTCCCCCCCGTGTAAGAGAGCGTCATCTCCCCTGCGCTGATTATTTTATGAGAAAAATCATGTGTTTGATAAACGACGGTTGATAAAGATCCGTTCAGACGTTCTAAAGTCATGGTGGAACATTCATTCATACTACCGTTCCTCGTCCCCCCCCTCCATGGCGGCCACTCAGCTTCTCCTTCTGTCCTGCAGCAAATTGTGTATCGGTTTGCTCTATGAAAATCTATGAAAATAACTTGTAGGGATTATCCCTTAGTTAAGTCCCAACGAGCGGCAGCGTGTACACGTTTGTGCAGGTTGTAGGCCGTGAATATTTTCGGCCAAATATTAAGTTCGGCCATTCGTGTTTCGGCCTTTTGTGATTCGGTCATTCGTGATTCGGCCATTAGATATATTATACCATTTGTTATTTCGGCCATTTGTGTTTCGGCCATTCGTGATTCGGCCATTTGTGTTTCGGCCATTCGTTGGTAATCCCGGCAGCACAATACCGAGTGCAGAGTATTTTTTTTTGTCGGAAGATTTGACCACTGCGACCATTATTTTGATCTATTGTGGTATACTTCTTGCAGAGTATAGTATTTGTCCGCAATTGACGAGACGACTAGATAATGAAAAATTGGTAGAATAGAATTAAAATTACAGATTGAAAGCCTCAATTTTAAGACAAAAACAAGTCGAGATATAAAGGGTCTTAAATACTGAAAATCATAATCAAAAAAGTTGGTTTTAAACCTCAAAAAGAATTTCGATTACGAGTTTTTACATGTATTTAAAGCAAGCCAGTCGGAGACCAATGTCACATCAGATTAATTCCCATTTCGAGTTCAGTTTTGAGACCAAATAATGGAAATGATCCAAGTCCATTTTAAAGCCTAATTTTTAGAAACTTTAAATTAAATTTTTAGTCCAAATCTATGTTTGATTTCAAGTGAAACTACGTATCTCATTTCAGGCCTAGCTTTATTTTCAAGGGCAAACTCGATTTCATATCAAATTTTAAATTGTTTTTAAAATCTGATTTTAGTTCGAATTTGAAATCGAAATGCTAAACGAATTTTGAATTGAATTTAAATTTAAATGAGGACAGGGTTAATAATCTAAATTGGCCAAATTTAAGCCCATATGATTTTGAAGTACAACAGTCCCCCGAATAACGCGGTTTCGAATAAGAACGTTTCCAATAAGGACGGTCTCGAGTGCTTCCATTAACGCGGTCGAACGTCCTTATTGGAGTCTACGTAGCATATGGGAACTGATTTAATTGGTTCCAACGTGGAATAACTCTTGATCTTGACCGTAAAGAAGGTTCGTGTCTTCGACAGAGTTGTTCGGTACATCAACGGGTTTTCATTGGATTTTATTATTGTCGAATTGACTCACTGCGTGGCGCTAGCGAATATGTAATACTCTTATACATTTCGGAATTGCCTCACTACGTGGCGCTAGCGTATATGTAATATGTTTGTGTAGGCTCTACCTTGCGCTGCTGACTATCTAGAAAGATGTGGTCTTCGGGGAGGTTGCTCAAATGACTGCCACCTTGAAGATGACATGGGAAATAGCGCAGAACAAGATGGTATGGAAAATAATGCAGAATTGACTCAACGCATATTACAGCATATTACATATTCACTACCGCCATCTAGTGAATCGGTTCTGCGCTATTTTTCATGCCATCTTGAAGGTGGCAGTTATTTGAGCAACCTTCCCGAAGACCACAACTTTCTAGATAGTCAGCAGCGGAAGATACAGCCTATACAAACATATTACATATACGCTAGTGCCACGTAGTGAGGCAATTCTGAAACACCATAATCCAACGAAAGGCCCTCGATCCGCTGAGCAACTTTGTCGAAGACAACGTTCTATACGGTCAAGGTCAAGAGTTATTCCATGTTGGAATCAATTAAGTCAATTCCCATATGCTACGTAGACTCCATTAACACGGTTTCGATTAACGCGGTCCCTATTAGCGTCCTTATTGGGGGGATTACTGTATAAATAGGAATTTAATTTTGAGTCCAATTTAAATTCAAACTTCGAGTTTAAGTTCAAATTTATATTCAAATTCTAACTTGACACTAGTCAAGTCCAATTTGATGTCTAATTTTTAATCCAATTTCAAGTCCACTAACTAGCCCAAGCTGGGGCACGTATGCTGCCCCCTCTATGAAATTTAATGTAGAAAGATCCTCATGATGTATTTCGGAAATCTGGAGTTTTTAGTTACTTTTAGTCTGTTACAGAACAAAGCTCAGCCGGTACTGTTAGGTACATTAAATTCGCTTTGTTTTACTGGTTTGTCTTTTACTTCACACCGCAGAATGCTTCAGTACTATTGACTCGCTTAGCAAATATGTGACAGCAGCTGGACTGGATGACTATATTTGTTCTTTTATGGATATGGCTCAATCTGCGGCAATCGCAAGTAGCAGCTGGTATTCTTGTTTGGTGGTTATTTTGAATAGAGATCGTAAAACGGATATTGTTTTGAATTATTGAATGTACTTCAAAATAAGCTGTATTTCTTGTTATACTAAAATGGGATGAACCAGTTAAAGATCGAAATATTACCGGTACACATGCTGTATGATACCATATTGAGCAAACAAACTTCGAATTTTCGTTAGATGGAGGGCTTATTATTGAGGTTTTATCAAACGTTTTTATTTCAATTAGTTTGATTCTCCGATTTGACAGATCGGCTTCCACATGTTTGCTTTTTACTATTCGAACTCCATTCATTTGTAATCTATGGAGGCGCATTGTATTTTGTGGCAAACACCCAGTTGATTTCATGATCAAGACTAGAATTTACTAAGATTAAATTCTGAATCGTGACGTTTAGATACCGAAACCTACATTTAATTTAGTCTCATTTCTTACACATTCACTCTTGCGTATGCAAAGCATTAAGGAATTTCTCGGACAAGAGTGATTTTCATTGTCGACCATCCGAAGAATAATAAATTTTGCATTCCTTTGCTGGAATTTGCAAACTGGATTACTACAGTTTTCTACCGTTTGAAAGCAAAATAATCGGACTATAACTCACGGATTGCAAAAGTGCAAACGATTTGCAGTGCAAAAATGATAGGTTGGAAACTCTTTTTTTTGCTGCCCGTTTGTGAACCGATAATTTCGTCGTTTCGCTATCGCATTTCCCGGCGGCGCGGATGAGCTCCGCCGGCCGCGCCGACAAATGCCCTGCCGATAATAAATTTTACTTTCCGCAAACTTTCTCGTCACAATTTTTGCCAGTCAACTTTCGCGCTTGGTTCCGATTGCTGCAACCGACAGCGCATTTCCCAGCTGGCAACTTTTGATCGGACCAACTTTTTGGTCGGTTTCATTCGGTGCTTCCTTCGCATTTACTCTCGCCGAACTTTCAAGGAAGTTTCAAACAACCGAACACGACAAAACTGCGGATGTCACCGCGGTGGGAGAGCCAGTGGGTCATGATGTACATAATGGCGCATAGTTTGCATGGTGTACATATAATACGATTGTTCCAGCAACAGTCCTCTGACGAAGTAAGGCCTTGCCAGGAAAGAAGCATTTCAGCTCCCAGAATGATGACGAAAAATGAAGCGGAGTAAACAGCTAGTGTACACACAAACGACAGTGTGCAGTCCGTGGGAGTAGGGCCGCAGTGAATGTGAAATGAAATATTTTAATATCGATTTTTCACTCGACCAAAAAAAAAATCAGGAATACGGTCTAGTGATGACTTAAGAATTCGGCACCGAATCGACGTAGAGCGGAAACAGCAACTGCCAGCTCGGTACAGCTAGTGCAGTCAGGTGTACACTGTGCCATGTGCATTCCGTCCGTCCTGGATCTGGACGACTTTCCACGCGATGGGCTAGCTTTACGATTGCAGCAGTAATGTTCGACTGCATTTTTTTTCTTCGCAGATGGTGGGATGTTGCATCCATTTGCTGGTTCTGTTTATCGGCAACGTTCGTCATTCAGTGAGTTGTCGTGTTCTGGGTTTTTGTGTGAGTTTTTTGTGATGGAGCTTAATGATTGATTTTTTTTTGTTTCCGTCGTTGTTGGCAGAAATTCTGCAGCTGACTGTTTATCATGACTCGTATTTGGAGGCGAGTGATCAAAAGTATCTCTCCCAGTTTGCCTCGAGGTATGGCGCTGGTCTGACTAGCCAGTCGTCGTATGTTCGAATCTCAGTTAGGAGAGGCTATTAGAGTCAATAGTCTCGCAATTGTCCTGTACTTTAACAGCTAAATGTAAAATCTGTCCAATAAAAACAGAAGGTCAAGTTTGGGTAACGGAATGTAGCGCCACGGATTTGCTTTGGCTTTTTTGTTCAGAAAATATTGGGTAATGTATCAAAAAAATCTTTATCTTCTGTTGCAATTTGTGAAATACGAGTTCGAAACTGTAACTATGGAATAAAAGATTGCAAATATCAATAAGTTCCTCATCGCTACACGGAACACATGTCGTTGGATAGAAACAATATCCAACAATTTTGTGAATTGATAGTTGTAGCGTGCCCAGTCTTGGTAACTTTGGGCACGTGAGGTACCTTCTGTTTACAATTCGGCATCAAGCTTACTGAAGTACGGGTAATATGAATCAGATAATTCGATCAAGAAATATGAACAATATCGTCTGGTCTCTGTGGTCCAAAAGGGGGGAGAGGGGATATTTTTTCCTAGCGTCTTCTACTTTCATTTTAGAAAAATTGCGTTTTCCGAATATTCGTTTGAATGAATATCCTTTATAATCAGAAGGCATCTAAAGTTAGTCACGACTTTATTATGAAAAAATAAAAAAACTAGCTTTTTTGTGTAAGGAGATAGAGACATAATGCCTTCGGCAATGTTGTAGAAAATGTACAAGTAAGCCACTTTGATAAAGAAATTTCATTCCTATCTTCGTTGTGGACAGAATTAAAGAGCATTTTATTTGCAAGTTCATTAAAAATTTGTTTTTTCATATTTGATTTATCTTAGTTGCCCTTTAAAAGAATACATTCTTTTAGGTAAATATCGAAGTACTCAAAACGTACATTTTTGCAGAAGGCAAATTCGGTTTATAATTCGGTATCAAGCTCTAATACGGTTAATTGGGATAGCACATCGTAACCAGCAATTTGAGTTTCTTACGTTCCTGTAGTGGTTTTTATGACCAATTTCATAAAACGGCTAGCAAAACTATGAGCTCCAGTAAAACTTACTGGTGACCGCTATAAAACTGCCTTCGGACCAAGAATCCAGAAGGTTTATATAACCTCTTTAAGGATGAGGCTATAAGCTTAAGTAGTCTTATCACGTTCTGCTGAAAGCAGTAATAAAACTGCTTTTCCTACAAAGCTGTAAAAAGCTAAATCAGTCAGGGGGTTTTGATAACTCGAAAATACATATCCGTGTGCAGAAAGGTTAAAGGATTACTGTCAGATTATGCTGATCGATTTTCTTTATAGTGACCTTAATAGAATATCCGGTAGAATAAATAAAAAAATTTTACCACTACGGAAGTCATGCAGCATATGCGCATTAAATTTTATCGCGTGTATTGATGTGGTTGCCGGATAAAATCAACGCGCAATCGACATTTTGTAATCTTTGAACACTAATTATTTCAGCATAATAAATATATTTAATTAGTCGATCTCAATTTCAAGCAAAAGCTTGAATATTATGATAATAACTTTCTTTCTGCAACTCGCACTGTACTTTGATGAATTTTTGTTTGCGGGTTAAAAACATATTGGAACATGGTAGTATGGCCTTGCATAAAAAAATGTTTTTGGTGTTGGCATCTAATATTCTTCATAACAACAGCAATAAATTTGTTTGGTCAGAGTGTTATCATACTAATAGCACTATAAAACTAGCAGATCTATTGCGGTTTGACAGGTAACAAGTAAATTCTCACAATGCAAGAAACGTAACCCTTTTTCTTTATTTGAATGTTTTTACTTCCTTTTTCAGTTCCTCTTCTATTGACTCCCAGCCACTTGTAAATCTGTCTTCAACTCGGTAATCCCAATAAATCGACACAAAGCCTTTTTTACGCCTTTGAAAGTTCCCCTTGTTGATGGCCACCCTATTCCCCCTTTCAGAAATCCTGTCACTTGTACAACTGCTATGCTTCCAAATGCAAGCGAAGCGTACCCCTTTTCCCATTTGAACTTTTCTTCGCCTTGTATGAGACCGTCTCCCTCTTTTGTCTTTTGTTTGATGAAGAACGGTCCAGACGTTCCGGAGTTATGGCGGAACATACATTCACAAGTCACAAATAGAAAATACGAACCATTCGTTATAACAACATTTGCGGTAGACAATAAGCCTACGAATGTTTTTAAATGGTATGAAATTATTTTCATCAGCTACGAATATAGTTTCACGAATTTGTTTTTTAAACACAATACGAAATTATAATTAAATTAAATGAATGGAGAACTTGCATCTCCATTTATCAACAATTTTCAATGAAACTAGTGTAACTAGTGACTAGTGAGCAACAAACAAACAAACGACAAGGCTTCTGGGAATGACGATATCCCAGCTGAACTTTTAAAAGCGGGGAGCGAGTGGCTGTACAAAGCAATCCACCGGTTCATTGCCAGGATCTGGGTGGAAGAACAAACACCGGAGGAGTGGTTGAATGAAATTATTTACCCTATTTTCAAAGTAGTGCATCGACTCGAGTGTCAAAACTGTCCAGGCAGAACATTGTGGAATGGATGAAGGGAGTTGTTTGTCCCATCTACAAAAAGGGCGATCAGTTCGACTACTGCAACTATCGCGGCATAACGCTGGTAAACACCGCCTATAAGGTACTCTCCGAGATCCTGTTATGCCAGCAGTCACCGATAGCACAAGGTTTCGTAGTGAATTATCAGGCGGGTTTCATGGGGGATCGCGCCATTGTGGATCAAAATTTCACCATTGTTAGCAAAAATGTCGGGAGTACAACGTACCCACGCATTATATCTTTATTGATTTCAAAGCAGCATGCGATACAGTCGAACGAGACCAGCTGTGGCAGATAATGCATGTTCACGGTTTTCGGGACAAACTCTCGAACCTCTTTGAGACGCGGTGAAGGTTGAGACAAGGTGACGGCCTATCATGCATGTTGTTCAACATCGCTCTTGAGGTGCTGATCCGACAAGCGTGCATCAAAATGAGAGGCACGATTTTCACCAACAGTAGGCAACTCCTAGGCTTTGCAGATGAATTTGATATCATAGCCAGGAGCTTTACGGCGGCGGATTCAATCTACGATAGACTGAAAGCGGAGTTTAGAAGGATTGGACCAAAAATAAAGCCTCGAAGACCAAATACATAAAAGGAAGATACGCAAAGGAAACAAACACGCGCCACATACGGACGATAACCGTTGACGGCGATGAACTAGAAGTGATTTGGATCACAAAAATTGTACCTGGCTAGGGTTGGCCGGACACGTCGTAAGGATGCCGGACGACAGTGTGACAACCCCATTAGCATCAGAAACAGAGTGGATCAATGTGCAAGATGGCTTGACCAGGTCGCAAGTGTTTTACCACTTCTGCGACGACGAGGAAATTGGCGACGAGTGGCGCAAGATCGAGTTGAATGGAAATAACTACTTGAAAATGGTTGAGCTACCCCGACTCTATGCTGCAGACGACGACGACGAGCTACTAGACTAGTTCCAGGAGTACAACTGGCAGACTCATCATCTGCCTGTGGCCTTTAAGGCGGCGTACGATTCAGTCAATTGAAATGAGCTGTTGCAGATAATGATAAAACATGGTTTTCCGACGAAAGTAATTATGCAAATTGGTGCGACGCTGAATGGGTCAAAATCATGTGACCTCAGCCATTTTTGTGACGTTGAATGGACTGAAGTGGACTGAAGGGGAGACACTCTCTAACCTGCTATTCAACATTGCCTTGGAAGGTGCAATACGAAGAGCAAATGCGAAAAGGAATGGGACTATCAACACGAAATCTCACGTGTTTCTTGGTTTTACTGATGGCGTCTATATCATCGAAGTCAACCGCACAGTATTGGAAGAGGCCTTTAGGTCTTTAGAATTGAAAGCAGCGAAATTGGGACTTACTAGGATATGGAGGAATTCATATCTTGGAACGTTCGTGACATGTGACAAGGATGTAAACCGCGTAATAAAGCGGTCATCAGTTTCAATTATAAACGGTTTACAGAATTTTGTATATTTTCCTTTGAAAAAGGTTTCTCTTTATTACAAGTTTTGGAATGTTCGCTTCAACGTCTTTAAAGATGTTATGAAACAAGAAATGAAAACGAAACGTTATGATTGTTTATGGTCTATTTCATATATTTTATATTTCCCATTTGAATTTTGTATTTCTAATTAAGATGCTACTGCTCGTGTCTATAGAATTATTAATTTAACATCCTTATGGCAGATAATCCTAGGTTTGAGCATTTAATAAACCGTTATTATCTTGCTTTGTGTACCCAAACAATGATCGCTGAAAACCGGTGTGGTTGAATAACGCAACAGTTTTCTATTCCGAGCATAGTCCAACAGCAAACCCGCAGTGGCCAACGAACTTGAACAGTTAAATTATAGGCTTTTGAAATCAGCTACCAGAGAAATTCCTTTTGCCCCAAGCATTTGGTTGCCAATCGATACATACAATATAATTGCGCTGGCCTCATTCATTACTTTTAGAAGAATGTTTATCGTACCTACATAGAAAATTGTTCCAAATATATACAAAAACATTCATTTGTATTTTTGCTCCATTCCTTGTGACCTTTACGTTCCGATGATGTAACCCTGAATTACAAGTTTCCACTTAGCATCTAGCAGTGCCAAGTACACTGCGGAAAATCGGGGGCAGCCAAACGTTGGAGGTAGTGGAGTGAGCTGAGTGCGAACGGTACCTTCAGGGGGTTACAAAGCCTCATACCTTTTCCAGACTAGAACTCTTTATTACAGCGGAGGACCTATCGCCCTGTCGGGAACGCTGCTGTTGAATAATTAATTTTTTTCTCACCATTTGGCTCGTGGCATCATCGACAGCCGGCTAGACAGTCCGTGCCGAAGGAGAGTATTGTAAAGTTGATACACCTATGCCATGCCAGATTGAGGTTAGGATTTTATGTCCTATCAGTCTCGGAAAGGGTTGAAATTTCGAACGATTACCATTAATAATTGGTCAAACCCAAATCATTTAATAAAACGCAAATCCGAAAAAACCCTCAACGTCGACCAAATCAAAACAAAAAAAGCAATTTTTCGATCCGCTCTTTATCGGCTACCCACACGCAATGGTAGCTTTTCGTTCGCGTAAATTCAAATGATTCACTCGCTAAGTCGACAAATGACCAGTCAAACAATAGAAACAATTAATACTGGATTGAAGCAACCCTTTTCTTCGCCTGAGGGGTGTCCCTAGTCTAGAGCTGCGAAGGAAAGTTCTGTTAGTAAACCTGATATAGACATTCAGCGCGGTATGTAAAGATAGGGAACGTTTGCTATGCGTCCTTCTCGTTAGGTGGGAGGCAAATGCCATGCCAGGTGTTAGAAACTGAATAAGCAATGAAAACTATTGTGCCAACTTGGAAACCAGCGAAATAGAGCAGAAGAACCTCAGCGGATCATTGGTGAAAGCTTTAAAATCAATAAAACAACTTGCGTTTTTATGGGGAAAGAAGCCGTGATTGTACAACTTGACTGTTTTGTTTTAATTTAATGTGTTATATTAAACTTATGCAAACTAATTTCTATAAGCAACTCATTTTAACATAGTTTTTATTGTAATCTCTCGAAATCTACAATTACATTTTATCGTTTTTAAATAGCTTGAACGAAAAATTGTCAGCAAAAAGACACTCAGCGGTTTTTCTTTTTCTGCGGGATTTGTACAACTTGACTGTTTTGTTTTAATTTAATGTGTTATATTAAACTTATGCAAACTAATTTCTATAAGCAACTCATTTTAACATAGTTTTTATAGTAATCTCTCGAAATCTACAATTACATTTTATCGTTTTTAAATAGCTTGAACCAAAAATTGTCAGCAAAAAGACACTCAGCGGTTTTTCTTTTTCTAGGCGATTTAATAGTCCAAAGTCGACGGCAATGTTAATTTTTTATTGGTTGAGATTTGGTACTTTTGAAACGATGCAAAATTAATCTGCTGAGATAGACAGATCCCGAGCACAAAAGGAGCGGGTCAACTTTCTGCAACATGGAGTGGAGTGGAGTAGAGTGGAGCGAGCACGTTCGGAGAAAACGAATCCTGGTACTCGAGGTTGGTTTTAATTTAAAATGAGCTAATAAAGGGATTAAGTGATGGCTGGAGGATGATGGCTAACATTTCTTAGTCAGTCTATGTCAGAAGGAAACTGGTCGCAATACGGGCTTGCAGCGGATACCAGCGGAGAATGCGGCTATCGCACTGTCATCGTCGTTTGATATCTGATGCCATCCTTTGGGATAACCTTTTTTATAGTCGTTTTAGATGTACACGACTTTTGGTTTTTTTGGTTTCTACAATTAGATATAGAAAAGGGATGATACTGGATTAGTGTTGGGGTGGTTTATCGAAGCAGAAATGTGGCGCTGTTTTGTTATTTTAGGACAATTGCTTGCTTCAGCAAACCAAGTTGTAAATTATACTTAGTAAAAAAATTACTTTAATATCTGCGGGTATGACTTTTTGAACGCCAACGTCAAAAAAAAATGCTTCAGAGAATGAACATAGTGTTTTAAAGTACTTAGTTGAACAAGCCAGAAAAAGATATTTATGACATGTCAGACTATGTAATCATTTTCCCGGTGGGACAGGGAGGATACAGATGCGGAATGTGGATACAGAGCTATAAGCAATAAGCGAAGTGGAAAACTCATAAGAGAGGAACTTTTTCCCATATTAAAGCAGAAACATCATTAAATTACATTAGTTGTCTAAAAGTTTGTCGCCCCCCACATAAGGATGTTTGAAGATTTGCATTTGCAATGGTGTCACTGCAGGGCAATTTACACATCAAATGAAATAGGTCATGTGCTATAAGAACCATAATCGGATTCACATGCATGATTCTTCGCTCGTTGCTGCCCTCTACCTAATAATATAGTTTTGCAGTGCTCTGCCCGGAGTGAAGCAAACTCTTTGAAACCACTGAAGCGGAAAACTGATTGAAATGTTCTAGTTTGATGGCACGGTGCCAAATTTTGCCAGCGCTGTATGAACACCAGGATCACGACCGATATAAGAAAGCTCAAAACCGGCAAGAGCCAATTTTAGTGCTCGCTTTCAATAATCTGTTAGTTCATTTTCTCTAGACATAATATATTTAAAAACTGTATGAACCAGTAGAAAAGTTTTTCAGTTTTTCTCAGCGTGTTTTCCCTTATTTCGAAGGTGTCTGAAGAACATTCTTATAAATTTTATAAACGTCTAGCTGACCCGACAAACTTCGTATTGCCACAAATTAAACTGTGTTGTACATAAATCGTGAATCTCGGATGACCTTTGTCACAATCTCGAGTTTGCAAGTTTCTGGGGAGTTCATGGGTGTTTTAATATACAAATTTTCCTCACAGTAGAGTAGAAAACAACTCCTACCATTGTATAGCCCTATAAAATAAAACGGATAGCATTTAAATATTCGCCATCATTACAAACCATTTCGCCGAATACCATTTTGCGGAATAGTCTAAAATTTCTCGAGTCCGATTAGTTTTTGAGATACGCAAAAATTTCTGTTTTATTTGTATGAGAGTCCTTATCACCCTGCCACATGGGTAACGGGTCTCAAACCATCATAAAAAAATTCCTGCCTCCAAAACTCCCCACATGCCAAATTTGATTCCATTTGCTTGATTAGTTCTCTAGTTATGAGGATATTTGTATTTCATTTGTATGGGAGCCCCCCCCCCCCCCGCTATTGTAGGGGGAGAGGATATAACTCCTCTCCTAAAGAGGGGAGGGGTCTCAATTCACCATAGAAAAAAAATTGCCTGCAAAAACACCCACATGTTAAATTTGGTTCCATGTGCTTGATTAGTTTTGGAGTTATGAGGAAATTTGAATTTCATTTGTATGGAAGCCCCCCATCTTAAAGGGAGAGGGGTCGTAATTCCCCTCCTAAAGAGGGGAGGCGTCTCAATTCACCATATGAAATTTGTATTTCATTTGTATGGAAGCCCCCCCCCCCCTCTTAAAGGGGAGAGGGGTCATAATTCTCCAAAAACACCCGCATGTTAAATTTTGTTCCATTTGCTTAATTAGTTCTCGAGTTGTGCAGAAATTTGTATTTCATTTGTACGGGACCCCCCCCCATTTGGTGGAGGGAGAGGTCTCTAATCATCATAAGAACCTTCCCTGGCCCCAAAAGCCCCTATATGCAAATTTTCACGCCGATCGGTTCTGTAGTTTTCGATTCTATAAGGAACACACGGGCAGACAGAAATCAATTTTTATTGGTACAGATTTGTATGGGAGCCCCCCCCTCTTAGTGGGGAGAGGGGTCTCTAACCATCATAAGAACCTTCCCTGGCCCCAACAACCCCTACTTGCAAATTTTCACGCCGATAGGTTCAGTAGTTTTCGATTCTATAAGGAACATACGGACAGACAGACAGACAGAAATCCGTTTTTATAAGTATAGATTATACGAAACTTTTTATTTGGCATACCGCTCAGTTAGCTTCGAGGTACGATGCTAATCTAACAAACCAGTCGTCGTATGTTCGAATCTCGGCTAGGCGGTGCTTGCTTGTTAGAGTCAGTAGGATCGTTGCACTGGCCCCGTAATTTTCCTGTACTCTAACAGCCGGTTGCGAAGTCTGTCGATAAAGAAGGGTAATGTCTAAAGACGGTATAAACCCATGGCTTTGCTTTTATTTGGCATATATTGTATAACCGCCAAAAATTATTTGTTATTATTTCGAGAAACTTCTATTAAATGCTCATTTAGTCGCGCTTGGAGTATTTTTCTGGTAGGTACTTTCAATGCTGATCGTAAACACATACACCGCACACAGTTTTACCTCTAGTAGTATTATTTTATCTGTCAGCCTATGGACATGACTACTGAGCTGCTGACAGCATTAATCTTTATCAGTTTTTACCCTTTAATACCCTGTCAGTCAATTTTATTGCTCTTGACTGATGTTTTATCGCAAAGTTTAGTTTTTAAGCTGTCTGCTTTTTAACATCAACCAAAACCTGGTTGAAAGAAATGAGGTAAAACTTCGAAGTAATGTAAAGTTTTGCAGTTTTGTTTGCCGTTGTTGGTAGTTCAAAATGAATGAATCAATAACATTTGACTTCATTAACTATTGTCGAATTGAATGAATGTAGAGAACAGCACGAATATAAACGAATCGTTGGTTACAGGTTGGCAATGCTAATTTCATTTCATCTGTACTAGAAACAGTGAAGAATGAGCAGTACATTGCATCAACTCAGACGTATTGCATAAATTGAATACGAGATTTTTTACCACTGATCTCTACATTCTACTACACTTACTAATTCAATTCTACTATGAATCGCATTCATGACCATTCGCTAGTCAAAGCAGACTTGGTAACCTTGCGGCTACAGAATTCCCTAACGACGACGTTAAACAACGTACCGTCATCCGGGGATACTTGCAACATTTTTGAACTTTGACTTAGTATAACTTTCGAAGTATACCGTTTACGTCCAAGAGTAAGTAGCCAAAACTTGTATAGTGGTCAGTACTTTTGATTTATGATTATGAGAAAAAATATAAACTAAATGAATTTGTAGAATGAACCGAAAATAGGGGTGTTGCAAGTTACCCAGTAAACGGGGTTACTTGCAACACTTTTTTGGTTTTGCGTTTCTTATGATTTTACACACTTAATTTTTTTTACCGAACTCTGAGCAGTCGAACGTTCGGTAAAATTCGATGGTGCCAATCGACGTTTACGGATCATTAATAATGTTTGGCATCATAAAATTTTTTTACCGAACGTTCTGCTGCTCAGAGTTCGGTAAAATTTACAGTAATTTACCGAACTCGGTACTTTTTTTTAAGTGTGTATATCTTATTTCAAACCGCGAATGACTATTTTTAGATATTTTGAATGTATTTGTAGTAAAACAAGATATGCTGGAGGCATTTTTTGTTTCCCAATTTTATCTATCGCCTTTTTAAAGATATTCGGTGAAAATGCAGCATGTCGGCGAAGTCCAAATTGCCGTTTCAAGGCACGTGGAATTTTTCACTATTTTAATTTTTCTGGAGATGGTGGTAGACAAATTAACATCGTACAGATGCAAACTTACTTTGTACTTACTGTCTATTACGATAATTTCTGTTTTTACAAGTGTTGCAAGCCGCGCCATATTGGAAGTAACAACACGAATTCATCGTTTCTTCTCTAAGTTCAAAATATAAACAAAGCTCTAAGTTGCTATTTGTTAGCTTATATGATGCACTTATTGTGTACAGGAACCAAACAATAAAAAATAATTCCATGTCAATGAACTGACGCAACTTTGTACATCCATTTTTCCTACTCTGAAAGTGAAATTACTTTCCAATCGTATAAAAACAAACAAAACAATGATGTAATGGATTAAACTTAACTAAACAATAGGTAAACGTCCCTTCTTTAAAATGGCATTGGGTACAAATGGTTATGTTAACAAACAAATGCGTTGGAGTGTTGCAAGTAACCCCGGTGTTGCAAGTATCCCCGGATGACGGTAGTAAGTTATTTGAAGTAATATTTCCTATTCTAATACAGAGCGAACGGTCAACAAGATAAGATTTTTGCCATTTATTTGAAGCTTCAAGACGTTTAATTTTACCGACGCGATCAAACGCAGCGTTTAATTCGGGGTAGTCCTAGTTTTTCACTCATGCAGTGTTGCTATTCGTCGATAAAAGTGCTGACTCGGTTCGAAACACTCTCAAAGGTGATGTCAAAACGTCGAATTCTTTGACATTCTTTTCTTACTGAGAATTATTTTATACGAATGAGAGAAAAGCGAATTAAAACTCACACTTTTCTGTGCATGAAATGATCGCTAGTGATGTCAATCAAACACGAATAGCTTTCATTTTGAATCATGGCGATGAATTTTGATGAAATAATAATTTTAAGAAAAATAAATGCGCTGTCGGATATTAAGTTATACCATGAAAAAGCTAGTGCCTGAAATACTTAGAACATACATTTTTGGGGAAATATACGATAAACACAGTGTGAGACAGAGATACCGAGCGAGTATTTGTAGAATGTAAAAAAACGTGTTAACTTAAAACCGTCATAAAATGAAGGATGTCTACGGAAAAATTGCAACACACCAAATTAATTCGAAAAAATTGAGTTATCCGATTGCTATCAAATTTTCACGGTATTGAATGAAACGGTTAAACTTAGTTTTAGCGTCTTTATTTTATTTTATTTTATTTCGCCTCCGTATACAAGTGCATGTCCTTTGGTCTTGACCACACTCATAAAGTTTTGCACAATTTTAAAATCGACAAGTTTTTGCGTATTTAGTAAAGCTTTCTTCATTTCTTGAACTGTTTTGACTACTTTAGAACGTTTTAGAAGACTCTGCTTCAAAATAGCCGAGTTTTTCTCGCTTGGTCGCTTCTCCGGTGTGTTTGGGTGGTTGAGATCTTTCAGCACGCAACCGACATTATTTGCTTTATACCACTCCAATACGTCCTTTGCGTAATGGCATGAAGCCAAACTCGGCCAAAAAATCGCGGACCAGTTTTGAGACTTCGGAATAGGAAGAAGTCGCTTTTGGAGACGCTCTTTTAATTACACCTGTCTATCCATGGTTCATCAATGTACGAAAACCTGCTTGAGTTTTGGCCTTCTACACGAAACCTTTACTCAGATTCAGTTTTGTTTTACCACATCTCGAATGGAGGAGTCTGGTTTCCCGTGATCGCGGGTGTGATCCTTAACTGTATATGGACGCTATTTTCTTCGCATCTTTGCTTGCGATCAACATTCAGACGTTCTTCGAATCGTTTTATGACACGAGAAGTTGTAGAATTCGGTATTCTCACCTTTGGGGAGGCTTCGTCAGCATCTGGGTGTACAGCTTCTAGGCCCGTGACTTTTCCACCGTATTTTGCCGTTCGTCACGATTTGGAGTCTTCGACACTTTGTACGTATGCAGTCCCTCCCGGTTCTTGGCTCTCTGAACTAAAGACTTGGAGAGTTTAATCTTTTTGGCCACATCCCTAGCCGAAGCAGTGGGATTCCGCTTGAACTCTTTCACGACATGCTTGTGACCCTGATCGCTAATACAACATCCATTCTGATTACACTTCTCGTTCCATTCGATGCTTAGAGTTTCGTAGGAACGGGTGATGCCATTTTTTCCAATTTTCGAAAAACTGACAGCGATAAAAATACAGTGTAAACAATACACTCCACATTACTTCTACCCAAGTTTCAGAAGATAATACCCAATGGGTAATTTTCTACAGCGTTTTTTCCGTGATGCGATTTGACGTGGAACACCCTTTACAATGTTTCGAAAAGGAACAAGTGCATAAGTTATGAAAAATATTGGAGTATTTTCTAATGGACTTGCTAAACTTTAACCTAATTTGGCGGGGTCAATCCCAGTGTAGTGATTAGCATTCACGCCTCTCACGCCGAGGATACGGGTTCAAATCCCAACCCCGCAGAAGTTACACTGGTATTAAAGTTAAGTAGGACACGACACAGAACAAAAAACTGGTTATTTTTCACATTACTTTGTATTTTTCAAAGTAATTTAATAACGTGTGACCAACGATATCCTTTTATGTGTGAATTTGGCGTCGTTTGCCTTCGTGACTCGCTCTTTGAAAAATCTTCGGCAGAAATTTTTTTTAGCAGCACTGAGGTAGTGTGCTATGCTGGTCCAACAAACCAGTCGTCGAATCTCGACTAGGCGGTGCTTGCTAGATAGAGTCGGTAGGATCGTTGCAATGGCCTCGTAATTTTCCTATACCTACTCTAACAGCCGGCTGTGAAGTCTGTCGATAAAGAAGGGTAATGTCTAGACCCGAGGCTTTGCTTTTCGAGGTAGTGTTCCGTCGTCTTAAACTTTATTGATCACGCTAGTATTTAATGTTAACGTGAGCAACCTTGATGAGTTACAGGCCTGGACATACACTGTTCCAATCGAGTTATCTCGTTTCTCATGTTATATTATCCGAATGGTATTCAATTTACATGTATTTTCTAAGGCTTTTATTGATTCTTCAGTAATTTAGGACTTACCAACCAAAATATAATCATTGATAAAGTTTAAAGTTTTTATTATGATAAGTTTTTTCTTTCGAAAAAGTCAAACTAAAACAAAAAAATCAATTGAAACCACCGTGGAAACAGTTTAAAGTTCAAAGTTAGTCTCTCCAATCCAGCTGGTTCAGCAGCGGTTACATCACACTGCCGGCCCTTGCGAGCGCTTAACATAGATACCAGAAACGCCCGCGTCTGCAAATGAATAGTCAGCTTATAGCGGAGCAGGTGGACGAAAACGAATAGGTTTTCTCGTTTCATTTTCATTTGCAAATTACGTCACCACTGACTGCTGTCGTGCTGTCTAGCGATGGGCAGTATACTGTCGAAAAAAATCAGCATGACATGGGTGGATTTGGTTCCAGGAATTTAGATCGTTAAATTTGTACCGCTTCGACCAAACATATTAATTAATTGAAGCAAAAAAAAAACCTGCGATTGCACACCTACAACATGGAAAGTTGAGTGAAATTGTTTTCCAGTCTTTGTCAAGGACATTATCGAACGTTCTCCAACACTTTACACTAGAGTACTAGTGTGTTAAGTTGCACTTACCATGCCATATCGAGATTAGTAGTAAAATTTCAAAATCGTGACAATTTAATTATTTCAGGAAATTGCGTAAAAATTGCCTACAAAGATATTCCTTTAACGACAGTTTTTTTAGCGGTCTATTTGAGTAAATGAGCTCACGTAACAAATCTACGTATTTTGTTCGTTCTACCGAAAACCTACTGTGTATGACACGTTCTTTCGATGGTAGTTACGTACCAGTTTGAGTCAGTTTTATGACGAGACAAATGTTTCACCAACGAGGCCTACCAACCTGATTGTCGATGCTTAAACGGTGAGCACGCATTTTATTTTCCTGGAATTAGCAATGTTGGTTATATGAAATTCCAATTAAATACTAGTGGGATACAACGTTCCTTAAATGAAAGCCGGACCGGGCTTAAGTTACGTGACGAAATTTACAAATTGATTGGCTTTACCGACAGCGACCTTGCCGTTTATTACCGCGGGGGTTTGTTCCGCTATATGGTGACTTCTTATGTGTTAAAACGGGAAAGATTAATAGTTTGGGAGTCTATTCTTGGAATGTACTTGGTAAATACCGAAAAGTATATGCGATTCCCCGGTGTATTATCATAATTGATTTGAATCAAAATCAACCGGTTTTGATTCTTATACTAAAATCTATTTTATTTAAAAATGTTTTACTACTCAAGTCTACTTTATGTAAAGGTTTATTCATAACATATTGATCAACGGCCAAAATCTCAGCATCAGCTTCTAGCTCGAACACTTCTGAGGACCATACTCGTTTTACGGCACCAAAGTCGCTCCGGTACCAATCCAACCCTGCTGAATAAGTAAAACCTACCGGTAGGTTCGGTACGTGGCCACTTTCACTTTTGCAGTTCAATAAATGATGCCTTCTTAGTCGCAGCTTTCTGCCAGGCGTTGAACCGCATTGAACCAACCAGCGAGTGCTGATCAAAAATTTAGTAAAACCGTTCTTACCGGCTGGCTACCGACCGATTCCGAAGATGACATCCTCCTCCAGAAGGGCAAACAAACGTGCGGAGGCGCCAAACGAAATCGAAGCAAACATCCATCCTATTCAATTTGGTCTCGTTGAAGGTTAAGCACCGAGAGTCTACTGTCTTCGGCTATAGATAGTGTGTTTTATGAGCGATTTTTGCTTTCATTATTTGTCCGCTTATACTTCCGTTGCCTCTGTATCGTCTATGTCCTAGTTGCCTAACCAACCGCATCCAATCTGTTCAATGTCCCCAGACTCGATCTTCCGGCTGAGGTTAGTCAGACTAGTGAAGAGCAAAACGGCAAAAAAAGAAGGTTTATGGTCACAGACCAATCGGATGTGCCTGGCGGTAGGACACTCGAGAGTTGAGCTGTCTCCAACGCAATATTTCATTTCAGCTCAACTGAAAGGAGAATGCAGCAGCCCGGCTACTCCCGATGATATGTTACTCCAATATGGCTATGAAATTACGGCTGGGACTGCAAACGCGAGTATGTAGCGCCACACGGCTATCAGTGGCACCGGAACAGGAAACGTGACCGAACTAGGCAGAGAGTTAACTGAATGCGAACAAGAGAATCTACACGTTTCGTCCTATAGGTTAATGAAATTGCTGGGAGAGTTCGTTTCCTTGGAGGGCTGTTTTCATTTTGTCCGAAATCAAAAAGCAGTCCTAACTTTACTGAGAATAATTGAAGGTGTTTTATTTTTAAATACAAATTGGTGATTTTAGTTTGTGGTACTAAATTGGTTGTAACTAAAACAAGTTAAGAGTTGTTCATAGAAAAACAGCATTCGAAGACATCGTATTTTATTCACATCAACAGTTCCAGTTAGGCTGTACTAACTTGTCCGTCGCACGCGATTATCTAATGTGCTATGCGTGATGTATGAGTTCGTGCTGTTTTCAGATACTAATTCATTCCTTTCCATTCATTTAAGAGGAAATTGTAACGAAACTAAAAGAGATAGGCGTCAAAGTTTTACATTAAAGAACGCATTAGAGAACGGCACCAGAACTTTAAATTGGTGAATAAAAGTAATCTGTTTTATCACACCTTTTTATAAGAAATTCGATAAAAAACGCCTTGAGAAACACTTACTTCAAAGTTTTTTGCTTCTAAAAAGTGACTACAATTCATGAAGTATGAGGTTTAAGGCCAATTTTCAGTACAAAATTTTCTCAGCTTGTGAATGAAATGAATTGGGGGAATTGCGAATGATTTGGTTGTTAGCCCAGTTAGCACAGTTTCTGTACCAGAGCTAATTTAAGGCAAACAGAACCATAAGCTAAAAATGTTTTATAACTCTTTAACGATTGAGATTTAACCATATGCGTAGAAGGACTTGTTTCGTCAAAAGTGGTCCTGACCGGCAGTAGTTTAATAAGTAAAACATTCGGGTACCAACCGAAAGATGGTGGATGCGAGCTTTACCTGCCATTGCACAATCCAATATATATTTGGTCTAAATCAAAATTTTCCAGTTCATCCAATTAAAAGACACTTCCTCCCTGTCCAAAATTTTGCAAACACTATATTTTGCCATAAATTATTTTAAAGTATTTTTCAATTTCTAATATTTTAATGATAGAATGTTAAGAATATTTTTTGTTTTGCTTACTCAGGAACAGTTGAATAACTCGACTTTCCTGATTTTTCTAATTCAAAAATACACATGTCATTTACCGAACAACGCATACAGTTTCTTATGGAAATGTTAGTACTTTTTAAGCATATTCGCAGATGAATTACCGATGGATCTAGAAAACATGACAAAAAAAGGACAAACGGGTGAAAAAAGAGGAAAAACGTGCGAGAAAAAGAATAAAAATTAGCATGAAAAAATGAAAAACGAAAGAAAAAACGTGATAGAATGAGAGAGAAAACGTAATATAAAAAGGGAAAAAAAGAAACGAAGAAAACGGAAGTCAAAAAGGGAAAACGAGGTAAAAAACGAGAAGACTGAACAAAAATGATGAAGGACAGAAGAGAAAAGAAGTGAAATGAGAGAAAAGAAGGAAGAACCCTAACGAAAACGAAGAAAATTAGAATAAGCTGGGTAGAAAAAGCAAAAAATAAAACAGAGGCAAAAACGGAACGGAAAAGCAGGAAAAGAATTAGAGAATATTAGCGAGCAGGAGCATGGCGAAATGAGAACAGAAAAAAGGAAAGACGGGACAGAAAGAAAACAAAATAGAGAAAGAAATTAAAACAGCAGACAAAAGGGATGAAACCGAAAAGGAAAACAGAACAGTAGGAAAGGCATGACATAATAAGAGGAACGGAAATATGAATGAAAAAGAAATGTACAGCGAAGGGGGCTCTGTAGCCGCAAGGTTACCAAGTCTGCATTGACAAGCGAGTAGTCGTGGGTTCGAATCTTAGTAGAATCAGGCCATTCCTTCACCCTTCCTTCATGCTGAATTTTATATTATCCCGATAAGGCCTATTGACAGTACAGAAAGGACTCTTATAGTTCAATGCACTGGTTTGCTGCGCCAGGGATGGCTATAATTGGGGACGGTATTGTCATGTGGAACGAGGTGGATAAAGTAGAAAAAGTATTGAAGGAAGGGTAAACCCAATTACACACAAGCACGCATAAAATTTAATACGTATATAGCAAAAAGAAATGCAGTGCGGGTAATACAGCCCGTCGCGTCAACACCCGGGCGATATCACAATAGTTCAACGATACTGGTCGCAGTGATGAGTCCATCAGGAAAAAAATGTACAGCGAATGACATGAAAACGGAACAGAATAGGAGTTAAAAAGCGAAAATAGACGAGAATTGAAACCGAAAAAAGGAACAAGTCGAATAGGGATGGAAAACGACAAAGAACAAGGAAAAGAGGAGAAACCGTCTGAAAACGAGGTAAAACGAAAGGAGAACGACGAAACGAGGTAAATTTGGGACTTTTTGTGTGCCAGAAGGGCATTGGGTTAAAAGGCCACTGCGACAGTCCTAATGATCGTCTTTTGTGGCAGGGACCTAGGAAAAGGGTAAAAAAGCGACAGGAAAAGAAGGGAAAAGGAACAGAGACAGAGAAAATTGCAGGTAAAAGGAAAAGAGAAAGAAAAAGGAAACCTATAGAAGGAACGAGAAAACGGGAAAAAAGGTAAACGAGATATAAAATGAAGAATGTGGGGTAACAAAATGGGACATAAAAAGAAGAAAAGAAAACAGAAAATAGGAAAAATTAGAACGGAAGAGAAAAAGACGGAAAACAAGTGAGCGGAGCGAAAGAAGGGAGCCAAAAACCGAATAAAAAGACAGAAAAGATGGATAAATGGGTCGTCAAGAAGTGGATAACGGCACAGATGAAAACGTAAAACCAGAAGGAAACGAGGTCAGAAGAGTTAGCAAAGGTCGAAAATTGGTAAAAGAAAAGACTGGATATGGGAAAGAAAATAACGAAAAACCAGAGATGAGCATGAATAAATAGAGAAAATGAAAATAAGAAAAAATGCGTAACGGAAACGAAGAAAAATGAAGCAATTGAACTGGAAACATTGGACAGAAAAGGAACATGAGAGAAAAGTGGAAAAACGGATGGAAAGTGAGAGCAAAAATCAAGAAAACGGTTGTACCGTTTTGAGAGAAAACTGGAATAGTAGGACTGGAAAAGAAAAAAAAAGCTGAACAGAACGTAACGTGTCAGAAAATAAGATGAAAAATGTCAATTTTAATTTTAAGTAAAATTTCAAGTAAACTACTTCTAATTTCATATTCAAGTTCAAATTATACCAAATTCAAGTTTAACCGTTATGTGTGCGACAGGGTACCCGGGTACCTTTTCAGTTTTAAAATAGTTATAACTCATTCAATTTAAAACATACGTCATTGAAATTTTGCGACATCGTAAAACTCGTTGATCTTAAGTAATTGAGGTTTTTTTGGTGCATATCCATAAAGGGGTTTAGCAATGAGAGTCACTTGAATTTTTTTATTACGTAGGAGGGCGACAAGGGTACCCGGGTACCCATGATTTGCTATCTTCATAACTTTAGTTATGTTGAACCGATTTGGATGAAACCGGTGGCATTTGATTCGTACATTTATCTAGTTTTGATTAGATAAAGCGTTTGGCCATCGAATGACAAGTAGTTCCCGGGAATCGGTAATTCCGGAGCAACATCCGGTAAAATGTGGGAAGCCGCATGTTTTGAAAGAATATCAGCTTTCAGTAAACCTATTAGCTTTGAACTTGACACTGTGGACCCTTTTTTCATCTAATTATATAAATTGGTGACTTTAGATCGCATTGGCCACTCCAGAATTTGGTTCCTGCAGGGATACAGATGGCGAGTTGGGTGCCTAATCCAATATTAGAATAGGTTTAGCGGATCTTTTAGATGTTTTGAACTGAAATGGTCAGTTTAGTACTGATTGATAATTTCGGAACTGGTTCCAAATGTATAACGGATGGTTCTACGTTTTGAACGGTTCTGATAATGCTAAGCATTATCTTGAATCCTGCGGTATCATCTGTGACCCCGTAGAAACCATTTTCGAAATAACCAATCAAAATACATCGAAATGTAAAAAATATCACGTACCGAACTAATTCCAAGAACTTTGATACCCATATTGCTAGGTTTTACCTCCAATCCTGGACTGGCCACCCATGACCCCACAGGAACCTACTCCGGAATGGCCAACCTGATTCATCTCATTATATGAAATAGTACATTGTATGAATTTTTATAGTTTTTATATCCGCATGACTGATTTTCCTGCAATACAATCATTTCTCTTCCTCACAGCGGACACTCTGTCGGAGTTCCGGATTTTCGGGCCCCGTATGTCTTTTAGTGGCCAAATGGCCAAATGATTCAAAACTAGATAAATAAACGAATCAAATGACACCTATTTCGTCGAAATCGGTTTAAAATTGTTGATGTTATAACAATATCAATTTTGGGTACCCGGGTACCCTTGTCGCCCTGCTAAAGGTGTTTTTTTTGTCGCACACATAACGGTTAAAGCCTAATTTAATGCCTAATATCAAGTTCATTTTAAGCAAGTTAAATGAAATAAAATGATTTTCAGAATTAAAGTTTACTATTAATAGTGCAATTTAATCCTGAAAAAAGTTATTTTTCATTTAATTTTCGTATTCTGCTAAACACTTATAAACACTTCAGCACAATTTCAAGTCTAATTTAATTCCAATTTTAGGATCAATTTCAAGTCAAAAATAAAAACTCTGAATTCAAATCCAATGTAGTTCAATTTGGATTACAATTTCAAGTCTAATTGCAAACGTAATTCGAAGTCTAATCTCAAGTTCAATTAAAATCTAATTTCAAGTAGAATTTTAATTTTAATTTTAAGTTCAATTTCGCTCTTAAGTGAATTCAATTTGTAATTTCAAATCCAATTCCACATTCCAATTTTTAGCAAAATTTTATTTCAAATTCTGTATTAAGTTCGATTGCATGTCTAATGCCAAGTAAAACTTCAAATTATTCAAATTATTCCAAATATAAGTTTAATTTTAAATCCAACTTTACGTCCAATTTCCAGTTTGATTGGATGAACAGAAAAATGTCGATATATAGGCTAAAAATAATAAATTGTGAGGTTCAATGTAAGGCGAGACTGGCATCCATGCTTTTTCGGTTGCCGGCCGAATGTTTTACTGACTAAACTACTGCCGCACTTTTACATATTTTGTTCTATTCCCCCAATTCTATCATTCCACACACGCACCATACATTTCCCGGTGATGATATTATTTTTGTATGACGCTCGTTGTTTCTGTCACTGAGAAGATAGACTGCTATCTACTCGGTCAGTGTGGTAGAAACCGGCAGTAGGTTGCCGTCGGCGCACCGGCAAGTTTTTGTACCGCAGGCGCCGCCTTCGCACCAAACACTTTCTACTTTTCCAAATATAGAGTCTATGTCTTGACTGCGCATAGAGTCAAATGCAAGTACAAAAATGAAAAAAACACACCCGGTGTTGGTATCACCGTATTAGTAGGATCACAGGATTCTTATAAAAATTAAGCCCCAAACACAATGCATACGGATTTTACTACGTTGCGGCAATTTGACAGTTTTTCCATGGGCTTTCTGTCAAATTTCCGCAACGTAGTAAAATCCGTATGGATTGTGTCTGGGCCTTTATAGGTGCAAAGCTCGTGATGACAAAATTAAACAAGTTCAAAAACAAAAATATCTTGTTTGATTATTTATAAATCAGTCGAGTCTTTCTCGACAAAACATTATGCACATAAGATAACTTGATTAACCAGTCGAGTAGGTATAGAATCTATTCCGTGTAACAAAACAATTGATATAATTGCTTTTGACTTTGGCTTATTTATTCAGAGTAGGCGAACATTAATCTAAGGGAAAACGTACGAGTGCTTGAGCAACCATCGATGAAACGGAAGCTCTCAACCTGGCCATTGAAGCACAATGCATTAACCTAATCGGTAAACTGTCACAGGACAATAAATTGTACTACTACACGTTCCATTTTCCATGACTAAGAAACTATCCAACAACCCGCATTCTACCGACGCCACGCAGTGCAATATCGAAACAAACCATAATAAAACTGCTTTTATCGATGACATGTGCCTGGCAATCATAATATGTGGCCATGCTAAATCGGGTACGATTTGGTTGATTTAATGCACAAAAATGATGGCAATTTTGTTCTACTCATCCTACCACACTTCATGCGGCTCATGAATCGCCCTCCCACACTCCCAGAACAAGCGATAATCAAGCATGTATGGAGACCCCTCCCCCCACCCGGAACCAAAGAGATAACCGATTTATTGGCAGCCGTCGATAGCACTTCCAAACGAACCTGAACCGAGATCGGCAAAAACTGGGCCTCTCTTCCGATTTATCGACACTCCACCCGGGGCTTATTGGGGGTAAAAAACATTATTCAAAGACCTGCTGGCTATTCCTGGCCGTATCATACGTGAACGGGGATATTGCTGAGAGAGGAAAGAACAAAAAAATGAATGTCAAAATCAAGAGGTGAAAATCATGCTATCGATTCTGGCCACGGCGAAGGTCAGCTTGTCGATTCAATGACGCCCGCAAGTTCAACACCATCCGGCGAATGCGGCGATGGCGATGGTGGTATGGTGTGGAGTAGAATAATCTACACATTGTATCGCTCTTCCTGCTCCGGAGAAAATGATTTCGTATCATTGTTGAGCTGTACCCTGGGACCGTTGCTGCAGTTTCCTCCGGAATAAAGTTCGCTGCTGGCGGGTCGAGAGCTTCCTTTTTATTTTCGGAATCACCGAAAAGGAAAAATAGTTCACTTCAGCTGGGAGAAATTTCTCGCCGGCTGGAAGGTGCCAGTCTGCGTTCGCTAGTGGAAAAGTTTTTGTGATAACCGCCAATTGCGCTCGAATTTCGTCTCCAGAAGGTCTGCCTCTCCTACACTTGACTACGTGCCTATAGGTATGTACGTTGGCAAACAAACTTTCACATATAGTTTGGTCACTACGGAATATAGAAAACAGGAAAAATAACTCAACTAATAAAGCGAGAGCTGAAATCAACGAACCAAAAATGCTCCAAGATTTATTTAGCCATAAGGGCCGACGTGGAAAACTAACAAATGGCAGAGGGAGACACCGGGGACAGAATACACAAATTTTCACGTCTTGGCATGCCATTTGTACGATAAAGTTTGCATTGCAGGCGGCGGAAATGTGGCTTCTGCTGGTAGCAGTGCAACAGAGTAGTAGTAGCAGTAGTACTAGTAGTAGTAGTAGGCTTTTGGGTGTTTCTAGTCGAGAAGCGACCCGTTTTTTCTCATTTTAAGCATTCTGTATGCCTGTTGTAGAGTCTATGCCAACATGCCCGAACCTGCCACGCTGTTGGCGATTTTATCTCAATCTACAACACCCCGTAGACGCACAGGAAATCTGAACAACAATCAATTAGAAGCACCGAACACCAAACCGAACGGTTAGTATAGCCTGTAGTATTTTCGGTGTGGACACAAAAATGTTTGTTCGTGCGGTAGGAGAGAATGATAAAAATTAGCCCTCTTGTGATATTATCACAAAAGTATATTGGGAAAGGTAGAATTAAAGCTCTAAGTTGAACTTGATGTTCATCGTGTAGGGTGATAAAAATACGTTGCCCAAGTATTCTTATTAGTATTCCTAAAATTTACTAATTAAAACTATGATGGCTTTCCCAGGAACTGGGCGAAATCCATCAGCGCGCGCGTCTGATCTCGCTGATGTTGCAGTCGAAAAGAAAGTACAACTTATAATATGTTAATGTAGTGCTGTGATTTTTTGCCGTTGTTGCTTGAATTTACCGATGATTCACATTCAAGCACAGAACTAGCCAATTGCTGAGCATGCTGCGGATCAGCTTAATTATTGGATTGCAAGCAAACTAAAGCACGTGACGCCCAACCGCGTCAACTCTGAGGCGCCTTTCTTAGTTAAAATTGACGCAGCAAAGCACGAAGATATACCGCATTTCAGCCGACATGCAGAAAGCTGACCCGGTATTATCAGCGCAAATGTGCATCAGCTCTTCAGCAATATTTGAGAAACCGCCACATTTTCCCACTGTAAGAAGGGAATCTTAAAACTAGTCTTAATAATAGACCCATCTTAATATGTGAACTGGTACACTATCATGTTGCTCTGTATCAGCCTCAAAGTACTCTGCATGGTCTTAATCGGATCCGGAAGAAAATTGACGCTACTCTTCGGTGGCATCAAGTTGGATTCTGTGCTGGCCGATCATGCGTGAATCATATCACGATTCTTCGTATTAAATTGATGAAAATATATGAATTTCTGAGCATTCTTTATTGATTCCGAAAAAGTAAATCTTAGAAGCACCCGGGGCTCATTTTTAATTGGAACCATCGATAGTAAACTAAATCGAAGATTAGCCTGAAACTCTTTGTCAATGAAGCATATGATCCCGACTTACTTACTTACTTATGTGTCCATGTCCGCCGGTCCGGCAGAACAAAGGGATGAAATCAGAGATCTCCACTGCTGACGGTTACCCGCCATGGTTTTTACCTGTCGCCAGGACAGGTTCTCGTCTACAGCCCGGATGTCGTTGGCTAAGCTCCGTCGCCATGAGCCTCTGGGTCTGCCTCTTCTAAGCTGTCCTTGTGGATTCCAGTCCAGTGCTGCTCTGCAAACCTCGTTCGCTGCTTTCCTCAAGGTGTGTCCGATCCACTTCCACCTACGTTCATGAATTTCTGTGGCTATCGGCCGTTGATGACACCGACGATGGAGTTCCTCATTGGATATCCAATTATCAGGCCACCAGGCACGAATATCGCAGGCACCGGTTAATGAATACCTGCAGTTTTTGCGTTGTCTCCGCTGAGACGCACCACGTTTCGCAGGCATACAGCAGTTCGGATTTAACATTTGAATTAACGATTCGGGTTTTCGTGCGTAGAGTGATCTGGTTTGAGCGCAAAATGTTTCGCAGACCTGCAAAGGCACCCCTGGCCTTCCTGATCCGTGTGGCTATATCAGTCTTGGTACCACCATCGGGCGTTGTTTGGCTACCAAGATATTGAAAGGCGTCTACCTGCTCAACTTGTTGTCCCGCTACTGTGAAGTTGGTGGAATTGTCAGTGTTCACTACCATAGACTTAGTTTTCGCTACATGATCCCGACTTGGCCGATGATATTCTGTTGCTTCCAACTGCGATCCGATATGCAGAGCAAGCTTGCTGATGATGCTCTGATAGCTATAACGTCTAACCATCGTTTCAATTTCACAGTAGCTGTACGACTCATTGAGGACGGGGAAGTTCACCAAGACTATAAACAATCAATCGGAAAGATCAGTGGTGCTTTTGTGCGTCTTGAGTAGTGATTTTTCAATTCAAACGTGGAATCCGTTATATTGTACGCGTACGAGACGTGGTGCGTATTGGCGAAGATAGTGCGCAAACTGCAGATCTTCGTGAACCGCTGCCCGCAATATATCGTTCGAGTCTAAATAGTAGTTTCATACTGGAATCTCCATTTCGGAACTGCATTACCAATGTCACCACCGCTAAATCTAAATAGGTTTTCGGGAGCATAGATGGAAGTAGATGGGACTTAGCTTGAAGAGATAGTATCCCATTGGAATTAAACACAAGGTTGTAGACAAGCTCAACTGTCTATCAAACCCAAATTCTGCAGTAGATAATAAGCACTCAATTTTACTCGTAGTGAACTACGCACAATCACGGTACTCCTAATCTGACACTGCTCCGCACTTTATCATTTAAGGAATATCGGCAAGTTATCATCCGACATCTGCCGCTTTTGTAATCCTGAACGTGAAAGTTCAGCGCATATACTCTGAAATTGCGGGGCTCTAGTATTATCTAGGCATAACTTCTTCGGAAGTTTCCTTGTTACTCCATATCAAGAATGACGCTTAAATCCAAAAAATGTCATTGGTTTTATTAACCATGTCGTTCCGAATTAAGGCACAGGAGTATCAGCTATTACAACCTCAACTCCAGCAATAGGCGCGCATGAGCAGTTCATAAACTGTGTACAGCAATCGGAGCTTGCCAGAAAAGGTGATCATTCGGACTGCCATAGTGGCTTTTTAACCCACAAGGTTGACGCGTCTAATCAGAACTACATTGGATTGAGTGATGTTTTGTGTGCATCTCAGGAACACTCTCGAGTCCCTATGAGACGCAGCGAAGGTTCAGACAAGGTGACGGCTTAACCTCTCCATGATGTTCAATATCGTTTTTGAGGGGGTGATCCGAAGACCGGGAATTGCAACAAGAGGGTCGACTTTTAGTGAATGCAGCCAACTCCTAATCTTCACAGATGATTTGGATGTCATTAGTAAGGAACTTTGCGACGGTGGAGACAATCAACGCCAGTCTGCAAACGGAGTCTAAGAGGATTGAGTTAAAAATAAATGCGTCGAACACTAAATACATGAAAGGAATAGGCTCATAGGAGATAAACGCGTGCCTTCCATGGACGAGAACCGTTGATGGCGCCGAAATAGAAGTGGTATATGCGTTCGTGTATTTGGGATCACTGGTGATCGGGGATAACAACACTAGAAAGGAAATCCAACACATTCAAGCAGGAAATCGGGCCAACTGTACCCTTCACAAAACATACGATGCCGTACAAAGCTGACAATGTACGAAACTCTCACTAGACCGGTAGTTCTTTACGGACGTGAAGCCGTGACGCTACTGATGAAGATCATTGTCATGTTCGAGTGGAAGAACGATATTCAACCGAATACAAACTGAAAGCGGAGTGTCGCGAGATACAGGCACTGTTTAGAGAGATTTCCATCGTACTTACTTACTTATGTATCCATGTTCGGCGCGCCGGTTCGGTTGAACAAAGAAATTAGAGATCTCCACGGCAGACAGTGTTACCAGGTCGATTGCCCATTTTCCCGCTGCCCAGAGGTTGATTTCCCACTGAAATCCCGCTGTCTAGAGTCTATTTCCCGCTAGAAATCCCGCTGAACCAAAAGTCATATTATTCCTTCGTTTCTGGTGCAGAATATTCATTTCACTAAGGCTTGCATTTGAAATCAAGATGATCTGCTGAAATTGAGAGGTTGCAATTAAATGAACATTATGCAAATTTGCTGCATTCATGTTGACGAAGCTTCAGGAAACAGAAAAAGAAGTATCTTGTTATCCCTCATATAATGACAATTTACTACGACATTTCGCAAGAATAATCTTATCTTTAATCTTATCTTTCCTTAATCTTATAATTAAGGAGTCTAAGAACACATGCGAAAATTTCGAAAAAAGCTTTAGCACAAATGCTCTTTCTGTATCTAGCTATGATAAAAATAATGCAAAATTTCAGCAAAGCTGGCAAATGGTTATGGTTTTTGGTGACAAAAGAAGATATGTTTCAATCTTTATAAGCAGCCCAAATTCAAAAATATCTGAAAAGCGCATCGGCTCTTTGTTCTCGCTGATATTTTGTTTTAGCAAAAATGTACCGATTTGTCTTTTAGACTTAGGGTTTATCGGCTCATCAGCCGATTTTTTTGGTTTTGTTATCATACAAATGCTGCGGTATATAGCAAATTATGATGTATATAGATACATAAGTTGTTTGTGTTGTTTTGTTTGCAATTCATGAATCAGTTGGATTTTTCCATTGGCAACGAATCAGTTTGTGGAAAAATTATGAATACGCAAAACGGATTGGTTTGGTGGTCTTCTTGTTCAGTAAGTTCTAATGAGTATTTGTCAGAACTGATCCCATTCTAGGCAAAAACCACGGAGTTTTCTAATCAGCAGGATATACTGAACCATCTACCAATGCATGAGCAGACATTAGACTGTCAATAAACGAAGTTTTTTGCTGTCAACCTCTCTGTCAGCACTCTTGCCTACCAAATATCGCTAAATCGCTAAATCTTGCCTACCAAATATCGCTAAATCGCGTGCTGCTCGAGCCACAAATGCTGATGCTGATACCTGTAACCAGGACAGGTTATCGTCAACAGCCCGGATGTTGTTGGCTAAGCTTAGTCGCCATGCTCCTCTCAGTCTGCCTGTTCTACGCTCTTCTTGCGGATTCCATTCGAGAGCTTCTCTGCAAATCTCATTCCTTTCTTTCTTCAAACTGTGTCCGATCCGCATCCATTCACGTTCTCGAATTCCTGTTGCCGATGATGGCATCGACGATGGAGTTCCACGTTGGATATCCAGTTGTCAGACCACCATGCACGAATGATATACGGCAAGCAGCGATTACTAAATACCTACAGTTTTTGCGTTGCCTGCGCTGAGACGCATCATACAGAAATACGGTTTTAACGTTAGAGTTGAAAATTTGCCAAATGTTTCGCAGACCTGCAAAGGCACCTTTGGCCGCGTTGCTACATCAATCTTAGTACCACCATTGGGCGTTGTCTGGCTACCACAATATTGAAAAGCTTTCACCTGTTCAATCTGTTGTCCCGCTATTGTTATGTTGGTAGGATTGTCAGTGTTCACTACCATAGACTTAGTTTTTGCTATATTGACTGTGACACCTGCTGCGCGGGAGCTCTCGGAGAGGTCATCTAACGTGCTCTGCATATCGATTCGGCGTTATACGAGCAAGACAGTGTCATCGGCTAGGTCGAGGTCATTTAGCTGCTCCATCGTTAGAGAATTCCAAGTCAATCCTCGATTTGGTCTACTGTCAATTGCTCGACTCGAACTAATATCTACGCCAGCAGTAACCCTACAAGGTCGGACAAAATGCCGTTGTACAAAACCTTGCACGAGAACGTCTCATACTGAGCCTGGATAAGATGGACTAGCTAATCTGGACCTCCTCTACGCCTACGTACACCCCAGATGTTTTCGTGATTGAGTCGGTTGAACGCCTTTTCGAAGTCAACGAACACCAGCATAAGAGAGTCCTGGAATTCGTTGATCTGTTCCAATATAACGCGGAGCGTTGTGACATGGTCTATATAATCTAGCTTGCTGCCACCGGATAGTAGCGTCGATCTTCTCCTCGATCCGGTTAAGGATTACCTTACAGAGTACTTCGAGAGTAGTACAAAGCAACGTGATGCCACGCTAGTTACCGCATTCAGTTAGGTCTCCTTATTTAGGGACTTTGACCGATATGCCCTGCATCTAGCCCACCGGAAAAGTTGCGTTTTCCATATATATATATATATTTCCCACATAAAAGCTAAAGCATCATATAGGCTGACAAAGATGGGTCAGCTTTGAGCACTTCGGCGCCCGGTTGGATTTCATACTTTTGATCGCTGCTTCGATTTCATTCAGTTATGGCACCTTAGAGCAGACGCGATTGTTACGGCAAACTATTGGCGTCATGCGCTGCTGCTTTTGTTGCTCTCTGATATTTCAGACTCGAAAGGGTTGTTCAAAATGTTCAGTTCATCGCTTAAGCTGTTATGTACGGTCAGTCAGTAGCTGACCAGCTCTATTCTATTCTTTGTATTCATTCTGGCACCATTAAGGCTGCGAGAAATAACGTACAACAAACGGATATCACCATTGGCGGCGGCGTTTTCCCCTTGTTAGGCTAGTAAGTTAGTCCAGGCTCTCTTGTCTCGCCTAGAACTCGTTTAACAGCTCTCTGCAGTTCTACGTATCGTTAACGGGCAGCTGTCTTGGCTGCTCTGATTCGCGCTCGTTCAATGCCGGCTTTCGCCATTCTCCGTTCGTCGAACATCCTCCAAGTTTCATAACCCGTTGCGCATGTTGCCGAGAGTTTCGTCCAGAGAGTCGTGATGAAGGCGTTCTTGATGCCGTTTAATTGCTCTTCGACAGTTCCACCAGGTGGCAACCAACTCCGAAGCTCGGGATTCAGATCGTTCGACAAAGGCTGTTTTTACCTCGAGATTTTCCAAACGGCGGACGTCGTAATGACGCCCAATTTTCTACTCTCGTGGCTGAACACGTGCGGCACGCAAGCGCATCTTAGTGATAACAAGGTGATGGTGGAATACGATGTCGGGGCTGCGGTTGTTGCGTACATCAAGAAGGCTCCTGGGTCTGTCCCGGTGTAGTGGTTAGCATTCACGCCTCTTACGCCGAGGACGAGGGCCGGGTTCAAATCCCAATCGCGCAGAAGACTCGAATGCCTCCAGTTGTTACAAAAAAAGATCGCTATACTTCTCCACTTTTAGCTGATACAGATGTGGTCAATTTGGTTTTCTGTTCAGCCGTCGCGGGAAACCCACGTGGCCTTAAGCGCTGGTTTATGGGGGAATAGTGATTCCCCAATGACCATATTGTTATTACCACAAAATTCTGTAAATAGCTCCCCATTTTCGTTCAGCTCTCCTAGGTCATGACATCCCAGGACGCGTTTAAGGTCCCTGTTGCATGAGCCAATCTTTGTGTCGAAGTCGCCCAGATGGGTTTGAACGTCCTCTTTCGGGATTTTCTCAACCGTGCTGTTCAGTTCAGGCTGTAGAAACTCCCTTTTTCCTGCAGGCCGACAGCATCTGTTGGTGTGTAGCACTGGATTGCTGTTTGGTTTCTAACCCGTGTTCTGGATCTGGCAACGATTATTCTTTCCTTTATCGGTTCCTGGTTCATCAGGGCTGCATGTGCCTCTGGGCTCAGTAGGAATCCAACTTCTCTTTTTTGAGTAGTATTTTCAGCTCGAACGCTAAGGCAATATTTGCTCGGATAATGTCATGTGTTCGCCAGTACCCGGCCTGTGGACCTCGCTCAGTCCAAGGATTTCATGCTTCAGGCGGCTAGCTTCCCTTGCAAGTTGAGCCTGCTTGCCATGGTTGGCAAGAGTCAGTACATTCCATGTTATGATTCGTGTCCGTGTTTTCATACCTAAGGCCATTGCTTATAATCCAGATCTATTTCTTCTTCCATTTTCAGTAACTTTTGTTGTTTTCGAATACAGTAGGTTGTTAGCCTAAGGTGCCACATACCGAAAAAATTATCTCACATTTGACGTAAATTGAAATGCATATAAATTAATGAACATGTGACCAAAATCACATATATTTTTCCATTAAATAAAACGTATACAGTCTAAACCATTTTCACAGATATAGGGTACGGGAGGGTATTTTCAGCCCATTAAGCGGTAGCCTAAACAATATTCAGGAATTACGTTGAAACTATATTCATTCGAGACAAGATTTTTATACCAGTTGATAGAATAACATGTACTGAATATCGGCGTGTATTTTGGTCTTAATGAAACGCTACTAGAGATGCCAATACCGGGAGGTGTTTTGAAAACCGGTTTTTCGGTATTGATAAATGCAATACCGGTAAAACCGGTAAAAAACCGGTAAAAGTTAACTCTTGAAAACTATATTTAAATATCGTATGATTTGAAGAAGATCCTTCCATAATCAACGATTCTCAATTTCTGTCGCATAGTTAATTGACTAGTTCATTAAAAAATAATATTTAACAATGTGAAGAGAATTTACCGTGTCATCTTTTAAACGAGAACAAATTTCAGTGAAAAACTTCCGGAGGCAGAGAATCTTCATTCGGTCTCCACAGAGAAAGAAAGAATAATTCCTAGTGATAAATTAAAAATGTAGCGTAGGAAAACCCTTGTTCAAGAGCTTTTAATAAGCTGCTTAGATACTGACATTTATGATAAATTATAACTAAAGGTTCAGTTGATTTGGTTCCTCTGCCTGCTCGGTTTCTGAGTTTATTCCATTGACTTTTAAAATAATAAAACTTTGCAGAATTTTATTATTAAAACATGATGCCTTGAAGAATATTACAAAGTCATTGCACATAGTGCGGCTAGTTTTAAAACGAATAAATTTAAATATACGAACTTTCTCTGAAATTCTATCAATACGGTCACTCGAACAGCAGTTGTGCGATACTTGAAAGGTGTTCCGAGAGTAGTTTTAGAGTTTGTAGTTCGCAGAGTTTGCAATTTTTCCGCTACAGCAATTCGACAGCAGCCAAGACTGGTTTTAGCACTGCGACAATTTCTTATTTCTTCATGAATTCCTCATCGCTTAAGTAAAGCGTATCCTTGTTTCTCAGCAACGAAAACAGTTCTCTTCAACGACCCCACCGACGACTGAGCAATTGGCGACGAGTAGCCCATGGATTGAAACAAGTTGAATGGAGACGACTGCTTAAAAAGCATGAGGCACTCCGGCTCTATGCTGACAGCGGTGAGGTATTTCAGGGTTTTCCCGTTGGAAGAACTACATAATTTAGTTATTATTTGTAGAACCTTCAATCATGAATTTAAGTTTCCCCGTGCTTGAAAAGTTTTACCAGCGATCCAGGCTTCTTGAGCTGTTATTTGATCATGCAAAAAAATACCGAAAATACCGGTTTTTGGACTTGGAAAAACCGGTAATTCGGTATTGGAAAATAGTTTACCAATACCAGTAAAACCGGTATAGCATCCCTAAACGCTACTGAATTTGAGTTATAATCGCGAGAAATGATGATGTCACTGCGGCTAAATTGTTTTTTTTTAAATCCGTCCGGTCGAAATAGCCTACACAGGGATTAAATGCTTATCAAAAACAGATCAAAAGAGAGACCGATGGATAACGTGTCGGTATTGCTTAGATACCGGCTCATTGAAGATAACTAGTTTTGCAATGACAACAGCTTGCTGCTGGCGCTAGTGTATCATTGAATCGTACATATACATTAGCACCAGAAGCAAGTGGTTGTCACCCAAATACTAGCTATGTCAACACGATAGAAGAGTTTCTGGCTCAACTGCTTCACATCTTGGTAGTAGTGTAAATGAAGCACCATGTGCTGAAATTAAAAGCAAAATGCTGCAGATTGCTAGTGAATGAAAATTGATTTATATTTGGGTTATTCCGTGCCAAGTGACCGAGAAAAAGTTCGAACGTGTAATCGACATTCACGGATTTGAACCAAATTTCGCCAGATTGTTCGTTTTCGATCAGAAAGCAAAAATCGAAAATTGGGTGCCGATCGGACATTCCCTCGATTAATGGGAGCACCTTCATTTTTAAGGAAAATACCCTTTTTTGTCAAAACCTCTTATTTTCTTTTACTTATATCTCCGGAAATATTGAGGTTAGAAAGACACTCTTTTCACATTTTCAAAGGAAATCACCCAGGGAATTCGAAAAAGATATTATTTTTGAGCGCCAGAACTGCCAAATATGTTTAAACTCAACTTAAAAACTAAATTTACATTTTTCTCTCAATGAAGCCAATTTTATCTTAATAATTTAACTTCATCGTGTTTCGCAGATTTTTTTACATAAAAATCACTCATCGCCCCGAGGTATTCTTTGTCGATCCCGAGAGCAGCGTTTTACAGCATGCAATTCTCCATTTTTAATGTGAAACTAAGAGCAAAATAACTTTTTTTGAAGCAGTAATTCTCTACGCAATGTAAAACTACTTTGGCATATCGGAAAAGCATTTGCACATAACACATAACGTATAATAAAGTCATTGGTTTGGTGTTAAAGGGATATTTTGTCAAATAATTCGAGGGTTCGCTGATAAAAACAGGTTGGGAACCGCTGAGTTAGAGCATTATTATTACCTATTATTATTCGCCCATTATCATCAGTTAACAGCAAATTAATGTTTGTTTATTTCGAGTATTTGTCGTGAACGAGTCACTAGAGTTTATTAAAGTCCGTCATTATAAGTGATGGGTAAAGCAATCTGAATGTTCACCCCAAATAGTTTAATTTTTAAGTGTGTTTTTGATTACTTATGGTGAAAACCAGATAATGTACCTAGTTGTATTTAGATTAATCAGATGTATTATTTACGAGAAATTACCGGAAGACATATTGCGAAAAAAGTGCGATCGCAATCAGAGATTTGTGTTAAAAACTGCGGAAAATACAGTAAATTCTAGAATATGATTAAAACAAATGTGCAAAAATGTGACATAAAATATATAAAAAGCGACGTTTGACTGATTTTGATTACGCAAATAGTTTTTTACTGAATACTAGTTAGAACTCAAGCTTAAAGGAGCCTATTTCAAGTAGCTTTAATACTGCTAGTTTTTTGCACATCGCAAACGTAACCATGAGTTTTTGCTATAACAGATTTGCAGGCCGACGTTGTTGTGCTACACCACTGAATGAAAGATAGAATAGGAATAGGAAAATAAAGCGAACTTGTTCGGTTTTCCACGGAACAGATTATTGCAATCCGCATGCAAACAAATATCGGAATTGCGCCAGATTGCCGATATGGTATGAATTGGATAGTGAATAGAAAAATAAGTTTTATGTTCTTTTTTTACCTTTCATACATGTTTGATTCGAAAAATATGTTGTTTTCACAGAGTAGTTCAAACGTTTTTAGTTATTTTATTCTATCACTGGGATTCAAAGCACAAAATGATTCTCTAAAGTTTTGCACACCAGCCATAGCCCCAATATTATTCGACCTAAAACGATCAAAGCAAACTAGTGGTAGGACACATTAAAATTTTTGTGACTTTGAAACAGGTAGGTATTTTGGTGTTGGCTTTTCCACTCTCAGATTATGTTTTCTGGAGTAAAATGGTGAAATTCAAAAACCTCCGCTGAATTTACAATAGCCATGAATGTCAATAGCCCGACAAGATCCGGAAAGCATCCGGAACATTTATTTCTACGCAATTTCGTAGAAGAATCCTTATTTTTTTTGGATTGGGTGACTGGGAGGTTAAGCTAACATTCATATTTTGCAAGATAAACTAATAAAAAAAATTTGGATTACCTACAATAAAAAGAGGAATTTGTATCCAGTGTTGGAAAATACATAGCAGCAGGAAACTCAATGAGATTTCAAACACATGAAATTTCATCCTTGATCACAAGCGCGAAACTCATATGAATTTCTCTCGCTATTATACGCGATGTCTCTGTTGCTCTGCGATGTGAACCGCATTCATCTGTGAGCATTTTGCTTCATTCTTCCACAGCTGGCATTTCAAACAACGAACCAGAGAGCAAAAGAGAATCTACCGTCAGAGAAAACATCAGCACCGAAAAATGCAACACATATTCATGAATTAAGATGGCAAACATATTGGCGGAATTTACATTTCTCCTTCACGGGAATCGACATTCTAGAAAGTAACAAGCCTAATAAGAATTAGATACACATGTAATTTAAATTACAGGAATTTGTATGTATATGTGCATAGCTCCGGGTAACAGTTGAAACAAAGCAGAATGTGATCAAGCGGGAAGAAATATGTGTGAGTTTTGTGATTCTTGCCATGAAAACAGAAAAACTCACGTGTGATTTTTTTCTGAATAGGTTCAAGCTGACATGATTCACAGTTGATTTTGATTTTTGATGAGTTTTGAGATTTTGAGTTTTTACCATCACTGTTTGTATCTAAAAGTAAAGCAATCCGGCAGTGTTTGTGGAGTTTGAAATATGTCGCAAGTTTAATAAGGAGGTTGTGGAACCTCTTATTTTAGCCAGTTCGCTGTGGATTAAAGGTTCATGAATATCTGCGCTCCACAGGGCCTGGGAGGAGAGGTTCAGTTTGAATCCGGTCATTATTGGCTCCTGTTATAGCCTGGTTCGATCTACGGATCCCCCAGTTTGGGTAAAGTGGAACGCATACACACTTAAGCGTTGCTTCAATGACCCTAACTTATCTTATTTTCCACTCTTTCCCCTTAACGTCCTGTCGCACTCTGTATGAATACTGTAAACACTTTTGTTTCATTACTTTCTTCTACCGCCAGACGGAGAATATCTACAAAAACACTGTGCGACAGATCTAAGCCAACAAGAAGTAGTATTATAGCTTTGATGAGCGGAAAGTGGACATTTCAGAAATGTTTTATTCTACCATTTTGTGAATTGTTTCATACCAATGTGAAATTCAATATCTACATGTAAAATAAATGGTGTCACAACAATTTCTGCAATCTTGTATCCGGATCACGAGTTAAGTTTGAAATGTGTGTGCAGCTATTTTGATTTTGTTTTGGGGCACTTTGACAATTGTTTACTGTTTCAGCATTCCGATTGCACTATGACCATAGCGTAACGGCAATGGGACGGAACATTATCAACAATAATATTATTCAAATTACGTAAACCATTCATATAAGTCTATATTTTGCTACTTTCTTATGTGGAAGGCACCAAGCCAAACCAACTCTAAAGCGGTCCTACAGGGAACCGTTTATCGTTTATTTCCAATCCGATAAGCAGTTGAAAAATATTATATTCTCCTCTAGCGTATTGGTGCCCGGAAACTGATTTATATTCGCCGTTGTACTTTGCTCTAATCGCATCAAGCCAGGACCAGATAGATTGCCGAACCCACTTAAGCTGCATGATTTGGTTCAGTAGTTGCCGTAGACCCCGGACCCGGTTGCGAGACCTCAGCAATTTATCGGAACTGATTTTGATTCAGTTCGCAGTTTGTAACGTTGCAATTTGCTCGGAACCGACCGGAAAGTACAACAGACAAACGATAGTCGAACTTCTTCGCGCCGAAAGCCGGACAAATCTGCATAAACTTTATTTGCACAAATCCCATCCCATGCTGCAGGCACCCACGCGGTAGTTTCGTTGGCCTGTACCGAGTTCTATGTATTGTGAAGCATGCGAAAATCCTCTTGTTAGATCAGCACTTGTTATCTGCCGCAACTTTTCGAGGTTACAGCGCACATCCTCAATCGCAAGAAAAGATCCTGGGAAAACAGAGCTGTTTTTTTCATACTGCTGTTGATGGCATTAGTGGTAAGAGGTGGAAAGGTGCACTTTTTATTCTTCTTTCCCGAGGAAGCCCTTGAAAAGCCACCGAACAGAAAACTAGTGTATGTCTGTAGTTGTGTATGTATGATTGCAGCGAAGAACAAAGCACGTGGAAAAGTTGATTCAGGCTGTTATATTGCAGCGATGAACGGCTACTTAACCTCACGTTGAACAAAAGTTGTTACTTCCACAAGTAAACGGAATGAGTGAGGTATTGTTCGGGGGCGCAGATTATTTTCATTACAGAAAAGTTGTGGAATCCGGGAGTTGTATGTTATTTCTAAAAAAAATTAATATTCAAATTAAAACAACTTGGATGGTTTCAAACACATTTCCAAAAATTAATTTAAGCCTAAAATCTATTTGAAATGATCATAAAAATGAATAAATTTACTGTAAAGATTATATAACAACTTCAAAATCTGTTACGTTGTTTAAAAATAATCATATGGTTTTGAACAGACTCGTTTAAAAAAAATACAAAAATTAATTCAAACACAATTTGAAATTTTTATCCTAGAAACCGTAAATATAAATCGCACCCTATTATACTATACGGGTGGATTACTTCGAACATTTCCAGTGCAAGCTGCTGCACCGATGCACCGGGGGGATAGTTTTTGCACTTCCTTTGCACTGGGGAAAAACTTTCGGTACTTTCTGGAAAGCTTCAAGCGAGCCGTATACACACACACGAAACTATTCTCGAAAGTGGAAACTCTTACCACATACCCGGAAATGAGAAAAGTTAAATAAATCACCCATTTTCAACAATGGTGACGGCTATCGGCAGGAGACTACGACCGGGGATCGTGAAATAAGAGGCAATTCTCAGACGGAGACGGAGCCAACTGCGAACCGTTTTGACTTTGGTGTTTGAATTGTTCGTTTGGCTACAATTAAGGGCAATGTGAAAGGTTTGTCCAGCAAAATTGGCCTAATGAGTACATAGTTCCTACGACGGCGGAATAATCATCTATCCGAAAATAATGGAATTATTTGCTCAAGAAGCAAACTAATTTATTTATACCTTGCTCTTTCTTACAAACTACCAAACCCATCGCATCGGACATCTTCGAAACGAAAATATAATTTTTGAATTATTCATTGTGTCGATTTTTTACATTTTTTACAACTTCATCCGGACGCAGTCTCGTTTCTAGCGAACGATGACACTTCAGCAAGCCTGTGTGCTGATCATAAATCAGTTGGCTGCTGGCTGGCTGTTGACGATGGATGGTGTCGGTACGATTGGTTGTTTGTTTGTTTGCTTGCTTGCTTGTGAACCCTTAGACCCGCGATGACGATGCTGCTGCTGCCGTTGTTTGTCTTGCGAGGATACTGATGAATCGGATCACATTCAGCCTTTTTTAGTTTTGTACTTACTGTTTGTTTTGGAAAATTGTCCAAGCTGCCAAGTGGCCTCGTGGCCTGCGGTTTCGCGTCGGAAGCCGAAGCAATATGACTTGGCCGAATCGATGATTTATGCTGACAGGAAAAATTTGATTTTTGCATTGTTCCACGGCACGGCATCCACCATGACTGAGGAATTCGAAAGCGGCGACTGCTGGCGATGTTTGCTGGGCTGTTGTTTGACATGGAAATGAATGTCGAAGCCGGTTTCGTCACTATTAACAATCGTCTTGCTTTGAAGATGAATGGTGGTAGTAACGGGATAGGAAAAGGAGCACAAACAATTTAAAATTGATTTATAGATATACGCATGTGTTGTTTGGCTCTTGAATGATAGAATCAATACGTAGAGGTAGAATTTAAAATCAAGTAATGTGGCACTGGGTGGCATGTTTTCAAAGAATCATCGAAAAATTCATTTCTTTTCATATTTTCCTTCTAATAAATAACTGAAAACTACTCCTACGTTACATTTATGTGATTTTTTGTTTGATACCTGTAGCTTTATCACGTTTTCTTCCTTATTCGGCTGTAATATATTTTCTTTTCTATGTAGATTTATTTTTTATAAATAACCTATTATAGTTTATGTTGAATGTATAGAATACCAAGTAACCTGAGTAACTAGGTCCACTGCTAAACACAAACTAGGTAAAAGCTAGCAGTTGTAAATTGTAGCTCAAAAGTAATGGCTTTAGTTTAGTTTTGAATGTATTTACACTTAAAATAAAATATTTCGTCTATTATTATTACACACTTATGGTTACAATTAGACTTGAAGGTGTTTGAGAACACAAACGGTTTTAAACATTTAAAATAAATATAAGTCAGCTTAAGCCTATAGCTGGAAAAACTCGAAAGAGCTAAAGCTATAAAGAACTATGAAGAATTACTTCAATAAGAAGCTGTTGGGCATCATCATACCCCTTTCTCATCGTCAATCACTCCACGAGTCACATTAACTCTTACAACGACTTCGGATTTAGTTGTAGCTCCAGGTTATTCCAGGAATGGTAGTTGTTTCTGACTTTACGAGCCCCACCGCTACTCCATTGTCGGCTGCCCAGCATTCTAGCATCATGGAGGCTTCTGTTTCCCATCAGTCGTCCTGGACCTGTCTGTAGTTGACGAAACGAAGCCTCCAAAACCTAAGCCCTGGTAAGCATCAGTGGAATTATTTCCTTACTACCGCTGACACATACTTTGTACCCAGTGACCCGCTTGACGTAGCATACCACTCTAGGCAGTTCACCGTAACTCTACCCAAGCAGCACGGCTCTAGCACTTTTAGTTGTATAAACCTATTTATAACCAGAATTAGTCATATATCAGTTACAACAACTGCTTTGTAAAAACTGTGTTAGTAGGGTACCGACATCTAAGACTATATCGGAATGCAACGATTACGGTATTATGATATTCCCCGGGCTCATTCCAGTTCGCAGTCGTGTCATTTCTGCCAGCGAATAACATTCGTCCTTGGCCCTGCATGTGGGTGCACGGAACGGGACTTCCAAAATTCCAGACGGGGCAAGTGCAACAACCCCTATAACATTTTATTTCAAAGACGCAATCTCCGTTTCCAGCTCTGTGCCTGATCCGCAGTAGAAATCCTCCAATCCGCTCCTTCTTTACTACCAGAACGTGCGTGGACTTCGAATGAAAATCAATGACTTTTTATTGCTGTAATAGAGTCGAACTTCGATATAATCGTTTTCAGAGCCGTAGCGTGACATTGTGGCGCCCTTGGTGGAAACCCAATTTGGCGCACCCTCCTTTACTAAATCAGAGTTCCTTCCAAAATGGTCGATCAAAAGATAGACGTCGGCATATTCAACTCTCTTATGGCCGAGATGATCAGCTCCTTCAACGTTTTGTGCACAAAAAATTGGAGTAAATGATGCGTTTGAGCTTCGCCCAAAAATTTTCTATTGGTCGCGGTTGGGGGACGTTGGGATAGTTGATGATCGTCGGTACAACGTTTATTTTCAGCCGGTTTATCTCCTCTTGTGATCTCTTGGCACGAAGGTCCGAGGCCTGGTCCGGCTAAAAGACCACGGCGACTTGGTAGGTTCCAAAAGGGCGGTAGTTTCAAAATAAGGTGGCAACTTCCGGTAGGTACTTTGTACTGTATCTTCGTATCTCCTCGTGCGCCGTAAACCCCGAACGATACAATAGAGGCTTGAACATTCGTTTGTCGCTGATCGTCAGATACAGAAGGATCTAGATAGTTGACATCGTCGTTTACCTTCTTGGTGAGGGACGTAAAATACTCGGTCCTCTGCCAGTCTTTGTCATCCAGCGTCAAATAGTTTTCAGCACTCATTATAACCACGACATCGAACTTCACTGACACCATCAGCCGATCTCAGCGTACGTTTCCGTATAAAAAAATTCCAGTTTAGCCAAGTACTTCTACATCGTTTAGCCGGTTACTCCGACCTCTCGGCCCAAGGTGCGCAGCGATGAGACCGCCTTTCAATAGATTTTCATCTTCAGCTGCTCCGTGGCGTTCAACGCTTTCGCCTTTCTTGTAAATGCTAGATTAGCTCCATTCAGCGGGTACGAAGTGCTTCACCATGTCCAACTTCTTCGCTACGGGGTGGAGTTGGCAGTACGAACAAAGCATCGAGCGTAGTTGTTTCGCTGTTTTCAATATGGCTGCTGCATGCAAATCAACTGATAACGTGGTGTGAAAAATCGCCGAAATCAGTAATTTTTCAATGCATATCTTATTGCTTTACAGAAACGCAGGCCCTTTTTGGGCTAGCACCCTTGGCGGGGCCAGTCTGGCCAACCGCACGCTACGGCGCTGATCGTTTTAACGGAAACCGGGCTTGACGAGAAGATTGATTCGCAACAGATATTCTGGAGCGCGTTTTTCGTTTTTATAAGTGATCGTAACCAGTAGAACAGCAGGAAATGGTGGCCGTGGTGGTGGTGTATTGTTCGCAATGTCTAACAAGCTGATTTGTTTTATCGACCGATTCCCGATTTATAAAACACTTGATAAACTATGGGTAAAAGTTCAGGTGATCGACCGTTCTCTGAACCCTGACGAAATCTATTTAACCCTCTGCCATAAGGGCGACGCTAGGAGTATTAGCGAACATACCGACTCAGCTGGAAGTGTGTATCTTCATCTAACGTCGAATGACCTAACACTGCTGCTCGTTGATTACAACCTGTTCGGCTTAGTTTGAAATGTTCCTGTAAACGGTTGCCCTAGCATCGACTGCCAACGCTCTAACGCTTCCGCAACTTGTAGTGGGCCTTTGGACGGTATCTATTCTTACGGCCTGACATAAATTAAGGGGAAACCGAAAGTAGCTCAAAGAAGGATGGATAAATGGCTACCGTTCGATATCTGTATTGTTTTGTGCCTTAAAAATGCATTTGTATTGGCAGTGCACGTTTTCGTCACATAATCAGTGCTTCCAGTGCTGTTATAATTTCCTAAAACTTGTCATTCCATTTATCGAACCGCTATATTTCAACAAACTCTCAGCAAAACATAATTGCTAATGGAAAATAAATTTAACTGATCATATAGTTAATTACGTGTTCATAAAACGTATAATCTGGAATTAGTTAATAGATATTTGGTTGCGCACATATTTGTTTGCACTAGCGATTTCCGAAAAAACAGCACCACGGGTCAAAGTTTTATCAATGGGCTTTTAAGGAGCTCCTATTAATGCTATTCATTCAGTTTCCGCTACAAATCTTATATGAATCGGAATGTCTTGATAAAGAAAACAAACTATATTTCGGGATGTTCGTAGTCGGTGCGGTTGGCTGCGGATCAGCTGTGTTTATGTTTGCAGGATCTGCTATTTGACATATATTATCAATACTTATGCAGCATTCAAATAAACCTTTAGGTTTTTAACGAACACATGAGATGTATAGTGCAGTGTTTGTCGCACTAACACAATAACGTTAGCCACTTTCGGTTTCTCCTTAACCCAATGTTAAACAGGAGTAATCGCTTGTTAGATCTGATACTGATACCTTAGAACATTGCTCGATCACCGAGGCGGCTGAACCTATTAAAGCAAAGCAAAGCTTAGGTGCTACATTCCGTTATCGAAACTTGACTTTCTGTTTTTATACGACAGACTTCGCAGCCAGCTGTTAGAATACAGGACACTTGCAGGGCCAGCTGCTACGATCCTATTGATTCCAACAGCCTCTCCTAGCCGAGATTCGAACATACGACGACTGGCTTATTAGGCCAGCATCATACCTCGAAGCCAACTGGGAGGCCTATTATCGCGCTCAATACCGATCATTCCGCTGTTGGTTTTACATTCCGTTATCCGATCCCTGTCGTGTTTGAGAATCTTATCGACGGCAACGGTTTAGAGTTCTACTCAAACTGAGGAGATTGTTGAAACTGCTATCGGATAATTAAAATATTCGGTAGGTCCGGACCTGACAGTACTTCATTTCGCGTTCTGAAAAAGTGGTCGACTGTTCTCGCTAGTCCTCTTTCATTATTGTTCAATACTGCAATCCTGCAATATAAGTTCCCAACCGTATGGAAAAATTCAGTTATGTTTCCTGTGCACAAGAAAGGTGAAAAGCGCAACGTTCAAAGCTATCGAGGGGTTACATCGTTGTGACCCAGCTCTAAAGTGCTCGAGATAATCGTGAACGACGCTTTGTTTGCTAGCCGTCAACGCTACATTTCTTCAGACCAGCATGGTTTTTTGCAAAAACTTCTGCTTCTACGAATCGCGTTGATTTCGTCTCATTCTGCCTGCGTAATATAAATAAAAGCGTGCAAATTGAAGCAATGTTACGGAACTGGAAGCAGCGTTTGATCGGGTGGATCACGGTATCCTCCTTGCAAGGCTTGAGAAGCTGAGAGTTCCCACACCGTTCTGCAAGTGGCTACACTCGTACTTCATGCTAAGCGTGAAGATCGGGTCCGAGTTTCGTAACTCGTTCTGTAACATATTTGGCGTACCACAGGGGAGCAACATAGGATCACTGCTCTTTTCTCTTTTTGTAAATGAATTGTCGGCTTCTATCATATTCGCGATGTTGGTGTTGTCCTGGATAGCGCACAAATTTTCCGTATACATTATAATGACATTTTATTCAGAGACAATAAGCAATTAGGATTTATTTTTAAAATCGCTAAGGAGCTCCGTGGCTCGTGCTGTTTTCGATCATTGTACTATTCACTTGTGTGCACCGTCTCTAACGGCGAGATCTCAGAAATCTACCACCGTATGAGGAACTTTGCCGTTTTCCTAATTTGGAGACTCTTAACGGTTAATAACTTTTAATGACGACTCTCTCGTAGATGATTCATTTGTAATTATACAATTGTATGTGTTTACTGTCTTATGTGTTTTGAATTTTATGTCATGGAAACCATTAAGAGTCCGATTATTTTTACAAATAAATTAAATAAATTAGCTACCAACGGTGGTCCAAAAGAGTGCAAAATGGAACTTTTTTCCTACCGTCTTTTGCTTTTACTTTGGCAATATAGTGATTTCGGAACTTTTGATCGTAGGAATACTCCCCATGATCTGAAACTGTCAAACGTTACTCATGGTTTACCATGCTAAAAATAAAAAAATAACTTTTTTGTGTTGAGTAATACAGACATAGTTTCTTCGGCAAAGTTGTAGAAACTACAAAGACAAGCAAATTTGATGAAGAAGTGGTATTTCTATCTCTTTCGGGTGTAAAGATACAGAACTTCTCTGTTTCTCTTTGAAAGTTATTTAAAAATATATTTTTCATCCATAGCTTGGTTGCATTTTACAAGAACATATTGTTCTAGGCAATTATCGAAGCACTTAAAACATATGTTTCTGCAGAAGGGCATAAATCTCTAAGACTAGAAGGGGCCAAAGTTCAAGTAATTTAAATATAATCAATGTTCATTGTAACTAAATCATCTTTTTGGCAGTTGTTAACTAAATATTGAAGTCTATATTTACAGGTTTTGAATCAACTTAATTGTTAAATTGTGTATATAACAGGCTAAAGAACAAAAACCCATGCTGTTTGGTACAATGTCACCCCGGCAGATGGTATGAAAAACTAATTTTTAAAAAACTTTCAAAGAAAATGCTTTTTAGTTCTGCACCGGATAGCGACAGAAATGTTTGTTTTTTTTCAGTAAATTGGCTTAATTTTACATTTTCTACAACTTTTCTGTAGAAACCATGGCTCTAACTACTAACACAAAAAATTAATTTATTATTTTAATCATAGTAAGCCATGATTAACTTTTGACACACTCAGATTAAGGTGTATTTATACGAACAAAAGTGCTGCAGACTCTAAATGCTAAAATGAAAGCAAAAGACGGTAGGAAAAAAGTTTCACCGTGCAACGAGTTCTGCAATCCATTTGAAAGGAAACCCCTTCTAGTTGTGAAAAAAAAAATTCAGTCGTTATGAATAAAAGTTGAATTACAGTGTGACACATATGTATTCGAACAAAAACAAAGTCATATATTTTTGTAAATAAAGGCTGAATTTCGAATTTTACTCTTAGAAGTAGTTTACCCATAGATGCAGAACGCAACAAACAATTATTACTCCATTGAATCACCTTTTGCATAGATAACAACTATGCAAAATTTGGACCTATTAATCAAATGATGGCAGTTTACAATATACATTGCAACAATATTGACTTCACAATGTCCAAAATATAACTTAAGCAATACTTTGGTAGTTTACTCCGCAGTAATAATTCCTAACATTAACTTAATAAGCTAGGTCGTAAGATAATATTAAGTGTTTCTCAAAATGGCCTACAATATTGATTGGCGACAATAAATAAATAAATAAATAAATAAAATAAATAAACACGATTCAAACGTTTTTTAAAGTCGTTACATGCGGCACGCACTACTTCCATCGGAATATAATCCCATATCTCGTTGATAACTAGCTTAAATTCATCCAAATTATGATATTGAGCTTCTGCTGCATGTACCCCATTTACAAAAATCCAATGGGTTCAAATCAGAAGAACTTGCAGGCATTCCTTTTTCGAAATGAAATCCGTCGGATTGACTTTGCACCACGTCTTCACAAGATTATCACTAGAGTTCCATCCTGTTGATTTAGATAATATTTTCCATTAACTTTCACACTCTTGTCAATAAATACAAGAGGAAGTTCCCCTTTCTTTGAAATGCCTCCCCATACCATGACCGTTGATGAATTTTGGTATCGTAGTACATTCCGTTTGTGCTTTGCAACATCCATGATCGAAACCGACCACAACCAATCATTTTGAGTATGATGCGGTGTTTGCAGAAGAAACAACTTCTCATCAGAATAGATCACTTCTGAAACTTCGTGCTGACAGAGCATCTTTCCTGCCGTTTTTGTTTTGTTGCTCTCGTTAATCCATGGATTTTACCTTTTCCGAATGCTTTCATATCCATATCCATTTTCAAGGAAGAGTTTTCCTTTTGATATTCAGCTGAACTGCCATTTTTCGTGCGGACTGGTCGCAGCTGCGACGAATTCTTTCTTGGAGAACCTTTTTGACTTCTGCAGTTCTAACACTTCGTTTTCTGCTGTTTTTACGGTTTTCAGCAGATCCTGTCTCGACAAATCTTTTTAGAGTATCTTTTTAGGATTTGTATGCTAAAATTCTCTTTTTATGTCGTGATGTTTGAGGTTACGAAAAATAGTACCGCATGTAGCACCGCTTAACAATTTATTTATTATCAACGACCGTAATTAAAACTCTGGTACGTGCACTACGAACGAGACACAATACGAAAATGAAACTACGTCAAGAAAGACTTAAGTCGTGATGCCACACACACATGGTCTTAGTGTGATTGCATTAATTGTATGCCGCTGCAAGCATAAAATTATTTTTGTTCGAATATATATGTGTCACACTGTAGTTGCAACCACAAATATGAAGGTGTCATTTTGTCTTACTGTTCCCCAATTAGTGGGAAGACTGAGACAATGAATACTGAATACTGAGACTTATACTGGAATTTAATTAAAGCCATATTTTTTTTGTAATGAATTGAATATTTTTTTGTTTGGTTTTGCTGAGACAAACTGAAATAAAGATATTGAAAAATAATATCAGATTGAGAAAACTTGATCGTTTACACTAGTTAATATTCTTCATGTAACATGTAGACATCTGATTGATCAAGCTGAGACAAAAAAAAACGAATATTGAAGCAAAGTTTGAAAAAGTCTTTAAAAACATGATGGCAGGTAACTCAAAAGTCTGAAATATGCTTCTCAAGTTAGTCGAACGACAATACTATAGCTGAGAAAATATATGGAGTATGTTAGAATTGGGAAAGCATAACCAAACTTGACAGTAAATTATACGACCGGAGATGGGAAGTTGTGGGTTTGAGTGTTACCTTCGTGTAGTCAATATTTTAAGCCTAATTTTTCACATTCATTAGCAACATTTTTCAAACTCCTCCCAAAGTTTCTCAAATTAGTTAATTAAATCATTGGAACTGTAAGCTTTTAATGTTTTTCACTTCACACAAAACAAGTTATGTTGGAAATTTTAACTCCCTGTTTCAGTGGCAAAAAAACATGATTTCATCCGAAGTTTTACTAGCATTAACAAATTTTTGGGCAATATGTGTGTGAATGTGTGAATTAAGATAAGATACGCCTGTACTGCCTTGGCCGAAGACTTATAGTAAATAAATAAATAGTGTCTAACGATTGAGTTAGTTGTCTGTTTCAGTAATCTGGTATCGAAATTTTAAATTTTAACTACAGTTGTTGTAGATTATTTTTACAATGGTCCAGAGGCTGGTGAAACCACGCTAAACATAATGAATTAGGTTCTCATTGTGCTTGTTACTATTTTACTAATTTGATTTATTTAACTCTAAGCCAGAGGTATTCAAGCAATTTCTTATTTTTTTGTTCATTTGTAAATAAAATTTCGTTCCTATTTCAGAACATTATAAATATCAAGAGCACCACAACACATGAATATGTTTATCATTTAACATGTTAATATGTTCATTAGTGTAATCATTAATCTGCAAAGTTTCATCCTTTCGAATTTCTCAGCCGGCGGTACCGACAATACAGAAACCGTGGGGAACACGACTATCATTCGATGCATTCACCTTTCCGAAATCGACGCAACTGATTGATACATTCCAATGCTAATCGCCACAATCACCATTGTTGAAAGCTCTTTTTAGCGCTGAATCGCACATGTTTGGTCTTCGCATCCACCATTCACAAACATTCACTGTTGCTTTATTCCTTGCGATACACCGAGGTTCCTGAAGGCGTGTTTCACTTGGGCTCGTGCAGGCCGTTTATGGGATCATTTCGCATTCATAACCTTGGCATCTGTGCAAAAATCGATTGATCTTCTTCCGAAATAAAACTCCCACTCGACAATTTGATTTCCATTGAATTGACACTGCTGCTTTCCGTTATAATGATTGTTTGGAACATATGTACTATGTACTAGTTTAAATTACTTTTCAGGGAAGAGCAGAAAAAACACTTTCTTAATCACCATTTTTTTTAAATCGAATTATACTCGATGCGAATTAAATTCCTTCCTCCTTATTTTCGTGTTTAAAGATGACAGTAAAGCACTTGTTTAAAGCACTAGGAAATGCGATGACTATAGTTAAACCAAACACATCCAATGGTAGTGTAGAACATATATCACAGTGCTGTTGTTGCAAGCTTTATATCACCATAGAATTTTTCGAATTGTGATCCTTTACTTTTTGCTTGTAAAAATCATACTAAAACGAAATCGCGTTAAGGACAACTTAGAAGCTGCAAGGGAAACTAATGATCGGCGATTGTAAAAAATGCAATCTTGTTCAAAAGTTCGCGGAAAACAGGAAAACTTGCTGGACTAGCCGGAGCTAATATCGAACGGCTGGCTGGCTGGCAGGGGGAAGGAACAACAAGATAAAACCGAACAACACGCGCGCTCTTCATTGGTTGTGCATCGAGAAAACCACTAACTAAAACTAAACCACCGACGAGCGTGAACCCAAACTGCAGCACCCTAGCGGGCGTTATGACCCGCACCATCGGGCATCCCATTTTGGCGACCGTTCTGCCGTTCATTCGGGAGAGCGGAAGTTCTGCCATAAAGCTTTCGTTCAGTTTTAGTTCCAGATTGTAGATTGAGTCAATTCCACCCGCGCGCGGGAAAACTGGACTCTCTTGGTTCGCCCTACAGGCAGTGGCAGTACGCTCTCAGCAGCGCGGCGCTGGATAACTACCAGTAGTGCTCATGAATATCGTGTGCGGAAATTCTCCCGCACAAAACTTAACGATAGTTTTCTACTGAGTAGACAGAGCAAAAGAACACTGCGAGAATTGTTGGTGCAATTTTGGATGCAAATTAACTTTGAGCATTGGCAACATGGACGACAGGTGCGGAGGGGACGAAAAGCTAACTATTCTGGCTGTACTGTTTTATTTTGTTTTACCGTATTATTTTGTTTATAGAAATAGGATATTTAATAGGACATTAGGATAGGATAGGAGGATAGGAAATAGGACATTATTTACTATTGTAAAAAGTTCTGTTTGTAAAAAGTGTACCGCCATCCGGAGTGAGATTGCGCCACGGCGGTGAGATTGGGCCAAAAACCAAAAAAGTTTACTTGTGAAAATTTATTATATCTATAGAAACTGGTGACCCAAATTCAAAATGATGATGAACATAACATATTTATTCATAACTTAGAAAGGAACACAGATAATATTAGCAAACTATTTAGCCTAAACAGAGTTTCAAAGTTCGCGATCAAAAATACGCGGAAATAACGATTGTAAAAAATGTCCCGTATAAACCAACTCAAACAAGAAATAGCATCAACTTGCTATCTTGAAGGTATATAAACTAATCATTTATAATGTATTGAAAGGTTTTTATGCGTTGGATAAGTTTTGATTACGAAAATTATATTTTGGAAACTTTGTACTTTTCGAGCTTCACGGGGGTGAGATTGTGCCAAGCCATAATGATCGATCCAATTTGTGGATTTCACATACACAACAAAAATACGTCAGTATACACCAACACACTCACATTTTTACCTTTGTTATACTATATAACAAAGGTTTAGAAATTGGTCGAAAAACACGAAATTGATCCGAGGCCCGTAGGGCCGAATCACATATACCAATCGATAGAGCTCGACGAACTGAGCAATGTCTGTGTGTGTGTGTATGTGTGTATGTGTGTATGTGTGTATGTGTGTATGTGTGTATGTGCAGCTCATTTTCTATCGCCTGTTTCTCGAAGATGGCTGAACCGATTTGATCGCTTTTACTTTTGTTTGAAAGGTATTATTGTCTAGTATATCACTATTGAATTGCTTTGTGGTCCGACGTTTCGTTTAAAAGTTATAAGCAAAAATGTGAAAACTACGTGACACGCGTTTCTCCTGAACTACGCAACCAATTCTAACGATCTTAGTACCAAACGAAAGCTCTTGCTGTTACTAAACTTTTTACCAAGTTTTATTGAAAACGGACAAGCAGTTTAAAAGTTAGCCTTAAAAAACCATTTTTGATAAGGTTCAAATGATCGCCTGTTTCTCCGAGATGGCCAAGCCGATTTATGCGCTATTAGTTTTATTTGGCAGGTAATATAGCCGGATAGATCACTATTCAATGGTTTTTGGATTGGACGTTTAATTTGAAAGTTATGAGCAATCGTATACACCACACCAAAATTAACAATAATTTACAATGATTTTAACCAAGATAATTTACGTAATTTCAATTATTTTAATATCAAACGAGAGGTTTTGACACTACGAATGTATATGCAAAATTTCAGAAGAATTGGTTTTACCGGTCAAAAGATATCAATCCTCAAACGCTCGCGCCAACTTTTGCAACACAGTTACTCGCGCGCACAATAACCCAAAACCAAAGAAAACGTGCGCACTAGAGTTTTGACTAGGAAAACTTGTTTTTAAGTTTATCGAACCTTTGGAAGAGTTTCTTGAAATTGAATGCTCTATCATCTGGCGCAATTTAAATTTGGATTAATCCCCCTAAAAGTGAAAAAAAAATTTTTTTTTCAGTTTCAATATAACACATTGATATGTTCTGCAAAGTTTTAGAGCCTATTATTACAAGAAATTTTGCTGAAAACTGTAACCTGAGATAGAAGCGAAGACAGAGAAATCTTATTTATTGTTTCTGTATTTGTAAAATCAGTTTTTCTATTTTAGCTCTTTTTGTAATTGTTGTATGACTTTTTCATGTGTTACAAAGTTATACAAATAGTAAAAATACACAACTTTGCTGAAAATAGTATACCTCTATGTTTGCTTGTTTAGGAACTGTAGAAGTTTGATTATAAAAATACCCTGATTTTAACCCCGAATTACTCGACTACCAACTGACGGATACATTTTAAACATTTTACATTTGCTGATAGTTTTGCTACATACAGACATCATTTTTCCATATGAAGTAACGTGAAAAAATTCCAGTTTGGGGCCAATAGCGGTACACCCACAGTTGCCAGTATGCCAGATAAATCTGGATTTTGCCAGATTTTTGATTGCGCGCCAGACCAACAGACAAAGCTTAAAACCTTCTAGATATTTGGCAATGTGCCAGATTTTCGATCCTCCGTCTTGCAAAAAGGTCATCACTTCTAATTTTGGACAAAATTTTGCATCTACGGTGAGCAAAACGAGCAAGATTTTTCAGGAAAACGCCTCCCCATCGGACTAATTTACCACCAGATTTTTGCCAGACACTTTTATTCGTGTTCGCCAGATTCTCGGGAAAACCTGGTGGCAACCTTGGGTATACCTCACATGCTGCTTGCTTCGTTTCTGTGCTCTCGGTTTATGCTGATCTATTTTCCTAACAATTTAAAGAATTATTGCATTGAATAATTCAGACATTTTGCTGAACATTTTTTTGAAGAATATACGTTAGTTAAACTCCGATTGGTAAATATGGCATTCAAAAACCTACACATGTTATTCAGTATACAACAGCGTGAGTAACCGAAGGTTAATAAAAATTGATGAAATTTTTTCAAGAAAACCTTATTGATGCATAGTTATGCATAGTTCAAAAACCCGAATTAATCAACTTAGCGGCGTGACCTGGCCTTTCTACTAGATCATTTTTTATTTATTAGTTTCTGAATATGTATTTATAATTCAGTTAGCCATATTTTAAACTTCAATTTACTGCGAGCAACTATTGTATTTTCCTTATCAGACTCCAGAATGAATATATGTAGTAAATCAATAATTCAAAAACCAAAGTGCCACAAACATTTCCGATTGCAGGTAACAGTGAGAGAAGAAAATTACGATTGAAATGTTTTAGAGCAATTCCTGCTTAAAAGCGCTGGAAAAAGAGCCATTTTTGTTTCGACTATTTTTAATTGAAAAGAAATTTAGCTGAGGTGTTGGATGCCACGTAAGGATTCTTTTTCTATGAAACTTAGGTTTTGTTCATCAAGCGTAACTGTTCGAAAGGGCTTATTTAGAAATGAGGTCAATATTTAATATATAGCCTAAATTATGCTCTAAAATCTGGTGAAGTGTTATCGACACGGATACTCCTTCGAATTTGAAACAAATCTTTAAAATTTGATAAATTTTTCGAAAATACCCTAATTTTACTTTCTTTTAATAAAACTCAAACAAAATCAAATTCTACGAATGATTTTGAACAAAATATGTCACATAAACTTTTTTCTTAGGCCTAGCCGTTCTCAAGTTATTGTTAATTCAAGTTAATGTTTAAATCTAAAAATTATGTCCTAGGGTAATTCTACGCGAAAAAAAAACAAAGAGATTTTTTTAATCGAGCAAAGAAAATTGATTTAAGGCATTTTGACTTAAAGTTTAAACGTGAAAACCAAATCTATTCTCGCTTTTAATATATACGTTATTATTTTCCATGCGAAAATCTACGAAAAAAGACAAAAACGAAAGAAAAA